>NC_045704.1:15133537-15736939 GCF_009834535.1 Camelus ferus | reverse complement strand
GCTAAGCGGTGGAGCTGGTCTGATTATTGTCATCAGCAGCATCTGTTGTCATTGTCATTGTCATTAGGTAGAGTGAAGAGAGCGGGGTCTTTACCAGAGAAGCAGGATTTAATCTGGCTTGGATGTGGCCACAACTTGTATTCATCCATTTGTTCGTATACTCAGTGAATGTTTATTGAGTGGCTGCTTATGTGCCAGACTCTGGGGCGCAGTGGGGAGGAAAACAGGCACAAATCCCTGGCATCATAGAGGAGACATTCTTAGAAGGAAGTGGAGAAGTGGTAAAGTGGGGTCAGGGAGTTTGGCAGATCTTGACATCAGTAGGGAGCCATTGAGTGTTCTTGAGTAAGAGGTGTTATGGTCAGCACATGCACAGTTACTGAGTTTGGGTGGAGGGTGACAGGTCTCTTCTCAGGTAACCCCCCACCCCTACCCCTGGCCATTGCAGTGAAGCTCTTCGAGGTGATAGAGACGGAGAAGACGCTGTACCTGGTGATGGAATATGCAAGTGCTGGTGAGGCCCTTCCCCTCCCCCGCCTGCTCTCTGTGCCCCCGTATGCCCGCCCTGACCCCGCTCGGCCTCTGCCCTGCAGGAGAAGTGTTTGACTACCTCGTGTCGCACGGCCGCATGAAGGAGAAGGAAGCTCGAGCCAAGTTCCGACAGGTCAGGAGTCATGGCTGTGGGCAGGGCTGGGAGGGGCACTGGGATCCCTGGGGTCTGATTGCTGCGTGTGGATCTGGGCTGTCCAAGAACCTGGAGGCGTGGCTTAAGTCCAAGTGGGGTGAAGGTGGAGAGTTGGAGGTCAGAGGGTGTGTGATGCCCAGGTGTGAAGATATCCAGATGTGGGGGTGCAGGTACCCAGCTGGGTGGGTGAGAGGGTCAGGTACGAAGGTGCCCAGCTATGCCGTGTCAGATGTGTGGGCTCGAAGGTGTGCCCAGTGTACAGGAGTGTGACTGAGAGGGCGTGCGGTGCCAGAGTGCTGAGGTGTGTGAGTGTAGGAGTGTGGGTGCCAGGTCTGTCAGTGGGTAGTGGGGGGGGTAAAACACATGGCAGCCCGGGTGTATGGGTGAGGGGGTCCTGGTGTGGGTATCTAAGTTTGTGGGTAAGAGGGGCTGCAGGTAGGTGGGTACCCGGGTGTGTGGGTAAGGGGGCATGTGCTTTCAGATGTGTGGGAATGAGGATGCCCATGTGTGTAAGTGGGCAGGAGGGAGCCCAGGTGTGGGCGTATAGTTTGGTGGACAAGAGAGTATATGGCGTGAGGATGTCCAGGTGGATCAGAAGGGGTGTGGCAGTGAGGATGCACGGATATGTAAGAGGGCAGGCAGGTGTGAGGGTCTGTGGGTGAAGAGATCTGAGTGAAGGTGTTGGTCCAGGACCGTCCACCTGCCTCGCACAGCTGACCTGGGTGTGCAGGGCTTAAGCCCTGGTTGTTGGCACTACGTGTCTGTCTGTAGGCATGTGATGTTCTCATGAGTGTTTCTGGATGTGAAAGTCAGGACGGGGCTAGTCCTGTTGCCTTGGTGCTGATGTCCCTGCAGGGAGGGTGTCCTGATGCCTGGGTACAAGGATGTCCGATGTCTGAGTGGAGGTGTGTGTGTGCAGGTCCCACAGCATTTCCCACTGGGACCAAATTAGGGTGTGGGGCCCCAGCATCAGTTGCCACACGTGCCTGGGGAGGCCAGGGGTCCAGAGCTCCATTGCAAGTGGGTTCATGGGGTCTCGGAGGGAGGCTGAGGGGTTTGGGGGCCATAGTAACTGACTCCCCTCCCCTCCCCGTAATCCAGATTGTGTCGGCTGTGCACTACTGTCACCAGAAAAACATTGTCCACAGGGACCTGAAGGTGAGCCCCACCACCACTGCGAGCTCCCAGCTCAGCCTGCAGACCCCTGCGGTCCCCAGCCCCACCTCCGGTCCCCCAGGGCCTTGTACCTTCCACCACATTCCCCCATTCCCCTCCCTTTTCTCTTCGTGCTCCTCCCTCGGCATCCAGAGCCCCTTGACTTCTTCCCAAGCTTTTGTGGCAAAAACAAGGCCAGCAGATGGGGGAGTAGGTGGGGGTGGGGACAGGAGGAGTGAACAAAGGGGAAAGAAACAAAGTGTCCCGGAATGGCCTCAGACGGTTACATGTATCCTGGACAAGGTCACTGGAACCCAATAAAAAGTTTGTCACTCTCACCCTCTGGAGATTAGAACATTCAAGAATCTTCAGGAATTGAGATCTTAGAGCCCCAGAGTCACGTGGCCTCCAGGTCTGAGAATCACAGGCATCTTCAAACTTGAAACAGAATCCTTGGGAGGGCTGATGCCTGGCAGGGAAGGGACCCAGCAGGGCCTGGGCCCCAGCCCCCGAGCCTGGCCGAGCTGAGCAGGGACAGCCCCGTCAAGCAGCTTGGTGTCCCAGAGTCCCCACTCCACACCTCCCACCCAGAGAGAACCTCCTGTCTCAGGACTTCTTGTCCGAGACCAGAGAAACGTTTGTCTGGCTTCAATCCAGCTGTCTTGACTGATTTCTTGAGCACCTACTGTGTCCCAGGCCCTGGGCTCAGTACTTTAGGAAGTGCTTCTTGAGGTTTCTATAGCAAAGGACCAGGTTTGTTTTAGTGTTTTCAATTCCCAATCTGCCGTGGACAGGTACTTTTGTAGGAAAAAAGGATATGCAAACAAAATACAAGCCTAGTTTTTTGATTATTATTATTACTAGATTCAAAAACATGAAATTCCACTGTCAAGTTGCTGAAGAAGTTTCTAAATACAACTGTCTCTCCGATAATGCCCTGCCAGCTCCCCCACCTCCCTCCAAACCACTGAGGAAGCACCTTAGCGTCTTCTGAGTTTGCCCTGCAGGGATGCGATCCATTGCAACCAACCTGAAAGAGGCACGCCCCCTGGTGGAGGGTCCTGGAAGTGGCTAAAAGGGAGTTTGGGGGCTCTGGTTAGTGCAAGGAGGGGCCCAACCACCCGAACCAACCCAGAAGTGAGGTTGGGGTTGAACTATGGAGCCTGAAATGCCACCGAGGGAAATGTCACCCCTGAACAAGACAGATGGCTGGAGATTGAGGTTTGGGGAAGATCCCTCTTAAGTGTGTGTCGGTGTGGGTTCTGCCCCTTTGTTGGGTCAGAGGTGGGGAAGGGTGGTACCAAAATACACCAGAATGTAGGCAGACTGGAAGGAAGCCAGAGACGCTGGGCCAGGGAAGGGCTGTGGTTGGGATGGTCCGGGCCTGGGCAGCATTTTGAAGGGCAGGTTGGTGCGTCCATTTGTAGTCAGAAAGCTGGAAGAGGCGGGATGCTGGAGGCTCCTTCCCTGCTCAAGCCAGGGAGCTGGCAGGCCTCATTTGGATTCCAGCTCCTCCACTTTCTTGTTCTGGGCATGAGGTGGCTTCCCTGAGCCTCAGTTTCCTCTCCCACGAAATGGCAAATACAAGAACACGTGCCTCCAAAAACAGACAAAACGTCATAACAATTTGAAGTATTGACTGAGGGCTGACTCTGTCCCATATGCCGTGGGAAGCACTTTCTGCTTAACCCCACCACTGCCTATGACGCAGGTGCTATTGTCACCCGCAGTTTACTCATAGAGACCTGAAGCACAGAAAGGTCCGGGAATCCACCCAAAGTCACACAGCAAGTGAGTGATGGAGCTGGGATTCTTCCAGACTCTACCCTTTAACCCCACGTTATATAGCCACTCTTACAAATGATTGTCTAAAAGCCCAGCACATAGTAGGTGAACAGTAACTATTGTATAAAATGACTTCATTTTTATGGGTCTTGAGCAATTGGTCCTCATTTTTTTTTCTGCTGAAACTGAGGCTCAGAGCGGGCAGGAGTTTGCCTGAGGGCCTCCAGCTCTGCAGATCCCACGGGATGATAATAGTTAATGTTCTTAGCACTTACAGGGTATGAAATTTTGTTCTAGGCCTTTGCATGGATTAATTCACTTAATCCTCAGACATCCTTGTAAGGTCGGGACAATGATTATCCTCATTTTTAGGTACTAGGAATTGAACCCAGGACCTTGTGCATGCTAAGCACATGCTCTACCACTGAGCTATGTCCTGCCTCCGCCCCCAGTTATCCCCATTTTTGAATGAAGAAATGGCCCAGAGAGGTAAAGTCACTGCTTGAGGTTACACAGGTAGTAAAGGACAGGGCCACTGTCTGGCCAGGCTGGCTGGCTCCTGTCCCCAGCCCACATCTACCCTCTGCCCTCTCCTTGCCTTGCAGGCTGAGAACCTCTTGCTAGACGCCGAGGCCAACATCAAAATCGCCGATTTTGGCTTCAGCAATGAGTTCACGTTAGGCTCAAAGCTGGACACGTTCTGTGGGAGCCCCCCATACGCTGCCCCGGAGCTGTTCCAGGGCAAGAAGTACGACGGGCCGGAGGTGGACATCTGGAGCCTCGGCGTTATCCTCTACACCCTCGTCAGCGGCTCCCTGCCTTTCGATGGGCACAACCTCAAGGTGCTGGGCTGGCAGGGCTGGCACTCCCCCGGGAGGGTCTCTCCTGCCCTCACAATCCGGCTCCATCCCTGGCAAGCACCTCCTCCACAGAAAGGCAGGACCAAGGTCACACGGCAAGATGGGGGTCAGGCTGGACCATGTCCCCACAGTTGTGCGGCCAGCCCTAGTGGACTGTGCTGTTTCAGGGTTCAGGGCTCGGGCTTGGCAGCTGGCAGGCTTGGGTTCAAATCCTGCTCCCTCACTCGTTTACTCCATACATATTTATGATCTGCTGTCCATGGGTCAGGCTCTGTTTTGAGTTTTGCAGACAGGATATGAGCAAAAGAGACAGAAATCCCTTCACCAGCGGTGATCCTCGAAAACAGACTAAGGGGGAAAAGCCAGTAACAAAAGGCCACCCGCTGTGGATTCCGTCTCTCTGAAATGTGCACAAATAGGCCAGTCCACAGAGACAGAAAGCAGATTAGTGGTTGCCTGAGTCTAGGGAGGAGGGGGAATTGGGAGTACAGGGGTTTTTGGGGGGTGATGAAAATGTTCTGAAATTGATTGTGGTGGTGGTTGCACAACTCAGTGAATATACTTAAAAACCGTTGAACTGTGCACTTCAAACAAATAAACAAAAATTGCTGCCCTCGTGGACCAACATTCTTGCAGCAGAGCCAGGCAGAAAGTAAAATAAACAAGCAAAATACATAAGATGGTAGATGCTGGCTGTTTCTATGGAAGAGGGTGGGAAGCGTGGAGTGCATTGTAATGTTTGGGTGCTGTTTTTGTCCTTTGAACTTTTTTTTTCTGAAACATTGCTGGTCCACAGAGAGGTTGTAAGACTAGAACAGAGGACAGGTGGTACCTTTCGGGAGTTGCTCCGATTGCCAGCACGTGGCCACGTGGGCTGTATGTGTCTGTATGTGCACGTGATATCGTCATCGCTCTAACTGATGGAACCCGCGGGAGTCAGTTGCAGACACAATGTCCCTTTATCCCTCAAGGCTGCATCCAGCAGGGATCTCCTGAGACGGGGCATTTTCCTATCCACGATCACGCTCAGGAAATCCAGCGTTGATGCAGTCCCAGCCTCTTACCCACGGCCCCTACTCAGGTTTCATCAGTGGTCCCAAGAATATCCCTGGTAGCTATTTTTTCTCCTGCATCAGCATCCACTCGGGCTCTTGCATTGCATTTGGTTGTCTTGTCTCTTTAGTTTCATCTGGAACAATTCCTCCGCCATTCTTTGTCTTTTGTGGTATGGCAGTGATTTCAGACCAGTCATCTTGCAGAAAGAATCTCCCTGGGTCTGGGTTCCTCAGTGTTTCCTCACGATTGTGATCCAGGGGTGTGTTTTGGGTGGAAATTCTGCGGCAGGAATGCTTAGGTCTGCTGGATGTGGCCCATGAGGAGCAGCCAGCATCACCTGCCCCTGGCCCTTGTCACCTCCTGCTTCCTGGTTTCCCCACCAGGCACCCCAAGCCTGGCTGGGCGAAGGAGACACGTGGCCGGGGACAGATCCCACCTCTGTCATTTCCTTGCTGAGTAACCTTGAGCAAGTCCCTTCCTATAAGATGGGGACACTTACAGCCAGACTAGATGTGTAAGGCCCTTCCCAGGACCTGGCATCTGGCCAGAGTATCACACTCGGGAGATGCTCTGGTGGTGGTGTCAGTGGCTTGATGACCATCTCAGCATCCCATGACAGAGGCACATGGAGCGGTGGTTACTCAGCATGTGCTCCAGGGCCCCACTGCCTGGGTTTGAACCTTGGCCCTGACATTTTCTGGCTGCACAGTCCCAGAGCAAGTGATTTAACCTCTCTCTGGGCCTCAGTCTCCTCATCTGGAAAATGGGCATCATAACTGTGCTTCACAGCATCCTTGTGAACCCAGATGTAATATGTGTGAAGCACTTAGAATGCTGCCTGGCACAGGGTGAGTGCTCTGAAATCAATACTCATTCCTATTAAATATTCACGACCCTTGGGTCTGTAATGATCCTCCTCAGATGCAGAAGGCTCCCCAGACACAGGTCTCATCCAACCCTTTTAGGAGAAGGCCCTCCCCCACAGGGAGCTTCCCGCCCAGTCCCCCGCAGAGGGCTCCACGCCGGGAGAGCCCTTCCTCCATTCACACCGCCTCCATTTTCTGTCTCCCTCAGTTCTTTATTCAGGATGGGAGGGGCCCTCTCCGGTGTGCCGCAGCCTTGGCCAAGCCCCTCATAAAAGGCCATTAAAAAAAAAGCCAGCATATAAATCAGTGCCGACCCTTTGAGACTTCCAGGGCCTCAAAGCTCATTAGAAAGACAGGCATGGGGTTGGGGTGGGTGATGCCCCTGCTCTCTTCCCCTTACAGTCAACGTAATTTTTAAAAAGCGCTTGCTCTGGGCACGGCTTGTGTGAGGCATTGACTTCTGCTAGCTCACTGGTACCCTTCCAGTCTGGGAAGCGGGTCCTGTGATCCCCGTTTACAGATAAGGAAACTGAGGCCCCAGAGGCTGGCTTACCTGCCCACCTCCCCTCCTATCTGGCTTATAAAATTCACCTTCTCCGTAAGATGTCCTCAGAGTGAAAAAGTATATCACTTTTAAGAAAAACAAACTTTTTTTTGAAAACTGTTGCAGCAAGTACGGCGTTCCCATTTTACCGGTGGGAACTGAGGTCAAGAGAAGGTGGTGGGGTGTTTCCCACATCATCAGGGCTGGGACATGTAGTTCCTGTCATGTCTGTCGGGGGATTGGGAGAAAAATGAGTGAGCGTGTGTGCGTGTGTGTGTGTGTGTGTGTGTGTGTGTGTGTGTGTGTGAGTAACGGTAGGGAGGTGGGGTGACCTCCTCCCCCAGTAACCGCGTCCCCCCAGGAGCTGCGCGAGCGAGTCCTCAGAGGGAAGTACCGAGTCCCTTTCTACATGTCAACAGACTGTGAGAGCATCCTGCGGAGATTTTTGGTGCTGAACCCAGCTAAACGCTGTACTCTCGAGGTAAGCCCCCAGCCCCACAACCGTCCCATCATAGCCTTCTTGGCCGACACTCTTCCTCTGCCATCAAGATCCACTACTGGAAGGTGAGGGGGGACAGGCATCCCAGGGAAAGTCTCCCAGACCCGTCCTGACGCCATCCCCCCAACAGCCTCGCCCACTCCCCGAAGTGCCAGTAATTAGCTAATGAGCTCCTAGGATGATTACAGGGTGGCGGGGACCCAGATGATGCAGAGGAGGAAGCGTGGCATCGGGAGGCTCCAGCTGGGGGGAGGGGGGTGGGGCGAGGAGGTGCTAGCTCTCAGGAAGTCCTCAATTTTGGGGTCTTAGGCCTTGGAGGTGGGGGCAGGGCAGGTAGCCCCATTTGGGGGCCCACCTGGGAGGTGGGGAGCTGTCTTTTTCCCAGTTTCTTCTGACATTGCTCTTTCCCCCTCCCTGTCCTGCCCCTGATCCTTGCAGCAAATCATGAAAGACAAGTGGATCAACATCGGCTATGAGGGTGAGGAGTTGAAGCCATACACAGAGCCCGAGGAGGACTTCGGGGACACCAAGCGAATCGGTGAGGGTCAGGGAGAGCAGAGCCACGGCCACGGACCTGGGGGTGGGAGCTGCCCAGCACCTGCCCCTTTGGTTAGCACGTCAGAGAAGTTTGCAAGGCAATTAGGGAGAGCAAAGACATCTGGGCTCCAGTCCCTGCCCTGCTACTTTCTAGCTGTGTGACTCTGAGCAAGTGGCTTCCCCTCTCTGTGTTTCTGTTTCCTCATCTGTAAAATGGGATAATCATAGAGCCTCATAGATGTGTTATGAATGTAAATAAATGCATTTACGTAAAGCACTTTTATGAGGCGTGCAATAAGTGCTGTTGTGTGTTAGCTTTGTTAAGACATGCGAAATCACAGATCGCTTCCATTAGAGCTTGGGCAAAGCCATCAGTAATCTGCATGTTTGAGGAAAACTCCCACCTTGGCACGTGCCTCACCCACCACCTCTTTAATCCTAATCCCTTCAGCCTGGAGCCCTCAAACCCTTGACCCCTAAAGCCTTAGCCCTGGAAGAGCCCCTCAGGAACCACCCAGTAACCTTCATTCTGCAGCTGAGGAAACTGAGGCCACCATCAGATCTGGCTGTGTTCATCAGGACTTTACGGTTGCAAGTAACAGAAACCAAAGCCATTCTGGCTTAAGCCAGATAATAATAATAGGTTGAACCACATGAAATTGCCATTTTCATAGCTCAAAAATTGTCAATACCAGCAACTTCATGTGATTTAACCTAAAAGTGAAGTCATTCATTCACGTAGCTAAAAAGGCCGGGGTGTGCCAGCCTTCAGGGACAGCTGGATCCTGGTGCTCAGAGGCAGTTGTTGGGGGATATTCTCGGTGGTGACTTCTTTCCCAGGCAGCTCTTCCCCCTAGGAGCAAGCTGGCAACAGCACATCCCAGTGGCCTGGACGCCGCTGAAGGAAGAGAACCACTTTTCCTAATGTTCCAGTAGAAACCCCAGGGTGGTGCTCATTGATTATCCCTGATCCAATCAGTTTGACCTTGGGGATGGAACACTCTGGCCAGACCTGGGTTATATGCCTGCCCTTGGGGCTTGGAGCAGGCAGGAGTCCACCAGGTGATTTGAGTGGGGAAGCAATGTTCTTCCCAGGAAAGTTAGGGTGCTCTGGCAGACGGGGATGGACACTAGACAGGCGAAAGAGCGAGTGTTGCCACGTGATGCACAAACAGGTGGAAGGGAAGGGTCTGGGGAGACTGAACCTCCTCTCCATCCCCCTCTCCCAGAGGTGATGGTGGGTATGGGCTACACACGGGAAGAAATCAAAGAGGCCTTGACCAGCCAGAAGTACAACGAAGTGACCGCCACCTACCTCCTGCTGGGCAGGAAGACTGAGGTGAGAAGGCGTCGGGGACATCTGGGATGTGCGATGCTCCGGGTGGAGGGCCTTCTTGGGACAGAAGGGATAGGGGCTGAAGCTCCTCATCTGTCATCTTCCTGCAGGAGGGTGGGGACCGGGGCGCCCCAGGGCTGGCCCTGGCACGGGTGCGGGCGCCCAGCGACACTACCAATGGAACAAGCTCCAGCAAAGGCACCAGCCACAGCAAAGGGCAGCGGAGTTCCTCCTCCACCTACCACCGCCAGCGCAGGCATAGCGACTTCTGTGAGTATCAGCCCCACTCCCTCACATGCCATCCCTGGCCCTAAGGCCTCAGGCTCGCCTTACATCAGGGTTCTCCGGCTGGCAAGCAACAAAAACCTGCTCAAGCTCACTGCGGTGAAGGGAGGAATGTCTTATAAAGGTGTGGGGACATTGCATGGAACTTGGAAACAGCCAGGCTCAGGAAGGGGTTAGAAACTGGAAAAGCAGACACTCTCTGTGTCTTATTTCTTCTCTGCTCATCTGGTTTTTCCTTTCTTTCTTATCTATCGCATGGTGTCTTTTCCCCAGTCTGTCAACTCCTTGTAACTTGGTTTTAGAGACCAGCTCAAATAGTAGCTAAAAATCTCTTTAGTCCACTTGATATCAGGGTCCAGTTGGGATTAATCTACTTGACTAGGACACAGGAGGACACTTTGCACAAAATGACTGCCAGGAACCTGCCCTTCAGCCTCTCCTCCACATTTACTAGTGAAAAGGAGCTGGGCAGACACCTGATTATACCCCACATTCTACACCTGACAGATAGCTCACCCTCTGCATAAAAAGAATGGACCCACCACCACCACAGTGAGGCATGGGACCTTCCAAGAGGCCTCTTAGCTAACCTTCATCAAATATTACTCCTCCCCACTATTTTTTTAAACAGCATTATTGAGATAGAATTCATATATGTCAGACAGTTCACCCATTTGAAGGGTACAATTCTGTGGCGTTAGTATATTCAGAGTTGTGCATCCGTCACCACGATCAACTTTAGAGCAATGTCAATACCCTAGAAAAAACCCCACAACCCTTAGCCCTTGATCTCAACTCCCCCATCCACTCCAACCCCCAACCCCTGACAACTACAAGTCTATTTTCCATCTATAGATTTCCCTATTCTGGATATTTTGTGTCTGCCTTCTTTCACTTAGGATAATGTTGTCGAGGTTGATCCACATTTTAGCGTGGATTGATACTTAATTCCTTTTTATTGCCAAATATTCCACTGCATGGATATACTGCATTTTGTTTATCAACTGATGGACATCTGAGTTGCTGCCACCTTTGGCTATCCTGAATAACACTGCTGTGAACATTCATGTACAAGTTTTTGTGTGGATCTGTGTTTTCATTCTTCTTGGGCAAAGAACTAGGAGTGGGATTTCTGGGTCATCTGGTAACTCTGTTTAACAAGGGAGGAACTGCCAACGTTCAGCCAGCTTGGCACCCGTCCTGGGCAGGAAATGCATGGTTCTGGATGGTCAAGCCGTTCCCCTCCGCTGGGTCTCCTTTCCCCACCTATAAAATAGCAAGATTGGCCCAGAAAGTCCCTACGAAGCTTGTGACTCCAGTATCCTGTGATTAGAACATGGTAACCTTTTAAAATCCCCTCATAGATACTTTCTGGGTTCCAGGGTTCTCGGGATGAAGGATGGGTGATGGGTGTCCTGCATCCATCGCTGTAGAGCTTGTTATGGTTCTGGGACTCTTAAGTATTAAGTTTCCTGAGGATTTAACACACAGAAGTTCTGACTGTCTGACGTTCTAGAACATGTTTAACCCCTTGGTTCTAGAACCGTAAATTCCCAAATGACACAATGCAACAGTTAGACTTAATTGATATTTTCAGGTCATTACCATAATTCCCAAGATGTTCTAAGCGACCAAATTTGTTTTGTTTTGTTTTGTTTTTGAAACTAACACAGTCACATCCTTCAAAACTTGACTGCACAAAAAGAATAGACAGTAAAAAAGTCTTTGTTCTATATACCTCCCAGCTCCCAGTTCTCCTCGGAGCCAGCTACTGTGGCCAGTTTTACGTGGATTCTTTTAGAGACGTTTAACTCATATTTAAATATTTAAAGAGACAGATGTGAAAAGAAGGAGAGAGAAAGAAGAAATGTACAATGATGTGTAAATATAATATTAATAGATTAATATACTGTAAAGACATATTCTCCCCTTTTAATAGAAGTGATAGCCTGTTGGCAACATTCCTTTTTAAACAAGTATAGATAAATAGATATAGATAGATATACGCTTCTCTCCTTTTTATGCATGTGATAGCACACTGCAGACCTCATGCCTTGCCTTGCCTTTTCTACTTCACAGCCTGCTTAAACACCATTCTACATTGGAACCTTCTTTATAACTGCGTAGTATTCCATTCTCTGGCAGTATCTTGACTTATTTAGTTGTACCCATGTTAAGGGGAATTTAGGCTACTCCCAATCTTTTGGCCTTAAAAAAAAGAAGGATGCAGTGAGTAACCTGTATGTGCGTCATGTCATTTATGTGGAGCTTCTGGGTCAGTATATATGTGTCACTTTGACAGAATTTGTCAGAATGGCCTACGCAGAGGTTGAAGCCTACGTGAAGAATTCTAAGGTTCCAGAGTAGGTTCTGGCTTTTCCTAACTGTCCTCTCCCTCCACCAGGTGGCCCATCCCCTGCACCCCTGCACCCCAAGCGCAGCCCGACCAGCACGGGGGAGACGGAGCTGAAGGAGGAGCGCCTGCCAGGCCGGAAGGCAAGCTGCAGTGCCGCAGGGAGTGGGAGCCGAGGGCTGCCCCCCTCCAGCCCCATGGTCAGCAGTGCCCACAACCCCAACAAGGCAGAGATCCCAGAGCGGCGGAAGGACAGCACGAGCACCCCTGTGAGTGGTGGGGCTGGGGGGCGGGGCCAGGGATCCGACCGCTCATGGCCCAGCCTGCAGATGCCACCTAGGTCATGTTTTTCAGACTTTGCTGTTTCCCATCCTGTTCCTCAGACCATCACACAGGATTCCTTGTTGCATCTATCCAGTCATTCATTTGACAGGCGTTTATTTAGTGCTGTCTCTGCCTGAGCTTGTGCTTGATTCTAGTGTATAACTTAGCATTCAGTGTCAGAAAGAAGCAATCTGTGTGCTTTTGACAGGGAGGATTTAATACAGGGAATTAGGTGTGGTGCTAATAAAATTGTAGAAGCTAGAAGAGCAGGCTGTAAGCATGACCTACAAGAATGACATATCGCCACAGCAGAACTGACCCACCCAGGGAGCTGCTACCTCTGAGGCTGCCTCTAGTCTGTTGAATTCATGAACACACAGTCAGGACTGCAGTACAAGACGCAGAAACTTCATCCTCCACCAGAAGAGCCTCTTGCTGCCCAGAGGTCTGGAACAGCAGCACTGATGCCCTGCTGAAGCGAAGACCTTTGTCTCTGTGTGAGCAGAAGTCAAAGGGGCAAGGAGGCAGCTGCCACCCCATTTCCACCTTCCAGATCTTCACGAGTGCAAAGAATGGCAGAACCCATTTATATCCAGGACATGAGCTGCAGAGGATTCTGGGGAATGTAGTATTTGGCTTTCTTGCTTCTGCAGCTCCCTAGAATGATATAATACAAGCTGAGGAACCAGAATATCCTTAGCATTAGGAGACAAAGGTGGTAGCAGGTTACAGGAAGGTGACCAGGTTGCCGAAGCCACATAGCTCAGAGTTTGAGTTACACTGATGAGCTGTGTGACCTTGAGCAAGTAACTGCCCCTCCTGAGCTTCAGGATTCCACCCTGTGAAATGAGCTTATCAAAGAACTTGGGTTGCTGGGAGGATTTTGTACAATCTTGTACCTAAAGTACTTTACATGATGTCTGGCTCAGTAAGCACTCAACGAATGAGAGCTATTGTCACTTCACAATAAACCCACACTTTAAGGAACTAGGAAAGGAACAGCAAATTATACCCCATCCCCCCAAAAAAGGAAAAGGAAGGAAATTATAAAGAGAAAAGATCAATAAAGGAGACACCGATGTGCACTAGAGAAAATCAGCAAAGCCAACAGCTGATTCTTTGAAAAGATTAATACAATCAGTGAACCTCTCACAAGGCTGATTAAGAAAAAAGACAGCAAACACGAATTACCACTATCAGAAATGAAAAAGAGAACTTTGTTCTAACATAAAAAGATAGTAAGGTGGTATTAGGAACTACTTCATGCCAATAAATCTGACAACTTGGACAAAGTGGACAAATGTCTTTACACACAGAGTTAACCAAAACTGACACAGAAGAAACAGAAAACCTGAACAGTCTTAACACTTTTCCATAAAGAAAATTCCAGACCCAGATGGCCCTAAACGGGTAAAATCTTCCAAATTTTGAAGGAAGAAAGAATGCCAATCTTAGACTTCCAGAGGAAAGAAAGGGGCATATTCAATGAGGCAACAGAATCCTGTTAAGTTACTCCTATCCTCAGAGAGCTCACAGTGCGGTGCGGGGTGTAGACGTGTCTGTGGACAGTAGTGGTCAGTACAGAGTGACCAGGGCTGCATCAGGGAGCCCAGAGGAGGGACCTGACTCAGCCTAGGGCCAGGGTGGGGATATATTATGAACTGACACCTGAAAGATACCTAGGATACCCAAGCAGATGAGACAGCCTGTGCAAAGGCCTTTAAGAGAAAAGACAGTGTGGCGTGATTAAGTGTGTTTAAAAGTTTGACGTGGCTGGAGGTCGGGGAGAGCTGGGGGAGGAGAGGTGGGCGAGGCTGCCCCCTGGGAACTTTCCCAGACTTTCTCTCCTCCTAGCGCCAAGGCTTCCTGTGCCTCTCAGCCTGGATCGCTGGGATGGCCCACTAACCTTTCATCTCTTTAGCCAAAGTAAACCATCACCTACTCGCTTTCAGGTCACACACAGACCCCTGCCTCATTCCAAACAAGGGAGGCCGGAGAGGGTAAAATGGAGGAGTTAAGGGGTTTCCTGTGCCCCCTCACTCCCCTCCTGGCCTTTTCTTTTACAGAACAGCCTCCCTCCCAGCATGATGACCCGCAGAAACACCTACGTTTGCACAGAACGCCCAGGGGCTGAGCGCCCATCCCTTTTGCCAAATGGCAAAGAAAACAGGTATAGAGGGAGGGCAGCAATGGGGAGGGAGAAGTGGGGTGTAGGTGAGCAGGGCCCCCCTGAATCTAAGATGATAGATGTGGGGAGGGCGTTTCCCTGGGTACTGAGGAGTCTGTGTGTCTGCCCTTCCTTTGGCGGACTCTACCCATGTTCCCCCACCCCAGACCCCCCTGTAAAGCCTCCCCGCTTAATTAACTAGTCATCAGCACCAGGAAAGCAGTCTGCCCCATTCTCTGCCTACGAGTCTTGGGAACCTGAGTTGATTTTTTTTTTTTGAATGATCCATTTTTAGAACTTGAGAGAAGCCCCAGAATGTCACAGCTTCAACATCCTCTGGTTGGCTGGGTTTCAAACCGATTTGCCTGAGTCTGTTCGGTCTCTTTCAGCTGGCAAGTGAGGGAAACCAGTGCAGACTGGCTGGAGCATAAAAAGGGAAGGAATTGGTTCCCATCACAGTTCAAGTCCAGGAGTGGGGCAGGCTTCAGGGTAATGACCCTCCCGCCCACCAGGACTATAGGGCGTGACACCGAGGTGCATTCTGGGAAGCACCTGATAAATGGATGCGGGTGTTACTCTTTGGTGGAGCTGGGTAATGGAGTGGTTGAGACCAGTGATTCTGTGGCTCCTCAGCTCTTGAGTTTGCATCTTGCCTGACACTGCTAGCAGAGTGACCTTCAGCAAGTGTCTGAGCCTCTGTTTCCTCCTGTGTAATATGGGGTTGATGTTCTCTGCCTCCAAACCCCACTAGAGGGATCCAGTGGAGATCAAGTGTGTCCTGTGCCTGGCACAGAGTCTGAGACACAGTAGGCATTCAATAAGCAAGAACTTTTTTGTGGTTATTAAATTTAAAAAAGTAATAGCTAACTCTTATCAAGAGATAACCGCAAAGCACTTCTGTTAGTACGGTAGCTGGTTGAATCCCCCTAACAATTCTATGAGGTCGATCCTAGTATCTCCATTTTACAGCTGAGGAAATGAGGCACAGAGAAGTTAAGTAATTTGTCCAAGGCTACACAGCTGGTAAGTCAAGGAGCAAAGATTCCAGACTGACTGCTGTACTTGTAACCACTGTAATATATGGCCTCCTATGTATTCTGGTCAAGAGACAGTGTATAGTCAGTGTAGAGAGCCACTGCTGCAATGAAGGGACCCCCAGGGTGCAGTGGATGAGATGGAGGTTTAGTCCTCTATGATGTAACCAGCAAGAGGTAGGAGGCAAGGTCTTCCAAGGATTCAGGTTGATTCTGCCCATCCTAACATGAGGCTGCAGCTCCTGATCTGAGGCCACTGCACCAGTTTCTACCATTTCCCAACCAGCAAGAAGAGTGGAAAGAAAGTGGAGTGCCAACTGCATTCTTTTTTAGAGACATGACCCAGAAATGGTACAAAGCACTTCTGCTCATATCTTATTGGCCAGAGCATGGTCACATGACCACCTCCTAGCTGCAAAGGAGGCTGGGAAATGTAGTCTCTGACTCAGCAGCCATGTGCAATTCTCATACTCTAAGGGGTTTGGTTACTAAATGTCAAACAAGGAGGATGGATTCTGGGGGAGAGGTAGTAGCATCTGTCAGTCAGGGCTCCTTGTTTAAGATCTAGGCTCATCCTGGGGTCCCTGGAAGGATAGAAATTGGAAATCTGACTTGTGCTACCAGGACTGGGAGGGTCAGAGGGGCTGGAGGAGGGTCCTGGGATAGTAGAGCCACCTCTGCCAACACGGCATCTTGAGAGAGTTAGGAAAAGGGTTCCTTCCACTTTATTTTCACCTATTGAAAAATTTTTATAATCAGTGTAGGTCCCTTTGATGTTCACATCTATTCCTTTCCCATGTTTGAATAATAAAAGTTCAGAGAGCCAAGTGTTTTCACAGTTGGTTTCGTTCCTGAGGCTTGGATGGCGAGGGATTCATCCAAAAATACACCTGAATCTATTCAATTGCTGAGTTTGGAGCAAAGAGAGCTGGGATAGGGGACAGTTTGGAGGAGGTAGAATTTGAAGAAAGGACGGTTTGAAGGAAGGATGACTTAGGAGAGGGGAAGAGTCAGTAAAATACTACTAGGGTTGTATAGTACACAGCCTGCGCAACTGTACATGGCAGCCTCGTCTCTGAGCTCCAGGTTGGTTGAGATTTCTGATCTCAGGACAGAGCAGTGAAGAATCAGAGGGATGGGGGACTTGGCCTGCCTCAAGGCCCCACCCTGACTTGTACCTCTCTGCCCACAGCTCGGGTGCCCCACGGGTGCCCCCCGCCTCCCCCTCCAGTCACAGCCTGGCTCCCCCATCAGGGGAGCGGAGCCGCCTGGCACGTGGCTCCACCATCCGCAGCACCTTCCACGGTGGCCAGGTCCGAGACAGGCGGGCAGGGGGCGGGGGAGGTGGGGGCGTGCAGAATGGACCCCCTGCCTCTCCCACACTGGCCCATGAGGCCACGCCCCTGCCCACTGGGCGGCCCCGCCCCACCACCAACCTCTTCACCAAGCTGACCTCTAAACTGACCCGAAGGTGAGCCTCACGGGATGTGGGGGGTGGGGAGCAGGGTGAGGGGGGCTGATGGGGCCTAACCTGTCTTCTACTCTGCTCTGCTTTCTGTACCCCGACATCTCCTTCTCCTCCTCCTCTCCTTCCTCCTCCGTCACCCTTCACCTCCCTCCTCATGCTGCAGGGTTACCCTCGATCCCTCTAAACGGCAGAACTCTAACCGCTGTGTTTCGGGCGCCTCTCTGCCCCAGGGATCCAAGATCAGTAAGTCCTGTCCACCCTCTGCTTTCACTGGCTCTGCCTCCCTGTCTGCATGTCTGACTTGTGTGCAGATGTGGTGGATGGGGGTTCTGGGTGGGGGTTCTGGGAGTCGGGCAAGGGGTCTGTATGGGGGCTCTGGTTGTTCATTTATTCACTCAGTTAATAAACAATAGTCTGGCTGTTGGAGCCAGACCCTCAGGGTTCAGACCACCGCTCTGCTGAGTGACCTGGAGCAGATGACTCAACCTCTCTGGGCCTCACTTTCCTCTTTGGTAAAGTGGGGATACTAATAACAGTACCTTCCTCACAGGGTCGTTGTGCAAACTAAGTGAGGTGGTACATGGACTGAGCTTAGAATATTGCCTTGGGAAATGCTTTATAAATATTTGCTGTTATTATTATTCACTGAGTGTCTACTGTGTGCCTGGCACCATCTTGGACTCTGGAGTACAATGAACAAATTGGATAAAATCCCTGCCCAGGCAGAGCCGACATTCTAGTAGGGGACCCAGACAGAAATAACAAATAAGTAAAATATATAGACTGTCAGGTAGTGGCAAGTACTAAGGAGAAAAATAGAGCAGGGAAGGGGGGCCAGGGGTGTGGGGAAGGGAGGGTGCAGTTTTAAATGGGGCAGGCCTCACTCGCTCAGGCGTCATTTGAGCACAGCATGAAGGAGGGGTGTGTGCGTGTGTCTGTCTATCTCCTTCTTTATGTAGGTGTGTGTCTCTGCCCACCCCCACCCTCTCTTTTGATTTCCAAATTCTTCAGTATCTTTCCTCCAACCTGCACTAACCATTTCAGAATGGGCTTCTCTTCTGGGCATAGAGAGGGAGATCAAATCCTGACTCCCAGCCCTCTCCAGCCCAGCTCCAGCCACAAGGGAGGGACTGGGGCTGAGGCAGGGACTGCCCAGAGTCCTGGAGGCAGTGGGTTGGGGGAGGGGGCTCCCTATGTCCAGATTAGACACTCTGCCCCCCTCCCCTAGGGTCGCAGACGAACCTGAGAGAATCGGGGGACCTGAGGTCACAAGGTGAGTGCATTTGCTTACCCTGACTGCCCCACCAACCCCTCCCCTTTTTCCTGCCTCAGACCCCACTTGTGTAAGTACCTCTCCCCACCACCCACTCAGACCCTTAAATGGGGCCTGAGCCTCATCCCCAAGGTCAACTTGCCAAAATGCACCTATGACCCTCCTTCCTCTGCTAGCTCCTGTTACCCACCCCTCAATTGATTTCCTCTCATTTCCACCCCCATCCCTGAGCATCATCCCTTGACCATCTTAAACTTCAGCCTCTTCCATCTATAACTGACTCCTCTCCCTGTTGTCACCATATCTCCTTTCCCCTCTCATCCAGTGAGGCACAATGATTACTGACAGCTCTGGGCCAGTGGATGGCAGACGTGATCTGTACAGCCCCAGATGATAAATAGTTTAGACTTATGAGGGCCAGATAATTCATCACACCTATTTAAGTCTACCATTGTAGCACAAAAGCAGCCACATTCAATTAAAAAAACAAGTGGGTGTGGCTGTGTTCCAATAAAACTGTTTGCAAAAGCAGGCATCATACTTTGCCAAGTTTGCTTTAGTTTGACACAATGCCAGCATAGAGACCCCAGTGGAAATAAAGAGCCTTCCTAGCAGTTCTAACAGTCCCAGGACTGAATCTCATTGGCTGGAACTGGGTCACAGTCCATCCCTAAACCAATGCCTGTGGCCAGAGTGGTCAAGTACTCTGATTGGTCAGATCTGGTCAGATGCTCATCTTAGAACCAATCACAGTGGGGGGAGGATGCTCTTATTGCCCAGCTCTGAGTCATGTGTTCACCCTTGGAGCTGAGAGGCAGTCAGCCCCACCTAAACCGGAAAGACTAGATACACCCTGCTTCTCAAGGGGGACACTCTTGGTACTTGAAGAGGTCTACTTCTTTGTTAGGCAAGGCCCTCTCACACACTGCAGAATACATATCAATCCTGCACCTCCTGAACCTAATAAATGCCAGCAGTGCTCCCATCCCAAGACATTGTAAAAATCAGAAAGCCCCCAGAAATTTCCAAATATCCCTTGGGGGACAGTACTGCTCCTAGGTGAGAACGTTTAGTCTAGAGTGAGGAGGGTTGGTCCTCCAAAGGAAAAGTGGCTATTACTGGAAGAAGGATATATTAGGAAACAAGCTGAGCTGCTATAGCAAAGAGACCCCGAAATATAGACAGAAATAAATTTCTTCCCTCACACAAACCGTATGTGCAGGGCAGGCTGGCAGGGCCACTCTGTCCCATGAGGTCATTCAGGTGCCCGGGGCTGTTTCATCCCCATCGCTGGAGCCCTGTCATTTTCAGTCGGGCTGGCTCATGCTGCAGCCTTACAGGTGGGGCATCCAGTTTGCTTCGAAGGAGGTGATGTGGGGTTGCGCTCGTCACTTCCATGCACATCCGGGAATCTGGAGACAAGACCACACCTGGCTGCAGGGGAGGCTGGGGAATGTAGTCTCCAGCTGGGCAGCTGTATGTACAGCTGAAACTGTCACTGGGGTAGAGGAGGTTTCGAGGACACATCAAGGAGTCTGTCCCAAAGTTGGAACAGTAGGTGACCTTCTTTGTCTCTCCCATCTTTAACCCCTAATATCTTCCCACTTCAGTGGCCATCTACCTTGGGATCAAACGGAAACCGCCCCCCGGCTGCTCCGATTCCCCTGGAGTGTGAAGCTGACCAGCTCGCGCCCACCCGAGGCCCTGATGGCAGCTCTGCGCCAGGCCACCGCGGCCGCCCGCTGCCGCTGCCGCCAGCCACAGCCGTTCCTGCTGGCCTGCCTGCACGGGGGTGCGGGCGGGCCCGAGCCCCTGTCCCACTTCGAAGTGGAGGTCTGCCAGCTGCCCCGGCCAGGCCTGCGCGGAGTTCTCTTCCGCCACGTGGCAGGCACTGCCCTGGCCTTCCGAACCCTCGTCACCCGCATCTCCAACGACCTCGAGCTCTGAGTCGCCACGGCCCCGGGTCCCCTCCTCTTCCTTGTCCCCTTCGCTTTGTCAGGAGGGAAAGGGGTCAAGGAAGGGATTCTCCCTTTGCCATCACCTCGGTTTCCCCGGAATCAATTTGGGGGCAGAGATTGTCCCCTCTGCTGTCCGCCGGGGCCGCTGGGCAGGAGAGAAGAGCGAAGGGGCTTAGCAGAGGGAGCTGGCACCTTCCTGGAGCCTCCAGCTAGTCCTGTCCCCACCTCGCCCTGCCGTGGGGCACCCGAGGAAACTTTGGGGACAGGGCGGGGGCAGAAAGGGAAACAGGATACTCTTCCATTCTTCCCGAAAGCTCAAGAATTAGGCCTTGAGCAGGGGCAGGGGAGTTGCTGAGCCTAAAGACTGGAGAATTGAAGGGGTGCTTGGAGTGGGGGTCAGAGAGGCAGATTCCTTCCCCTCCCGCTCCCCTGATGCTCGGACCCCCCCATTCCTGCCCCAGGCTGGCGCGGGGCACTTTGTACAAATCCTTGTAAATACCCTCACCTCCTCCCCTCTGCAGAGATCTCTTGAGGAGCTGCCGCTCTCACCTCTGGTTTTTAAGTTATTACACCCCCACCCTCCTCCTGTCAGCCCCTCACCTGCAGCCTGTTGCCCAATAAACTTAGGAGAGTCCCCCCTCCCCCACGCTGACCCTGGGGTTTTCCTTCCCTGCCCTCACCTGCAAGTGAGATGAAGAGGAGGTGTGTGACTCTAGGCCAGTGGCTTCACCTTTCTGAGCCTCGGTTTTCTCATTTGCAGAATGGGAGTCGTGGGGGTATGAGGGTCCAGGATGATTGTGGAAGAGGGCAGGACGGAACTTGGCCTCATCCACGAGGCGCAGTTCCGCTATCGGACCCCTGTTCATCCACTCACATACCCACCACATGTTATACTGGACTCTAAGCCACTTCTTACTCCAGTAGTACATTTATTCAATAAACAGTCATTGACCGGTGCCTACTCCATGCCAGGTCCAGTGCTGGACACGGAGTCATAGGGAGCCCCTGTCTCTGGGGGACATGGGTTCGGACAAACACTTGAGATACCATTGCTCTGGGGAGCCCAGAAGAGAAAGTGAAGGGGGTTGGGGAAGGCACTCCAGAGGAACTGATGTTGGAGTTGGGTTCTGAAGGATGAATAGGAGTTGACTAGGTATCGGGTAGCCCTGGACAAAAGCCTGGAAGTGGGAGTGCATGGTATAGCTCAGAGAACTGGATAATTTCAGGGTGGCTGCTGTGTTGGGGGGTGGGTGGAGAATTAGCAAGAGAAATGCTATATTAGGACTAATAATCCATCTACACTTGGACAAAAAGGTGTTTGTTTGCTCGTGTTCTTTTGTAGGCCAGGGGTGTCTGGCTTCAGGTATGGCTGGGTCCAGGCAGCAGGCCATCTTTCTGCTTTTTTTTGGTGTAAGTTTCATCCTGGTAGTTTCACCCAGTTGGTACTTCCTGATGGCAAAGATGATCCCAGCAGTTCCAAGCTTCCATCTTTCCAGCTTAGTTGCAGCAAAAAGTTCCTTATTGCCAACTTCCAGCAAAAGTCCCAAGACCAACTCTCACTGGCCCATATAAATCATGTGATCATCCCTGAACCAGTCACTGTGACTCTGAAGTGGCCTGTCCCTAGTGCTGGACTTAGAGGAGGTTCCCCAGGCAAAAGTCAAGGTGCATAAGCTGGAGAGGAGAAGTGCAGGCACAGTAGACTTAAGCAGTAGCGGGCTGTCCAGGACAGGAGGGCAGGAGCCCTCCACCCAGGGCCTTGTGAGCAGGCTAGGCTTTAATCCGAGGGCCCTGGGGAGCCATGGAGGGTTGCAGGCAGGGGCAGGGGGAGTTGCTGAGCTTAGTCAGCAGAGGCTTATTCAGACTGTGCCTCAGTTGCCTGTAGAGGGCATGGTAGGGTCAACTCTTGTATTCACGGGGCTGATGGGAAAATCAAACAAGAAATGAAGGGTGGTAAAGATTGGTCAGGGGTGAAAAATTCAGGATCTGGGGCAGAGCTGAATTCCTATCATGAGCAAGATCAGGATAGGGCTCTGCTGAGAGACAGTAGAAAAATGAGGTGTGTGTAGGGGGAACCAACCCTGTCTCAAAATCTAAATCCCTGAGGGCTTCCTTGGCTCCCAGCCTGCTAAGGACACAGAGGTGACCAAGGCAGCCCCAGCTCACAGTCCAGTGGAGGAGGCAACTATGTCCTCAGTGATGATCCCAGAGTGGGCAGGGCTAGTTTAGGGGAGCCTAGGTCCTGGGGGAGTGCAGAGGGAGCCAGTTGCCCTAGCCAGGGAGGGCTTCCTGGAGGAGGAGCAGCTTGGCTATGACTGGGAAAATGATGAGCAGCTAACTAGACACGGTGGTGTTGCGGGGGGGTGTGCATTCCAGGCAGAGGAAACAGCATGTACGGTGGCAGCATGTACAGGTCCTTCAGCAAATGGTACGTGGCTCAGGGTGAGTATAGAGTCACTGTGAGAGATGAGGCTGGAGATGCTGGTAGGGCTTTGAAGGTCGTGGAGAGGCACCAGGGCTTTCTACCTGGGGAGCCATGGTGAGGTTGAGAGTAAGAGAGAGTCAGGGGCAGGTTTGTGTCATGAAGGGAGGGAAGGAGACAGGTTAGAAGAATAGGGAGGAGGTGGAGATGAGACAGAAGGTGGGGAGAGAAGCGGTGGACTTAAGGCTTATAAGCGGGCCAGGCATGGTAGCCAGCAGGTGCCTGGGCTGCGGGTTTGGCCGCCTCAGACTGTACTGGCTGGAGTGTGTGTGGTCCTTGCGGCCTCAGGGTGGAGCCGGGATTAGTGATGGGATCTTCACAGGGGACAGTATTGTAGAGGATGTCCCAACGTCTACAAAGCCCGAGTGCCTTAACCTTTGGGGTCTCTTCTAACCTTTCTGTTTCAGTAATCTCTCTGAAAACTTGGGGACGTCCCTGGACCTCAGTTTCCCCTCTGTAAAACGGAGAGTAGATTTCTTGATCTCTAAGGGCCCTGTGTGACTTAGGTTTGAGAAAGTGCCTCCTCCTGGTCCCTGAGGGCTCTGTCTTCTATTTAACTTTGCCTCATATTTCTTCTGAAATCTCTGTCTCTTTGGGGACCAACCCACTATGCCCTTGCTGATGGAGGCCTCAGCCTATTGGGCCAAGTAGAAGTGATTGATGTGGACAACACCCCATACATGTTCAGATGTTTATGCTTCTCTCACAGCCACCCCGTAAGGCCCCTTCCTTCTCTTTCTCAGGACCAAGCTCTCCAAAAGTTCAAGCCCTAAAAACTTCACAGGGATGCTCTGACCCAAGCCCTGATCTGGAGGAGGAAACAGCTTGGGCAAAGACAGGTGGGACTTGCCAGGGTGTAAGGAGCAAAAGAGCATATAGAGGAATCATGAGAAAAGAACTGGAAAGACGAGCCTTCAGCAGATGGCACACACTTGTTTGACTTCCAAGAATCGCAAATGACAGGAGTGTGTTCTAGATGTGGGGAGCCCTGGAAGGTTCTTGAGCAAAGCAAGGGAAGTTGAAAAGACTGGTAGCAGCTATAGAGGGCTGACATCAGACCACACAGGAAGCTGGTGAAAAGCATGTTAAGGTAGTTAATGATCAGATACAAGGGAGGTCTCAAACTGGAGGCCCATGGGCCAAGTTCAAGTCTCAGATATCTTGTTTGGCCTCTATTTCTCCCTCATGTGGACCCTATGTTTGAGATCTGAGCATTAGGTGCTTGGGAGCCAAGGTTGGGAAGGGCCTAAGCTTGGCTATGTGACACTGGGCACAGATTCCCCAGAGAGCCTTGTAATGATTAGACTCTGTCCTCTAACTGTGCCTCATTTTAGAGATGGGATAAAACATGTCTAGCCCTAGGACATGCCTAGAGTGGGCAAACCACTACTAGGTTACACGGTAGCCTATTGCAAAAGTTCCTCGTCTTCCCTCAATAACTGTCGCACACAGTGCTAAGGCCACTGTCGCTTTTATTTGTTGCTTTGAGTGGAGAAAAGCATGAGCTCCAGATGTGCTGGGGAGTTCTCCATTAGCCAGAGCGCCTGATGGTGGGCGGAGCTCAGGAAAAAGGAGAGGGGAGTGTGAGGAAGGCTTTTCATTGGCCAGATCCCAGAGAATAGAGGCCATTGGTTGGAATTCTGGTTGCAGTTAAAGCCCCGCGTTGACCAAACACTATAGGCGGGACTCCGGGAGAAGGGGGCGGGGCAAAGGATGAAGGGCTAGGCCTCTGGAGGGCCGGATCCTCCCTTTGGCTGGGGCTCCCGCAGTGGGTGGGCTGGGCGCCTACTTCTGGGCGGGGATCATGTCGTCGATGGACTGGCCCTTTTCCAGCTTCTTCTCCATCTCCACCATGAGCTTCACACCATCCACCACCAGCTGCACCTGTTCCACCTCCGACGAGCCCAGCCGATCGGCGTTGGACACGTCGAACACTGAGCCCACGGCAGCTGTGTCCACGCC
The DNA here is from genome assembly GCF_009834535.1 of Camelus ferus. Classification (NCBI taxonomy): domain Eukaryota; kingdom Metazoa; phylum Chordata; class Mammalia; order Artiodactyla; family Camelidae; genus Camelus; species Camelus ferus. The sequence goes on along the minus strand of NC_045704.1, from coordinate 15,712,310 downwards.
ACCTGCGAAAGTAGGAGGCAAGGAGTGAGGAGAGAGCAGAAATGCAGGAGCGGTCCCGGGACGCGGCCCCCACCCGTGCCAACTGCGGCAGTCCCATGTGCTGAGTGAGCGCATACTGTGTAAAGGTTAAGCGCACACAGAGCTTCCTAAGCGTTTGTCTGTTCAGGGGTCCATATCTCCGGCTTTAAGTACCTCACTCCTCAACCATCCAGCAAGAAAACGTAGCATAGTGGGTACGAGAGTTGAGCTCTGGAGCTGGGCTGCCTGGGGTCGAATTCTGACCATCCTCCCCTTTACAGATGGGTGAGTGAGGCTCCTAGGCGACCCGGGACATACACGATGTATATTTTATAACCATGATGATATATTGACTCCTCTGAGATAAGGCGTGCTGATGCCTTTGCACAGGAAGAAATAGGCTCACAGAGGGGCAGCCCTTGCCAACCCCCAGAACTCGCGGGGATGCCCCTCCTCCCCTTCAGCCGCCCCAGAGGGCCAGCCCCGAAGCTGCGGGATAGGATGCGCGGCCGCACCTGTGCCCCGCTTCTGCAGGCGCAGACGAGTGAGGATCTCCTCGAACTTGGGATGCTTGCTCAGGTGTGCCAGCTTTACATGCACGCCTCCACGCAGCCCGGTGCCCAGGTTAGATGGGCAGGTGAGCACGTAGCCCAGGTGCTCGTTCCACATGAAGGGGTGGCCGGCTTTCTTGAAGATCTCCTCAATCTGAGGTAGGGGGAGAGGACCAGGGGTCAGCGCCGGCGGGTGCCCCCAAATACACCCGCAACTCGGACGGGTTTCGGAGGGATAGGGTACGAGGGCGGGTCTGGAAAACCGGGAGGGACAAGATTCTGAGGGGAGGGCCCCGACGACACAGACGGCGGCAGGATTCTGAGGGGAGCTAAGCCTGAGGACGCTTTGGAGGTAGGTGCTTAGGGGATGGGCTTGGGCATAGGGGTGTGGCTGGGTTCCCAAAGGATGCGGTCCTGAAAAGCGAGGTGGTGACTTTGGAAAGGGTGGGGGCTTGGGTTAGAGGGAAGAGCCTGGTTCCCAGGGGCGGGGCCTTGGAAAACCGCTAGGGCTGTCGCGCAGTCAGAAGTCAGCCTCAGGGTCAGGCGCTCACCTTCTGCAGCCCCACGCAGAATCGACGGAAAACTTCCTTCATGTTGCCCCCCTTCTCCATGGAGATGACTCGGAGGTGGTCCTCCTCGTTCACCCACACCAGGAAGCTCTTGTTGTCATTGTGCCTGGATTGGGCGAGCAAAAGGCCGAGAAATTAGCTCCGCGGGAACCCATCCCGCGCCCTCTTGCAAACACAGACCCAGCACTAGGGGGCAGCGGGCCTGAAGAGCATGAGGTGGGAGCATCTCAAAATCTTGGAAGCTTACACCTGACTCTAATGTCACAGGACCTGTGAAATCTCAAATCCTGGGATCAGTAACTTTTAGGATCTTAAGTCCTTGAACAATATTAAGTTAGAGATTCTTAGAATCTCAGAATCTTTGAAAAACAGAAGCCAGGAACCAAAATTGATAAATCTTCCCATCACATTGTGACATCTCAGAAACAGTCTTAGAACCCTAAAACTTGAGGATCTGGAAATGTTTGAAACCATTGAATGACGGAATCTGAAATTAGTGGAATTTTAAAATATTTAAAATCTTGAAGTCTTACAACCTACACTCTCCAAATCATTTGAAACCTAGGTCCTCAAAACCCTTTAAAATCTTTGACTATCAGAATCAGGGATTCAAAGATTCATGGAAAGCCTAACTAGCAACGATAGCTAGTAATAAAAATCATACTAATGACCAACATGTACTGAGCACTTACTATATCCCAGGCACTTTTTCTAATACTTTACATAAATTAACTCATTTAATCCTCACAAGAACCTCAAGAGCTATGAATAATTCTGATCTCCTTTTTATAGATGGGGAAACTGGGGCAGAGAGACGTTAAATAATGTGTCCATGGGGGGGGTATAGCTCAAGTGATAGAGCACAAGCTTAGCACACACTAGGTCCTGGGTTCAATCCCCAGTACCTCCTCTAAAAATAAATAATAAAGCTAATTATCTCACACCCCCACAAAAACCTGTTAAAAAAAATAATGTGTCCAAGGTAACACAGCTAGTAAATGGCAGCACTTGGATTTGAACCCGGGGAGTCTGGTTCAAGTCTAAGTTTCAAGTTTCCCAAGATCTAACATAGAGACCACAAGGTAGGCAGGGGTGGAGGACAAGCTCATTCTGGTAATTACTTTTATGGTCTTGACTTTGGGGAAGGGTCATGGGAGGACTGGGAGAGGCAGAGGAGAAGGGGTCATAGGGCAGGGGGGCCTCACCAGATGCCACGGGCATCAGGCCAGTCTCGGGCCATGCCTGAGGCCAGCAGCAGCGGGGACACGGGCTTGTCGAACAGGAAGTGGTCGTCGATGAGCTGTTGCTGCTCCTTCTCTGTCATGCTCTTCAGGGGATAGTACTTCCCCTTGAACTCTCCCGTCAGGCTGTTGAGGGCTGAGGGGCCGCACAAAGGAGTGGTCAGGTGCCTGCCCCACCTCAAGTGGGGTGCAGAGGCCTGGGGACCCTACACTGCTGCCCCTAATGGGCCCAGGCATTGGCCCTGTGGATGTCCTAAAGGTGCCTAAACAGTGGGTCTAAACCCAAATTCATGATCCAAAATGTGCTCCTCCCGTCTTCCTGGGCCCTGCGGACACACCACGTGCTCAAGCCAGAAAACATGGGGTCCTCCCCTTCCCGCCACCGACCCTCAGGTCCAATCCACCTGCCAGCACTGGTGTGCTGGTGCCCGCTCCTGCTGGCTGATGAAACAAAGTCTCAGGAACCTGGGATCCATCAGTAAAAATTATTCTAATATAGCATATCTAGTATTTGTCTACATTCCTATGTATTCATAATACACAATAAATATCTATTATATATAAAATAAATATGTGTATTAATGCATATATGTATATGTCTACATTCCTATGCATTCATAACACATAATAATATTTATATGTGTATAAAGTATGTATACATATATGTATTTATATACATATTACTTGTATAATACACTACATGTTATATATCATATACTATATACTATATTATATTGTTAAAAATAAGTTATAAAAACTTAACAATTAAATTATATTTAAAAGAAAGGTAACCAATACTCAGAACTATCACTTCCTAATTATTTTACTACACTTAATACTTTCTGTGTTCGTGGAGTGATTTTTGTCTACTGTATCCACATAGTGGAAACACAATAGAATGATTTACTACTGCACAACTCTTCCCATTTCCCATCTCTGCATGATGTCATGTCAGTAGTTTAAAACTGGCCATGGTAAGAAAATTTATACCACAGATTTTGGCAGTTGCTGGCTGTAAATCAGGGCTTTTTTTTTTTTTTTTTTTTTCTGAGAGCTGGTCATGTAACATTTAGCAGAACACTGCCACCAGCCCTGATGGTTCTGCCTTCCAAACATTGCCACTCTTTCTCCCCATCCCATTGCAACCCCTCACCCCACCCCGGCCTGGACCGCTGCAGTTGCCCCATCTCAGTCTTCCTCTCCCCTCTTTACCCACAGTCTGTTCCCCACACAGCAGCCAGAGGGATCCATTTAAGTCTGAACCTGTCCCTCCTCTACTCATCACCCTCCCATGGTCTCCACCTCCCTCACGGTCAAAGCCAAAGTCCTCCCAAGGCTCTGCACGACCTGGCCACCCATGTCCCTCGACCTCATCTCCTCCCCTCTCACCTTCAACCACTCGGCTCCAGTCACACTGACCTCCTTGCTATTCCTCCAACACATCTTCCCACCTCAGGGCCTTTGCACTTGCTGTTCAATCTGCCTAGAATTCTTCCCAAGGTTGGCTCCTTCTTGTCGATAAGGTCTCAACCCCTGTCTAAGGTAGCTCCCCTCAGTCACTCTGTGCTGCAATTCTTGTTTCTTGGCCTCATAGGGTTTTGGAATTATCTTGTTCTTTCTTGATTTCTGTGTTTCCTCCTATCTCCCCACCAGGCTGACAGCTCTGTGAGAGCAGTGACCTTGTCCATCTTATTTATCACAGGAGCCACAGCTCCCCATATGGGTCCAGAACAACCGTAAATATTTGCTGGATGGATGGATGGATGGATGGTCAGGACCCTGGTGCAACTCCGTGTCAAGTCTTGACAGCACCCCCAAGACTTCCACTGGGGGTAATGCTGCCTGCTGTCTCTCACCATGTACCCATTTATCAAGCTCTTTCCATCTTTTGGAAAATGAGGATCTAGGGTGTCCAGAGATGTGCCCATGGAGGAACAGAGCCAGAGCTGCATAACTCGGGCAGTGTGTGGGGTGGGGGCTCTCACCTTCCACGGAGAGTTTCTCCACCGCCCTGCGCTCACCGCGGGAGCAGTGCGGGGGCAGCGTGTAGCCCTTGATGCTGCGGCCCGTGCGGACACGGCTGCTGATCACATAGTTGGGGTCCAGGTCATCTCCACCCTAGAGAGTGGGTGGGGGGTCAGGGCCCAGTGGACCCTCCTGCACGCCCTGCCCCCTCCCCAGCAAGACCAGATGTCCCTCCAGGTCCTCCTAGCCAGCTTGGGCTCTCGGCTGCTTCCTCTGCCTCCTCTAGCCTGCCTCCCTCCCCTTCCCTGGCTCTGTCTCTCCCTTCTCTCTCTCTCTCTCTCTCCATCTTTATCTCTCTCCATCTCTGTGTCTCTGTTTTGTGCCTGCCTTCCTCTCTCTCTCTCCCCAACTCTCATCTGTCTTCTGGGTCTCTGTCCCCCTCTTTCTTCCCATCCCCCTCTACGTTTCTCCCATCTTTGTTTGTCTCTGTGTCTCTCTGGGTGTCTCCCCCACAACCTCCTCCCTCTTCCCCCTTCCGGCCTCCCCTAGGGGCAGCCAACCTTGAGGTTCTCATGGTTGAGGTCGGTCTTATGCTTGTCGGTGGGTTTGTAGCCCCCGTGCCGGTCCTGGATGATGGGGTCGAAGAGGTCCTTGAAAACCACGTAGGACTCCTCGTCACCAGCCACACAGCCCACAGTCATGATGAAGGGGTGACCTGGGAGTCCGGGGGGAGGTCAGAGGTGCTTGTGGCCGGCAAGGAAGGCCTGGGCTTCTGGGTTCAGGATAGACCACGTGCACATGTGTGTGTGTGTATATATGTGTGTGTGTGTGCGCGCATGCGTGTGGGAGTTCACGCAACACCTCTGGGTCAGGACTGAGAAGGCTGAGTGTTGGGAGGAATGGGGAGGAAATACTGGGAAATGTCAAGGTGGCATCTGGGGGTGGCAGTGGAGAATGCTGAGAACAGGACAAAGGAGGAATGGGGGGCAGTTACAAGGTACTGAAAATATGACTCCTTGAGGTCCCCAAATCATGGAATCTTCCCCTAATATTTTTCATAACCTTAGATTATCAGCCCCCATGGATCATAAAACACTTGAAAACACTTATTTCCCAGATGGGGAAACAGAGGCCTGGAGAGAAGTGGCCTCTCCACGCAATCACACGAAGATAAGAATTTGGTCTTCTGCCCTCAGTTCCACTCGCCCTGGCGGTGTGTCCTCAGAGAAAGAAACACAGTGCTCGTGACCCCTCTTCAAGGGTCTGAGCGCTCACTCCACGCCAGGCGCCACTCTATGTTTTCACACGTGTGTGTGTTTTTGCAGGTGAGGAAAGTGAGGCCGGGGAGAGTCAATGGCTTCCTCGGGGAAGTCTCACTTACACTCACGTACATTTAGCGAGAGATTTACTATGTGCCGGCCCCATCCCAAGCCCTTCGCACCTCTCAATTCATCCGTTTCTCACAACAGCCCTGTGAGTATGGTCCATTTTTACAGATGGGAAGACTGAGGCCAGGGGAGGTGGGACCGAGGCCTGGCAGGCAGCCTTTGGCGTACCCCCGCCCCACCTCCTGATTCCCATGATACTCCAGCGAGGAGGCTTACCTGGGTTGTCCACACCTGTCTGGATGACATCGTCCAGAGTGAAGCCAGATGGAGTCTCCTTGTCTCGCAGCTTCTTGTAAATCTCAGGGGTCAGCGCCTTGGCCATGTGGTTGTTGTGCTTGCTGAGGTCTGGGTACTCCTCCTCAGACTTGTAGTTCAGCTTGTACTTGTTGTGGGTGTTGCCGAACGGCATGGTGGCGGTGTGGGGGGCCTGGTAAGCAGGTGAGGAGGGGAAGATTGGCTCATATCCAGCAGAGACTTGCAAGAGAGGAAAGCCAGGCTCTGGAGTCAGGCAGGCCTGACTGTCAGTCCTGACTCCTGTGCTGTGTGAACTGGAGAAAGAGCGGTCCCCTCTCTGAGCCCCTTCATCTTGACAGGGTGCATGAGGAGTCTTGTGTCAGGGTCTTAGCTGTGCCTCATCTTGGCAGGTGACCCTGGACTAGTCACCTTGCTAGAGACTCAGTTTCTCCAGATGGAAAATAGAGGGGAGCACCCCCCAAGCCAGAGTAGTCACTGTGGCATGTGTAGGAGTGTAGGTTCTAGAATTAGACAGCCTGGATTCAAATCTCAGCTCTGCCACTTACAAGCTGTGTGACCTTGGGCATGTTGCTTAACCTTGCTGGGCCTCAAAGTACTCATCTGTAAAATGCAAGTATAATAACATTCACTTCATGGAGGCATTAAAAAGATGAAATGAGTTAATTATTTAAAGCACTTGGCATAATTGGTGGCACACAACAAGTATTATTTTGCTCAGTGATTATAATAATTATTATTAATATTAATTATTGTTAATTATTAATTTATTATTATTATTATTTTTTAAACTGTGAGGTGCTGGGGAGAAGATGGCAGGTGTTGCTGGAGATGAGTGTGTGAGCAAAGGAGGGACATTCTTTCCATAAAAGTTCTTGGGTTCTCAGTTGAGGGACGAGGGGTCTTGGGGAAGGGAAGGCTGGGTGCCTGCCCCCACCTCTATTTGCTGACACCTCTCCCGCTGGGCATAGTTGAGAAGAACAACTCAGCCTCTAAGGTCGACTGAGCTGGGTTCAAATCCCACTTATGCTGTTTCCTGGCTGTGTGACCCCAGGCCAGTTGCTCAGCCTCTCTGAGCCTCTGTTGTCTGTGAACTGAGCCTTCCCCATGGGCTTGCCAGGAGTACTCTTTGAGCCCAAGCATGTGGCCGGCTGAGCACAGGCCTTGGCTTGGAGCTGGGGCCCGGTACCTAAAGGAATGACTGCTATTATTGTTATTATTACTTTAATTCACAAGACCCCGAAAGGAGGAGGTGGTGGCAGTGGGACACTCATTCCCAGCCCCAGAAATGGGAAGCAGGAAGGATGGTGGGAAGGGGATGGGGACCGGGTGAGCTGAAGGCTGAGGCATCAGGCCAAGGGGGATGGAAACCCACAAAAGCCTTTGGAGTTGATGTCCAGGGTTGGGGATTTATTTTTAGAGTCCGGCAGACTCCTCCCCCACCCCCAGCTGCCACCCCCTGCCACATTCCAGGGACTCAGCTTGCACCAAGTCAGCAGGCCAGAGACAGGTGGGCCAGGGTGGCCGGGAGGACGTACATGCAAGCCTGGGGGCTCAAGGGCTCCCAGCCTAGAAATCCCCCTTCAGAGCATGTCCCCACCCTCATCCCTGCTAGGGACATGCCAGGAGAGGGCACAAAGCAAGGTGGGGGAGCCCCAGAGCCACACAAACACATACACACACACACACAAGGACCCCTCCACCCATCACACTGTAAACAGAGCCACACGTGCACACGTCACAGCTCAGGGACGCCCGGGATACAGACACCCATGCAGGAGCCACGGAAAGTCAGACACAATAGGGACCCACAAGGTCACCAAGGCAGAGACCCTGCGGAGAACTTGATAGACACCTCCCAGGGTTGCAGAGCCCAGTTCTGGTGACAAACCATCATGAACAAGGCCTAGCCTGCAGCCCCTTGCAGAAGGAGAAAGCTGGCAGTTGTCAAGTCTCCTTTTGACTCTGGGATCCCTCCCCAGGGCCCTGGGCTCGCAGGTGGAGGGGACTCTCTGACACAAGGTCGACATTTCCACACACTGACCCACCTGTGTGTAGGAGGATGTGGGGGCCAACATGCCAGACCCCTTCCCGAGCCAGGTCGGCCTCTGGTACCCATGGGGGCCCTCACTCTAGACCCCACCCTGGTTCCCACCCCGGCAGTACCTGGCTGGGCTGTGCTGGAAGGGGCTTTCTGTATCCTGGAGGCGACACTGACCCAAAGAAGGACCTGCAGCCCTGGCCTTATATAGGGGGGGCCCGGGCTGTGCTATTGGCCAGGAGGGGCTGCCCCCTGGGACTGGGCTGGAGGGCAGCTGAGCATCTCACTTCACTGCCCGGGCATCGTGCCCACCCTGAACCCAGGCATGCCTTGCGCCCAGCCCCATGGCCTTGTATGGGCCGCCCCAGGGTCTGGGCCCAGGCCCCCCCACCAAGCCGATCCCCCGATCAAGTGCTGAGTTGGACTGGCGGGGACAGCTGGCCCCCCGCCGGGGCCACGGGACAGTGTCAGGGACCGTCCCAGGCACGTAGAAGCCACGCTCCCCTGGCCCTCCACTAGGCCTCCAACCTCTCTTCAGCCCCCAATGGCCTTGACCCCAGCCAGTGGCACTTCCCTAGCCCTGCCCCTGGGGAAACCTTGCAATGGCCCCAGAAGGGACATGTAGCTGACTTTCCACAGGAGGAAACAGAGGCCCAGAGAGCCTGTGTGACTTGTCCGCTGTCACCCAGCTACAGGGAGCATATGACCAAAGTCAAGGTGGGAATTTGGCTGACCCCAGGAGCCTGTGCTTGGATGCACTTTCCTCCATGGGAGTGACTGGGAGGGCAACAGAGGCTGCGCTGAGTTGGGGCAATTCAAACTCAAAGCCATATTGGAGGCGGTGGTCCCCTGTCCCACTCCAGTCCACTGGCCTGACGACACTGGGAGATTTCCGCTGCGCAGGGGACAGGGAGGGACTCGCGCTGCCAGGAATGGAGTTTATTTTTAGAGTTCGCTGCTGTCTTCTCTGGGAGACCCGAGGTGCTGGGGATAGGGGATTGGCATGGAGGCAGGTGTTAGGGGGTGGGGTTGCCACGTGTCCGGGTTAATTATAACCAGGCATCTCTGGTGTCCCCAGGCCTTGCCTCCTTACAAGGGCAGCCACGGGCCGGGCTGGGCTGGGGAGGCCACCCACACCGGCAGGGGAAGGGGGCTGGGTGGCAACTGGGGTCAGAGCACTGAACTCCGCAGATGCAGGCGAAGCAGGAGCTCTCAGCACCTCGACCGTGACCATGACCGTGACCGGGGACTTCAAGGGCTGAGAAGGAGATTCTGTGGAAGCTGGGATGGCATAAGGAAGCTGCTTCCTCAGCCTGGAGGGCGCCAAGATTGCAGGACAAGTGAGCGGGGCAAGTCCAGGGAACAGAAGCCCAAGCAGCGCCCAGGATTTAAATGAAGAGAAATTTCCTCTCCCTCTGGGGTTCCTTCCTCCTCCCGGGGCTCTCCCATTTCTTCCCAGGCAGCGGGGAACTGACCTAGGGAAAGGAGGTCCGTTCTACCTCTCTCTAGATTTCTCGTAGGAGGGGGATTACTTAGAAAATTTTTCCTTGGGGCCCAGCCCCTGACCTCTCCACCCACTGTCCCCTCCCAGCAAGGTCAGAGTAACAAAAAGTTCTCCTTCAAGGCTAAGGAAACTGAGGCCCAGAGAACTAGAACAAACTGGTCTAGAATCATTATGCATTTATCATTTCAACAATTATTTATCTAGACTCATAGACATAGAATACAGACTTGTGGTTGCCAAGGGGGTGGAGGGTGGGAAGGGATAGACTGGGATTTCAAAATTGTAGAATAGGTAAACAAGATTATACTGTATAGCACAGGGAAATAGATACAAGATCTTATGGTAGCTCATGGAGAAAAAAATGTGACAATGAATATATATATGTTCATGTATAACTGAAAAATTGTGCTGTACACTGGAATTTGATACAACATTGTAAAATGATTATAAATCAAAAAATGTTAAAAAAATTTTAAAAAATTATTTATCAAGCACTTACTGAAGACACAGCAGAAAATAACCAAGAACCCTGCCCTCATGGAGGTGATATTTTATTGAGGGTAAACAAGTAAATACACACTCTAATGTCAGAGGCAACGGGGCTTTAAAGGAAAATGAAAGAGTTAGTAAGGGATAGGAGTGATGGCACAGCAGAGGAGGTCAAGTCAGGCCTTTCTGGAGAGGTGACATCTGAGCAGAGACCGGAGGGAGCCAGCCATGTGGGCATCTGGAAGGGAGAGAGCAGGTACAAAGGCCCTGAGGTGGGAGTGGCTTGGCATATCTGAGAGACGGGGAGGAGGCAGCAGGGCTGGAGCAGGTGGAGCAGAGGGGAGAGTGGGAGAAGGAAGATGAAGTTGGTGAGGGGACAGGAGCAAGCCTATGGGGCCCTAGGGGCTGTGGGGCCTCCATCCCGCTGTGCGTGGGATGGGAGCTCCTGGGGATTGTGAGCAGAGGAGAGACAGGATCCAGCCCAGCTCAGCCCCCTGGACCCCTAATAACCTCTTGTGGGGACATCTGACATTACTTTTGGCCACACAGCCTCAGAAACACTTTCTGTGCTTGCAGAGTTCCCCACCATCTGACCCTCTCCTTTGAAGAAGCCAGAAATGTCAGAAACTCCATTTCCCAAAATCCTTTGCAGCAACGGCCCAGTCATGTGACCTTGTGTCATAAGCTCCACCTCCTTTATCTCTTTGAGTCTCATAGAAAGAGTTGGCCTTGGGAGCATGAGGACGCTCATCACATCTTCCTCTCACCCCCCAGCCTCTGAGCCCATCAGTCTCGAGGCTTGTTTATCCCTCCTCCTGCCCTAGCTCAAGACCTCCTCCACATCCCCACCTGCCCTAGCCTCCTCCCGGGCTTCCCCCCTCCTGCCCCGGTCTTGCCCCCTCCAACCTACTCCCTACCTGCTGGCCTCTCCTGTTCAGAACCTGCCTTGGCTCTCCAGTGACCTCAGGATAAATGAGTATTTGTTGACTAAGTAAATATTAGTAGCCTTATCAGGCAATTAGAAACCACTCCACCCAGCTTAAGCAGAAAGGGGTTTACTACCAGGTATTAGGTGCTTACAAAATTGGAGGGCTTTCTCCATCCTTTTACTTCTATGTTATTAAACCCAGGAGTTGAATTTATTGTTTTATCCGAACATGTTTGTGATCCTGTGCTACGTCTGGGGGCACATTACCTCTCTGGTACTATAAACTGTAGTGGATATTATTGTACTTCAAAAAGCTGGTCAGTAACTCCCATCTGTGAATTCCACATTTTACTGTGCTTGAAATAGTGATTTGTAGCTTGTAGCACTTGCTTATTTATCAACTTTAGCTCTTCCATATTTTAAGGACATTTAAACATCCCTTGTCCTATCATGGTGACAAAAGCAGAATGTAATCTGGTGCGGCGGGGGAAGTCTTTGTACTTACTTGTAACAAGTTTTGTTTTTAAAGCTAATAAAGTTAGTATTTTTCCATCAAAAAAAAAAAATCGAAGGGCTAAAGGAGCAGGCTCTAGGCTGGGCCTCCAGGAACACCTCTTGCCCCCTGAATCATTCTTCTGGAGAACTGAACGTGCTGGAAGGAGGTTAGCATGAATGTTGAACGGCCACTCCACAGTCTCCACCCTAACAGTATTTGTCTTTCTCTGTCTGACTTAATTCACCTACCGTAATGCCCTCCAGGTCCACCCATGTTGCTGCAAATGGCAAAGTTTCGTTCTTTTTTATGGCTGAGTAGTATTCCATTGTCTCTTATACCACATCTTCTCTATCCATTCACTGTTGACAGACACAGGTTGCTTCCATATCTTGGCTATTATAAATAATGCTGCTATGAGCATTGGGGTGCATGTATCTCTTCAAATGAGTGTTTTTGGTTTTTGTGGATATATACCCAGGAGTGGCATTGCTGGGTCATACAGTAGTTCTTCTATTTTTAGTGTTTTGAGAAACCTCCATACTGTTTTCCACAGTGGCTGCACCGATTTATATTTGCACCAACAGTGTATGAGGGTTCCCTCTTCTCCACATCTTTGCCAACATTTGTTATTTGTGTTCTTTTGATGACAGCCCTTCTGATAGGTATGAAGTGCCTAATGGTTAATTCTTATGGTATATTTACTGAGGAGAGGTAATCAGGTTTGTTTTTTGGTGGATGTGCTGGGGATTGAACCCAGGACCTTGTGCATTCATAGGCAGGCGCTCTACCACTGAGCTATACCTTCTCCCCCCGGCTTATGGTGCGTTAATGCCTATATATCAAGTACTCTACCAACTGCTTTACATATATTAACTCACTAAACACTCCCAACAATCAGGCTCCAAAAGGTTAAATAATTTGCTCAAGGTCACTTTGCCCCTGGAGGGGCAGAGTTGGGAGTCAAATGAACAGGGCTGCTGAGAGTGGGTTCAGGCTTCGGTGAAAATAATTTCCAGGCCTCTCAGCAAAATCAGACTATCTTGTCAGCCCAGAGTCCCTTTCCAGGTCTTGGGGCCCTGATAATCTGTACCCACTTCCCCATGTCCCCTTCATCACCCTAGCCATCTGGCTTCAGGATTCAATCCCTGTATGTGTATTCACCAATTTAATTCTCCAACAGTCCTACAAGGTGAGGACTGCTAATTTCCTCTTTACAAAATGGGGAAGTGAAGCCCAGATAGTTTGAGTCACTTGCCCAAAATCACACATCTGGGCAGCAGCAGAGCCAGACTGGACCAGGTAGTCAGTCCCTCCCTGATTCCACCTCTTCATGCTGAAGCCTCATTTTACAGAGGATGGATACTGAGGCTGAAAAAGGGCAAGGGATCGCAGACTTCTTGTATCCTCGTGTGGTAAAAAGTACATGGGAGCTTTGTGGGATCTCTCTTAAAAGAGCATCAATCTCATTCATGTGGGCTCCACCTTCATGACCTAATCGCCTTGTACTAATGCCAAAGGCCCCACCTATTAAAAGCCATCATCTTTGAAGGTTAGGATTTCAACATATGCATTTTGGGAAAACATACACATTTAGATCATAGCACCAAGACACAATTCAAAGTGGGCAAAAGAAATAAATATATACCGATTGCCACAAAAATGCTGTGAAATTGCACCATCCCAAAATGCAGGAGCTTGAAAATGGATGCAGGGTTAACTGAGCTGGCTGATTTGGGTTGGGCTCAGCTGGGAAGTTTTGCTCCATACTACTGTGTTAAAAAAAAAAAAAAAAAAGCCAGCAAGCTCAAAATGTTAAGCCCCTGTGCCACCAAATCAAGTGTGATCTTAAAGGAAACCTTCAACATGGTGAAGCTGGTCCAGAGACCCCAGGCCAACACAGCAGTAGCCCCACTTCCTCCTCAGGCAGCCTGGCCCAGTTTCCTTCTCTTTTAAAAAATTTTTTTAGGATTTTATTTTATTAATTTAATTTTAAAAATTTATTTGGGGCCATACTTAGGTTTATTTATTTATTTCTTAATGGAGGTACTGGCGATTAAATCCAGGACGCTGTGCATGCTAAGCAGGTGCTCTACCACTGAGCTATACCTTCCCCCTCAGTTTCCTTCTCTTTAGATGGAGTAAGTCATAGTGCCAACTTCGGGGGGTGGCCCTATGGACTCAGGGGCTCTGCTACTCCTTGGCTCTGTGACCTTGCACAAGTCACTTGACCTGTCTGTGCCTCATCTTCTCCTGTGGAACGAGGACAATCATAGCAACTACCTCTTTGGGTTGGCATGAAGGTGAACAGAATTAATCTTCAAGACAAGACATGACATGGAGCCTGTCTTGGGTAAGAACTCAGAAATGCCAGCCCCAGTTGATGTTGGGCAAAAGTGCTTGGCCCAGGGCCAGTCTAAAGAAATGGTCATCTTACCTAACATCTTCTTTCAGCCTTTATCTCATTTAATCCTCACCACTTTGCTATGCGATGAGTGTGATCATCCCTGTTTTATAGATGAGGAAATAGGTGCTCAGCAACTCATAACTTGCCCCAGGTGACATGGAAAGGAAATGTCAAGATCAGGGTTGGAACTCAGATCTACCTGGCTCTAATTCCCTCCCCACCCTACACATATACACATAGTGTTTATTGTATGCTACTCTGTTCTAAGCCTTTTAAAAGGATTACTCATTAATCCCCACATCAGCATCACAAAATAGGTTACCCTTGTGAGTCCATTTCTATAGATCAGGAATGTGAGCCCAGAGAAGTTAGTTCTGGGCGCAAGAGTCACACAGCCAACAAATGACAGAGCAGAGATTTGCACCTGGGCCATTTGGCTCCAGTCCCTGCACTGCCTGTTAGTGGCAGATCCAGAACCAGTGTCCACTGTCCTGAGGCCAAAACAATGGGGGTCAAGGTCTCAGCTGCCCCCTTCTATCCTGTTGCATAGAAGTATCTGGAGAAGTTAGATTGTGAGTTTGAGTTTTATTTTCCATCATTCAACTCAACACTCATGGTCCTGAGTGCCTTCTCTGTGTTCAGCCTGTGCTGGGTAGCACTGGGGCCACAGTGGCGACTGAGACTGCCTCTGCTCTGTTGTCCCTGTTGGGGCTAACAGTCCTGTTTGGGAGACAGACAATTGATGACCCAGAATGGCGAGGCTGGGATTTGAGAGCCCAGGAGGCTGCAGGAGCCAGGAAAGGGCATCTCCTCCAGCCTGGTGAGGTGGGTGGTGGTCAGAGAAGTCTTCCTGGAGGAGGGAGCATCTGCACCGAGGCTTGGCGACTAGAGAGCTGCGAGGGAGTCTGGAGCAGAGCGGCCCCGGAGTCTGAGTTAGGCTTGGTCCACAGACCAGCAGCGCTCTCTGCTGGAAGTATCCTGTAGTGCAGTGACCAGGGGTATTGTATTGCCTGGATTTGGCAAAGTTCTTGCTGAACCAAGTTCTTGTGATGCTAGAAGCCTGTGCACCCAGCTTTGGCCAATTTGTGTTTCTAGGACTTGATTCACTCAATCAGTCACTCAACAAATACTTATTGAGCACCTAACTTCGGCCAGGCTGTTCTAGTGCTAAAGAAAACGTGCTGACAATAGAGAGCTCTGCCCTCAGGAGCTGGCATTCTAGTGAGGGAGAACCAATAATATAATGCCCTAAAATCAGTAACTACTATTTGCTAAACGCTTCCGATCCATATATTAACTCATTCAATCCTCGCAGCCTTAGACTGTCCCCATTTTACAGATTAGGGAAACGGAGACAGAGATTAAGCTACTTGCTCAAGGCCTGCACAGCCAGTAAGTGCTGAAATCGGATGTGAACCCAGAACCCAATTTTTAGCTTCGTTAATGATGTGATGTACCATAACAAGGTAGCGTAATTATAATGTTACATAATTTTAGGTCCTGAAAAGTTTTATTGACAATATCAAGCAGAGGAAAGAGATTGTGTTTTTGGTAAGAGGGTGTAATTTAGAAGAGGCAGGCAAGGCCTTTCGGAGGAAGTGGCCTTTGAAAAGAGACCAGACAAATATCGGTATCTGTGGTGGAAAGAGGTCCAAGTAGGGGGCACAGCCAAGGCAAAGGGTCGGTGGCTGGCACTGCAAGGCCATCCGTCTGGGATCCAAGGTTTCCAAGATTCCGGGTTTCCAAGATTCTAGCTTCGCAGGGGCTCTGGTTTCCAGGCCTTTAGCGCGCTGAAATCGTCTCAGATTCGACGTGTCTTACAGGCTACTGGCTGGCGCGCAAGGTTCTGCTATTCCCGCAGGGCCAGGGCCACTGCACTGGGCTTCACTTTCCGCGGGAGGGGTGGGGCGGGGGCCGGCCTCACCTGCGGGGGCGGGGCGATAGGTCGCCCCGCCCCTCGGCTCGAGACTAGGGGCGCAGCTGGAAGCGGCGGGGCGTGCGCAGCGTGGGGCGGCACCGCGCAGTGGGAGCCGGAGCAGTCCGCGGTCAGGTGGGCGCCGGGAGTGCGGGACGGGAGTGCCGGGAGCCGCGAGGATGGAGGTGGGGGCAGAGGATGTGGGCAGGGCCTGGCGCACCCCTGGGCCCACAGGCCTGATGACAGGGGCGGGCCTTGGGGTCTCTGGACGCCCCTTGCCCAGCGGGCACCCGCGGGTCTGGAGGCCCAGCTGGGGCTGCGCCCCCTCCCCGGTGCGCAGGTAAACAGGAGCGAGGACGGGGCGGGGGCCTGGGGAAGGGACGGGGCCCTTGGGACGGGCCGGCAACGAACAGGCCTGGCGGCGGTGAAGCCAGGGTACCAGGGCCTGGGCCGGCCAGGCCAGGGGTAAGTTGGGTGGTTTGAGGGGCTGGCCATGATGGAGGGGCCTCCTGCCTGCGAGTGTGTGCTTGTGCTTGTGCTTGTGCTTTGAGGGATGGTGTACGAAGCTCAGGTGTGTGTGATGGTGTCAAGCTGTGGCTACAGGTGTGAAAGGGAGATGGACTGCGAGGGCACAGAGGGACTGTGCGAATGATGTGAAACCGATTCAGTGAAGTGAAAATGTGGGCGACCTCTGATTGTGTGTCTGTAATGCCTTGTGTGTGTGTTTGGAAGGGAGTTGAACTGTTTCTAGAATTGTGAGTGTGACCAAGAGGTTGTGTGGCCGTGGTTGTCTCTCTGCTTGTGAGATGGGTGAGGTGGCAGAGAGGTGGGCACTATGGGGTACAGGATGTATGTATGGGGTGTGACTGTGATTATTGTTGTCAGCTGTGTGGTTGGGTGCACCTGGCTGAACACGTGAAGGGGAGTTTGCTTTCTGGAGGATGGTATGAATGGGAGAGCTGGTGTGTGTCTAGGAAACAGCCTGAGTGATGTGTGGCTGTGGTCAAGCTGTATGTGTCGCCTTGACAGTTACTGCGTGAGGTTGTGTCTAGAACATTCGGCTCAGTGTCTGAGATTGTGCATGATGTTGTGGGAGGTTGTATACGTCCACAAAATTGCAGGCGTAATGGTTGTGGTAGTCAGGATGACTGTCGATGAACTTGTGTGGTTGTGAGTCTGAACATTTATGTGACTTGCATGTGGAGTGTGAGACTATGGTGTGTTATACATATGCACACATATATACTATGTAGAGATTGATGTATACATGAGTACATAGATTGATACATACACAAGCACATATATAGAAATATATACATGAGCACATGTATACATAGAGGTTGATATATACATGAGCACATATATACATAGACAGATTGATATATACGTGAGCACATATAGAGAGACTGAGGTATACATGAGCATATATATACATAGAGATTGATACATACACAAGCAAATATGCACATAAAGACTGATGGTGGTGACGAGGCTGCGGTATATAAATCCCACAGGATTACCTACCTGCCCTTACTGTGTGTTTAAGTGTGTGTGATCATGAGCATGCGAGCGGGTGCAAAGAGCAGTGGGCTGCTCATGGTGGGAACAGTCGCTTGAGTGAAGTAAGACTGAGAGGGAGCATGCGGAGAGCATTGGACTACCTCTGTGTCTCCGCAGCTGTCCGTGCCGTGAGCACCCGCTTGCAACAGTCTAAGAGTCTGCGATCAGGGGTCACTGGAGCGTCCGTGCGCGAAGCTCTGAAGTGCATCTGTGTGTGTGAGTCCCTGGCTGGCCGGGGCGGTGGAGGAAGTGGGGAAGGTGGTGACAGGTCCATGGCGAATCCTGGGAGAGTGTGTGTGCGTGGAGGTGGCGTTGGGTGTAGGATGGAGCTGGCTGCTTGCAGAACTGTGTGAGGGTGGGAGAGGGCATGTGTCATGAGCCTGAGTGCAAGGAGACAGTCGAATGGGAATGATTTGGGATTTGGTTATATTTTTGCAGGTGACAGAGTTGAGTGAGGAGACAGGGAGGTAGTTTCTTCATTGCTGGCTTCTGTTTCTGAAAGGGAAATACACCTGTGTGTTGGGTTGTATTTTCTTTTTGGGGGGGGGGGTTGGAGGGTAAGTATTTGGTTTATTTATTTATAATTTTTAGAGGAGGTTCTGGGGATTGAATCCAGGACCTCTTGCATGCTAAGCACTCTACCATTTGAGCTATACCCTCCCCCCAGGAGCATAGATGTGCTATTTTTGAAAGAAAAATGCATTGAATGTATCTGTGTGTGCACCTGAGTTAGTGTGCTGTTAGGTTGTATTTTGAAAGGAAATGTGGATGGTTGTGAATGTGTGTATTGTATTTTTTTATTACTTTTTAAAAACTTTATTGAGGTTTAATTTCTGTACAGTAAACTACACATATTTCAGATGTACAATTGGATGAATTTTGATAGATGTATGCACCAATGAAACCACCACCACAATCAAGATACCAAACATTTAAAAGAAAGTATGTGCATTGTATTTCTGAGAGAAGGACGTGTATTACGTTGTGTTTCTGAGGGGTGTGTGTGAGAAGGCATATATCTGAGACAGTGTGTATGTATATTGTATCATATTTGAAAGAAGAGAAGAGTATGTGTTATTTCTGAGAACCCTCAGCTCTCACACAGCCAGGGTGACATCCGTGGGCCACGCCTGCCACACGTGTGTCCCAACACACCTTGGGCAGGCTGGACCTGTCTGCAGCGGAGGGTGGAGCCTGTTTCCTCTGGGTCTGTCAGTTCCTAAGGCCCTGGGAGCCACCACGTGGGGCCCCCTCCCTGACGTCTCCAATCTGGAGGCCTCCTCTGCTTCCAGCACCCCAGCCCCATGGCCCTCTCCTCCCGCCCCACCCCCAGTGGTCTGACTGGTTCCCAACAAAAACACCCCGAGAATGAGCTCACGGAGAGGCTGCCGCCTCCACACATACGTCCGCCCCACACGCCCAGGAGGGGAGGGCATTTCCAGTCCCAGGTGACACAGCCCGGAGCACTGGGCCAGGGTATCCGGGGGCCTTGGGGTGGGCAGGGCTGGCCGGGTGAACTGAGGGCAGGTGGGAGGCCAGGAGATGGCTGTTTGTCCTCCTTTGGTTAATTGCACATAGTGAGATTTTGGAGTTGCCTTCGGGGCAGGGCCCTGGGCTGAGGACAGGCAGAGGGAGACTAGAATGTTCCCAGCTGTGGGCTGGCCGGGATGGGTGTGGGACAGGGTGCTGGCTGGAGTGAGGAGAGCACGGGAACAGAGGGCTGGCTGGGCTAGGTGGGTAGGGAGGTAGCTGGGAGGGGACTTGTGAACCCTAATGGCGTGGAGGCTGAGAGGCTGGCTTGCCTGGCCCTGGCAGTGACCCTCCAACCCCGGTCACCCCCAGGAGCAGCAATGTCCGTGCAGGTGGCAGCCCCCGGAGGCGTGGGGCTGGGCCCCGAGCGCCTGAGCCCCGAGGAGCTGGTGCGGCAGACGCGGCAAGTAGTGCAGGGGCTGGAGGCCCTACGGGCAGAGCACCGCGGCCTGGCCGGGCACCTGGCGGAGGCCCTGGCAGGACAGGGCCCGGTGGCTGGCTTGGAACTGCTGGAAGAAAAGCAGCAGGTTGTGAGCCACTCGCTGGAGGCCATCGAGCTGGGGCTGGGCGAGGCCCAGGTATGAGGGGACCAACTTTGAGGGATGTGGCTCAGGCCTGAGTGGGAGGACCCAGGGGTGAGGGGACCAGGTTTGCAGTGGGGGGCAGCCTGGGTAGAGGGAGGCCTGGGGGAGCCAGGCCTGGGAAGGGGAGGCTCTAGTCCAGAGATGGGATCCCTGGGCTGTGTTGGGGGCTCCTTATGTGTGACAGGGAGCCCTAAGCCAGATCAGGTCCCTCCGTAGAACTGTGGGTCCTGGGGAGACTTTGGGATTGCATGGGTGGAATATGAAGTGTCCCTGAGCGGAATTTATGCACCTGGGTGAAGTCAGAGGAGTCCCTGGGCAGGATTTGGGTGTGTCCCTGGGAGCCTCTGAGCATCCCCGGAGCCCCATTGGAGGGGTCTCCGTATAATCTGGGGGATCCTGGAGACCATGCGGGTGCTTTGGCTTGGTTTGAGGCCCTGGGCTGGGTTGGGGGCTGTCTGGCAGGGTAGGGACCAGACCTCTGACTGGCCACCCCTGACCCCCGGCAGGTGCTGCTGGCCCTGTCGGCGCACGTGGGTGCACTGGAGGCTGAGAAGCAGCGGCTCCGCGCGCAGGCCCGGCGGCTGGCCCAGGAGAACGCGTGGCTGCGGGAGGAGCTGGAGGAGACGCAGCGGCGGCTGCGGGCCAGCGAGGAGGCTGTGGCCCAGCTGGAGGAGGAGAAGCACCACCTTGAGTTCCTGGGGCAGCTGCGGCAGTACGACCCGCCTGTGGAGAGCCAGGTGCTGTGGGACTGGGCGCAGCGGGGCCCACGATGCGCTGGGGACCGTGCACTCCTTGGATACCCCACCACTCCCCATCCCTTCACAGAGCCCCAAGTGCCCTAGACCCTCAAAAGGACCTGCTGACCCTCTGCAGACCCTCAAACGTTTGCAGAACCCCACAAAACCCAGACCCAGTAGAACTTCCACAGGAGCCCCCTGCCCTAGCTGCTCCACAAGGCCCAAGGATCCTCCCCGAGGCTCCTGGCCACCACCGCCCTCAGACCCTGAGATTCAGGACCCCAGTCTCTGAAACCCTAATCTTCCTGATGCCCCACTTCCTGTCTTCTCTGCAGCAGCCTGAGTCCCCCCCTCGCCGGGACAGCCTGGCCTCCCTGTTCCCCAGTGAGGAGGACGAGAGGAAAGGTGGGTGTGAGGGATCTCAGCCCCAGGACGAAAGGCCAAGGCTGGGGAGGGAACTTTCTTTCGCTGGACCCCAAGGTCTCTGAGGGAGGATGGGGAGGTCAAGGTGGGGTGTCAGGATGACTGATGTAGGTGGCTATGGGGGGGTGGGGTGACAGCGGGCAGGTGAGGCTGGGAGCTGTGAACCAGGCATGCCAAGGTGGCCGCAGCCCCACAAACCAGGTGGCTCCTGTGTTTACATCCCACAGGCCAGTTAGTTGCCTGTGATCCCAATCCCAGAAGTCAGTGTAGGGGCCCATGGTCCCCAGGGCCAGTGAGGCAGCTGTAGCTTTGGGGTGTGTGTGTCCGCTCCTGTGGGGCAGTAGGGGTGGGAGGCCTGCGGTGACTCGGCGTCTGACATTCCCAGGTCCTGAGGCAGTAGGGGCCGCAGCGGCTCAGCAGGGTGGCTATGAGATCCCAGCCCGCCTTCGGACCCTGCACAACCTCGTGATTCAGTACGCAGGGCAGGGTCGCTACGAGGTGGCTGTGCCACTGTGCCGCCAGGCCTTAGAGGACCTGGAGCGGAGCTCAGGCCACTGCCACCCTGACGTGGCGACCATGCTCAACATCCTGGCGCTGGTGTACCGGTGAGGGCTGAGGCTGCCGTGGCTGAAGGGGACTGGAAGGGCGGGTACCTACTGGTGGGCAGGGGAGGGGGAACCCTGGTGTCCTGCTTGGCCAGGATAGGGTACCTGGGATGGTGGTGGGGAGAGGGGAATGAGATCTGTGGAGGCCACTGAGACCCAGGCAAAGAGGAGACAGTGTGCGCAACAGAGACCTCAACAGAGTAGGGAAGAGACCTGGGGTGACAGAAGAGTGCAGGAACCCTGTGCGTGACTTGGGAGGTGTGGGGAGACCCAGAAGGGACCCCCAAAGGGCGCCACCCATGCTTGGTTCTGCCAGGTCCCTGGGCCTGCCGGGTTCAACCCAGCCCATGGCCCCTGCTACCCCAGGCTGGCCAAACCCCCTCCATCCCTGGGCCGCCCCACAGGGACCAGAACAAGTACAAGGAGGCCACAGACCTTCTCCATGATGCTCTGCAGATTCGAGAGCAGACGCTGGGCCCTGAGCACCCGGCGGTGAGTGGGGGCCCAGGAGAGAGGAAGGGAGGGCTGTGGCCTGTGCCTTCCCACTCCTGACCCACCTCCTGCACCCGACAGGTGGCCGCCACCCTCAACAACCTGGCCGTCCTCTACGGGAAGCGCGGGCGTTACCGGGAGGCGGAGCCACTGTGCCAGCGCGCCCTGGAGATCCGAGAGAAGGTTCCACCCCACCACCCCTCCCCAGCTCCCATGGAGCCCTTGTCTGCATGGCGCTTCCCACTTAATCCTGAAGTGCTCAATTCTGTGGCTCTCGCGTGACCCTGATTTACTCCTGTGGTCTCTGACCTTCTGTGCCCCTCCCATCTAATGCTGTGAACCCCCAGTCTGAACCTAAAGCACTTAGTTCCATGACCCATCACCCTTGACCTAGCATGAGCTCCATTTGACCTTGACTCCTGACTCTGTCGCCTCCTCTTGTAACTCACCTCATTCCCTCACCTGGTCCTGACCTTCCAGCCCCACAAGATCCAGTACAGTCCCACCCCTGAGCTACCTGTTTGACCCCATAATCATGAGGTTCTGGGCCACCGTGACCTCTGACCTTACTAATCCCCAGTTTGATGGGGACAACTCCTGCCCTTCGCCTCCAACCTCATGTAACTCTCCACTTCGATCCTCTAATCACCAGTGGCTCCCTCCATGGCCACTGGCATCACGTGGCCCACCAATCCCAGATGACCCCAATGACTTGTGACCCGATGACCCCTAGGTCCTGGGCGCCGACCACCCGGACGTGGCCAAGCAACTCAACAACCTGGCCTTGCTCTGCCAGAACCAGGGCAAATTCGAGGAGGTGGAACGGCATTATGCGCGGGCCCTGAGCATTTACGAGGCCCTGGGCGGGCCCCACGACCCCAACGTGGCCAAGACCAAGAATAACCTGGTGAGGGGGCCCCGGGAGGACTGACAGGGGTCTAGTGCTGGGGAGGCACCCATTGGCTCCCTGGTGGGATACTGCAGAGGCTGGGGCCCCGTCTCTGCCTGGCCCTCGAGGTGTCCCATGAGACTGCTCAGCACAGATGGTATGGAAGTGTCCGGAAGCAGGCACGTTGGCAGCAGCCAGAGAACAGCTCCAGTCAAAGCGGGAGCAGACGAGAGCATTTATTGACCTAGGCCCCCTTCTTAGTACTTGCCCTGCACTGTCCATTTCTTCAAGGGCCCTCTGAGGTAGGTGCTCCCCTGGCCCCATTTGGCAGAGGAGGAAACTGAGGCACAGAGAGGCAAGCACTGGCTCTAGGCAGAGTGGGGAACAGGCTCCTGCTCTGAGCCAGGAAGTCAGCTGCCCTATGGGCAGTGGCGGGGCCGGGCTCCGAGCCCACTCTGCTGTAGGCTGAGGCCTTGAGTGTTGGTGAGCCTGGGCCTCCTCCTAGGGGGCTGGGAAGGACCAGCCTGGGTGCAAAGCCGGGGCCTGGAACGCTCCCAGATTTGAGCCAAGATCAACCAGGCCATCCCCTCCCCTCAGGCTTCAGCCTACCTGAAACAGAACAAGTACCAGCAGGCAGAAGAGCTGTACAAAGAAATCCTCAGCAGGGAGGACCTGCCCGCCCCTCTCGGTGAGCCCCAACCCCTCCCCTCTCCTCCAAGTGGCTCCTCAGCGTCCTGCCACAATGTCCCCATCTGTTCCCCAGGAGCCCCCAACAGAGGCACAGCTGGTGACGCTGAACAACAGGTGAGAATAGGCTTTGCTTCAGCTCCCAGAGTGGGGACGGGGGCTGGATGGAGCGAGGGGTACTGACCGGTATCCCCGGTGCCCTCCCCAGACCCTTCGTCGGAGCAGCTCGTTCTCCAAGCTCCGGGAGTCCATCCGACGGGGAAGTGAGAAGCTGGTCTCTCGTCTCCGAGGCGAGGGGGCAGCGGGGGCAGCCGGGTGAGTGTTGGGTCAGGTCAGCGAGAGCGTGGACTAGCTGCAGAATCTGTAGCCCACTCCTCTCCTGCTCAAGAACCTTCCATGGCTCCCATCTCCCCTGTGACACATACTATCAAACCTGGTGCTGGAGAGACTGTTCCCAGCATGGGAGCCAGAGGCTCTTGGACTCACTCGTGACCCCCCCCCCGCCCCTTCCTCCACAGGATGAAGAGAGCTGTATCGCTCAACATGCTGAACATGGATGGTCCAAGGGCTGCTGGGACCCAGGTGAGGGGCACACCCAGGTCAAAGATAGACTGGCAGGCCCAGAGGCGAGGGAAGGGTGGGGATGGATGGGTTTGATCTGGGTAGAGGCAGGGGGATGGGGGGACAGGAGGATGAGCACCTCAGCCAGCGGGACAGACAAGCTGGCACCAGGCGGCCAGGGAGTAGCCCAAGTGGCAGATGGAATGCAGCTGGGTCAGCCCCTCACCTGCCTTCCACTATCCCCTGTGCCTGTCCCCAGTTCCCCAACCGGCACTTGAGTGAGGCCTCTCGGACCCTCAGCGCCAGCACCCAGGACATGGGCCCCCGCTAAAGTCGACTTGGCTGCAGCTTCTGGGGACAGGTGGGAGAGAGTTGGGCAGAGGGGAGTCCGTTCATCTCCATGGCTCTCCCCTGGCCTCCTGGGGGCCCCCACTATCTTGGGCTTTCCTGTTGCCCTCTCCTGCAATTAAAGGCTGTAGATTTGGCAGCCAGAACATCTGCCTCAGGTTTCCTCCCTCAAGGTGCCCTCCAAACCACCCGGATCCAGGGCCAGGTCAGACTCGGAGTCACCACAAACACTTTTTATGGTCCCAGCCCCCTCACGCTACAGCTGCTGCGCGATCTGCTCTATCCTCCGCAGCGTCTCCTCTGACTCCAGCTGCTCCAGGCTGAGCAGGGACAGGCCCAGCTGATCCTCCTGAAGGGGAGGGAGAAAGGGGGGTGTCAGACAGCTGCTGCGCTTCCCAACACAGGGGTCCACAACTTGGCCAGTAGTGACAGGAGGTGGCTACAAGACAGGATGTTTGAACGTCAAACACCTGTATAAGCAGAGCATCCCATCCCTGTAACTAGAAGACAGGCTGAGGGAGGGGGCGGTGGCCAGAGAGCTGTGTCCGGGGCCAGCTCAGGGCTCCCACAGGAGACACACGCTGACATCTGTTGTCCTCGACTCTCCCCCCCAGTTCCCAGGCTTGGCACATGGATGCACACAAACCTCTCCTCGTCGGGGGAGGGCTGGGGCTCGGGGAGAAAGCCAAGGGACCTTCCTGGAAGAGGAGCTTAGCTGCCTCGGGCTCACCCGGTGGAATGGCTGTGCCATCTGCCTCAGGAAGTACTTGGCGACCTGGACCCCCTCGTCAACGGTCAGGTTGAGGTTGGCGTCCGTGAGGTGCTCCTGGATCCAGCGGGGCAGTTTCCCCCGCTTGTCCGCCCGGGCAAACCGCTGGGAGTGGGAGAGGGAAGGTGTCAGGACACCGATGTGGGGGGCCTGGGCCCCCTCCCCCTCTGGGAAAAGAATGCCAACAGGCTGGCTGGCAGAGGCCCCTGAGCCCGCACCTTATCAGCGAAGACCATGAGGCCATAGTCCGTCTTGCCCCTGATGGCCCGTCCCACACACTGGGCTGCATGGCGCATGGCATCGAAGGTGAGAAAGTCGTTCTCTCGAATCTGGAATTGGTCCCGAAGGTATTCCAGCCGCGCCTGTGGGTGTGGAGATGGGGGAGATGTCCCTCACACAGTCCCGGGGGGAGGGCCCCACGGAGGCCTTAACATCCTACCAACCCCAGGCGCTGCTCACCTTGAGAATGCGGCTCTGGGTGTAGACGTAGGGGACACCAAACATGATGACGGCCCGCCCGTAGTGGTGCACTGGGTGGGGGGAATGAGAGGGGTTGCCACTGTGGCCGGCTGGAGAGGGCTGACCTCAGGTGGCCCAGGAGATCCCACTGTTTGAGCAGGTGTCCCCCCAGGGGCCCTGACAGATGCCCAGGGATGGAGGGAAGGGGAGGTGCGTGCCCAGGCTGTGGGTGGCCCCCTGCGGGAGCAGAAATGACCAGGGCCCCACGAAGGCACTCAGGGAGGGGAGAGCCTAGTCCACTCACCGAAGTCGATTCCCTCGGACACTTTGCCTCGGGCCACCGAAAGCAGGATGGCCCCACGGCCGTTCTCACAGGCCTGGGGAGGGAAGGCCAGGACATGAGATGCATTACCTCAGAGCTGTCTCCTCTGGCCCCTCTCCACAACGAACTTCTGGCACCCACCCCCATAATACCCACCTCCTGGTACTTCTCCAGGGCGACGCTGGTCTCAGCCCCGTCTTGGGTCTCGATAAAGAGCAGCTTGTTCCTCTGGATGTTTTCGAGGATGCCCTTAGGGGAGGACACCAGGGAGGTCAGGGTGTGGGTTGGTAGAAGGTGGATTGAAGGACAGGGGAGTCCTGGTTAAACTCAAGTCTGCCCTGGATTCCCATAAAAGGAACCACTTCTTAGTTTGCCCATAGGAGACTTGGTAGGGGGTGGCACTGTCCAGCCTCACTTCTTTGGAAAACCCTGTGGTCAAGGTAGGGAACATTTCAGACAAGTAGGACAGGCATGTGGCTCAAGATGGCCTATCAGGATGCTCCACCCTGCAACTGGTGATTGGTGGAGAGGCTGATGTAGGCCAGGCAAAGCCAATCAGAGGCTGCCTTGAAATTTCATATTTGATACTGTAAGAGATGTGTGGTACTGATCAAGGACAGACATGTGGATGGACCAGTGAGACAAAACTGTCACTTGTGCCATTTAGTGGGGAGAGCTCTTTTCAGTAACTGGAACTGGAGCGATTAGATTTCCACATGGGAAAAAAATGAACCTTGACCCCTGCCTTACATCATACACAAAGGTGAATCTGAGGTACTTCACAGACTTAGACATGAAAGCTAGAACTACAAAGCTTCTAGAAGGAAACACAGGAGACCATCTTTGTGAGCCTGGGGTAGACAAAGTTTTCTTAAATAGAACACAAAAGGTACTCAGGATGTGGGGCCCAGGTGGCCAGCAGCCACCTTTCCCGTGTGGAAAGAACCAGTCTGAGGACAAGACCAAGGTCCTGGTTGTGAGCGGCTGAGGTTCCCACACACCCCCACCGGCACCACTCCCCGGTGCACCTATTAGCCTGGTCCGCTCATCTCACCCCACAGAAGTGCCTGCTCTAACTCACTCCTGAGTGTGCTCAGAATCAGAAAGGATGGGTGCCCCGCCCCCACCCACATCCTGTTGGGTGCTCAGCTGTGATGAGCCTCATTTCCAGAATGTCCCATGACCTTGTGCTCCCACTCCCCAGAAGGGGCTCTTGCAGGCTCTTTGCCCTGACACTCTGTCCAGCCTTAATTCTCCAGGACCTTCCCCTAGCAGTGCTGCACCCAGCTAGACACACCCGCTACCCAGTGTCCTCACACCAAGCCATACGTGCTGGAGGGACACAGTCATAGGGTGACCCTGAGGAGAGCAGAGGGAACAAGGAACCCAGAAGGTGGGGTGTGGTCACCTCTCTTGAGGGGTATGCCTTTGAGGAAGGGACCCAGCGAGGCCACTAATGTCTTAGTTCTTAACATGGATGTGAGGGGAGGAGGGCACAGGAGTGAACACTATTTACTCTTTAAACTGTCCATCTGTGTTTTATACACTGTCCTGTTACCTATGACACATGTCACCATTTAAAACACAAGAGGAATGAGGCCAACACATAGAGGAATGGAGCCAAAAGCTGAGAGGGGGCCTTCCCAAACGTGGGTGGCTGGGCGTACCTGCTCGTACCAGGAGGCCACGGTGCTCTCCATGTACTGGTAGCTGGTGAAGAAGGCCACGATGCCATCGGGGACCACAGCGGACATCTCCAGCAGGAGGTTTCCATAGTTCCGGATCACCGCTGCAAGGGGTCAGAGGACGGACTCTCCTGGCCTGGTCCTTCTCCGACTCCCTCTCAGAGCTTTCCTGTCTATTGCCTTGTCCTGAACATGGAATTCCTAGAAACCCCACTGAGGCATCTGTCAGGCTGTTCATCCACATCCCACTTCTCCCACCAGATCCACAGTGGCACCCCACCCCCTGAAGTTGGGTGTGGTCACATGATTTGCCATGGCCAATCAAATGAGTGCAGAAAGGGCCGTGTGTCACTTTTAGGTGAGAACTTTTATGAACTAGTGCATGGTTCACCATGCTCCCTCCCGTCACATCCTGCCACCACAGTGCTGGGTTCAATAGTGGAGGTTCCCAGAATGAGGAGACACAGGGCAGACCCCCACCAACCCACAAGGGCAAGTACTATGGGCAAGAAGTAATCTCTGTGTTAAGCCGCTTTGATTTGAGGGAGTATTTGTTACTGCAGCATGACCTAGCCCATCCTGACTGACACACCTTCCATCTTGGGACCCGTACAAACCACCCTCCGTGGGCAGCATACCAATATCTTCCCGGGTCTCAAATTTGGAGCTGATGGCCACCTGGTCATTTCCACGGCCAATGATCTGGAGACAGCAAGAGAGGTCATAATAAGTCAAGCAATAGCAATCTGTCTGATGTATGAGGGCCAGATGCCTGCTCGTGCTGTCCTAAGCTTTTTATAGACACCGTGTCATTGAATGAACCCTCAGCTGCCCTGTTATCTGCATGGCAAAGATGACCTAAGGCTCATAGAAGCAAGGTCACACGGCAAATAAATGGCAGAGTCGAAGCTGAACCCAAGTCCGTGCATGTGTCTCACCAGCAAGTGCCCTGTAGCCAGCCCCGGCCTCCAGGCCAGTCAGTTCCAGTATGGTCTCTCACCACCACCCCAAAAGCCACTGGTGCAACCCAACCAGCAACCTCACAAAAGCACGATGCAGTGTGTGGTCAGCACCAGTCCACGATCCCTGAAGGGCAATTCAAAAAGCCAGAGTACTCTGGAAATGCCAGGTGTTTGGCACAAACTCAAATAGTAGCAAAAGCTGCCCTGCCCTGAGCCTATTCAGAGTCCTGACTTATCTCCCTTAGTCTGTCTCGTTGAAACGCTGGCAGAAATGTAACTTTCACTGGAGGGACTTACCCAGACCCCACTGGGACTGTTCCACACCCAGGCTGGAAGGCCTGGAAAATTCTCAATTCTAAAACATATCTGGTCCCAGGACTTCTGGTATGGGACTGAGGGCCTGTGTTATGATGTTCATTTTACAGAGAAGGGGACTGAGGCAGAGTGGAAGGGTCACTTACCAAGGTCACAGCCAGATGATGAGCCAGGCAAAGCCACGTTAACCAAGTAGCAGGCCCTGGGCCACACAAGCTTTTTTCACACCCACTATCTCACTAAATCCCCTCAAGCACCCAGGGAGATCAGGGAGAGGGCAGTCCCATTTCACAGATGAGAAAACGGAGGTTCAGGGAGTTACACTCACAGGGAGCAGCAGCATCAAGCCCAAGTCTGTCTGAATCCAGACTCTGTACCTGCAGCTAGAAAGCTCTCCCGCCCTCGCTCCCATCTCCCCTCCCCCATCGCCTCACCCTCTAGCACGCACCATGGGGCAGAGGCAGACCCGGGCCAACGTCATGGTGAAGGTTGCCATGGTGACAGGGTGGAAGTCCAGGATCTTGGGGTAGATGTCCAGTGGGGACAGCGTCTGTAGCAGGGACAGCAGGAGGAATCTTAGCAGGACTGGGCAGGAACCAGGACCCCTTCTCCCCAGTACAGTGATGGGGGCTGGGGCGGGGAAGGGTCCTTACCCCAGATGTGATGATGACGGACTGGAAGCGCTCAAACACAGGCTTGATGGCCAGCGAGGCGTCCATGCAGCTATGGGGAGCAGATGAGGGTGGTGAGGGCCAGGCTGGGGGGTGGGGCTGGGCCCCTGGGGGCCGTTCACACTCCCTCTGGGGTCGAGTCTCACCTGAAGTGCAGGATGGGGTTGGCAATGGTCGGGGTCCTGTCGTCAAAGGGTTCGATGATGATGGTGAAACCTACAGGGGGCCGGTGAGATCCCCCGGGCACCAGTCAGGACCATGCCCACTTGGCCATTCCCTCCCCTGCTTTCTCCCTCCAGCTAGGTCCCCCTCCTCCACCTCCCTCAGTGAATGGGACCAGCCACGAGCACCCCAAACATACAACCCAGGCATCTGAGTCCAAAACACACCCCAATCTGCTCACTCCTCCCCACATGACATCTGTGCAAATGTTCATGGAGGACCTGAGCCAAGAGCACCAAAGGTTCACCCTTCATTCTCCCCAGGGCACAGGGGCCCACCCCGACACCCAAGCCAAAGCCTGGAGCCTTCTCCCACGACCTTTCTGTCTAAGCCATCAGGAGGCCAGTCACCTCTGCCTCTAAAGTCTATCTGCAATCTGACCACTCCTGCCACCCCCTGCCCAGTCTGGCCGCCATCACCCCCCTGCCTAGACTACTGTAGTCGTCTCCTCACTGTGCTCCCCGCTCCCACCCTTGCTCCCTTCACAGCGGCCAGGCAGACCCTATGAAATCCTGAGTCAGGTCACAACCCTCCCCTGCTTGGAAGCCCCCCACACCCCTCTCAGAGTCCAGAATTGTCTGTGGGATCCTGCCATGTGGACCCTGTTTCCTCCTTGCTCACGGGCCTCCTGCCTAACTTTCCATAACCACCAGGCTCATTCTACCCCAGGGCCTTTGCACTTGCCCCACTGCCTGGAAAGCTTCCCAAGGCAGCTGGCTCCATGTGGTCATTTGGAACTCAGCTCAAATGTCAGCTGCTCATAAAAGCCACCCTGGCCACTCCGACCACTGCAAGCATAGTCCAACACAGTGACATGTTTGTTTCTCACAAAAACTGTCACTTTCTGGAATTATCTTCCCTACCTATGTTAGCATCTTTGCTACCTGTCTTCCCTGCCAGAATGTAAGTCCTGGAAGGTCAGGAGTGAGGTCTGTCTTGGTTCCTGCCATTTCCCCGGTGCTGGACCTGGCCCGTTTGTTGAACAAATAAATGAATGAATGAGTTCATATATTCAATGTCACTTAGTAAAAATTTTTGTTAAAAGTCATCAAGTCCTCTGTGCCCAGCCCTGTGCTGGTGATGCAGCAGCGACTGAGATGGCCCTGGTCCTGTCCTTTCAGGGCTCACAGTCCAGTCCCATGGAGTGACCACTCCAGGTGGGGAGGGCTGGGACAGCAGAGCCTAGGAGGGGGCCTGACCTAGCCTGGGAGTCAGAAGGGACTTCCTGGAGGTAGAGGAGGCATCTCTACTGAGCGGAGAACTGAAGGCTGAGGGGGAGACAGTTGAGGGCTGAGGAAAACGGGGAAGGATGCTCCAGGGAAAAGAATATGCGATGTTGGTAGACGGGGAAATGGGGAAGAGAGGAGAAAGACAGAAAAATATGGGGTGGACAGAGAGATGGACACAGGAGGAAGCTTCCAGGGAGACTTGCTGCTGATTGGCCCTGGGGTGGTGGGGACGGACTCTCTACCTTTTTGCCAAGGCTGCCGCAGGACATCGGGTAGGCCTGACCTAGTTTCCTGGATAGAGGAGTAATCCCCGGGGATCAGACTGAGCCCTCAGCCAGCTTAAAGCTGAGGAAGGGGAGGGAAGGCTGACCGATAAAGCCTCCACAACACTTCTCCTCTCCGGGGCGAGCTGGAAATCTGAGCATCAACCTCCACTCCTCTCCCTCCGGGGCCCCCCGCACCCAGGCACCAAGTCCCCCCTTTACCTCCCACATCTCTCTCCAACCCCTCCCTCCTGGCCTGGCTCAGGCTCCTCCTCTCCTGCCCCCATCCCTGCCTGCCTCAACCAAGCATGCCCAGAAAAGTCAATCTAAAGCACAAATCTGACCCTGCCTCTCCCTTGTTCAGAACCCGCCATGGCTCCCCAGTGCCACAGGGAGCAGAACGTCCAACTCCTTACCACCCCAGTGTGAGCAGACACCTCATACCACTGCCCAACCCCGTGCTTCTCCAGGCTACAGCCATAGGGAACCTTTGCCAACACAAATCTGAGCACAAAGCTTGCTCAAGAACTGTTCGTGGCTCCTCACTGCCCCCAAAATAAAGCTCAAACTCCCGAGCACAGCCCTACAAGATCCTGCATGTCCAAGTCCCATAGGCAACTCTCTAGACTCCACCGGATCCTGATTCCAGCTGCCAGGGGCCGGCAGAGGCAGGAAGAGATCACTTACCCTTGGCGTAGGTGCTGACGAGGGTGGCAAAGTTTGCGAGGAGGGTGAGAGGGGAGAAGTCGGCCAGGTCGGCGATCTCCAAGGTGTGCAGGAGGGAACGGAGGCGCTCGGCGCAGAATCTGGCGGGGGGGCGGGGGTGGTGAGGCAGGGTGAGGGGAGGCAGTGATGAGCTCCAACAGGACCAGCAGGCTCCCCTCACTGTCTCCCCAGCTGCCTGGAAGCTCCCCGAGGGCAGGGACTGGGTCTGTTTCAGTCACCTCTGTGTCCCCACGCTGAACAGCTGCACATCACATGAGGCCGCAGCTGTGCGGCGGCCCACCCAGAGCACTGATCAGAGTCACAGGGTCGTGTCATATGCAGTCACTCGCATAATGCAGGTTCTCAGCCAAAACCAGAGACCCACGGCCACCCCCAGAATCCCACAGTCACAGTGTGACTCCTGCACAGCCATGTAGTCATATATTGAGGCCCAGAACCTCTCCCAATGTCTCAGTCACACCCACCACCCTCGGTGACACACACAGCATCAGAGTCCCACACGCTCACGGATGACAATCTTGCACAGCCTCACAGAACCTTCCACACAATGTCAACAGCATCATGGACACACAAGGTCACGCAGGCTGGCTTGAGGCTCCCACCCTTCAGGGATGGGTCATAGAGGAATAGCACTGGGCATTGAAGCCAGGCAGACGGTCAAGTTTAAAACCTGCCTCCTGAACGTCCTTTCAAGTTTGTCCTCTCTACCCACAAGGCTCCATCAGGTGCCCCCTCTGCATTCCCTCAGCCTCCAGGACCCCCCCACCCCAGCTGGGGGCATCCCTGTCTGGGACGAGCTGTCTCCCCACCTAGATTGTGAGCTTCAGGGGGACAGGGCCAGGGCTCTCAGTCACCAACTGTGTCCCTATCACAGAGCAGGCACTCAGGGCACAAGTGGCACATGGCTAAGATCCCCTCTGTCCTCACAAGTCTCCCATCGGTGGGGAGAAAGGCGAAGCCACACTGTGGGCTGCCCCACCCCCTCAGAGGCAGAGCAGCCAGGAGCTTCAGAGCCCCACAGACCTGAGTCACAACTACCCTGCGCAGGGCTGTGTGGCCCTGGGCAATGGCTTCCCCTCTCTGGAACACAGCATCCTCAACAGCAGCACAAGGCGAGGACACTATTACGGTTCTGTTCCATATGGAACATAAAGCACTTAGCTCTGCACCAGTGCTCAAGACCCAGTAAGTTACCGGTGTTGCTGCTTTCTCATTTAACCACCACAGAAATCTGGGAGTAAAGGGACTGACCCCCTACCCATTTTACAAAGGAGGAAACTGAGGTTCAGAGAAGACCAATGACTTATGCAAAACAGCACAGGAAAAGCACAGGAAACTCCACCTTCACTCTCAGGTCCATTCATTGCCTGTTCTGTGATGGGGAGACTGACCCACCCCACCCCAAACTGCACTGAGGGAATACTCCTGCCCTGGGGGGACAATGCGAGGCACTGGTTGGGGGAGATGAGCCGGGGGAGTGTTTCACAGCATGTTCTCCCAGTTCCAACTCTCTGCACCTGGTCAGGAGCCCCTCTCCAGGGCAGCTCCCTCCACTACCCCTGCAGCCCCAGGTGGAAACACTTCTGAGCTCTGGGAAGGGCCAGGGCCCTCGCCACCCCATCAGTTCCTCCATCCTGCCCGCCCCTCTGTAAACAGCCCCTCCATCAGGTTCTCCCCAGGTAAATTATCTGATCAAGCCATGGGCTGCCTGCCAGGCCCCTGCCCAACACAGGGCCCCAAGACCAGCTCCGATCTTGCCCCTGGACCTGCGGGCTCTGACCTACTGTGTCATACGTGCCCCCCCACCCCCCCCTTCTTCCTTTATTCCTGATGTCGGCTACATGATGACCCCAGGACACAGGCTTAGGGGACAAGGCTGGGTGAGCACTCGGAGCCTGCCCCAATCCCCCCTCAACCCCCGGCAGGGCCCGGCCCAGCTGCTCAGGGCACACCTGAGGGGCTTGCGCTGGATGCAGACGCGCTGGGCCAGGCCGCTCAGGAAGGCGGGCGGGCTCTCCTGCACCACGTGCTGCACACGCAGCCGCCACTTGACATACTCCAGTAGCCGCCGCAGGAAGCCCAGGAAGTGCTCGGCCGTGCGGATGGAGCCAGGCACCGCCTCTGTGGGGAGAAGGGGTCAGCCATCTGGGGCCTCCGGGTGGACTGGGTGGGGGGAGTGGCCGCAGGCGGGCGGCGGCTCACCCTGCAGCACCTCGTCAGGCAGCACGGGGTTGGCCAGGTGGGCGTCGGTCTCCCTGGCGGCGCTGGCCTCCCGCAGCCCCTCCACCAAGCGCCGGTACTCGTCCCGCAGACGCTGCGCGTCCGTCTCCTTGATCCTGTGGGGAGACGGGGTGTGGGAAGAGCTGGGCTCACTTGGGGGGCACCGGCTTGGTGCTGGTATTCTGGGGTGGGGGAGGCAGGTCAGGCAGAAAACAGGGACTTGGGAGAGGTCAGGGCGGATGGAGGGGGCAGGACAGACATCAGGGTCTACCAGTCGCCAGCACCCCCACCTGAGCACTGTCTTCTGCAGGGTCTCCAGGTTGCCCTGGCACCGATCCAGGGTCCGGCGGGTGAGGTTGACACTCATGGAGTCAATGCAGACATTGTCTAGAAAGGAAGGGGGAGACAGCCGGGCTCAGCCAGGTGGACAGAGTGGCAGTCTGAGGGGCTGGCATCGGCTCCCCGCCCTGGGTCCCTCCTTACCAATGTTGTGGGCCTCATCAAAGACTACGACAGCCTTGCGGGCCAGCTCCTTGGACACCAGGTCTGCGATCTTGGGGTCCAGGAGGTAGTGGTAGCTGTAAACCACCACGTTGGCATGCAGGATCTGGGGGCCGAGGGGGGCAGGGTTACCCCAGCCCACCTGCCAACACCCACCCCAGGGCCCTGACGCCCCACCTCCATACGACACTACCACTTAGCTCCCTCACAGGCCCACAGAGGCGAGGAAAGAGACAGAGGCAGATGGACAGACACAGACAGGCAGGCAGAGGCGAGGCGAGGCCAGAGACAAGCCACGAATATAAGCAAATGGATAGAGACAGACTGACAAACAGACTAGGCAGATAGACAGACAGATGGGCAGGCAGCCTGCAACCCTCACATTCCCATCTGCCCAACCCTGCCGGCCTCCTCACTGAGTATCGAGCAAGGAAGTATGGGCACCAGCCCTGGCGCCGTCCCAGGGCCTTCAGGTCGTCCAGGTTGTAGATGCCGGCAGGGAGGGGCACCTGGCGCCCATGCACATCAAATTCCTGGGGTGAGAGGGTACATGGGGGTCAGGGAGGTTGGCTGTTACAAGCGGCCTCGCCCTCCCTTCCTGCCTCCCTCCTCACTGCCCCCCGCAGGCACCTCGTAGAAGCGGCAGTGGGGCAGGCTGTGGTCCTGCTGGTATTGCGCCCGCACGTAGGAGGCCGTGAGGCTGTGGCATTTTCCATCAACATCCTTCCCAAAGCGCAGGGGCGTCACCTGGGGGGCCAGGAAGCATCTTAGTAGTGAGAGAGGCCAAGAAACCCGACCACTCAACACCTAATGGCTAGGTGGGATGGGAGGCCGCCGGTCGGTCTGGGAGGGGTGAGACTCTGGCATTTTTGGAAAACATGAGCCTCAACCTGCTTCATTTTTAAACAGTTAAGACACCTGGAAACTCAGTACAGGGTACAATTGTTAGGCTCTTAAATTATTATTATTATTATTTTTAAAATTATTTACTTAGGGGGGAAGTAATTAGGCTTTTATTTATTTATCTTTAATGGAGGCACTGGAATTGAACCTAGGACCTTGTGCATGCTAGGCATACACCCTACCACTGAGCTATACATTTCCCCTTTAAATTATTATTTTTAAAACGTTAAGCCCTATATAATGTCAGTGACATCTCAATTGAAAAAACATTAAGCCTTGAAGATTCTTTAGCATGTAGATTAAAGATAACTGCTCTATTAGGGGGAGGTGGGTGGGAAGGCACAGACTGGGAGTTCGAAATTTGTAGATACTGCCAGGTATATATAGAATAGATAAACAAGATTATACTGTACAGCACAGGGAAATATGTGCAAGATCTTGTGGTAGCTCCTGGTGAAAAGAATGTGACAATGAATAAATATATGTTCATGTATAACTGAAAAAATTATGCTCTACACCAGAAATTGACACATTATAAACTGACTATAACTCAATAAAAAAAAAAAAAAGATACAACGCGAGTTCTCTTATCAACTGTTTAATATTAGTAGCCAGAATAAAAGTTTAAAAAAATAGGAAAAATTATATATGGCTATTTCAGGGACAGAACTATTCTCAGTAATGTGACTATAAAACTATCCTAAGGAAAGAGATTCAATTTTGCATATTCGAATACATAGCTAAACACATTGTCTGTTCTACTGTAACTTAGTCAATGTCTCCTTTTACTCTTGGGAATATTTCCAGAGTCAAAACAAAGAACCTTAATCAAAAATAGAAAAAAAGAAATAAATAACTGCTCTATCTTTTAAAATGCTGAAACAGCCAGAACCCTGGCAAGGTCCAAGCAACAGAGGAGGTTCTGATCTGTCTGAGAACCTGCCTTGCCTGGGCCCTGCTGGTGGCCCCATCACAGCCCGAGGATGCCTTTCCTCAGAACAAAGCAGCTTCCCTCACCAAAGTGAAGTCTCTGAGGCTCCTACCCTTCCCTTTCACATTTCCTCTCTCACGAAGACCTGTGCTACTTCTCTTTTTGTTAAATACCTTTACGTGTTAATTTTTAGAGACAGGTAATACAAATACGTCATGCAAGGTACACAGGTTAAAAGTGTCATGGATGCTCCCACAGAAAGGTATTCTAAAACTTGGAAAATTTTAACTAAGTTTGAAGCAGAGACTCAGCGGCAAATCTATTTTGAAGAGCTCAAGTCAGCTCAAACGAAGACCATCAGTTACACTTTTAAGTCCTTCCAAGATAGCAGGCATATGGAGGAACAGCACTGAGATGGAAAGATACCTGTCCCAATCTTTAGCATTTCCCAGATCACTATACATCTCTGGAGACAACCAAGATCCTTCCAGAAATATAGTGTAAATTTGCTTATGCCAGTCTTATCACATTCCCAGAAAACCTAACCCATTTCATCCATTTTCTATTTCTTACTTTCCTAAGGGGGACAGAACCACCACGTGACAGTGTTCTGGGCACACACATAACATCCATTTACTACTTGCTACCTCTTAATTGATGGCTCTAAGTTTAAATTCATAATTTAAACTTTTATTTCAAAGAAAAGATCTTGACATTTTGCTCCAGAGCCTGTGGAGGCTTTCATATATCCCAGTCATCCTTGCTATCAGATAACAAAGGCTGAATATAGTTATGTTCCTCAACTCCACGTAGCAACAGCAGAATGACGCAAAGTCAGCTGTGCAGCAAGGAAGAGGCAGGGATTTTTTGGCACTACAGCATAACCAAGAATGGGGAAAATTCTCATCCACAGGTTTAAACACAGTGCTGGGAGGGCCACTTTGCTTTAATTACTATCCATCATCTGTACCATTTCTCGAAAATTCTCACAAATAATGTTACACAATATATATTCCAAGAGTTACCCCACGTAAAGCACTTAAAACAGTGTCTGGTACATAGTAAGCCCAATGGTTTTGGAACATAATTGAATAACAACTAATATTCTAGGTATCATATGCCAATATATACATTAATAGCACTATCATTTCTAATACTCTTTTAGCTCTTCATATACGGTAAGGGCTATGCATGCATTATCTCGCCCAATCTTTTTTTTTTTATTATTGATGAGATGTAACTGACATATAACAGTGTATGTTAGTTTCAAGTATACAACATGACTCAATACTTGTAGATATAAGGAAATGACCACCACAGTTAAGTCTAGTTAACATTCATCACCACACATAGTTACAATTTTTTTTCTTATCATGAGAACTTTTAAGGTCTACTTTCATACATGGAAGCAACCTAAATTTCCATGGACAGGTGACTGTATAAAGAGGTTGTGGTGTACTTATATATACAATGGAACACTACTCAGCCGTAAAAAAGAATGAAATAATACCATTTGCGGCAACGTGGATGGACCTAGAGATTATCACACTAAATGAAGTAAATCAGACAAAGACAAATATCACATGATATCACTTGTATGTGGAACCTTAAAAAAATGATACAAATGAACCTATTTACAAAACAGAAACAGACTCACAAAACAAACTTATGGTTACCAAAGGGGAATGGAGGTGGGGGTAAACTAGGAGTTTGGGATTAGCAGATACTAACTACTATATATAAAATAGATATAAATAAGGTTCTACTGTATAGCACAGGGAACTATATTCAATAGCTTGTAATAAACTATAACCAAAAAAGAATATGAAAATGGATATATCTGTATCACTGAATCACTATGCTATACACCAGAAACTAACACTACATTGTAAATGAGCTACACATTAATTAAAAAACATAAAACTATCAGGCAACATTCATGTCAGAACTATACTCATTAGTTAACTATACATATAAAAATTTAGCAAAAATCAACAAAAGCAGTCTGTGAGAAACAAGTGGCTACATGGAATTGACAATATTGTATTGTGTTTCACTATTATTTCTAAGTTGTCTGTTACCTATTCTTTGTATCAGTAGAATTTATAAATTATGTATATATGTACATGGATACTTTTTTTTTTTCCTGGAGAGCCAGTCAGCCAGCTGTCAACTTACTGGCACACCACACAGAGTATTAGAGTTCCTCATTACGTCTAAGTGTTTGAAATAAAGTTTGAATGAAACTTAAAAAAAAAACAAAAACCCCAAACCCTACCCTCTTAGAAACTTTCAAATACACAACAAAGAATTATGAGCTACAGGCAGCACGCAGTAGAGTTGCCCCTCAGGATCCAAGGGGGATTGGTTCTAGGTCCACCCCACGGATACCAGTAACTACAGATGTTCAAGTCCTTTATATAAAACGGCACAGTATAGTCAGCCCTTCCTATCCACAGGTTCCGAATCCACAGGCATGGAGCACCAACTGTACGTTACCTTCCCGTGACTCATTTTATTTCATAACTGGAAGTCTGTACTAATGGGTGTACCTTCATCCATTTAGCCCAGCCCTCAACAGCCCATGCCCAATCTTTTATCAACAACTATACGAAGCAAGTAATTCATTATCCCCATCTTACAGAAAGGAGGACTGAAGCCCAGACAGCAGAAATCACTTATGCAAGAGTATCTGGCTAGTACATTTCAAGGCCAAGAAACCAGACCTGCCAGACTCCAGGGGCTGCCTTTTTCACCTATGCCAGGTTAGGGGAAATGGGAAGGCTCCCTGGAGGAGATGTGCTTGCCTGGGCCATGAACCATGCATGAGTAGGCATTTGATGAGTGAGAAAAGAAATTGTGCGGCCCCTGCATATCCCCCTGAGAGGCCTCTTCTGGGGATTTAGGACTCCTGGTTGGGTGGAAGAGTTTCCTCAACCCTGAGGATGAGGGCAAGGGGAGGAAGGAACACTCACCTCAGGATGAATACACAGGTTCTTCCGGGAGCTCAGAGCCAGCCCCAAAAACGGCAGCTTCTCGCCCTCCTGTTTCTCATAGAAGCTAAGCAACTTTCGAAGCTCTTCAATCACCTGTTCCAGTTGAGGAGGGAGGGGGGACTTGGCCTCACTGAAAGCACAAGCTCCCGCCCAGCCAGGCCCCAGCCCCTTCCCCAGCTTTCCAAACACCCTCAAAGCTACAACGGCAACCACCTGGGAACAACGAGTTAGGGGAGAGTGGGGAAGCAATGGGGTTGGGCCCGGCTCACCTTCTCAATCTCAGGCACAGTCCTCGAGCAGTAGATGAGTTTAGTCACCTCCAGTGGATATGCCTGCAGACAATACGCTCAGCCTCAGCCCCTGTCCAGCCTCTTCCCCCTTCTCCCTCCAAGGGCCCAGCAGGTCACTTACCCGCTGGTATGCTATAATCAGGGCCAACAGGGACACTGTCTTCCCAGTGCCTGAGGGCATCTCCAGGACTCCATGACCCTGTGTGTTGGGGGCAGGAGGGACAAGGCACAGGTTCTCAGAACTTCAGGGACACAAACCCTGGGGACCATCCCCTCGCCCCCAGGAATGCCGTCTTGGAAAAGCAGGACAACACAGCAGTTTAAAGTCTTGGACCCAGGGGTAGTGGACTTGAACCCCATTTCTGCTTTTATTGAGTGGTCTTAGGCAAGCGCCTTCGCTTTTCTGGGTGTCAGTACCCTCTCTTTTTTTTTTTTAAGGTTTTTTTTTTTTTTTTTTACTTTTTTTTTCTTTTTTAATGGAGGTACTGAGGATTGAACCCAGGACGTCATGCATGCTAGCTCTACCATTGAGCTATATCCACCCCTACCCTTCAGCTCTAAAATGGCCCTAATAAGCTCTTCTTCATAGCATGACTACGAGGATTAGTGAGAAACTGGGGCCTAAATATTTAGCATAGTATCTGACAGGTAGTGAGCCCTCTTTCTTTTAATTTAGCAAGCACCTCCACAGCACTTACTCTGTGCCTGGCACTGTCTTACACCAGGGTTTCTCAACCTCAGCTCACTTGACATTTGGGGCCAGATAATACTCGATCGCGCACCGTAAGTTTAGCAGCATCCATGGCCTCTACCTACGAGATGCCAGTAGCAGCCCCCACTCCACTAGCAGGACAACCAGGAATGTCTCCAAACATTGCCAAATGTCCTCTGGGGGTCAAAAATGGTCCCCAGTTAAGAACCACTGCCTGACTTAGTGAATTAACCCATACAGCCCTCATATTAACCTCGAAGGTAGGTATTATTACCATGCCCATTTTACAAAGGTGAAAACTGTGAAACTGGGAGATTAAGTAATTTACTCAAGGGCACACAGCTGTGGATCCAGGATTCCAATCCATGCAGCCAACTCCAAAGTCTATGTATTCCTAACCAAACTACTGAGCAGCTCAGTCTCTGATAAATGT
Organism: Camelus ferus; assembly: GCF_009834535.1. NCBI lineage: Eukaryota > Metazoa > Chordata > Mammalia > Artiodactyla > Camelidae > Camelus > Camelus ferus. The sequence goes on along the minus strand of NC_045704.1, from coordinate 15,671,524 downwards.
TAGCTGCTGCTGTTATTATTAATGTTATTATTTCACACATCAGGAAGTAGGCAGTGCTGGCTTCCCAAAGACCTCATTGCTAAACGCTAGAAGTCCTGCAATCTCAGTCTTAAGACGCACGTGTGGCAGCCCTGTCAGGTGGGCAGCAGCGGGCGCAGCCCACCCACCTTGGCATCCAGCGTGCGTTTGAGCTCCAGCATGTAGGAGAACTGCTCCGGGTAGATGTAGTCGTATGGGAAATGGACCAGCAGCCCGTCCACGTTGAGCCTGGCGGCGGGGGCTGCCGGGTCAGTCCCCCATCCCCTCAGCCCCTCTCCAGCCCCCACACTCCCCTGTCGTCGGGCCAAGAGAGGTTACAGGCCCAGCACCAGCCTGCTGGTCGTCCCGGATATCCTCCCGTTTCCCCCGAGCCTCCGAGTCCTTTTGGCATCTCACCGCAGACCATCCCCATTACCGCGGCAACCCCCACCCCACCGCTTCAGCCTCCTCTCGTCCCGCTGGGACCCGAAGCGTGCCCACGGGTCCCCGCATCTTCTAGACCCCCGCGCCCGCTCGCTAGCTGCAAACCCCAGATCCCCTCTCACTTCATGGCGCCAGTCGCGGCTTGAAGCAGCGTGGACCCGCCTCCTTCATGAATATTCAGTAAAGGCAGGATCCGCGGGGCAACCGCGAGGGGGCTACTTCAACCTTCGTCACGACGCCATTGGTTGATTCCGCCCGTCACTCTGGGGGGCGACGTAAATCGGGATAATACGCGTGCGCACGGAAAAGCAGGGGTAGGGGGGCGGGCTCCGGGAGAGGTGGTGCCGAAGGCATAGCTGAGGATCACCGAGTACCAAGAACAAAACATGAAAGGAAGAGAACCGAGAGAATCGATCCCACTCAACGGGATTTGGTCTTCCTGCGTCTGTTCAGATTATCTGAGTAGCGAATACATACTAAATTTCATCCTATTATATTCTAGATATTAAGATTTCCTACCTCCTTTCCCCCCTACTTTAACAAGGTAGCCAGGGCTAGAATGTGGGAGGCCAGAGAGGGTTCCTGATCCAGTCTGGGGGATCAGGGAGGGCTTCCTGGAGGAGTTGTCTCTTTGAGAACTGAAGGTGAGGAGTAGGAGTGAGGTAGGATAAGGTGGGGGAGACGACGCTGCAGGCAAAAAGGACACCATTGGAGGCAAGTAGAAAGCAGAAGAGTAAGCAGCATGATGGTGCTGGAGTGCGACATGGGGAACAGAAACTTCTCTGAAATAGAAGACACCAAGATTTACTCCCAACCACCTGACGTCACATGTATTTGCTCTTCCCAGTTTGTTCTCCTTGTACATGGCACTGCAAGGAGCACTTCTGTAGCATCTCTTAAGGCTCAGGGTCATGTCAGCAACCTCACTAACTGGCTCAGCCCCCATCCCAGCCCTGCCCACTCTGGGTCCTCATTATCTGGGGATGATTCTGTCTCCCCCATCGGACTGTAAGCGGCAGGAGGGCAGGGCTGAAACTGTCTTGGTCACCGCTGTATGCCTTTTGCCACCCAGTACAGGGTATGTACAGAGTAGGGGCTCAGTGAATATACGCTCAAGTCCCTCACAGTCTGCCCTCTGTATCCGCGGATTCGGAACCCGAGGACACAGAGAGCAAACTGTACTACGACATTTTATATGAGAGACTTCAGTAACCGCAGATTTTGGTATCCGCAGCAGTCCAGAACCAATCTTCCCGCTTATACCAAGGGATGACTGTATTTCAGTCTGCCGTTGATTGACCAGAACCTGCGGATAACAAAGCCATGTGTAATACATCACTACATCCAGCTTATGATCGGGGTTACTCAAGGGTGTGAATACCAGGAGGGAGTGGGGAAGGTATAGCTCAAGCGGTAGAATGCATGCCTGGGTTCAGTCCCCAGTACTGCCTCTAAAAATAAATAAGTAAACCTAATTACTTCCCTCAACACACGCCTAAAAAAAAAAAAAAAAAAACCAGGAGGAAGGGGTGATTGAGAACCAATCTTAGCAGTCATTCCTCCTTCCTCCTGGTCTATGTAGTTGCTGCTCCCTCTTGTCTGGAAGGCTTTCCCCTCTCTGCATGGCTTTCTCCCTTGTATCCCTCTTCCAGGTCCTTTCTCCAGCAAGGACTTTCCCTGACCACCCTATTTAAATTGGAATATTCCCTAAGTATGTTCCCCAGAGATCTCCAGGCCCTGATCCCTGGAACCTATGAAGGTTCCCTTATACATGTCAACCAAAGGCAAAACAAAACAAAACACAGAAGGCTGCAGATAAGAAAAGAGTTTATTTGGGGTCTTAAGAATTGCAATTCAGGAGACACAATTCCCTGTAAAACTGAAGGAGTGCTCCAGGGAAGAGAGTCAGGGGCTTATAAGGAAAAAGTCCAACAAACGAACAAAAACAAAAAGACAAAAGCCACAAGGTTGTTAAAGTTGTCTGGCAAGAATCCTCATTGACTCTGATGCAAGCCAGGGGATATTTGTCCTTAGGCAATCAAGAGTTATTTTAGGGTAAGTGTCCCATGAATAGATAATGTCATGAGTTTTAGGGTAAGGGTCCAATAAGTATCTTGCATTTTTGGCAGTTGTTCTGGATGTCTATGTTAAGACAGTAAGTGGTCAAAAGGTCAGATTCCATCTAGGCTGGGATGTGCATAAGTCACACTTCCTGGGTGGCCTGGCCTCCCATTTCCATTTGAGAGAGCTCTCTTAGCAATACTGACTCCATTTTTATTTTCCTTCTACATATGGCAAAAGGGAATTTGCAGGTGCGATGAAGTTAAGGCTCTTGAGATACCCGGGTGCCCTAAATATAATCACAAGTGTCCTAGTAAGAGAGAGATTCGACAGCAGGCCAGAAACAGAGACAATGTAACACAGAAGCAAGACGCCAAGCTGTGGGCTTTGAAGTTGGAGGAAGAAGCAGAGCCAAGGAATGCAAGGAATGCAGCTCTAGAAACTGGAAGAGACAAGGAAATTGATTCTTCCCTACAGCCCCAGGGCGGGCGGGGGAAGCGGGTGTAGAGTGCAGCCCTGCTAACACCTTGATTTCAGTCCAGTGAAACTAACTTCAAACTTCTGATCTTCCAAAATGTAAGAAAATTAATGTGTGTTATTTTAAGCCTCCTAGTTTGGAGTCATTTGTGACAGTAGCCTAAGAAACAAATACATTTCCAACTACTAAAAAAATGATAATAATATTTCAAAAACACATAAATAAACCTAATTACCTCCCCCTTAATAAGACAAAAAAAAAAGAAAAGAAAGAAAGAAAGAAGAGGGGCAGAAGCCAAGGAAAATCACTCTCCAAGGTCATACCCTCGAAAAGGCCACATGGATTTCCAGTAGATAAAGCCCTTTTGAAGATGATATCACAAGCCATAATTTCAACACATGTGAGGAAACAATGAGCCATGAGTGAGAACCAGCAGATATAATAAATTACAGAAGCAGATGGCCCCAAACTTCAGATAGAATTATCAGACATATACTATAAAATAAAGAAGCTTAAGATGCTAAGAAACATAAAAGAAAAATCCAAAACATGAAAAAAGATCAAGACACTACAAAAAAAAAAAAAAAAAAAAAAAAAAGGCAGGGGTATTTGAAAGAGGAAGAATTGGATTTACAGGCAGGAATCCTTTCTAAAGGAGCTACTTGAAGACTGGTTTGCCAAAAAAAGTAACAATGGCGAGGACTTATTAAGTTAGAACGGAATCCAAAGAGAAGGAAGTCAATTTCTGTGCAAACTACCTTTATTTATAAAGAAAAACTTCCGTGTTTTGTTATAAAACCAGCGCTGTGTGGAGGCACTTGATTGGGGAGAAGTGGGGCAGAGATGCTGGTAGAGACAAATGTGCCTGACCCGGTCCCTAAAGGCTACTGGTAAAGATGGGAGCGGAGATGACTCCTGGGGAAATCCAGTAGAGGTGACCCATCCCAGGCTCCACTAGGATGGCTGGTTGGCTTGGTTTGGGGGTAGGGGCCTTGGCAGTAGAAGTAGGAGGCACTTTGCACGGGATCTGATTTGGCAAATGTGGAGGTCTCTCTTGCCCCCAATGATTCCCAGCCCCACCATGACCTCCATTAGCTAAGGCAGATTTCTAAACTTAAGGCTGGGGTTCTCCTTCTCCCCAGGGCTTCCAGGGAAGCAGAGAGCTATTGGCAAGGATCCCATCCCTGCAAGGGCTTGGGGCGCAGAGAGATGCAGCAGTAACGGAGGGGGAGGTCTGGAGAAGGCAGTGCTGCTTCTTCCTGTCTCCCTTGGAAACGTCTTTTTCTCCAGCTAGACCTTATTCCTCTGAGGCTTCACCCTGGGGAAGAGCTGAGGGAAGACAGGATCTTCAGACACCAGGAGCTCCCCTCACTCCACCCTCAAATATAACACAATCACCGAATCCACCCCCAAACACCTGGAGTGTCTCCATCCTTCCATCCCTTCCTAGTAGACTCACTCAGCATCTCCCAAACCACACGGGAGTCCCCAAGTCCCCTGTCAGCTCCATGCACCAGATGGAGCCTTGACGAAATGGAATATTCTGAGTTTCCCAAATGGCCAGAAAAAAAAACCCCGCTGGCCACCCCCTACCACTATGGCTGTCTAATCAGGACCCACCTCCACCTATTACCCCAATTGAAGGAATCTTCTCCCCCAGGAATATAATGGGATCTTACTGGTCTCCTCCCCTAACTTAATAGAATCTCCCTCAGTTCTACCGTAATTTTATTAATGGATTCTTCCTCCCTCTGCCCAATGCAGTGTAACAGAAGCGCCCTCACCATCATGCCTATGATAAACAATTCTTTAACTGCCTCATCTCTCAAATGGGATTCTTCATGGCTCCCCTTGGATAAAGTACATTCTTCTTTACCTCCCCATGAATATAATTCGGGATATTAAAAATATTTGATTGAGCATGAACCCATCAAATAACCAGTAAGGCAGTACTGGTGAGTACCCCCCACGAAGTACCACCAGTAAGGGCCCTCGTTATTTTAATGGGCTCTTCCTCAGCTCCCCAAGACCAATAATGCACTCTTCTGACCTCCCCTCCTCCCCAATATAATAGACTGTCCCTCTTGCCCCTCTTCTTCCTGTAGGATCACCCTTTTCCTCAAACAGCCAGCAGGAGGCACGATATCTCTTCTGGGCTCACCCCAAAGTAGTTACGGGGCACGTAGCCCTCCTGGCCGTGCAGCGTGGCCCACCACCAGTCGGTCTCCTCCAGTCCGTCCCTCCGAAGCACGGTGACCGGCTCGCCTTCGCGGAAGGACAGCTCGTCCCCGAACTCGGCGCTGTAGTCCCAGAGGGCGTACACCACCCCGTTGTGCATCAGCCCCATGCTCTGCTCCACGTCTGAAACATCAGACAGCAGGGATCGTAAGCGCCCAGTCCAAGGGGTCCGGAAACACTCAAGGATAAGGGTTTTGGCACAGACCGTGGGATTTGGCAGGCGCCACCTGGGGGAACGAGTCATTTGAAAAGTTGTGTACCCCTGTCTGGAGAGGGGAGCCTGAGCTGGAGTCAGCTGCAGGTACTAGCAGTCTCTAAAACACTGGGGTAAATCAAGATGGGCCACCAACCCCCGAGGCAGGGTCAGCGATCACACTGATCCCCCCTCCATAAAAGATAAAATTTCCAGAGAGGATGTAATAATTTTCCAGATAGTATAGCCCACCTGAACCTCCCCTACCCCCTTAAGTGGTTAAATTCCTATCAAGGATTTAGCCCCCTTTCCAGATGGTAGTCCACCACGCTCCCCCTCTTTAGTGGTTCAGTTCGCGTGTTCTCCTCTCCCCTCCCTCGCCCCCCCCCCCACCCGTGCGCTGTCCTATCTCTGCTTCAAGCTCACAGAACTCCCCTACGTCCCTGGCAGGTAGGACAGTAAAATCTTCATATGTCAGTCTCCACCTCACTGTGACAAAGGTGATCACAGTCCCCCTCCCCAAAGCTCACTGCCCTACTCCTCTTCGGTGGAACTTTTGCTTCCCGCCCCAGTGGTCCAGTCCGGATCTGCCACTGCCCACGAATAAGGCAGGTGTCACAGACCCATGGCTCCCACCCACTTTCTGCTGTAGCCCAGCAGACTGTCCCGTAGTCCCTCTAGGGTCACCCCTCAAATACACTGCCCCACCTCCAGGTCCTACAGCCTGCCTTGGTCCAGCTCTGTGAAGCTCCGAACTTCGCCTTATGATACAGTTGGCGCCTCCGGGTGTGCAGCACAGACCCTAGGCACGCCCCCATGGTACAGTCTACCTAGTTCCTCCCATCACCTGTTTAGGTGATGTGCCCCACCTCCTGGAGATATGTGACACAGCCTCATGTCTCCCTTCAAGTGGAAGAGTCCCCAAGCCCCTCCCCTAAAGCCATGGCCTGCTCACCTGTCACCTGTATGGTACTGTACCTCCCACAGGTGGCACAGCCCACATGCCCAGCCCTATGCCAGGTGGATGGTATAGTTGGAACGTCCAACTCCCCACCCCCGCCGATGCGAAACAGATAAAGCAGCCCAATCTCCACAAACCACTCCTCCCACAGGTGTCCAGCTTGCGTGGCACAGTCCGTGTCCCCCTCTTCCTCGAAGGTGGCACCGTCTGCTACCCCCACACACACCCTTCTTGCACCTGCCAGTCCCCAACCCCTGCAGGTGGTCCATTCCGCTGGCCCTTCCTCTGTGATGCTGCCACTTGGTTGATACAGCCCCTAGGTCTCTCTAGGGAGCTGCAGTCTGCAGCCTCCTCACCCACCCCCCGCCCAACACCTGCCAGCTGGGCGGCCCAGTCCCCGCGCCCTCCTCCCCAAGAGGTGGCCCAGCCCGCCCAAAGGGGCGCTGCAGCTCTGCCTCGCACCTGCCAGGTAAGTGGCGCAGTCTGCGTAACCCTCGCGGTAAGGGTCACACTTCTCGATGGCGGTGGCGCCGTCACTGAGCGTGGTGGCGAAGATTGCCGCGCCGTGCTGCACCAGCGCCGTGCAGATGGCCGTGTCGTTGCACGACGCCGCGCAGTGCAACGGTGTCCTGGGCGTGGGAGGCATGCGTGAGAAGCCGCACGGTCGCCCGCAAGGATCCCGACCCGCAGCGCCGTCCCCGCCCCACGTCGGCCACGCCGTCAGGGCTCACCAGCCGTGGCTATCTGGCGAGTTGACGTTGGCACCAGCCGCGATGAGGAAATCCACGATGGGGTAGTTGGCGCCGCAGATGGCGTTGTGCAGGGCAGTGATGCCCTCCTCGTTGGGCTGGCTCGGGTCGTTCATCTGCCAGGGAGCAGGAGGCTCAGTCCGGCGGCTGCCACCCGGCGTCCCCCGCCTCCACCCCGGCAGCCCTGCTCTCTAGCATCACTCACCTCCTTCACCGCCTGCTGCACCACGTCCAGCTCCCCGGTCAGCGCGGCGTCCAGCAGCAGCACAAGTGGGTTGAGGCGCGCGCGGCGGACCTTGCGCGGGGAGCCGGCCTTCCGCAGCACCGAACGCATCTCCTGGGAACAGGGCCAGGGGCTTCAGTGGCTTGAGAGGATCGCTAACATATACATTACTCAGAGTGGGAACCAGAAGCTCAGGGACTCGGCGGCAACAGCCCCAGGTCATCCAACTAGACAGGGGTGTGATTGAAACTGAGGACTGTGCAGAGCCTGAGTCCAGAGGACCATGGGAAGGAGGGCATCTCAGTTCTACAGCCTCTGGTTCCCTACAACAGTTAGAGAATCGAGTGATTTTGGAATCGCAGGCCCTGAGACCAGAGAGGAAGCTGGGAGGCAATCAGATTGATGATTGTGGGAGCCAGATATTTCTTTTACATATATATAAAAAAAAAAAAAAGCTATGAAGCACACCTGACAAGGTGTTACCAAGTGTTAATTCTGGATATTTGGAATTAGAATGTTTATCGTATTATTCCTTGTGGTTTCTTATTTTCGATTTTCAAGTATCCTCCTACAAAATCCATTTATTCTGAGCATGCAGCATTTGTGATTCTGGTCCTTGATGTCAATGATTTCAAGATTCTGGAATTTGGAGATCCCAGGAGCCACTGGTTTCAAAATTCTCTGATACTCAGTTATTCCAAGTTTCTAATATGTTGTGAGTCCAGAAATGCTAAGTTGTGCCATTTCAAATTGCTGAAGACCCAAGGCACTGCATTCCCAAGATTCTGAGTGAGAACTTTAATATTTTATGGTTAGAATTTCATTCCAAAAGATTGCAAGGAAATACTCAAAATGCTAATCGTGGTTCTCTCTAGTGCTGTGACTTTGGCCTTATTCTTCTACTTGTATTTATTTCCTCCAGCTTTCTATGATGTTTGTTTATTCCTTTCTAGTGGAAAATATTCATTTGAAATAAAATTCTGTATTATGTTAGTGCACTAATCTGTGATTTTATGGTTCAAATGATGAGTCTAATTTCTCATTTGGGTGACTTCAAGAATTAGTAATAATCAGGGTTTGTGTTACTAACTTTTCAATTTAAGATCCTGTTCAAACCTTCAGTGTTCAAGGATTCTGAAATTCCACAGTTCTGAGATAGTGATGCCAGGATTTAATTCTTGAATTCTGTGAATTTTCAAGTTTCCCTGTGATCAGGGATTCTACAGTGAGGCCGCTTGACTGTTTCAAGATGTCATTCTCCCATTCTTGATTTCAAGATCCTGAGCCTCAATATTTCTTGGCTCCACTCTCAGAAGGGCCCAGAAATAGGCATTTTGGGGTCCACCTGGCCCCCACTTCTCATTCCCCTCCCTCCGTCTACCCACACTGAGCAATGAGGATTGTTCCATTTGACTACACCCCGCACCCCCAGCCAAGATACCGAAATCAGACCAAGATCAGCAAGAGAGCATCCCCTGGTCAAATGATAACAATAATAGTAAGCAGTTAAGTGCCAGATGCTATTCTAGGCACTATATTATGTATTTAATCCTTACAGTAACCCTATGGTTAGTCTCATCCCCATTTTACAGATGAGGAAACCAAGACCCTGAGGGGCTAAGTGTCTTGTCCAGGGTTGTACCCCTGATTAGCTCAACAGCTGATGCACTTAACCATGACACCCAAAGCCTCAGAGACCAGAGATTTGTTTTTGAAAATGTGAAAGGAAGAAGCTCTGACTAGAGTCAGAAGATATCAACAGACTTGAACTGAGAGGTTATTTTGAGTCAGGGCTGGTGGGCCATTTCTAGCCACAGCACAGGCTTGCTGAGGTGTACAAGGAAAGAGCGGATCCCCAGAGAAGGTGGACATGAGAGACTATGCCAACTAGGGAGAGAAATGGTGACTGACTTGATTCAGGCAGGCTTTTCAGATCCCAGAATAAACCCACTGTTGTGCCAAGATGAAGTCATTTCCAGGTTGTAAGACTCTAAGATTCCTAAGGGGGGATGTGGACAGGTTACTGGAGAGGAACAAAGAAAGTCTCAATGTGGTCAAGACTTTTGGATGCCCCTCCATGCATGTTCTCCCTTTCCTCTGTACACTAGTACACTTAGATTAAAAACTACATTTCCCAGCCTCCCTTGCAGCTGGGTTCCTGGCCAGTGGGATGCAGTAGATTGTTTGCTGTGATATGTGCAATTTCCAGGTTCTGTTCCAAAAGGGAAGGGATGCCTCCATATAATAACTAATATAACCCCAGTTCCTCCTGTGTTACTTACCATGCTCTGTGGCTGCTCTGGTGGGCTGCTCTGGAGCGGGGGTGGGGGAGGTATGGGAGCCGGAGGGGCAGGAGCAGGGGGCCCTGCCCTGGCCTCAGATCCCTCAGTGATGGGAGACAGCTCCGGCTCAGGCCCCCCAGGCCCCCCATGACGATGGAAGAGGCGGCTGATGATCTGCTGGTACTGCTTTTTGTGGGTGGGGGGCAGGGCTACAGCAGGGCTCTGCTCCATGGAGCCCCTGCGTTTGAGGGGCCGTGGAATCTCAGCCAGCACCCGTGCCACCTCCTCCAGCTCAGGCACTGACTGTGCCTCGGGTGGCAGTGCTGGCTGCAGCCGTGTGGGACTAAGGGGCCGAGTGACAGCACCTTCGTCTGAATCACCAGCCTCCAGCACTGGTGTCAGCAGCCCCTCCAGTTCTGGTTCAGGCTCTAACTCAGGGGGAGGTTTGGGGAGGCCTGGAAGGAACAAGAGCACAATCAGAGGAGGGGACCCTGGGAGACCCTCAAGACTTCCTCCCCACAACTTCCAGGACCTGCCACCAGCACTTGATTTGCTGTGTGACCTCAGGGTAGCTCCTTGCTGTCTCTGGGCTATACTTCCCTGGGTTGTGAATAACAGACAATTATGACATCCCCAATTTATTAAGTACTTGGCATGCACCTTGTACTTGATGTGTTTGTCTTATTGAATTCTCACCACTAACTTGGGAGGTGGATATATGGCCATTATCTCATCATCATAGAAGGGGAAACTGAGTCTCCGAGAGGGCAAGTCAGTTACCTAAAGCCACACAGCTGGGATTTGAACTCAGTTCTATCGGACTCCAGAATCTCTGCTCCTACTGTCATGATAAGCTTGACTTTCTAAGAGTCTTAAGAATTTCCTCCCCTAACAACTCAGGCAGAAAACTGCTGGGGCTAGAATCCTGGAGCTTGATGGTCTCATGCCTCTCTAGTAGAGCTTCTAAAGCGGGTAGAAATAATAGTGATCGCTCTCTATACATTATTTCATTGAATGCTCATCATAATCTTAGTAAATATAATTAATATCTCTTCACAGATGAGAAAATGTAAGCTCAGATAGGTTAGCTAATTTTATCCTGAGTCACCAGCAGGTCAATGGTGGAGAGGTGCTCAAAATCTACTCTGCTTAAATCCAAGCCCTGAGCTGGTTTCACACCAAAAAACAAACAAACAAACAAAAACCCCACTAATATGATAGCTATTGAGGGCTTACTATACATCAGGCTCTATTTTAGGACTTTATATGGATTAAATAATCTAGTACCATATCCCAGAATAAAGATAGGTTCTATCATTGTTCACATTTTACATTCAAGGAAATTGAGGTCCAGAGAGGTTAAGTGACTTACTAAAGGTCACACAGCATAGAGCCAGGCAGTCTGACCCCAGGGTCCATGGTTAACCACTGTGCTATCCCTAGCTCCTGAGCAAATTCCCAAGCCCATCTGGCCTCACTGTCTGCAGGGACTATGTCTGGGAATAGGTGTTTGGCCGAGATGGCTCCCCCAGTTGGTCTGGCCCCCAGCCATTTGTCCTCCCCTCACCCAGCCCTCTGGGGCTCCCATTGCTGACTCACCTTCATTCATAGGGGGCCAAGTCTGTTGAGGGGGTTGGGGGACTGGGGCAGGGGCTTGAGGCTGGGGTTGAGGCTGGGGTTGTAGTTGTGGCTGGGGCTGTGGGGGCGGCTGCGGCTGTGGTTGGGGCTGGGCCTGTGGAGGAGCCTGGGGCTGGGGAGGCAGCTTAGGCGGGGGAGCTCGGGAGAAGATGGGGGAGCCAGGGAGCATGGCCCTGCTGGCCCCGTGCTCCCAGAAGGCATTCTGCAGCTTGAATATCATGCTGAGGGGGATGGGGCGCTGGCGGGGGGCACTGCGGGGCTGGGGGCTGGAAGGAGGCATAGGGATGCGGCTGACAGGTTGCCAGTTTCGGGGCAAAGTCCCTGATGGTGCCGCGGAGCCCAGAGATCGGCGATAGCTGCCTACATCGGAACGCCTGTCGTTGGCCAGAGGAGAGACCTTGTAATTGCGGGGCAAAGTAGCGCTGGTGAGGTTGTCCTGGGGGAGAAAGAGGGAAGGAAGGAAGAAGGGGCTCAGGTGGGAGAAAGATAGGGGTAACAGAATGAATGCTAAGGGAGGGGAAGACGGGAGGTGGTGGGTAAGGGCAAAAAGTGAGGAGGGAGAGAAGGAGGAGAAGGGAGACAGAGAGGGAAAGAAAGAGGGTCAGGGAGGGGGACAGAAATCTAGGATAAAGGAAGAGCGAGGGGAAGGGTGCAGAAACTGCGGGCGCAGCCAGGACGGGGAGACTAGACCTGACCCCATCCTTACCCACCACCCCCTCCCCAAGCTTCTCTGGCCCCTCACCTTGCCGGTGGCCCCCAGTCCACCATCCAGGCTGCTCTCTCTCCAGGGTAACAGCTGCAGGCCCGGTGAAGAGGGTCGCGCGAAGACGTCCAGGCCTGCGAGGCGGGAATCATTAGGGTCTGGGGGACTCCTCTCCGGCTCCCCGATTCCTCCGGTCTCTCATTACTCACGTTCATAGCTCGCTGTCTGCGAGGACTTCTTTTCGTACGCCACGTCCAGGTCAGACTCGTTCCAGGCTTTGGGGGGCCGCCGGCGCAGCGTAAGGTCATCTAGGGAGAGGTCGCCAATGAGGATGAGGGGGCAGGGAGACGCTAGCCCGCACTCCTCCCACTCCTCGACCCCCCACCTCCGCTCCCCGCCCTCAAGTTCGGCCCCCGGGCTCACCTTGCGCGCGCAGAGGCGGGGCGAAGGCGCTGCCGCCCGCGCCCAGTAGAGAGCTCCCAAAGGCCGCCGGCGCGTCGTAGGCTGCGGTCGGGGGGCGTGGCGAGGGCCCGCGCTCTGGGAAGAAGACCTGGGGCCCCTCCGCCAAGGGGCTGCCGCGCGGGGAGCTGGCACGACCCAAGAAGTCAAAGGGCGTGGGGGGACCCTGCTGGCGGAGGGGGCCCGAGCCCGGCCGCGGGGAAGGCGCACGGCCGAGGGGGCTGCCTGCGCCATCGAAGGCGCGGGGCCTGGGCGAGGGCGCGCGGTCCAGGCTGCCGTAGGTGTCCGGCTGCAGGTAGAGCGGGGTGCGCGGGGACGACGGCCGGCCCTTAGCGGACAGCGAGCTGTAGGGGAGCAGAGCTGGGGCGCTCTCGGAGCGTCCGAACGGGGTATCTGCGCTGTCGGTGGTCGCCTTCCGGGGGGACCCGCGGCTGCCTAAGGGCTCGGGGACCGGGCTGGAACTGTACCGGGACAGCTGTGGGAAGGTCAGGACATTGAGGGGTCAAAGTAGATGTTGGTAGAGGGTTGGCAGGAAGCCAATAGATATGATGGAAAATCAACCCTGGGGGTTGGAGCTGGAGATTCTGGCAGAGAGCCCACGAGAAAGGTGTTGGGGAGACAACCCTGAAATCAGGGCTGGGGTTAGCACAGAGTGCCTTTGCGCCGCTTAGAATAAAGTCCCCTTTCCTTTCGAGAGTCCTGACCGATGTCCACTTCCACTGGTTCCCTCTATCAAGTGCCCTTTAATAGCCCACAACCTGCACAGCCCTATGGGACAGGCTTGCCTGAACTCCATGCGAAAAGATACTGACTTTGAGGGCCAGGGTGGGGACGAGAGCGAGCCGGCTCACCCGTGCGGGGGCTCCGGCCTGCGAGCCAGGAGGCGTTGGGGAGTCTGACCACAGCGATTCCAACTGCTTGGTCAGTTCGTCCACCTTAGCCGCCGCCGTGTCCAGCTCCATCTGCTTCAGGTCCATGTGCTTCATGGCCAGAGCTGGGCGGGCAGGAGTGGAGGTAAGGACCCAGACCTCTGGGCAGGTCCAGCCTCTCCCCTCTGAGGGCCCGCCCCCTACCCCAGCTCACACTGAAAATTCAGATCCAGAAGGTCCCGCGAGCTCTGGAAAGCCTCGCTGTCCATGGTGCCGGCCGGAGCGGGGCGCCTGCGGTTGGGGGTGCGGGGGGAGAGCCTTCTCAGAGCCCACCCGCAGGGAACCAGGGGAAGCGAGGAGAGGGACAGCGCCTTTACTCTCCTAGTTCCTTCCACTGGAAGCGCTATGCGCCTCCACTTCCCTGGCTGGGAAATGTCAACTCCTGCAAAGCCCTCCTAGAAGGCTAAGGACGGTTCAGTCTACTGGGCTCCTTGTCCTCGCTATCTCAGCCCTAAGAAGACTTGATCACTCCTTCAACAATTATCCACTGATCACCTAACTATGTGCCAGGCATTATAGTGAACAGCTGTTGCAATAATAATATCAATTACTGGATGCTCACTAGGGACCAGGTGACACTGCCAAAGACTGGGGATCTTTTAAAAAATAATGACTGTGCTGCCTATTATATGCCAGGGCCTGTGCTAGTTGCTTAAGGGTATAATGAAATAAAACAATAACCATTTATTGAGGGGACACTGCCCCCTAGAATTGTGCCAAGTGCTCTTCTTCCATGATCAAAACCTCCATAGCAAGCAAGAAAGTGGGGGCTCAAAAATATTTGTTCAGGGTCACCATGCAAGAAGTCCCCATACTGACTTTTACACCTGGACCTAACTTTTCATTCTCGATCATCTCCACCAGACTGGAGGGGCTCCAGAGGACGTGGACCACTCAGCTTCCTCTCCCCAGAGGAGACCTGGTTCACATGGACCCAGCATTAACAGGAAGAACAGGGAGGAGGCCAGGGAAGGCTGGGCCACTGTGGTCACCAGCCCAGTGAGAAGGAGCCAGGCCACTGGGAACCAGTCAAGCCAGCACCATCCCCATCTCCATGGTAGCCGCCATGCCTGCCAGCCCTGCCACCTCCCCAGTGCACCAACCGACTGCTCAGATTTGACTTAGGGTGAGGCGTGGGCAGCAGGGCGGGCTGGGGCGTGCTGATTCTGGCCTCTGTCTGGGAAGCCTCGGAACAGAACCTGTTGGGGCTGGTGGCTCATTTGGGTGTGTTGGGAGTGTGTAACCTTGGGCTACAAGGCCCCTTCATTCCTTGGGCCTCAGTTTCCCCAACAGTGAAAGGAGGAGTCAAATCAGCTATTCTGAGAAGCCTCCTCAATCTCTCAGAGGTCTAGATTCTTAAATTATAAACACCTTGAGATTGTAATTAAATTTCTACAGAACCTAAAACTGCCAGCCTGAAAGGCTATTGTTTAAAAGTTCTGAGACCAAGATTCTACCTTTTGGAACATTCTAGAATTCTCTACTTTGGCTAGTCTGGATTTCTCTGTCTTCCTGCTCCGAGTTCTACCTATACCAAGAGTCCAATGTCTTAAAAGTCTAGATGAATGTTTGGTACAGTGGAGTTGCTAAAAGCACAATTAAGGAGTCAGACTTCCAGGGTTCAAATCAGGTGGTACCACTGTCCCACTTGACAAGAGTGCCTCAGTCTCCTGATCTGTAAAATGAGGATAAATAGCAGTCCACCTCAGAGGACTGTTATGAGGATCCAACTGGCCAGAAGGTGGAGAGGAATAAAGATTCTAAGAATTGAGGCCTCAAAAAGTACAGGAATCAAAACTTATGTCTTTTAGAATCTATGAGATACACAGGAAACACTCTGGGTTTGTTAAATATTAAAATGAACCATCTATGCTATCTCCAGTGCCAGCATTCTGGCAGGGACTGGTTCTTTTGGGGATTTCATTATTCCCAAATTCAAAGACTCTCAGATCCCACGCTGACATCCTCTTGGTCTAAGGAAATGCCAAGGCTGGGCGTGGGGCCGTCCGGGAGCCGATGCGGGCGAAGGGGGTGTCGGAGACACCAGAGGGCGCTCCAGGTCACCGCCCGACCCCCGCCGGGGGGGCCGACAGCGCCTGAGCTCAGACCCTGGGAATGCGCGGCGGGCCTGGGCAGGTGCCGCACCTCCCGCGGCAGGGGAGCGGGGGCCGGGTGGGGCGCGACGGTGGCGCGGGCCGCGCCTCTGCTCCAGGCCCCTGTCCTCCACCCCCAGGTCCTCTCCGCCAGGCTCCCCCACCCTCCGCCCTTAGGTCTCCTTCCCAGCATCTTCTGCACCCCAGCCAGGTTCTTTAGGGTTAAGAATCCGGGGGGTAGGAGGGGCGGGGAAAGGGCGGGCTTCCTGGGGGAACCATCCTCAGTGGGAATCGGGTCAGAGAGCCAGGCTGGGCTGGGAATACCCGGGTTGGAATCTTCCAGCTCTGTCAACACACTGATGCTGGGAGAGGCCCCACTCTCTCTGGGACTCAGCTTTCCCCCTCTGTGAAATGGGCTAGGTCCCCTCCCTTCTTTAAACCTCCACCTTGGGCCAGTTATGCAGCTTCTCTGTGCCTCGGCTTCCTCGTGTATATAATGGGGGAATTAATACCTTCACCTCAAAGAAGTGTGAGGTGTGAATGATAGAATTTATGTATAGTATTTAGAACAGTGCAGGACACAAAGTGAAGTTCAGATGTAGAGGTTTCCTAATTCCCAGCCTTCCTTGGCTATTCATTAAGATAATTCAGAGCCTGGCACAGACTGAGGGCTGAAGACCCAAAGTAATTTTTTTCCTCCAAAAGGGCTCTTTTAAATCTGAGATTCTAAAAGCACTGAGCTTTGACCCCTGGAATCTTGACTTCAGCCCTTGCATCTCAGAGCCCTAAATTCTCCCTGTGCTTTCCTGAGTTCGGGTCATCCCCAGTTCTGGCTCATTCCAGGGCCTGGGTAGCCCTGGAACATTCCAGACAGAAGGTGGCAAAATCCTAGTGTGTGGGCTGTGCCCACACTCCAACCTCAGTTTCCCCACTGGACGAGGGAGAAGTCATTCCTCGGGGTGGGGTCAGGAAACCTTATTGGAAGTGAGACCCTTGGGTTGTTGCCTGAAACTTCTGTGGACAATGGGAACCATCAGTCTACCTGCCAGCCCTGAACCTGGCATGCTGTGAGCTCTGTCTTGGCAGCCACGGTTATTATTTTTAATTTCGTCTCAGGCTATCACCAAATGCCCTTCAAGCCCAGACATTAGGAAGTTCTTTCTCTCTCCTGGGAACCCCCTGCCTCCCCCACCCCCTTGTTTAATCCCCTCACATGACGCATGGGGGTGGAGGGAAGGGAGAGACAGGGCCCTGCCCTCCCACAGCTTCAAGGACAGACACACACCTCCAGAATTAGCCTCTATCCTCCCTTATCTCCCACACTACCTCAGGTCAGACAGATGGGGGTGGAGGTGACATTTCTCACCTCAGGGTCAGGGCCAGGAGCCCTAGGAGAGAAGTTAGTCAGATAATCCAGTTGGAGAGGATGGAATCCCGTCCCCCAGACAGCGGCTGAGGAAGGGGGAGGCCAAATACCTGACTCACAATTCTGCTGCCCGGGTGCCCTCTAAGCCTCAGTTTACCCCCATCTTCCGTAGGTAATGACTGTATAGTGCCCAGCCACGCAAGCCTTCCAGAATCAAACCCCACCTTCTGGAATTCTGCCCTGGGTTCTAAAACACATTTTGCAAACCCCAGATATTTCCCACCTTTATGAGGCAATAGGAGGCCCCCCGCCCCCGCCAGGGGGCGCCCTGGGGCGGAGGTCCTTCCTCTGGTTAGGCAGGTCTGACACCCCGGTTAATGACATGTTGGGGATCGCGCAGCGGCACAGAGGAGTTTGGAGACCTGCCCTGCTTCCCCTACCCTCGGCCCCCACCTTGGAGCCAGACAGTGGGGGGAACTCTGGACACAGCCTCCAGAGGGACCCCGGGTGTTTGTTCTGCTTCATTTTAGGAACCCGGGTTCCACTATTCCCACTCCACCCCTAATTCTGCTCGGAGATCTAGAGATTCGGTCGAGAAGGCAGCTGAAGGGCGGCAGGGATGGCCGCCCATTCCAGAGCCCCAGCAGTCCGAGCTTCCCATTTCTGCCCAAAAGATTCGCTACCCCAATTCTACTCCAGGACTCAGGCTTCCAAGAGCCTCTAGTTCGAGGGACTCAGGAGCCCCAGCTCCAAACGTCTCCTCGAGACCAAGGCATCCGAACCCTCTACTCCAAGAACTCAGGCACCTGAGCCCCCTTTTCCTTATGGCCAGTAAATCAGGCATTGCAGTTTCATCCTTCTAACGTCCCTGGCGTCTGCGCACCCCCAATTCTGCCCTGGGACCCGGCGTCCGAGTCTCCTCCCAATCCTCCCAGAGACGAGAGTGTTGGGCTCCTTCAGAGCCGCTGAACCCGGGGAGGAGGGTGTAACTCACGGATCCGGGGCAGGTCTTGGTACCGGGGGGCTTCCTCCGGCTCCAGCTCCGGCTGCGGGGAGCGGAGGACGGGGCGGGGCAGGCGCCGGGAACAGGTTAGACGACGTGACTCCGACAGGAGGGAGGTGGGTCCCGGAGGGAAGGGGGAGACAGGGTCGCCTCGTGCACCTTGGGACTTGTAGTCCCAGAGGGGAAGGACGTAGACGGAGACTAACATTTGGAGTAGTCACCCAAAGTCCATTTCACAGACAGGAAAGGTGAGGCCCAAAGGCAGAGGGCGACCTGACTACTTAAATAGAGTCCAGACTCCTACTCGCTGTGGCTGCAGGAGGTGGACCCCTGAGTCCCTGCCGCACCCCTTCAGGCTGAGTTTCCCCCTTCTTGAATGAAGATCTGGATGCCACCAAAGAGGTAGAAGGTTACATAATCTGGGGGAGACCCACATCCCTCGACCCCCAAGGCGGGGGATGCTAGAAATCAGTGTACCCTCGAGTCTCTGAGCCCCGATCTCCCCGTCGGTAAAAAGTGCAGTTTGGAACTTTACAGAATTTCCCAGCAACAGTGCCCAAAGTCAGAGGCTGGGACTACAATTCCCAGCAGCTTCCGCGACCAACGTCGGGCTCCTCCCCGCCTCGTGTCGTCTGGGAATTGTAGTCCCGAAGCCCTCAGGGGCGGCGCCCCGGTGTCTCGCCCACGCGCGGGAACTGTATGGTAATCCCCGGAGGAGACAACGCATCCTCTTTCCCTGACCCTCCTTCCGCTCAGAAAAGCCGCTGGCTCCCTGAAAGGTGGGCACCCCAGTTCTAAAGTAGAATCCGAAATCTCGGCCGAGGGGGCGGGAATCAGCGCTGACACACCGGTCAGGAATGCAGTCGGGTCACCCTGTCTAGCCACCGTCCCGCGGCTCCGCCCGTCTCCCCACGCGGTGCGGTCCCTGTGGGAAAGGGCGTGAGCGCGTCCCCTAAATCTGCGTCCACGTGCCGCTGTTTACACGCGCCCGGGGACAGGGAAGGGGCGCTGGTCGGGACTTCTACACCCTCTCCCTTTCTCTGAAGCTTTAGGAATGTCCCTCACGCATGGGACTAAATCCTCGGGGTACTACCCGTGTCATTTGGTCCACAGCCTCTCCCCTTAGTTCGCACCTCCCCACGCGGGTCCAGCTCTCGAGTGCGGAGGCTCCGCCCCGGGATCCACAGGCTCCTCCCCGTATGTTTCCCGCTCCCCCGGAGTCCAGAAGCCCCGCCCCTGGCTGGTACTTAGAGCCCTCGAGAGGAATTACCCCCATTCCTCCATTTTCTCACCTCTCCCGCTCAAGTTCTGAACTTCCGAGACATCTGGACCTCCCTAGAAGAGACTGTAACACTGAAAGCACAGGACTGCCAACCTAGACTCTTACCCGTCTCTTTAAGAATTCCAGACCAATCGATCTTCCTGTCTCTTTAAGAGTTAGGGCCTATCAATGTGGCTGCCCCTTTAAGGCAACTTTGGAGCAAATCATGTCCGAGTGACTCGGGGTATACCTGCAGGGACCTGGTGCGACTCTAACTCCAGCCAGACAGCGAATCAGCTGATTTCTGGAGCAGAAGTTTCTTGCAAAAGATATCTTTCTCAGGTGTCTGCTCTGCACAAGTGGAAATTTCCCCCGTTTTTGTTCAGAGAGAGAGCGGTCTCCGAACGACCCTCCCGCGCTCCCGCACCCCCGCACCACATGGACCCTCCTAGGTGAGGCCCCACCCCTTTAGTTCCACGTGGTCGGCGGCGGGGCCTGAGTGGCTCTGGCTGCTGGGTCTACGTGAGGCATGGGTCCCGGGACGGCGGGGACCCCATCCGGCGGTGAGTTGCTTCAATGTGGGTCGACGGGGTGCAGAGAGTTAGCTGGCGGGAGGAGAAAGGGGCGCCCTGCGGCGTTCAGACGGAAAACGGGACATCCTCGGAGACAGGACCTGCGGAGAGTGTGTCCCCCAGGGGCTGGCAGGGTTGGGGGGGAATTCCGGATGAAGGGAGGATATCTTTCGGGGGAGTACCGGCGGAGAGAACGAGGGTTGGATCGGCGGAAACAGAGGCGCCTTTGGGGAACAGGCCGGAGAGAGGAAAGATGCGGAGAGTGGATTGGGGCGGTCAAGAAGTTGGGGCCAACGGACCGATGGGCGCCTTGGAGGATTAGACCGGCCGTTAAGTGTCAACAGACCCCCCGGTTTCCCCTTCTGCAGGTGCTGCTCGGTTTTCTTGTCCCCCCAACTTTACTGCGACGCCCCCAGCCTCAGAGCACAGTCGTTTCTCTTTGGAGGCATTGACGGGCCCAGATACAGAACTGTGGCTTATCCAGGCCCCTGTAGACTTCGCCCCAGACTGGTGAGTTGTCCCATGCCACCTTCCGGGAATACTCCCCACCGTATGGTCTGAATTTGGGGGAAATTTAGCAGGGCTTTCCTGGGGAACCCAGAAATGCTGCTTCTCAGCTCCTTTCCCCCGTCCCACCCAAAGAATCTGACCAAGCTTCTGTCTTCGCCTTTCTCCTCTCAGCCTCAATGGGCGGCTCGTGCCTCTCTCTGGCTCCCAGACAGTGAAGGGCAAGTTGGCAGGCAAGCGGCACCGCTACCGGGTCCTCAGCAGGAGTGGCCCCCAGGCTGGAGGAGAAGCAACCCTGCTGGCCCCCTCAGCGGAGGCAGGAGGGGGCCTCACCTGTGCCCCAGCCCCCCAGGGCAGCCTAAGGATCTTTGAGGGTCCCCAGGAAGCCCCAACAGGGACCCTGCTGCAGCCCATTCCTACAAGTCCCCCACCACAAATCCCCCCTGGCCTGAGGCCTCGGTTCTGTGCCTTTGGAGGCAGCACACCAGTCACAGGGCCTGGGTCAGTCTCAGCACTGAAGTCACCGGCCTTGGGGAAGAGAAAAAAAAAGAAGCATATGCCAGAGGCCTCAGTTCCTCAGGAGGCAGCGAATGAGCATGGAGCCCTGGAGGTGGACACAGCTTTGGGATCCCCAGAGATGGATGTAGGGAAGAAGAAAAAAAAGCAGCAGCTGGAAGAATTGGAGGTGACAGAGCTGGTGGCAACAGAGCCCACTGCTGAGACTTCGGAGCCCCAGGGAGTGCTGCTCCCATCCACCACCAAGAAGAGGAAAAAGAAGCCCAAAGAGGTAGAAATGGTCAAGCCAGAAATGGGGATGCTGAAGACAGAAGAAAAGACAGTGGAGCTGGAATGTATGGTTAAAACTGAGCCTCAGGAAGAGACAGTCCTGTCCCCCACCAAAAAGAGGAAGAGGCAGAAGGGGACAGAAGGGATGGAGTCAGTGGATGGGACGATAGTTGAGTCTCAGCTGCAGGTGAAGTTGGAGCCACAGGAGGAAGCCATCCCACCGCCATCTTCGAAGAAGCAGAAAAAAGAAAAGGGGTCCAGAGTGATGAGGGAGCCAGGGACTGAGGCTACAGAGCCAGACATGAAACCCTTGGAGCTCCCAGGGGAAGTGATGGAGTCTGAACTGCCACAGGAAGTGGAGCCTCAGGCTGAGGCAGCCCTAGCATCCACCAAAAAGAGAAAGAAAGAAAAACGGCAGAATGCGATGGTGGAGCCAGGGCCAGAGGTGCAGCCCCAAGAAGAGGTGATGAAGCCTGAGCTGCCAGGTGCCACTGAGCCTCAGGCAGCTCTAGCATCCACCAAGAGGAAGAAGAAAGAAAGAGGGCACAAACCACCAGAGCCATGGACTGAGATGATTAACCCTCAAGGTGAGATGACGGAGCCTGAGCTGTCGGATGCGGGAGAGCCTGAGACCAAGGCAAACCCAGCATCCACCAAGAAGAGGAAGAAGCGGCGCCAGCAAAGCCAGGTGCCAGAGACGGTGTCCCAGGAGGAGATGCCTGAGCCACCACTGAATTCGGAGCCGAGGGAGCCAGCTCCCATGGGACAGGAAAGGAAGCGGAAGAAGCCACAGCAGGATCCTGCCTAGTCTCCTCCAGGGAGACTGACGACTGCAACTAAGACAAGCTGAAGGCGGCCACCTGGGCCATCAGAAGGCGAGGGCAGAGAAGGGACCCTCCCAGGGACTGCACCAGCACATCCACGGGAGCCTGCACCAGGAAAATGCTTTATTGTTACACCAAGAGCCTCCTTGGCAGCTGAGGTCATCGGGGCACTTTCAAGAAGGGCTCATGTAAGACATCAAACAGCCTCCGGGCCTGGAGGGGAGGGAGAAAGAAAAGAGAAATTGGTCATTAAATGAGCCATTTGTTTGATACATCAGAGTGGGCTTTTGCTTCTTTTTCTCCAGACTCTCAGAAGAGGACTCTGTAGGCTAGGAGAGAAGTAGCCTGACCTGGTTTCTATCCCAGAACTGGGCATCAGTTCTCCCCATCTGTAGGAGAGGCACTGTGGGCCTTCCAAAACCTCAGAACTTTGGGATCTGAGTGCCTATTTATTTGGGGCTCCCTCTTGCCCCCACCCCCTCAAGCCCACTCCCAAGGCTCTTACCTTCTGGGGCCCCAGGCCTGGGCACAAGGCCAAGTCTTCCTGAGATGCAGCTATGAGCTGTTCCAGAGACTGAGGAAGGTAGGAGTGAGAGGTCAGGGGAGGTGAACACAAAACTCGACCCTGCCCCAGCTGATGGAGGGTGTGAGGTATTCCCGGAAAAAAGTGAGGTCCTGGGGGAGGACAGGGGAGGCAAGAAGGATGGGGGAGGGGCTTCCTTGAAAAGGCAGGAGGGGAGAAATGTCTGTCAGGACAAAGGAATTGTTCCTTACCCCGAAAGTAGTCAGGAGGGTCTGACTGTCTGTTTTGTTGACCGACTTCACAGTGGTCAGACATTCAGTCACCTGGAAGCAGGGGCAGGGGTGGAGGTGTATTGGAAGAAGAAAGGAGAACAAGATTGAGCCTCTGAGGGTGGCCCTGGGTCACTGCTGTGTCTCCAGACTGCCCTGCATGCAGGAGGCAGTTGATAAATGCCATTTTTTGTGTGTGTTTTGATTTTTGCTTTAATATTTAAAGACTTTTTCCCCCTTAACGGGGACACTGGGGATTGAACCCAGGACCTCGTGCACGCCAAACATGCACTCTTCCACTGAGCTATACCCCCACCCCTGATTTTTGTGTTCTGGTGATTAAAAGGTCATCTCAGAGTGACCCCCAACTAGTTGAGAGGGTGCTGATCATGTGATAAGAAGTTAATGCCATTTATCTTGAGTTATTTCTGCCCCAGGCAGGCCGTAGGCTCTAGAGTGGACCTGGATTCAAAACCAGACCCCACTGCTTACTTCCTGGGAGACCCTGGGCAAGGGAACTGACCTCTCTGAGCCTCAATTTTCAGGCAAATCAAGTTCCTAATAGTACCCACCTCAGGGGTGGCTGTGGATACTACCATTACTCTCTTGTTGGAGCCCAGATTCAACAATTCATTCAGCAGATATTCCCTGAGCATTCACTGAGGGCTCGGTGCTGCTGGGAACACAGCAGGGACTGAGATAGGCCCAGACCTGCCCTCCAGCGGCTCCCAGTCCAGTGCAGGAAACAAATCAGTTCCAGATATGAAGACCCAGACAGGCAGGGCTGGGACAGAGGGAGCCCACCGAGGACACCTGACCTGGCTTGGGGATCTGGGAGGGCTTCCTGGAGAAGGAAGCATCAGAGCTGAGATGTGGGAAAGATGGGATCAGGCAGCTGACTGAGCAGAGGGAACAGAATGGGCACACAGAGAAGCGACAGAAATGGGAGGGCACTGGGGAGCCACAGGAGGGATCTGGGCTGGAGAGGGCAGGGTCAGGTTTATGTTTATTTAGGTGGGAGAGGAGACTGGAAGCTGAGGGTGGGATGGGGGAGGAGCGATGTGACTTGAAATCAGAACTGCAGCTTAAACCCCCAAGAAGCAGCTTGGGGGAAGCCCAGGGAGGTAAGGTGGCCTCACCCGGGAGACGAAGTCCTGCTCCAGCTTCTCCATCAGGAGGTCTGCCGGCTTCTGCTCATAGGCCTTGTATGTCTCCAGGTACCGCCCGGCCTCCTCGGGGCTGAGGTGAGAGACATCAGTCAGCCGGGGGGGGGAGGGGTCATATTTTAGATTAATTTCATTTGCTGATGCTAAGAATTCCAAACTCTAATATACAGAAAAATGAACTTTTGCAAACTGTCCTAAATGTTCCCTTGATTCAATAACCCTTGCTGGGCAGGTGCATCTTTACTCATCTTCTTTGGCTAAGGGCCAGAGCTTAGGAGCCTGATCCACTGGGAGCCTTTCCATCTGAGCTGCCCTGGGCCAGTGATTTTCATCTCTCTGGGCCGTGGTTTCCTCATCTATAAAGTGGGGTGGATGCCAGTGACAAATTAAATAAGTCCATTCTCTCTAACTGCTCAGAACCATGTCTGGCACTTAGAAGCCTATTTAAAAAATGTTAGCTGAGGAAGACGGTAGCTCAGTGGTAAAGTACATGCTTTAATCCCCAATACCTCCATTAACAAAAAATAAATAAGTAAATGTTTTAAAAAGAAAGAAATGTTAGCTATTCTGGGAGGGAGGTCAGCACACTGAGCATTTGCACTGGGTTTGAGAGGGAAAAAACCCAGAAATACACTTTATTTTCTCAGCCACAGGAAGACAACCTCATGAAGCTTTCAGCTCTCACTACTGAGAAAAATGAAGCTTTGAAAGCGCCTTCAAAAGGAAAGCTCCAGGCGCTGACTGCTGCATCTCTTATGGCAACTCACAAAACTTAATAATTGCCATTAATTTTCACATTAGGCACTAGCGTTTTGTCTTGTTTTGTTTTTTGACATGTAATTAACTGTTTCAAAGGTAGATGGAACAACGAAATCACTAAAAGGGTCTGTCTGTGTGCAGAGTAAAGGAGCCCAAGTTTATTTGCACCAGGAAAAAGCTGGCCTTTTTTCTCTTCGGAACTTGAGAATATTGAGTTGAGTGAAAGTAAATGTGTTTTTCCTGAGGCATTCTCTTAGCCTTCAAAGGTTAGCTAGTGAGCAATGTTTGTTGATTAAACATTGCTTTATTTTGGTTTTTGTGTGTGTGGAGGGGAGATAATTAGGTTTATTTTTTTATTTATTAATGGAGGAACTGGGGATTGAACCTAGGATCTTGTGCATGCCAAGCACACGCTCTACCACTGAACTGCACCCTCCCCCACCAAACAATGGTTTACATTCTTGAAAAGAACATTCAAGAATAAGAATAAGAAATAAGAAACAAATAAGAATTTTTATTTTTAAAATTCGGTGTTCTTCCCTGGGTTTTGCCGCTTTCCTCTCACTGCAGCAGGGATTATTATTGTTACTATTATTAATCGTTTTGTTCAGGACACCAAGTTAGCACGCTATATCCGGTCACACCGTTTGCTTTCACTTTTGCTTCCTACAGTACAATCAGGACCTCCTTCCACATTCGCAGACGGAGCTCGACCCCATTTACTTAAGGGCTCCAAAATATTCCATAGTTTGGATATAAACACATGGGAAGTATTTCCCGTGTGGGGGCCTAGCTGCTCTCTGTCCAAAGCCCTTTATGTTCGGAAGCTTCTGGGCTCCCTTGAGAGATCCTATAAGGCAATTCTTTTCTTTTCCTTTTCTTCTTTTTTTTCTTTTCTTTTCTTTCTTTCTTTCTTTGTGTGTGTGTGTGTGTGTGTGTGTGTCTAAGAGGAGAAACTCTTAGCATATGGGTAAGATTTACAGTTCTGGGAAAATTAGAGGCAACGATGGGGGAAAAAAACAGACACCCAGAGTTTTAAAGGGATAAGGAAGAAAAGCAGCACACCGGCTTTTACCATAGCGAGCAAGACAGCAGAAAAAAGATACAAAGTGACATACAGGTGACAAAATTGGGGTGACAGAGCCTTCCAGGGAACTGCAGTTGGAAAACACTCTGCGCCCAACTTTACACCTAGCCATTAAGAGCGTGAAGTGGCTGGTGCATCTTGACGCATCTTTTCTGGCTAAGGGCCAGGGAAGCTCCCAGGACTGGTAAGTTACCAGAGAAAACACCGTCTACTGAATCTATCTTGCAAACTTCTTTTTTTCCCCCTGGAGGGGTGCTCCGTTCCTGGAAGTACTGCAGTACCAGGTCAATGCGTGGAGTGGACGGAACAAGCTCCTATTCCAACTCCCTGCTCCCAAAAGCCATTTACTGTATTGTCCTCGGATAGAGGATGTATCAGATAGTAAACTGATAAGAAGATACTACACCTGATCTTAGCCAAAAGGCTGAGAAGAGATTACTTATTTTTTCAAACCATTACACACAGGGGGAAACGAGACCAGCAGCGTTGAGTCACCTGCCCAAGATCACACAGCTGCCAAGGAGGGAAGACAGCTCCCTCCATGGGTCTGCCTGACCCAGTTGGGCTCTTAATACTAAACTGTGCTGCCTCCCACAGTAAAAAGAGAGCAATTTTTATACCTGCTTTTGTTTTAACATACAGCCAATACATAAATACATTTTTCCAAAAAGTCAAGTAGCATAGAGGTAACACAGCCGTAGGGAGGGCACAGAATTACAGATACATTTACCCTTTGGCCTAAAAACTCATTCCTGGGGTTCAGGGCAGTGGCGGGAGTGTTGCTGGTAACAGCAAAAGCCTGGGACCTACCGAAGTGTCCTCCAACAGGGGGCTCCTGGCCTGGTCCATCTATCTAAGTATATGGCAGAATACTAGACAGCTGGAAATGAGCGTGGATCCAGACAGCGGGACAGTATTCGATGATAGCAAATGAACCACCAACACATGAAAAGGCATGGAGAAACCTTAAAAGCACATTGCTAAGTGAAAGAAGCCAATCTGAAAAGGCTACCATGAGACAATAGAAAGTATACACTGGTTCCCAGCACAGAGCTCCCAAACCCTTGTAATTTCCTACATGGTAAGAGTACTAGGAGCATTTTTGTTCCACTGAGGTGTCCCTGGATGGCTCCTGGGTGGGGGCTGATAGCCAGAAAGTCCAAGCCATGATTAGAAGCTTGAAATTTTCAGCCCCAGCCCCCCATCCTCCAGAGGAGAGAGGGGGCTGGAAGTAAGAGTTAATAATTGATCATGCCTACGTGAGACGCCGCTGTAAAATCCCAACATGACTGCGGGTTTTGGGAAGCTTCCAGGCTGATGAACACATCCACACCGGGAGGGTAATGCAGCCCAACTCCACAGGAGCTCCTGCGCTCGGGACCCTCCCAGACCTCGCCCTGTATCTCTTCACCTGGCTGTTCATCTCCAACCTTTATCATACCTTTTAATAAGCTGGTAAACAGAAGTAAATGTTTCCAAATTCTGTGAACCACTCTAGCACAAAATCAAACCTGAGGAAGCGGTCATTGGAAGCTCTGACCTGTGGCCAGCTGGTCAGAAGCACAGGGATTACTGGGGCTTGCGCCTGGCGTCTGAGTGTGTGTGCACGGTGGGGAAGTGCTGTGTGCGGTGGGGTCTGACGCTATCTCCGGGAAGACAGTGTCAGAATTGAGCAGGACACCCAGCTGGCAGAGAACTGCTTGCTGTGGGAAAAAACCTCCACACAGAGGTGAAGGGTTTTATGTGAGGAGTAAAGGATATCTTATCACAGGATAAGAAACTGGGTTTTCCCTACACACAAGAACTGCGGATTTTTCTATTTAAGCTATATACTGCATGATTCCAACTATATGATATTCTAGACAAGGCAGAGGGGAGGGTATAGCTCAAGTGGCAGAGTGCATACTTAGCATGCACGAGATCCTGGGTTCAATCCCCAGTACCTCCTCTGAAAAAAAATGATAAATAAACCTAATTACCCCCCCCAAAAAAAACAATTGAGGTCTAGACAAGGCAAAACTACAGAGACAGTAAAAAGATCAGAGGTTGCCAGGGGTTAGAGGAAGCAAGGGATACATAGTGGGGAGCACAGAGGACTTTTTAGGGCAGAGAAACTGTCCTGTAGGATACACTAATTATGGACACATCATACCTTTGTCAAGACCCACAGCATGTACAACACAAAGAGTGAACCCTAATGTACGGACTTTAGTTAAAAATAATGATAATATTGGTTCACCAATTGTAACAAACGTACCACACTAATACAAGATAAAAATAACTGGAGAAACTGTATGCAGGGGGAGGGGGGTATGCAGGAGCTCTGTATTTGGCAATCAACTTTTCTATAAGCTAAAAATTTCTCTTTAAAAAATCGATTAGTTTTTCTAAATGCAAACACATTAGAATATTACACAGCTGTAAAAAAAAATGAGGCGGCTCTCTGTACTGATCTAGAACAGACCTCCTCATAATGACACGACAACACAAGGCACAGAACAGTATACACACTATCCTCTTGTCTAAGAAGGAAAATTAAGATGTTTTCACATGTGTTTGCGATTTATAGAAACACTGGAAGGAAACCAAGAAACTAACAATGGTTACCTGTAGGGTAAAGGGAGTGGAGTGGGAGGGGAGGGGCAGAAGAGAGATTTCTCAGCAAAATAATTGCCATTTGTATACAAACCGTATACATACATACAGTATTTAAAAGAGATATAAAAACAGTATATATTATATTATACTATACTGTATTTTATTATATATGAATCACTTCTGATTTTTGAACTGCGTGAGTATGTTACCTATTCTTTAAAAAGAGAAGCTTTAATCATTATATATTCAGAAGAAAACAGAAGGACAGAGAATAAAAGTCCCCTCCCCTCAGGGGTACCCCCAGTTTATTCACATCTGTATCTGTTCACAAACATGGTTCATTTTCCTT
Organism: Camelus ferus; assembly: GCF_009834535.1. Classification (NCBI taxonomy): domain Eukaryota; kingdom Metazoa; phylum Chordata; class Mammalia; order Artiodactyla; family Camelidae; genus Camelus; species Camelus ferus. The sequence continues at coordinate 15,642,985 of NC_045704.1, read as the reverse complement.
CCTTTTTTTTAAATTCTTTTAAACTTTCTTCTTGAGGGGTAGGTAATTAGGTTTATTTATTTATTTTTAGAGGAGGTACTGGGGATTGAACCCAAGACCTCATCTATGCTAGGCATGTGCTCTACCACTTGAGCTATACCCTCCCCCTCCTGCGTTTTATACATAAGTTAAAATATCATGCTTTTTGGTCCTGCAACTTATTGCACCGATGGTGCTGGGAAGGCCGGTATCACTGTGGATTTGGGCACACAGGCGGGGACCATCAAAGAGGAGACATTCCTCACGCAGGAATTTCTGCATTGAAGAGCGTGTCTATCTTCTGTTTTTACTGTTTGGTTGGTTGGTTTGGTTTTTGTTTTTAAATATTTATGTATTTATTTATCATTTTGGGGGGATAATTAGGTTTACCTATTTATAAATTTATTTAATGGAGGCACTGGGGACTGAACCTAGGACTTTGTGCATGCTAAGCATGCGCTCTACCACTGAGCTATACCCTCCCTCTATTTTCTGTTTTAATAGCCAGTCAAGTCTCCTGCCAATCAAACATGCCTATTTCATATTAACCATCTTGATGTATTCACCAAATTAATGGGTGAAAAATGGCATCTCATTTTTTAAAAATTTACTTTTTCTGGATAAGCTGAATTATGGCTGATAATTTTTTCATGTGTTTTTGGCAATCCACAAAAGACTTTTTAAAATTGGACTACTGTTTTCTTATTGAATTGTAGGAGATTCTTTATAAATGTATAATAGATATCTTTAAATATATTCGTATGAATATAAACATTTAAATATAGTTGAACGGTATAAATATAATTTATATATACATATATAAGCCAGACATCTTACGTCTTTGTTATAGATAGCAAGGATTTTCTTAGTTTGACACTCGTCTCTTAATTTTGCTTACAGTATCTCTTACCATATGGCAGTTTTAAATTTTAAATTTTCTCAAATCAGCCAATCTTTTCCTTTATGGCTTCTGGGGTCTTGCTTTGGAAGACTTTTCCTGCCACAAGATCATAATAAATACATATACTTTATAAGATTTCTTCTAACACTTTCACTGTAGTTTTTCTTCTTGTGTCTGTAATTATCAAGATTCAGGTTCGATTACGGGGTAAGGAAGGGCTGTCTTTTTCCATACAGAGAACCAGTCTAATGGTCTTTAGAAAGCTAGACTTGGAATTAATTATTCAACAGGATTTTATGTCTAGCTCCTAAGTGCCTAGTATGGTCCTATAAATTGGCTCTATGACCTGCTTTTGTGCCTACAACCCTACAAGAAAGATGTGAAGACCCTATTTTACACATAAAGAAACTGAGGTCCAGAGAGGCAGTGCCTGCCCAGGCTCACAGGGAGTTCACGGGAGGTGGGTGGGGGGAGGGCAAATGACTCTCAGGATAGAGCCTGACCTGGGGGGATGCGCCCATCTCACCTCCAGGCAAGGATCAGGGTGCAGTCGGCCAGGATGCACATCTTAGCCAGCTCCTTGAGGGCCTGCTGAGGATCTTTCTGGGCAGAAAAGAAAATCAGAATGAGGGATCTGGGAGAAAGCAAGCAATTATAGTTTTGAAAACAGGGCATCTTAGGATGCCAAGAGCCTTTCACTTAACTGACACTCCCTAATCTCTGACTTGGTGCCCAACCTATGCAGGGCAGTGCCAGGACCCGGCAGTGATGGGAACAGCCCTGGCTCTGCCTTCCCGGGGTTCACTCTGATGAGGGGGACAGACCCATGCCCAGACAGAGATGACCCAGAGTGGCTGAAGTGGGGAAGCCAGAGGAGCGTCTGTCCTGCCTGGGGGATCAGGGAGAGCTTCCTGGAGGAGGCGACATCTGCACTGGGACCTGAAGGAGGATGAGGAGGGAGGACAGCAAAGGAAAGCAGAAAAGGGAACTGCAGACATAGGGAACAGTGTGTGCAAAGGAAGGGAGGGGAAAGAGGGCTTGAGGAATTACAATTCACTGCCATGGGATGGAGGATGTGAAATCAAAGGGTGATCACATGGGAGCCTAGAGATGAGACGGGAGAGCTGGGCAGCAGTTGGGTCACGCAGGGGCTCATGGGCCATGGAAGGCACTGGGGCGCCATGGAGGGGTTCAGACATCAGGTGTGTGCTCTACAAGACCCCTCTGGCTGCTGTAAGGATGGAAGGGGTCGAGGCTGGAGGCCATGAGATGAGAGAATAGGCTGGAGCAGGGATCCAGGCAGGAGAGAAAAGGGCCTGGATCAGGGCCGGGCTGTGAGGATAGAGAGGAGGAAACATCCCAGAAATCTTCAGGTGGCAGAGGGCTGGGACTGACTGAAGCAGGTGTGGGGAAGGAGGGGGTGGGTAATTTTACCCTCCCACCCCCCTGCCAACACAGTTGTCCCCCTCAGATGTAAGAAATTCCCCATTGAGGTTTCAACTTGCATTTCTCTTTGAAAGGGATTCAACATTCCACCTGGCAACCAAGAGACCCAAGACTACCCATTTCACAGATGGGGACGGTGAGGCTGGCGGGGGAGTGACCCCTGCTTACCACGTCCACCTGGACGAGCAGGACCCGCAGGGCGAAGCTCTTCCCCAGGCTCTGCAGCCGCTGGTGGATGTAGTCTGGGTGGAGGTTGTGGTAGCGGAGGCTGGGTGGGGGCAGGCAGAGGGAGGGGTTGGGCGGTCTTGGTCTCTCCCAGAGCCCAGGAGCCCTTTCTCCCTCTCAGTGGGACGTAGAGGGCTTGGGAGCCCAGGCAGACAGTCTTGCTGGTGTCTGAGGCTCAGAGAGGTTAAGTGATTTGCCCAAGGTCACCCTTCAAGGAAGGGGCACAGCAGGGACCAGCAGCGAGGGCCACCTGGCTCTGGCTCCCCAGAAGGTGGACCCTTGGATCCTTCACTGAGGAAGAGAAGATCCTTGGGTTGCAGGTGGAGAATAGGAGACTCTAGAAAGTGTATGGGGGGTGTGGGGGGAGCTGCACAGCTGGTCTTGTGAAGCGGGGCCCATCCCTGGAACTGTCTGCTTTGGCCTCAGAGGGAGCTGGAAGGGAGGGGGTGGGGCAACCCAGGGGTTTGCCCCCTCGGGAACTAAGGGACATCTCTGCCCAGCAGCTGCCAGCTCTCACACCCTGCAGGGAGGACAGTAACTTAGAAGTTTCACTTCCCCTGTCTGACTCCATCTGGAGAGGGGTTGCCAGCAGATGAGGGACACTTGTTTAACTGTGGTGAAGGTTAGAGACATCCTGGCTCCAGTCTGGGACATGAGGCCCCCTCCTCCCTCAGACCCTGAGGCACAGGCCCCAGCTCCAGGCACCTCTAGGCCAAGATCTCTTCCTCTCACTCAGGGCCAGACTGAGGCCCAAAGCTGGCAGGGCCGTGCCCAGAGGCCTCCCATCCAATGGTCCAGGACACCGGAACACACCCCTCCCAGGCCATCTTGAGCCCCCAGAGCTCACCTGAGGAAGAGGGCACAGGTGCTCTGGCCCAGCACGTAGTCGGGCAGCACATCACCAAATTCCCAGGGCACGTTGCGCACAAACCTCAGCACAGGGTTGCCCCTCTGGGGAGGGAGGAAGGACCAACCCATTAGCATGGTGACCCTGGGACCACTGCCACCCCAGCCCCTCTCCCCCACCTCTTCTCAGCACCTCCCCACCCTCCTCCTGCTTTGCACCTGGGGCTTCTCCCGCTGCGCTCTCCTCCCTCTGCCCAGACTCCTCCTCCTCCTCAGCCTGGAATGTTCTTGGTGCTGACCTAGTCACCCCACCAATCCTCAGGCCCTAACTAAAGGGTCCCTGGGTGTCCCTCCAGCTCAGCCCTCTCCCCCAGCCCCCATCTGTGTGTCCTGTGGTCCCCTGGACACCTGTCCCTGGGTGTCTACCTCACTGAACTCAGCACTGACCCCTACACCTGCTTCTGCTCTGGGCCCCAACTCAGGGACCACCCCATCATCCAGAGATCCAGGCCTTGTCCTAGACACTTCCCTCTCCCCCTCCTCCCCCAGGTGGGACACCTCCCTTCTAAGCATTGCCCATGAATGCTTCCCTCTTCACTGCCACGGCCCCCACCCCACCTCCTCCTGGTCGCCTGCCCTGGTGGTGTCCCATCCCGGCCACCCTCCAAACAGTAGCCAGAGGGCTCTTCCTAAAGCACAAACATGACCCTCCCCTGCTCTAAACCCTGCTGTGACTCCCCAGTGCCCTTAGGGGAAAGCTTCTCACTGTGGCCTGTGACCCTCCATGTCAGACGCCCACCCACAGCCTGGTATCTGCTTAGTAGGCTCCTCTCAGGCTCTACCCTGATAGTCCAAGACCAAAATTCTTTTCTTTTTAATTTTTTTTTAAATTGGGGTGGGGAGCTAATTGGGCTGGCTTATTTATTTATTTATTTATTTATTTAATGGAGGTACTGGGGATTGAACCCAGGACCTCATGTATGCTAAGCACGTGTTCTACCACTGAGGTATACCTCCCCCACTTCCCAACACCAAAATTCTTTAAGCAAGTCAAACTCTAATCTATTCAAGAATTTGAGTGCGTCTAAGTGTGTCTAAGTGCTGGGAATATAGCCATGACTAAGAGGACAAAGATCCCTGCTCTTCTGGGGGGAAAACAGCCATTAAACAAAAGCATCTCAGGGATGAAGGTGTAATGACCAAGTGAAGTAGAATTCAGCTTGAAGGCTGTGGGATCTGCTCTCGTGGTGGGGTGTGGGGTGGTCAGGGCAGCTGGGGCAGGAAGGGTCTGCATGGGTCCCAGGCTCTGCAGGCTCTGGGCCATCTGGACCTGAGGCACCAGGAGCCAGGGAAGGGCTTTGGGCAACGGAGGGAGGGGCAGGACCCAATTTCAATCTTCAAGGATTATTTTGTCCATTTCACACCCACTAGAATGGCCAAAATCAAAGACAATGACAAGTGGTAAAGAGAGGGCGAAAATGGAACCTTCATACACTGCTGGTGGGACTGTAAAAGGATGCAGCCTTTTAGAAGACAGTTTGAGAGTGCCTGCAAAAGTTAAACACAGAGTTACCATATGACCCAGCAAATCTACTCCTGGATAAATACCCAAGGGAAGTGGAAACCTACGTTCACACAAAAACCTGGACACAAATGTTCACAGCAGCCTTCTCTCACTAACCAAAAAGTATAAACCCAAATGTCCATGAATGGATGAATGAACAAACAGTGCCATGTCTGTACCACGGAATACTATGCAGCAACAAAAAGGAATGCATGTGATACGTGGATGAACCTCGAAAGCATTGTGCTAAGTGGAAAAAAGCCATCAGGTGCCAAACATTTGGGTTGTTTCCAATTTTTGGCTATGGTGAGTAACGCTGCTGTGGGCATCTGTGTCCTAGATTCTGCGTGGACGTATAGTCATCCCTCAGAATCCACAGGGGACTGGTTCCAGGACCCCCTCGATATTAAACTTTGCAGATGGCATAGTACAGTTGGCCCTCGTTGCAGTGGGCTGACCGGATTTTCATTCTTCTTGTATGTATACCTAAAGGTGGAATCGCTGGGTCATCAGGTAACTCTATATCTAAACATTTGAGACACTGCCAGACTGTTTTCCAAAGTGGCTGCACCATTTTACCTTCCCACCAGCAGTCTGTGAGGGTTCCAATTCTTCCACGTCCTCCCAACCCCTGTTATTGTCTGTCCTTTTTTTTTTTTAATTGTTGTTTCTTTATCTGTGTCTGTCCTTTTGATTCAAGCCATCCTAGTGGGCGTGAAGTGATATCTCACTGTGGTTTGGATTTGCATTTCCCTGATGGCAAAAGGATACTGAGCATCTTTTCATGTTCTTGGGTCCTATTACCTTTGTAGACCATGCTCTCCCCCTTCCAGAATGCCAGCTCCATCCATGGCTGAGACTTTATCTGCTATCCCCAGAGCCTAGAACAGCATCAGGTAACCTCTGACCACATATGTGGATTATATGTGGGTGAACCCCCATTTTATGTATTTTATTTATTTATTTATTTTAAATTTTTTGTTTGTTTCTTTGGGGTTTTTTTGGGGGGGGCGTAATTAAGATTGATTGATTGATTGATTTAATGGAGGTACTAGGGATTGAACCCAGGACTGCATGTATGCTAAGCATGCACTCTACCACTGAGCTATACTCTCCCCTGAACCCCCTAAAATTTTTAAAGGCACAGATGGGTTAAGTCACTTGCCCAAGATCACACAGCACTGTGTGGCAGAGCAGGATTCAAACTTGGGCCCATGTTCAACAGTTTTTGAATAAATGGACAAACCTGGGGACAGAAAATGTAGCTGCAATGAACAACCACACCCCCCCACAACCAGAAGAGTTGGGGTGTTATGAACTGAATTATGTCACCCCCAAATTCATAGGTTAAAATTCTAACCCCCAGTGTGATGATATTAGGAGGTGAGGGGAGGTGATTAGGTCATGAAGGTAGAGGCCTCATAAATGGGATTAGCGTTCTTTTAAAGGAGACCCCAGAGAGTTCCGTCACCCCTTCCCACGCTGTGAAGACACAGTGAGAAGATGGCTGTGAACCAGGAAGCAGGTAAGGTCCTTACTAGAAACCGAATCTTGGACTTCCCAGTCTGCAGAACTGTGAGAAATGAGTGTTTGTTGTTTAAGTCCCAGTCTACGGTATTTTTGTTACAGCAGCAAAAACAGACTAAGACCTGAGGCATCCTAAACCCACACATGGCAGTTGAATGGATGAATGGAGAGATGGCACTGCTGAGACCACAGTGTCTAGAACTCAGACCTCCCTTCCACTGCCCACCAGGATGCCATCCCTACAACTGCGTTTCCCACCAGAAACCCCAAAGCCCCACTTCTTCATCCCCCTCCTCACCTGCCGGGGGCTCACAATGATGCTGTTGGATTTTGCTCCTGGTTTGGGAGCTGGGTTGTTGGGGGTCTCTCCTGCCAGGGGTTCTGGCCCCATGGTGTGTGTGGCTCCAGCCCCTCCTGGAGGTCCTGAGATGGCATACTCAGCATAAGTCTGAGGGGCCAGCTGGGGTGCGATCTCCGTGGTGGGCAGGCTCCGTGTGGATTTGAATAAGGGTTTGGCCTGTGGGGAGAGATGTAAGAGGGCACACAAAATCTGACTCTAGCTACTTCTGCCTCCTCAGCCTCTACCCAGGTCCCAACTACCATCTTCTTTCCTTTGGACCACTGCAGTCACCTCCTCACCAATTCCCTGCCTCTGCCTTTACCCTCCACAGTCTGTTCCCTACACTGAGTCGTATCATGTCCCTCCTCTGATCAGAGCCTGTAGGTGGCTCCTGCCTCAGAGTAAAAGCCAAAGCTGTCACCCTAGCCTTTGAGACTGAAATATCTGTCCCTGCCTCCTTGCCTCAAGGACCTCACCTCCTACCCCTCCCCCCTGGCTTTCTCTACTCCAGCCCCACTGGCCTTCTCGCCGATCTAAAACTTACCAGGTTCTCTCTGACCTCAGGGCCTTTGCACTGGCTGTTCCCTCTCCCCCCAGATGTCACATAGCTCACTCCTTCACCTCTTTCACATCTCTGCAAAGATATCATCTCCTTTGAGAAGCCTTCCCTTAACTGTCCTATCTAAGGTAGCTCTTCTCCCCCATCCTTAGCCTACTTTCTTTTTTCTTCACAGCACACAAGTGGCAGCCAGTACTCAGCAACAGCCAGTTGTGTTTCTGTGGGAAAAAGACCTCACTGTTGCCAGATCCTTTGATTTATCCATAGATGTCAAGAGTGCAGACTTTTTTCAACTGCAAGACCTTCCAATTCATTAACATCAGCAATAAATTCATGCCTTGCAGAACCAGGGTGCTGGCCACATAAAACATATCAGCTACTCCCTGACTGCCAGTTTCCGGCCTCTGCCATAGCCCTCCTAACCACGACATTTTACAGATACAAAAACTGAGACTTGCAGAAGGCAAAGGACTGTTTTCTCAGGGTAACCCAGGCCGCAACATTTCCTAACCCACGCTGTGGTCCCACAGGTCCCTTCATGTCGCCTTTCCTCCCAACAACCCCCACAAGCCTCCCAGCGGCCCCCCAACCTCCTAGTCCTACCCCAGGAGGAGGGCCCGCATCCTCGTCCAGGGGTATGAGGAATTTCTTTCTTGTGGGAGGGCCAGCGGGCTTCTGCACTCCCTCTTCGTCCATCGCAAAGTCCTTTACGGGCCTGAAAATGAAGACGTGGAGACGGAAGCCAGTGAAACATCGGCATTTCCATCACCCCAGCATGAACCCCCAGTCAAAGCCGTTCCCCCCCTCCAAAATTCCAAGGCTCCATAGCGTCCAGCTCCAAACACCCAGAGCCCCAGGTTCTAGAAAGCCCCGCCCCATCGAGCCTCCACCTCTGGTTCGCCCCGCCCCTTACCGGTCCACACTTTCCATTCTCCCGCCCCTCAGGGCCCCTACGTTCTATTCGCACCGCCCTTACTGTTCTCCGTCTTCCGTCCGCCAGGCCCGGCCACTGGACTCGACCCTCCGTCCGCCCCGCCGCCAGGGCTCCTATCTAGATGCCCTCCCCTCGCTCCATCTCTCGGAGACTGCAACGACTGATTGACTTCTACGGCTGCCAATCCCCACAGCAGTCACAGCCCCCCGCCCCTCTTGACCCAGCCCGGAGATGTCAGCGTCCGGCGGACTCACCTCCTCGCCCCCGAGTCCGGAGAAAAAGACCGGAGGGAGATCGAGGCGTTCCACCGCCGGTGTGGCTAGCGCGGCCGCAGGCTCGCCTCACTTCCGGCCTCTCTAGCCCTCCAGCCCGTTCCCATCGTTCCCCTAAGGGGTAGGGCGTGGAGAGGGGCGGTCTCCGCGCAGCTGTCAATGGTTGTGGAGGACCGCGGAGTTTTGGTTTGGAAAGAGCTATGCGTCTCTGGGCCTGAGTGACTCTGTTGCCAAGCAGTTACATTTCAAATACCTCCCTCTTGTGTGCCCGGGCTCTAGGCTAGTGGAGAAGAGATGGCAGGAGATCAAACTAGGTCCCTTCTCTCAGTACAGACTTGGGTTTGAATCCCAGCTCTGCCATTGGCTTGGTCTCAGTTTCCCCACTCACTCCCCAATTCACTTATTCCATATTCCCCCAAAGCCTCCTCTGTTCCCAGCTCTGTGCGAGGCAGTGCTGGTGACACAGCGGTGACGAGTGATAACGATAGCCCCGCTCCGCCCTCCCGGAGCTCACAGCGCATTGGGAGAGACAGACCCGTTCCCAAACAGTGACGACCCAGAGTGGGCAGGGCGGGGACAGGAGACCCCAAAGGGCCAGGGGGAGAGTGGGTAGGGGACACCTAAGCCACCCCGAGGGTTAGGAAAAACTTCCTAGAGAAAGGGACATCTGAGTAGAGTCCTGGCTGATGAGTTAGTATTAGTCATTTCCTGAAAGGATAGTATCACACTGTTCTAACTTGCAATTCTCTGATTACTAAGAAGAGAGAACATCATTTTTGTGAGTTTATTGGTCTTAAATATTTTGTTTTCCGTGAGTTGCTTGCTCATATCCTTTGCCCACTTTTTTCAAATCCTAGAGGTTTATTAGACTATTTTTGAATGCCCAATTTTAAAATGGGGTTGTACGCCTTTTTATTACTATTAATTTGTAGTACTTTACAGATTCCAATTCTAATGGTTAGTTACATATATTTCAAATATTTCCTCCTCTTTTGCATTTCTATTTTAACTTTATTTGTTTATTTATTTTTGTCACGCAGAAGTTCTTAGTGTTTATTCACACCTGTATTATCAATCTACTCTAACCTGACTTTTGCTTTTGGTGTGTTTAAGAGGCTTGTAATACCCCAAGGTCATAAATATACTCTATCATTCCTTTTAATATTTTCCTAGTTTTGACTTTGTTTCTGTCTTTAATCCATATGAGGCTTATTTTTGAAAATGTACTAAGGTGGGCATTTATGATGGGTGTAGCCAATTGTCCTGATGCCATTTACTTTAAAAGTCTGTCCTTTCCCTAGTTTTCATATTCCACCTTTATCATATGCCAAATTCCCATATCTAGAAAGGTCTGTTTCTGACATTTCTATTATGTTTCATTCATCTCTTTATCTGTTCCTTGCCTCTGTTCCAGACGGTTTAATTATTTTACTTAGATATGTTTTGATATCACATGAGGCAAGTCCCCCACCTCTGTTCAGTTTCAAATCTGTCTTTACCATTCTTGTACATTTTCTCTTCAAGATGGATTTTAGAAGCTGTTTTTCTATTTCCACGAAAACTCCTGTTGGGATTGAGATTGGAATTGCTTTGAATTGATAGATTAATTACAAGAAGATTGACATCTTTTTCGAATCCATGAATACACTGTCTCTATTTCTCCATTGACTTTGGCTTTTGTTAGAAACCTACTGTAAAAAGATTTTTTTTTCTAATTAACTAATTTTTTTTAAGTTGAGGTACTGGGGATTGAAACCAGGACCTCATGCATGCTAAGCATGCACTCTACCACTGAGCTATACCCTCCCCACTAATTAATTTTTATTTATATAATTGGTTCATGATATTAGTTTCCCAGGACTGCTGTAACAAAGTACCAAAAACTGGGTGGCTTAAACCACAGAAATTTATTGTCTCACAGTTCTGGGGAATAAGCAAGTCCAAAATCAAGATGTTGGCAGGGTGATGCTCCCTCTGAATGCACTAAGGAAGGATCTGTTCCAGAACTCTCTCCTAGCTTCTGGTAGCCTCAGGCCTTCCTTTGCTTATAGATGGCCAGCTTCTCCCTGTGTGTCTGTCTTCCCTCTGTGCATGTCTGTCTCTGGGTCCAAATTTCCCCATTTCAAAAAGACGCCAGTAAAACTGGATTAGTGGCCTCATTTAAACTTATCTTTGTAAAGACCTTATTTCCAAATAAAGTCACATTCTGAAAAACAGGAGTTAAGACCTCAACATATCATTTTTTGTGGGGACACAATTCAACTCATAACAATTTTCTGTTACTCTTTATAACTTTCTTCCTTCTGAATTCATTTTTACTTCTTGCTAGAGTACATTCTCTTCTAACTCTTTCAGAGAACATTCTGGATAGGAACTCTTTGAGTCTTGTTCATCTGAAAATGTTTTTATTTGATCTTCACAATCGGAAGCTCAAATTCTGGGTGCCTACTTCTTTTTCTGGCAAAGTTAGAAGATACTGGTCCTCCGTCTCCCCAACGACGTCTGGGTGGCTGATGAAAAGTCTCCCATCTCCCTGATTCTCCTTCCTTCATAAGCAGCCTCATCACTGGGTGTAATTTTCCCCCAGGATCACTTACTAGCAGTGTTACCTTATGCCAGCAATTCAGTATCTCCATGTGTGTCAGTTTGCTCATCTCTAAAATGGGGATAACGGTTGTTAGGAGAATGAAATAAGTTCTATGCAAAGTGCCTACGTCTGTACTTGGCATGCAGTAGGTGCAGGATTCAAGTTTGTCATACAAATAAAACAGCCCTTGAACAAGTCCTCAGCAAGCAGGGGCTGAAACTGTTTTGATCACTGCTGCATCATCCTGCCCCAAACCAGAAGGCGCTACTGAACCATGTGTTATATGAATGAACAAAAGAAATAGTGGAGTCCTACCACAATGAACTTCACCACTTGGTGCCTCAGTTTCCCAGTGTAACTGCTGAGGTTGTGAGAATTTAATAAGACCACAGAGATCAGTCTTGAGATGGATGGTTTATTTATTCCTTGAATAACTACATGTTGAGCACCTGTGGCAGGCACTGTGCACACAGATGCCAATAAATCAGACCAGGTCCCTGCCCTGCAAGCTGATGGTCTCATGGGGCGGGGGGGGGGGGGGGGGGGACACGACAGACATAAAAACGAAACAAGAGCATTTCAGTCATATGTGCTCTGAAGATGATATATAGGGGAAGGAGCCACACAGTCACAGGAAGAGGGGCTCTAGAAATAATAGAAATGTTACACCATCAACTTGATAAACATCAAAATAAATTGAGCACTTACTATGAGCTAAGTCCTCACAATAACCCTTCCCTTAGGTGTCAATAGCTCATTTGACATATGAATGAACCGAATCCCCAGATACAGAGAGAAGAACCATGAAGATGTGTCTCTGAATCCAAGGGCAGACGGTGTTTCTAGAAGGAAGCCAGCCCAGGCTGGCTTGAGGAATGGGAATAACCAACCAAACCTGCAACTCGTGTTTTTTTCCGCTAGGGGGCGACGGCGCCCCACAAGAGGATTTGGGGTGTAGGGGCGCCGGGAACTGCTCTGCCAGAGCCATCCCCAAGGCAAGACGCCCCAAGAAGGCGGCAGGCGGGCCCTTTGCTTCTCCCAACCCGTTTCTCTGTCGCCGAAGTGCGGCAAAGGCCCCGCTGAGTGCGTTCGTGTAACTCTGAGCCTGAGGAAGTTGCCCTCGATTCTACATTATTATCTCCAAGTTTGATTCCTACACTCAATTCCAAAACTGAATTTTCAGATCCCGGATTCGAATCTTCCTAGCTCCTAGAGCAGCCAGTTCGAATCTAACAGCTGTCCTCAACTCTGATTCCTTGTCCATCTTCCAAACGCTCCAAATTCAAATTCCAGCCGCAACCGAAGTTCCCCGGAGTCCGGACCCTGCTCCACTCCCAAACCTTCACCTAATCACAACTTCGAGATTCCTCTGCGCCTCCAAAGAATTGGGGTGGGGATGGAGAATATGGGGAACCCCACCCCTAATTACGCCCGAGGAACTTCGGGTGGGGGCCAGATTGCCGCCAGACCGAAGATTCTGGAAGTAGGGGTGCGGCCGAGGGGCGCAGTGACCCGGCCGGCGTCCCCACCCGCCTCTAAACTTAGCCGCGGTGACGCGCGGCCCGGCGATCGCGGCGGGGCCGGGGACGCAGGGGGGGGGCCCCAGCAGAGGGGGGGCGGCTCCGCTCGGCGAGCCTCTATTTATAGCGCCCGGAGCCCGAAATAGCGGAGCTGAACGGCCGGGATGACGCGGGAGCCGCCGGGGGCTGACTCACCGGCCCCGAACGGCGGCCCCCGGAGAGGGGCAGTGGAAGCGCCTGGCCCCGACCCCGCGCCATCCCAGGCACCTCTTCTGCTGGGACGTCCCAAGTTTGATGGATATACAGCAAAAAGGGAGAATCTGCAACATGAGAAACTGGGGTTAGATCAGAGGTAGGACTTTCCCCAGAAGAACTCAGAATCAAGAAAATAATTTTATATAAGACGGAGGGGCTGGGAAGGAGGGAGATGAACCAGATCTACACACTTACTTCTCACTACAGCAGGACTGAGGTGCGTTGGGCACAGAGAAATGGACACAATAATCTGGTCAACCATCAGGGCACAGCTGTCCCCCTCTCCGTTTGCCGTGGCTCCTTGCATGCTGTTGCCACTCCCTAGAATGCCTTTCCCTGCGTCCTCAGTCTTAATAACTCATGATCCTCGGGGACCTGGTGCTAAGGGCACTCCCTCATAAATGAAAACTCTGTGACCTGCTGGACTGGGACTCCTATGAGGGCAGGGCCAAGCCTTTCTCAGTCATCACCAGGTCACCAGCACTCCAGGCCTCTGGAGAAATTAATGGCAGGAATAAAAAAGTGTTGGTAATAAAATAAACTGACGTTTCCCAAACTCTAATAGCAAACGTTTATTGTATGCAACATGCCAAGGGTGATTTGGAGAGTTACCACCTATGTATCTCACCACAACCCTCGGAGGGAGGTAGTTTTAATTATTTTCTTCATCACCACCCCCATGTTAGAGATGAAGAAACTGAGGCTCAGAGAATGTCTGAGCTCATTTTGCTCATAGTCAGAGCTGTCTCTTGAACCAGAGGTTCAGTTTGCAGGTTACTGTGATTCTCAAAGTGTAGTCCACAGAAACCTGGGTGGATCCCAAGCACTCTTTCAAGAGGTCCCCGATGTCAAAATGATTATCACAATAAAATTAAGACACTTACCTGCCTTTTGCACTTTCTCTCTCCTGAGTGTACATTTCAGCCTGCACAATACCATGATGACTGAGCATAGAAGCAGATGTGAAGACCCACTTGTCTTCTGTTGAGCTAGACATTAAAGTGATTTGCAAAACAATGCCCCTCTTCTCACTAAATTATTTTTATTTTAGCAAATATGGTTGTTTTAAATTAAAAGGATATGATTTATGTTAACCTGAAATTGGTTCTTTAAATTATATTAAAATGAATTCATAAATATTGCATAAATTTCTCAGTTTTGATTACTTTTTTTCTGGGGGGAGGTGATTATTTAATTATTTTTAATGGAGATACTAGAAATTGAACCCAGGACCTCATGCATGCTAAGCATGCGCTCTACCACTTCAGTTATACCCTCCCCCCGCCCAGTTTTAATTTCTTAAACAGTAAATATGGATAAATATAATTCACATCAACAAAAACGCTCTGGAGTCCTCAATAATTTTTAAGAGTATAGGGGGCTCGAAGACCAAAAAGTTTAAGAATCACTGAACTAATAATCATATACACCTGGTAAGTGTTATACTAAGGACAAGAATGTGGAACATCCTTTACCTGGGAGTGGGAAATGGGAGGGTAGGAGAGGTTTAGCCATCAAAGGAACATTTAAGAGGAGACCTAAGGATGACTGGGAGTCTGCTAGATTAAAGAAGAGAGAGCTTTTGAGGCAGTGGGAACAGCTTGTGCAAAGGCCCTGTGGTAATAAGTTGCTAGGCCTATGTAGCTGGAACACAGGGTGTGAGGGAGAGAATGTCAAGATTGAAGGCTAGATAATCAAATGGATCAGATCATGTAAGGCCTTGAAAGCCATGGTAAGTATTTTGGATTTTATTCTGAGTGGAGAAAGGATGGTAGTGGAGCCAAGGATGGAAGCAGGAAGCCCAGTGCAAAAGTGACCACAGTTGTCCAGGGTAGATCAGATGGTAGCTTGGTCTAGGGTGATGGGGAGTCAGGAGGGTCTGAGGGCTGTAACATGAACCAAAAGAGCAGAGTGGGGTTAAGAATTCCGACTGAGCCCCTTAGGGTTGGAGAAAACTTTGAGACATCCCAGTGGGAATGTCAAAGAGGCAGGGGAGAACTCTGGGCTCAACTTGGAAATCTGTGGAACTAACATAGTGCTGTAGGTCAATTTTAAAAAATTGAAACCTGAGAGTCACCAGCGTACATGCAGATGATATTTTTCTTAACTCCTTATCTTATTTCTTTTATAATTTCTAGCTGATGAGTATTATTAAATACTATTGGTTGACCTTCTAACAGGCAATCTGGACAAATTCTGTTTAAAATAGTTTGTGGATTCTCTTAGCTTTTCTTTAAAACGATCCAAATGGCAATTTTACATCTTACCTTCCCATCTTTACATATCGTTTAATTTTTCTTGTCTTATAGCATTTGCAAAGACTTTCAGGACTATCAAATGGCAAAGTTGATCAATTCTCATATACTCTACATCACAGCCTACTAAGATGATTTGTTATCCCTATTTTATAGCAGGAGAAACTGAAGCACAGAGAGGTTAGTCTCTTGACTGAGGCCACACAGAATGCAAGCAAACAAACCAGGAATCCAACAAAAAAGCTTGTGTTCTCAACCACTACCTCAAAAGAAAACTCAAGAGGCATTCCATATTTTTTAACGGGCAAAAGACACTGCAAGTTTTCACAGTGACCTATGGATCTTGGATGAGTTTCTGGGGACCTGGGTTCTAATCCTGGCTCAGCCTTCTTTCTGAGCCTCAGTTTCCTCCTGTGAGACAGCATCTGAAAGCCACAGAAACCCTGTCTTCCAGGTGGAAGGAGACAGGCTCCTGAACAGACTGTATTCGCTTCCTGTGGCTCCCTGAAAAACTACCACAAGCTTGATGGCTTAAAACAACAGAAATTTGTTCTCTCATGGTTCTGGAGGCCGGAAATCCTAAATCAAGGTATCAGCAGGGCCACACTGCTTCTGAAGATCCTAGGGGAAGATCTTTCCTTGCCTCTTCCAGCTTCTGGTGGCCCCAGGCGTCCTGGGCTTCTGGCCCCATCACTCCAATCTCTGCCTCCGTCTTCACATGACCAAATTCTCTGCTATCTGTGTCCAATCTCCCTCTGCCTTTCTCTTTTAAGGACACTCGCCATTGGGTTTAGGACCCACCTGGGTAATCCAGGATGATATCATCTCAAGATCCTAAACTTAAATGCATCTGCAGAGACCGTTTTTCCAACTAAGTTCCCATTCACAGGTCTCAGGTGGACTTAAATGGATGCAAGAGGGGTGCACCATTCAACCCACTACACAGATCAAAACAGAAAAGAGAACAGGAAAATCTGTGGCAGAGTTTATATCGGGAGGTGTCCAAAGCTTTGTGAGTGCCCATGCCCGTTCCAGCATGGAATGGTTTTTTTTTCTTGATTTTTCAAGCAATTTTTAACGAGATAGTTTACATTCTTTTATAGTACTAAGTCTACCTAATCTGGCATGGATTTTACAGTCATGACTCACCTCCTTTTGGACCCATCAACATTCTGAATGTTGAAGCTCTTACCCTTGAGAACCCAGAATGGTCTGTGTATCTTACACGTGGTGGTTAGAAGTTGTGTGTGTCCCCATGTTCTGAACATCTTCCACAACCAGGATGGGAAGTCTTTAAGGGTTTTTTTTTTTCTTCAACTGTTAATGTGGAGTTGAGAGATCTCTTTCACAAAATTCCATATAATAATAAAAGCCAACACCTATACAGCACTTAATATGCGCCAAATCCTGTTCTAAGTGTTTAATATCAGTTCATTCATTTAATCTCCACAAAACCCTTCTGAGGTCTTGTCGGTGACTCCCCTTTTATAGAGGAATAAACTGAGGTGTAGACAGATTGAGTTGCAGTTTGGAAGCTCCAGATTTGTCATTTGAGGCCCACAGTCTGGCTTCAGCATCCAGGTCCTTTATTTACTTATTTATTTAATGGAGGTACTGGGGATTGAACCCAGGACCTGGTGCATGCTAAGCATGTGCTCTACCATTGATCTCCACCCTCCCCACACTGTCCACAGCATCCAGGTTCTTGACTTTAAGCCACGCTGTCCCCTGGAGGCACACCATCACATGTGAAGCCTGAACATGTGGCTCACATCATATTTCTCATGGACAGCACTGGTCCGCGGTATTTGCTGTCTCTCCATCTGGGAGGACGTCGGATGCTGGGGCACCATTTGTTCTGGGGCTACTGAACTTCAGAATTCCTTGTGGTTTTCTGGAACAATCCATGTGAGAAGCACATTCAAGCAGAATGACCGATGCTCATGCCAAAAATGTGGCTTAAAGGATACTCTGAAATCCCTGCCTCCATCAGGTTGATAAAGTTTATCTGAGACTTAACCAAGAGAGATCACAGGGCCACATAGAACTTTGTGGCCACTTGGTATATGGAGTATATTTTTATTCACAATATGTGCCTCTATTGGGAGTGTTACAAAATAAAAACTTACAAACTGAGATACTCAGCATAAATGGATGGGATCCAGACTGTATGAGATCATGAGTTCAAATCCTGACTTTGTCCCCTCCCTGGCTGGGATTCCTTTTCTGTGAGTCCCAGTTCTTCATCCAGAAACCAGAAGTGTTTGTTCCTGTGCCCTGAGGGTGCTGGGAGGACCCGGTGAGATCGTGCGTGCAAAAGGCCCTGCACACCGCCAGCCAGAGAATGAGCTACAGCAGCAACCAGGTTTCTTGAGAGGAGGGGGCCGGGCTTAGCTCAGAGGGAATCACGCTAGGTTTCTCAATGGAGGGGATGGCTGTGTTAGACCAAAGCACGGAGAAATATTCACTAGGTGGAGAAGGATGGGAAAGGTATTCAGGCAGAGGGAACAGAATGCTCCAGTCCAGAGGCAGGCCGGAGCATGATGCATTTGAAGAAAGGTCAGCTGTCTGAGTATTGTTTGAGGGCAGGGTGAATGTCCGTTGGGGAAAGCGGTGAGGAGGGGGCAAGAGGTGGGACTGAAGAAGGCAGCAGGCCACAGAAGGCCTTGTAGGTCACAGGACTAGAACACTGGGGAGCCATAGCAGGCTCCGAGCAGGGGAAAGACCTGCAGGAGCAGGTTTGTGGTTTAGCAAGATCCTTCTAGATAGGAAGGGACAGGAAACCAGGGAAGGGTTCAGGGAAGGACAAAGTGGGGGAAAGGGACCAAGGAGGCAGCTGGACCAGAGTAGGGAGGAGGAGGAAGGAGAACACATAAAACCTTTCAAAGATAGAATGGAGATGAGTGATGGGTAGTGGGAGGTGAGGGGAGGAAGGCACCAGGATGAGGCTAAGAACTCTGGTCCATGAGACAGGGTCAGTGTGGGACCAAGCCTGAGCTGGGGACCTGGGAACAGGACGCACAGGTGTGGGAAGAAGCTGTTGAGGTCAAGGTGAAATTCAGTAGGACATCCGGCGGGGGGGATGCAAGAGGCTTCTAGACACATGGATCTAGAGTGTGGGAGGGATGGTAAGCAGAGGCTGGGAGGCTGGTAGAGCTCAGACAGAGAGTGATCCTGAGAGTGGGAGAAAGTGGAGGGTGAAGCAGGGTAAACTCACCATCAGCCAGTAATGACGGTAGAAAGTGGTCCTGCCCAGGACAGCGGCCTCGGTGTCAGGTTCTCATCCCTGTCTATGCCTGGGGACATGAACATGAGCAGACCCAGAGCCCCTACAAGAGTGCTTGTCCAGTTGTGGGGAGAGGGCAGGGGGCCCAGATGTATACAAGCAGTCCATGCCTTCACGGGGGCAGTGTGTAATGAATGGGGCTTCGGGGGGGGGGGTGTACAGTGATTCATTCGCAAGGACTGGGGGCAGTGGAAAGTGTCAGGATCAGTTCCTGGTGGCAGAGGAGGTGGAGAGAGAAAGTGAATCAACTGGGAGCCTCTCAGTTTCAAACGCAAACTGGTTTAGGGAAATATCTTGGCTCACACTTTTTTCTTTCTTTCTTTTATAATTAATTAATTATTTATTTATACTTTTTGGCTCATATTTTTAAAAGATCAAGGAGTAAAACCAGCTTCAGTCACAGCTTGATCCAGGAGCTAAAATAATGATGTGAAGTCACTGTCCCACATCTGGGTTTCACATTTCTCTGATTTTTTTCCCTCAGCAAGACCTTTCAGGTGGCAAAGATGGCCCCAGCAGCTCTAGGCTCACATCCCAGCCTTTCAGCCACCCTAGAGCAAAGAAAGGTCTCCTGCCCAATGGTTCCATCCCTTGTTGGCCCAACTGGGTCACATGCTCACCTCTCAACCAATCACTGTAGTCAAAGGACAGACCAATTAGAATGCTCTGATTAGCTGGGCCTGGGGCATGTGCCCTTCCCCAGAAAGGGAGGATGGGGTAAGCCCCAAGACAACCAGGTGAACTGAATGGGGGAAGGGGTGGTTTCCCAACGAACAAGCAGAAGGCTGCCAAAGCTGTAGATGTCCATGTGGCTGGGAGAAAAGGGAGATAGGAAAATAGATTTTCTCATCTGTTAATGGGGTATGGGGATAATTACCTCACTTCCGAGAGTTAGGGTGAGGATTTCATGAATTAATGCAGGTGAGGCATTTAGTAGACTGCTCAGCAAAGAGTAGGCACAGGACAAAAGGTAGCTATTATTTAAAAACTAGTAATCACCTGCTACTGATGATGATGAATGGTATCTATATGCCAGGAGGTAATGAGCTCCCAGGCTCAGGAGGACACCAAACTGGAGCTCAACAGTTACGCAGTCAAAGCTCATGCAGTCTACATTCTACAAGCTCAGTCTCCAACTGGTTCTTCTCCAGGCTTCTGTCTCCAGATCTATGTAACAGGATGAGAGGACTGCATGAGACCAGAAGGTCGTTTTAGATGCCCCTTCTCATCATTCAAGCTGCACTTAATGTCACACATGAGGCCCTTGATAAATACTTGTTGAATGACTAGATAAATACTACTTAGAAAAGCAAAAAGTGCCTAGTTTTCTGATAGGTGGTGAGTTCTCCACTAAGGGAGGTGTTTAAGCTTAAACTGAACGAGAGTACCTTACAATTCATGATGCAACACCCCCAACCCAGTTCCTCTCACGGCCTCAGTTCCGTCATTTATAAAAAAGGTGTGTGGCGGGGCGGCGTGGGGGGGCGACTCCTGGACCAGTCCCTGCCTGAGATCCCCGCGGGGGCCACCAGGGGGCGCGGCGCCCCTGCCCAAAAGTAGGCCTTCAGCCGCTTGCTCCCCGGTGGATGCGTCCCGACGGTCCTGGAATATTCTGAGCGCCGCTGGCCGTCAGGCGCGCAGGAACCCAAGAGGCTTGTGCAGATTGGGCGGGGGATGTCCGGAGCCCGCGCTCCTCACCGTGCAGAGGGGCGGGCGGGAAGGAGGTGACTCAGGCGCGCGCCCCCGGCGCCCAGTTCTCGCGAGGGAGCGCGCACAGCCTCGGGAATCCGCGAGGTACCGCGTCCATTTTTACCCGAGCGCCGCTAAAAATAGTCCCCGCGCTCTGAGCAGAGCCCGAAATAGCGGCCCCCAGATAAGGCAGAACGACTCAGCGCTTCCGGGGAGCGGAAGGGGAGGCAGCGGCGGGCAGGGGGATGGGGCTGGGCTCAGCTGGGCCTCACCGCGCTATCCTGGCCGGACGAGCGACCCCCGCCGTCCCCGCACGGCCCCAACTGTGACCCCAGCCCGCATCCCCCAACCTGTTACCAGCCTCGAATCAGCACCTTTTATCCCCTCCATCCCCCAAATTCCCTGTCTCCTCCACCCCATCCTCAGCTTTCCCTTCATCCTTCATCCCCTTCCCCCTTCCCTATTCTAATCTTCATTCTTAGCCCAGCCGTACCGCCTCTCCATGTCCTCAGCTAGTATTCATCCCCATCCCTCAACCTACCCATCCCGAAGCCCTGTCCCTGTTCTCCCTCCCCATTCGCAGCACCAATCTTGTGTCTTTCCGAATCTCCGCGCCCCCCTCCTTCATTTCAGTCCTCAGCTCCACCTCTATGGGGGGGGGGGGAGGTCACAGGAAGTCACACCAGCCCAGCAAGCAGAGGGGTGAGGCGGTGTGGGGAGAGGCTCCGACTTGGTTAATTGCTGTAGTGGATGGGGCCGGCTTAGTAGTGGGTCTCGACCATTTTCAGGGGCTCATCCTGTTTCCAGGGTCAGGGATTCAGGCTGGTGCCAGGGTTGGGGCTCAGGCTGGGGACAGATGCAGGTCTGCCAAGGTTGAGGTCTCTGTGTCAGCAGTCAGGGCTCAGCCTGGCACCCACTGTTTTGTTCACCAAACCCAAGTCTACTATGATTCTTTCCTCTCTATCCAGTCAGTGATTGGGCACAATGGCTCCAGGCAGTGGGACCAACTAGAACCCTGCTCCCTCTGGGCCTCTGTCTCCCCTTGGCACCTGGACCCTCTAAGGTAGCTTCCCATTCTGATATCTCTGACCCTTCAGTGCCTACTCCAAGAATCAGCCTCAAAGATCTTATACCACGTTTTCCTGAGGTTCAAAGTCTGCATCTTTCTAGTCCCTGAAATATCACAGGAGTGCGGCCCCAGGGAGCAGAAGGTAGTAGACAGATGTTGCTTTAGTGAAAATTCAGGCAGAGCTGTTTGGCTGTGGATGGAAGGCAGCCTCAAGTGATGGTGGTAACATCCCTGTCCCTAATGGACAACAAGCTTTAGCCATGTGTCCAGTTGTTATGTTGTCTGGATGGGGCTCAGCCACCAGGCAGAGGGAGCAAGCTGGAAGATCCTTTAGGATAAGAAAAATCATGGAGTTAGATCAAGGAATTAGGAGACTGGAAAAGTCAGAAAGGACCAGATAGAACTGGGCCCCATGGGCCATAGTGAGGAACCTGAACTATTTCCATCAAGGGCACTGAGGAGCCATGGCAGGTTCTGAGCAGGGGAGGGACAGAGGCAGATTTGTGCTTTAGTAAGAACTTTCTGACTGCTTCCTGGAGGTAGATTGAGGAAGGGAGGGGGAGAGGAGGGGCCTGGACCTAGGGAGGAGAGGGAGGAGGGGAAAAAGGAGAGAGCAGATTTGAGAGACAGTGAGGAGGCAAGAAGGACCAGACCTGGTGGCTAAGAGGTTGTGAGGGGAAGGAGGCACTCAAGATGAGGCCCAGGTCTCCACCTAGGGGCAGGGTGGATGGTGGGGTCATTCCTGATATAAGGCCCAAGAGGAGGATGAACAGGTGTGGGTAGAGGATGCCCAGATAAGTTGCAAAGTCAGCCCAGAGGTGGTAATTTTTTAATAATTTTTAAAAGATTTTTTCAAAATTTGGTGAACATGTATTGGCAAATACAAAAAAGTATACCTTGACAAAGTAAATTTCCCTCCTCCCTCTGATCCCCACTTCTGTTAACTACCTGTGTACCTTGGCCAGTAGGATTCATTGAGCATTCAGGATGTCCCCAGCCTATGCTAAGCCCATCACAGAAGTGGTCTTGCTCAAATCACTCACCACCTAGATGTGTGGGCCGGGCACCATTGCTATACCCATTTTAGAGAAGTGAAAACTGAGGCTTGGAGAGGGGCAGGGAAGTGCCTTTTCAAGAGCCTGGCTTTGAAGGATTTTCAAAATTGAAGGCATGGGGGCAGGTGAGGTCAGAAAGGGAAAAGTCCAAAGGGCCAGGATCTAGAGCCCAGGGAACTGGAGGTGGGTGGCAGGGAGTTCATGGAGGCTGCCTGGAGGAGGAGTGAAGGAAGCTAGGAAGGTACCTTCCAGAGCCTTCTGATGAAGGGTTTGGATGGAAGTAAGTCACTCCCTTTGGTGGGGGCTGAGGTACCTCTGGCAGCAGGGCAGTGCCCCCTCCTCAGGCCCCATAAGTGTATTCATAGGAGACCAAGGCCGCTGGATGACATCTCTGAGACACGGTGATGGCACAGCCGGCTGTTATGACGTCTGAGTGATTCGCCAACTGCCTATTAGGACCAGCATCTCTAGTCATGCCCTGTGGGGGGGATGAGGCTAGGAGGAAGTGACAGGCCATGAGGGTGGGGGCGACAGGGATGCAGTCATTCAGAGACCAGGGACTCACAAGCTGAGAGATGTGTTCTGTCCTCTGCCCTAGGGAAGAGTCTGCCAGAGGTTGGGTGAGGGGATCCATGATTTGGGGCTCTAATTTCAGTGAGGTTTGGGTGGGGTGGAGTCAGTCTGGGCTCAGAATCAGGTCAGCCCAGGGGCTGTTGAGATCAGAGGCTTCTGTTTTGTTTGCTGCTTTGTCCCCATCACCTGAGACGGTAACTGGCACACAGTAGGGTCCCAATACATCTTTGCTGAATGACTGAATCAAACGAAAAGGGTCAGCACTCTCTGAGACTCAGTTTACCTTTTTGCTAGCAGCCGTGGCCATCCGGCTGTCTCATCAGATGGCGTTGCAAGGGATACCCTTCCCCACCCAGGGTCTCAGATCTTAGTCCTCGGCTTTCCATTTGGGGTCGGGGTGGGTAAGAAAATGAGTTCGCGCCTCTGGTGGACTCCGCCTACGTGTGATGTCACAAGCCGCTCGGGATACCGACCCATGTCCCTCCCTTGGGATGGGGCGTGGAGAGGAACCCGGGAGTCCTAACTTCCGCCCCTCCCCCGGGCCGGCAGTGTTACATAACCCCGACGTCGCGTCCACAGGGATGTCGCCGGACGTCCTGGCCAGGCTGGGGACAATGGGCGGGGAGAGGCTCTCCCGCCGGGAGCCTGGAAGTGGCAAGGGCACCCTCTCCTCTGATTCACCCCTGTTTCCGGCTGGGTTTAGCCTCCTCTTCCTCCTCAGGGATCCTTATCTCCCCCAAACTCTCTACCCTCACTTCTTGTACCCCCTAAATTTCAGCTCTACCCTCGAGCCTGCAGATATATCTGTCTTCTACACCCTGCCTTCCCCAAACTCCCTGCCCTCACACCAGTCCCTTGTGATTTCCGAATCCCCTGAAAGTCCAGTTTCCCACGCCTTTCACTCACCCGTCTTGGGGCCCCTTTCCCTGCTCCCTCAAACTACCCCCTACCTTCCTACCCAGCCCCTGCCCTCCCAATCTCCTCCCTTGTCCCCCCACCCAAGATTCTCCCACCGTCTATCTTTCCCAGACCCCTCCCCACCTCCTTCAGAGTGACCTCTAATAACTTTCTCGTCCTTAATCGCAGTCCCCTCTGTCTCCCAGAAACTGCCCCAACAGCCCTACTTTATCCCCCCAAATCGGATCCCCCATTCCCTCCTGGCTCCAGACAGCCACCAGATCCCCCTGGCCTCTCCCGGGTCCCAGGCCCCGGGCCGCCCGCGCCCCTCCCCGGCCGGCTCCCACGCCCGGCGCGGGTTCCCAGGCCGCCCCCCCGCGGTGGCCCAGAGACCCAGTTTGCGGCGGCAAAACATTGGTCTCCGGGCAACAGGCCCCGCCCGCCCCAGGGCGGCCCGCTGCGAGCCCGGCTGCGCCGGGGCGAGACTGCGCGAGGACGCGGGGCGGGCGCACCGGGCAGCGGCCCCGGCCTCCGGAGGCCTGCGTGGAGCAGAGATCCGGGGAGACAGCAATCGGGGAAGTAGAGATTCAGGGCCCCGGAGCCAGAAACGCGGAGCAATTCGTGGAGGCAGAAGCCACAGGGAGTTGGCTGGGGCGCAGTGATAAAGAGAGACCGCGAGGCAAGGCAAACAAGGACCAGGCCCCGAAATAAACATGAGGGTAGTGAGGCTAAACACAGACAACTCGTGGGTTCGTAGGGACGCCCCTGAAGGCAGGATAATCTACCTCAGATCGTCAGGGCCTTTGCGCTTCTGTCACAGGGACTTCCCTCTCTGACTCTCGGTTTCTGTATCTGTAAAATGCGTAGCACATACGGCTGTTGTGACAATAGGGCTATTGTGAGGATTCACTGAATTTACCGACCTAGAGCTTCTGGCACAATCCTGGCACACCCCATCCGTCACTCATTCATTCAACAGATATTTAACTAGAGCTCCTTAACCTGTCAGGCACTGTGGTAAGTGCTGTATATTCAATGGTGAACAAGACAAAGATCCCTGTCCTCCTGGGAGCTTACACTTTGGAAGTGGGGAGGGAGGTGATGGGCAATATATAAGCACAAATAAACAAATTATATAGCACTTTGGAAAGTAGTAAGTGCCAGGGAGTTGGAGAGGGAAGGGAGAGTTGGGGTTGCCCTTTTAAATAGGGCGGTCAGAAGAGGCCTACATGAGAAGGTGATGCTTGAGCAAAGATCTGATGATGGTGAGGGAGAAACTATGCAGATATCTGGGCCAAGAACATCCCAGGTGCAGGGAGCAGCAAGTGCAAAGGCCTAGGGGCAGTAGAGATCAGATTCTGGAGGTGTTTGAACATAGAACTGCAGAATTTGCTGACAGGTACATTCACCGCAAGCCTTCAGTAGATGGTAGCCATCACGATGGCACACCATTATGTTTGGGGGGTGCTCACAACATCCCCATAGAAGTCCCTGTCATCCGTATTTTACAGGCGAAGAAACTGAGGTCCCAAGAGGTCACTCAACTTGCCGAAGGACTCACAGCTCAGTCTGGCTCCAAGGACGGTACCTCTCTATTAGGTTGGCTACCCCCAAGTCCAAGACACCCTCAGGGTCTGGAGCTGTACCCAAACTGATCCATATGGGCCCCAGGAACCCTGGAGCTGTATCCTCATCAGCCGCACCCAATGGGCGTAGAAAGTGGTGGCCTGATGGAGAATGCTACCTGACTGGTGTTCAGATCGTCAATCACCCATGCTGGCCCAGGACACTGGCTTAAAGGCAGGCAGGTACATGTAAAGAGGATCCACCCAGAACCTCCCAGCCCTGCACCTGCTTCCCACAGTCAATCCCAACACCGGACCCGGCACACCCCAGTGCTGCCTGCAGCAACCTGTTTAACACAGTCACACACTGGCACGCAGATAGCAATGTGGCCCTCCACCACGGAGGTGCATTTTCAGGAGGTGTGCAGGAAATGCAGTTTCTGTCTCTATCTCTTCGTGTTTCCATGTCTCTCCATCTCTGTATCTTTTTGTCTCTGTTTCCTCTGTGTCTTGTTATCTTTGTCACTCTCTGTCCCTATCCTGACCCCAAGCTCTGTCTCCCTGACTCCTTCACACTCAGGATCCTCTGCCTGCCATGGAAATCACTCTTGTCCCTAGCAGTGTCTCTGCAGAACCTCACCTATCATGTGACATCAGAACCTGGCACCGCGACATGTGTGTGGAGGCCTCAGGTCAGCAGCACAGAATCACTCAGGCAAGATCTCACATGTCAGAATCTCTGCCACCTCTTTCTCTGAGATTCTGATGCACAGCTTTTGGGTATGGGACCGGGGCAATTCATTTTATAAATCTCCCCAGGTGATGGGGACCCCTGTCACATCTAATTTTGCAAAAGGTAAGGGCAGAGGCCCAGTGAGCAGAGGAACCATCCCAACATCCCACAGCAGACATTGTTGAGGGACTTGGTGTTGTCTAGAATCTGTGTAATCCTTTTGGGAACAAGTTTGGGAGTTAAAGTAAGTAATAAAATAAAAGAGAGGTACAAAGACACAGAGAGAGACCCAGAAGTGTAGAGAGATTCAGAGAAAGGTGAGTGGGAGGGAGGCAGAGGAACAGAGAAAGAGTGTGACAGAAATGCACAGAGATGGTGCAACGGAGACGGAGAGGGTTAGAAAGATGTGGAGTAAAACTGGAGACACATTAAGAGTCAGAAACTGAGAGAGACAGCCATTTAGAGGGACAGACCCCCAAGAGGGGCACATTTTCAATGAGACAGTGTACACGTGGCCCACATTTTATAGGCTCTACTTCCTAGAAGCAGCCAGTGTCAGTTTGGCAACTGCAGGCTTACCAAGCCAGGTCCCCTCCCCAGGCCCCATATGTAGGATGCACGTTAAACACGTTTATATAACCTGCCCTCTGTGCAGAATCTAGGAGCTTTACATAACATAGCCCCGTGAGTCATGCTGCAGACATGGGGCACTGACCTGACACGCCCAACAAGAAGGGACCCTTCACCTGGGACCGTTACCTGGAAGTGACTCTGTGAGCTGTGAGAGATCACAGGTTTCACTGAGGAAAAAGCAGAGGGTCAGAGGGGGCAAGACACTTGCTCTAGGGTCAGACAGGGGGCCCAGCATGACAAGGATTCCCACCACATCTGCTGGGTTTCATAGCATTTTCACCCTGAGACACCAAGAAAGACAATGACTGCCAATGCCCTGGGATGTATTCCTTTACAGAGTGGAGGAAATAATAATAAAAACATCAGTAATAATACAACAGCCCTCGTGTATTGAGCACACTGTGCTGCTGTAAGTACTTTACAAACACTGTCTCATTTATCCCAAAACCCAGTGGGTGGGGACAGAACCCAGTTATCAACTAACATAATTAGACCTGTTAAGTATGGAGCACTCACTATGTGCTAAGTGTTTAACAGGATTCCATACAGTCACAATTCTGGAGGTGGGTGATGTTATCACTCCCATTTCAGGAAGGAAAGAGGCTCAGAAAAAGGAAGTCACAGGTCAAGGTCACAGAGTGGGTATTTGAATCTGGGTCTCTCTATCGGTTTATCTCTGTCACCCACTCCCCCATGGACATACGTGCCCACAAGTGGGCTCATTCACATGTGCAATCAATCTAACATCTAACACTAACATCTCAAATACTTTCAAGTATCAACAGCTCTTGCCTCGTATTCTTGCTTTACTCCAGAAGGGCCTCCAGTCCCCTAAACCTCCCCGATGCCTGGGGAGCGACCCTCTCCTCTCCCTGCAGCGCATCAGTCCCGCAGCGGTAGGAGCCGGATCCTGTAAGGTGTTCCTGCCCCTTTAAGAGAAAGAACAGTCGGCCGGCGTTGCCCGGCAGCGCCACGGCAGTTGCCAAGCAACGTCAACAAACGACTCAGCCGCCGTCTCCGCGCGCCACCCGCCCCCCCGCCCGCGCAGACGCGGTGACGCGACGGGCTGTGGAACGCCGTCGCCTAGCAACGTAAAGGCTGTTTGTCCCAGGCCTGGCCGCGCGGCCGCACAGGGCGCAACCAGGACCGGCCCGGGCGGACAGACGGGCCGACCGGGAGCCGGGGTGGGGGGGAGGCGCTGCGGTGATGGGAGCGGGGGAGAACCGGGTCCCCAAATTGCCGGTTTCCCTTTAGACAGCCGCCGTCTGCTTGTCACCCGCTCCTTCTGTCTGACCTGGGACCGCCTCCGCTGGGTATCTGTCCGTCTGCGCCCCCTCCTCCCCGGCATGTCTGTCTGTCCAGCGTCTCCCGCGCCGCAGCTGTCTCATACTCCCCCAAACAATAACAACTAAAATAGATTCAAGCACACTCCTCTGGTGTGCTGCTTTTGCCTTAGACTCCCGTGTGCACTGTTGCTTTTGGGGTCCCAACCAGCGGAGACAGACGCATGGTGAACAACCTGTGTGCACACATATATACACTCGAGCCACAGCCCGAGAGCTCCCTCCCGTTCCTTTCCCCGCGCCCCTTGGGTTCTCTTGCCTGTCTTTCTTGAGCCTCTTTCAGCCCGAGGTCCTTCCACCCTGTGTCCGTCTGGGAAACTGTCCACAGCTGGGAGGTTTTAATCACTCATCCCCAACACACACCCGCAACACCCCCCATCCAGTAGCTTCATGTGACCAGGGCTGGGGCGAATCTCCAAGCAGAGAGAAGAAACTGGGTGTGTGACAGTGTGAATGGATGTGACTGTAGGTGAGTGATTCTATCGGTGACAATGTGTATGTACATCGGGGATTTCCTGTGTGAGAGCATGCTCACGAGGGCTTCCTTCATATGTGGGAGCAACTGTCGGTCTGAGGGAGTGGTTTCCCCAGTTTGCATTTGTGTAGCTGGATGTATGGGTATTTGAACCCCGCTGACTGTGTGTCTGTTTGTGTGTACTTGTGAGTCTTTATATGTGGTCATATGTGAAACAGTAAGTGTGTAAGTACCTATGGATGTGTACAGTTTTGCCTCTAGCTTGCATTTCTGGTTGTGTGTGTGTTATGTGTGTCACTCTGGATCTCTGTGTATGGTCATCTGTATGTAACTCTGCAGGCAACTGTGTTTGTCAGCAGATTGTCTCTCATGGTTCTTTCTGCAGTGTTTATCACAATTTTTAATTATACACTTGTTTGTTTGTTTATGGTCTGTCTCCCCCACTGGACTTCGTGGCCCACGAGGGTAGGTCCCAAGGCTGTTGTGGTCATTGCTGGGTTCCCAGCACTGCCCTGCACACAGTAGGTACTCAGTAATTATTCATTGAGTAAATGAATCAGTGACTCACGAGTGTCCGTGTCAAGTGCACATGTCTGTGTAACTGTGTGAATGGTTCTATGCCTCTGGGTGGCATTCTCCTATGTGTGCCTTCCAGTTTTTTGGGTCTCTTTTCCTACATACGTCTGGCTATGTAGCTCTAATTTTCCGCACCCACCACACAGTGTGACATGTAGCAGAGCTTCAGTCAATATTTGTGGACTTGAACTGTATTAGCATTAGGACCTCTATGTACCTTAGTTTTATCATCTGTCTAATGGGTACAAATAATAATGATATCCACTCAGGGGACTGTGGTGGGTAGTAAATAAGTTCATACAGAGAACTCTTAGAAAGTGCATGGCACAGAATAAACTTTTACAAAACACTACTTTGGACTGTCAGCAGTACTGTTACCTCCTCTTTGTGTGTCCCTGTATGCATGTGTCCAGAATCTGAATCACAGACTCAGGCAATAGCTGTGTGATTCTGAGCTAGTGGGTCCCACAATACTTCTGAGTGTCAGTTTCCTTCCTACAAAATGAGCATGATAACAGGCCTAATACAGGGATGGCTGTGATCAAATGAAGCCGAGTCTGTAAGTCTTGACCCTGGTGTAAGTTCCCAGGGAGCGCTCAGTGTCTGCAAGGCCCAATCACGATCATGACTGTGAAGCTCAGGAAAGGCAGTGGCGGGGTGGAGTTTGGGGGTGGGGAGATTAAAGGTTCAAATCATTCTGTGGGACTGAGAATGAGGAAAGTTGAAGAGGGACAAAAAAGCACCTGCTGCAGCAGGTTGGCTGAAGGTCAGGGTCCTGGAAGGACATCCTCCAAGGGACTGTTTGGAGGTTTACAATGAAAAGAAGCTGGAACTGTTAGGAGGGCTGTTGGAGGAACAGAAATCAGCCTGAGTCTTGCAGGCTGGTGGAATTTGGGGAGGGGTAACAACAGCAATAATAATATTGTACAGTGTTCAGGCTCTGATAGGGGGTGGGTGAGGAATTTCTGTCTTGTCCTCAGCTCTGTCCCCAGTGCCTAGAGAGCCTGACACAGGCGAGGTGCTGAGAAAATGTGTCTGAATGGCTGACTGGATGAATAAATGAATGAATGAACTTCATCCCACTTATGGATCTCCAGGGAAGGTGGGGAGGGCCAGGTGGGCTGCCAGGGCTGGCCTGGGGCCTTAGCCTCTGGGACCTGCCTCATGCCTGTCCCCTGGGCCATTGTTCCCACAGCTCAGGGCTGCGGAGGGCGTGGAGGGGGCCGGGAAGGGAGCGTCAGGCTGCCGGCCGCCTGCCCGCCCTGGATAGGTGCCCGGAGTGTCTGCAGGAGGGAGAGGGTAGCTCAGGCGCCTGAGTCACCTCGGAGAAACCCCGGCTGGCCGGCCGCATACCTGGCCGCTGACATCACGGGCCAGGGCACCCCCCAGCGGCCCAGACAAGCTGACTGAATCACAGGCGGAATTCAGCCACCCCGGGTGCGGGCACGTGGCCCGCTGTGACCCCCCCACCCTACGACACCCCCGCGTGGCTGTCTGGCTGCGGGGGCCGGCAGGCCACATTCGGGTCAATGAGGGGGCAGGGAGCCTGAGTCAGGGACAGGGCAGCTCCAGCCAGAGACCACCCAGCCGCAGGCGTCCTCAAGGTGCAGAAAGGGAAGTGTGTGAGGGTGAGAGCCGGTGGGGAGGCCCCTGGGCAGTGAAGAGGAAGCATGTGTGGGTGTGACTGGGAGGCTGTGGGCTGCGGCCAGCAGCTGGATGACCTGCGGGGGTGGAAATGGGGTCTGGGTGTTTGCGCAGAGAACAATGGAATCACCATGCCGTGAGCTCAGGCACGCACACACCCCAGCTCGGCGAGCCCCTGCCTCCACTCACCCTAGGACCGGGGAGCCTCACCACCTCGGTTGGCACCGGCCCTCACTCCACGCAAACCTGCAGGTAGGACAAGTTCCCTAAGCACTCTGGGCCTCAGTTTCCTTATCTGTTGAGTGGGGATAATAATAATTATTGCCGTGACAGCTTACACTTACAGGGAACATGCTTTCTGCCAGGTACTGTTCTAGGCATTTTACATATACATTTGTTTACTTTTCAAAACAACGGTAAGAGGGAGGTGCTGTTAGTATCCCCACTTCACAGATGAGGAAATTGAGGCCCAGAGAAGTTAAGTTACTTGCCCAGCATCACACAGCTTATAGTGTTATTGGAGGAATTAAACAAGAAAATTAGTTTTCTCAAATGACTGACAGCTATATTATTAATACTACTCATTATGTTCATTCAAAGTCCAGCCAGAAAGGTCTTCAAAACTGTCATCCTCACCACCTTGGTCTGGTCCTTCCTTTTAGCTTCCCACAGTCTCTCCTACTTCCTCTTCTTTGGTCTTGCATGTCTACTGTGGGGAGAGAGTGCTTTCGGGGATTCTTTCCAGTAGTTGGCCACACCCACCTCCACCAGGAAGTCCTCCTGGTTTGCTCAGACCTCACTGAGCACTCCTGCCACCCAATGCCTAGGGGGCTTATAGCCAGTGACACACCATCACACTGTGTGGATTTGGATTAGGGGTGGCTAGGAGGTTGGCCCCTACAGTGAGTCCACAACACCCCTGGACCAGGGCCTGAGATAAACCAGCATCAGAGAGTGGCCTCTGCGTGCTGTGTCTGCATATGTGAAATTGTGCGTGAGTGTGTGTGTGTGTGTAGTTGTGAGAGTGCATGGGAAAGATCATAGACAGTGACAGGAGCTAGGTGTGTGATCAGTGTATCTGTGTGCCTTGTTCTGTAGGTTTTTATGCAACTCTGACCAAGTCTGTGGAGCATCTCTGTGCCTGTATGACTGTGGGGGGACCACCACACTAACATAGATAGCCAAGAGATTCCGTGAGCCCACAGCTCTGGGGGTCCTCACAGTGGCAGATGGGGGTGTCTGGCTCTGCCAGTTTGTATGTGTGGATTTGTGTATCTGTGCAGACAGACAAAGGAATGTGCCTGTCGGCATCTGTGTAGTTTGGTGTGTGCACACCCATGATGTGCATGCGTGACAGTGTGCGTTTAGCTCTGCATGTGATTGCATGTTTACTTAGTTAACTGTGTGTCTGTGCAGACAAGGGTCAGAGATGTGTGCGTGTACACCTGTGTTGCCCACCTGTGCATCTGTATTTCTGTCTCCATGGTTTGGATTCTATAAACCAAGCCTTCTTCTTCCCACCCCTGACAAACGTGTCTACCCTACCCCTGGGAGGACCCACAGTCATCAGCTCAACTCACTTCCTCCCTGGGAACAGGCAGGAGGGACAGGCCGGAGGACTGTTTATGAACACCTGGAGTCAGGCCCCAACACCCATGGACAGCCTTGCTGCCTGTCAACTGGTCTATAACATCTTTCCCCTTCAAACAACGAGATGGCAAAGGAACAGAAGCCCAGATATGTTCCTGCACCAGGAAGTCTGTCAGAGCTTATGAATGAATCAGTGAGTGAATGGTGAAGATTCACTTAATTAACAGATATTTATTGTGTACCTGCTGAGCACATGGCACTGGGGACACGGCCATGACCAAGACAGTATCAGCCTGGGGCCTGAGTAATAATACAGCCCAGTGAGGAAGTTCAGTGATGAACCCAGACAGGCAGAGCAGGGAGCGGGGCTCCCAGGAGACAGGTACTGACCCACGGAGGGCTTCCTGGAGGAGTCGGTACAGGACCTGAGACCTGGAGGAAGAGAGTAACAGCTAGTGGAAGGGGCAGGGGTGTGCCCCAGGCAGAGGAAAGAGCACGCACAAAGACCTGAAGATGAGGCGGAGAGACCACAGCATATGGAACACAAAGGAGACTAGGGAGGGGAGAGACTGGCGTAACTGGACCAGGCCAGGTCATGTCCGACCTTGTGGGCTGTGCTGAGTGAGGAGTTCGGATGCAGGATGGGGGGGGTGTCAAGCTAAGCGTCCCCAACCTGGACTACCCTGCTTTCCCAAAACTCCACAGACACCCCCTCCAGGAGACCTCTAGGATTGCTCAGTGGGGAGCACCCAGTCACACTCACTATTCAATCCTGGGCAGTCACAAACCAGCCAGGCTCTACCCTCAGGGAGATCACAGTCATGGCAGCAGGACACACACCCACACATACACACCCCTCTCCTCTCGTGCCTCAGAAACTTTCACAGGCCTTTCTTTTGGAGCCAGAGCCTTGGCATCACCCAGGGGCTCCTGGAAATGCAAAAGACTACATCAGATGTGCACCAGACTCCCTAGGTGGTTCGCGATCACATTAACAGCTGAGAAGCACTGTTCTCGGGCTTAACCACCTTGTGCCTCGGTTTCCTTCTCTGTACAACAGGGATAACAACCGAACTTATGTATGGGGCTGATGTGGTATGAGGATTGACTGAGATAATGCATGTGAAAGCACTGAGCAGAGCTTACTAAGCATTGACTTTCAGTCTCCTCCTCCTCATTTTTATAATTACATTTCAGAACCCGAAAGGACTTTCAGAGCCCACCGTCATCCAACCTTTCTCTGTGGATGCAAGAACAGAGCAGCAAGGATTTTGCCAAAGGAAGAATGTTCAAATGTGCTGAGGGCTCCTTTTGGTAGCGTTGGCCAACCCTGGGGCTGTTTACAGGATGCTCTGAGCAAGCAAAGCTGGCCCAGTCCCAATCTTCAGGGCAGAAGGCTGAGGGCTCCCCCCGCCTCCTCCCCATGCAGAGCCAAGCACTCGGGAGCCAGAGCAGAGGTCCTCCTCCTCCTGGAAGCCCCCTGGGATTGAGCCCCATGGAGAAAGACTTGTCTTGCCCACACTAAGCTCTGCGAGCAAGGCACGCACATCTCTGTGTGTGTTTGAGTGAGACTCTGTGTGTCTTTGTGTGTGCATGTGTGTCTGTCTGTCTCCAGGACCGATTTTTCCCTTAGTCACAGAGGGCATGGTGCCAGGGCCCAGTCTAATTTTAGAGGCCCATGAAAATATTTAATTTTTTTTTAGATGAAAGAAAAAATGAACTTCTAGGTCAAATAAAATGTTTTAATATATGATATATGCCTTTTACCAATGCAGTCATGAAATGTAATTTTTAAAATGCCTTTATGGAGAAAGAGGCTGATGAACGCAAAATTTCCCAGGACCCATGAAAGCTCTAACGTGATCCTGTGTGTCTCTGCTCCTGGTGATGTCCGTAGGAGGGTCTACATTTGCAAAGGTCAAGGTGGCTTTGTTTTTAGAACAAAATAAGCCCCTACAACATGCCAAGCTTGTTCCAGGAGTTTTACTGATATTCATTTTACATAATTCTCCCACCAGCCTCATGAACTCGGGGCTACTCTGACCTCCTTTCCCAGGCAAGGAAGCGGAGGCTCCAGACATCAACAGCTCAAGTTCACCCAGCCACTCAGTGGTGGGGCCAGAATGTAAGCTTAGGCTACCTAGGTTCTGGGTCTGCCTGTCTGGTGGGGTAAATACCCAGTATCCACATGAGTGTGACATACATAACTCACTTAATAATTTAAAGCACAGGCTCTGAAGCCCCATGTGCTACATTCCTATCCCAGCTCGGCCACTAATTGGCTGTGTGACTCTAGGCAACTGACTTCACCTCTCTGGGCCTCCGTTTTCTTGCCTGTAAAATGATAGTACCTACTTTGTAGGAATGTTGTGAGAATTAAGCCCATTAATGTGAATGCTCAGAGGAATTAATTCTTGTTCTTGTATGTAAAGAGCATCCACGAGCATCTGTTGCGAAGGTATGTGTATTGGTAACCGGGTGAAGGTGTGTTTGGGTGTGCAGGTGTGTGTGTGTGTGCACATGCATGCTGTTTCTCGGTGTGGCCGTGTGTGTTGTGGCTTGTGGGTGAATGTCTGAATGCCTGAGTGTGACCCGAGTGTGAGTACGTACTGGCAGCTGTGTGGAAGTGTGGGCCACCTGTGTCAGGGTGTGAAGGTCTTTGGGCAGCCAGGGTAGGTATTTGTGTGTCTTCTTTATTCCGTGGGAGAGGAGATGAGGGGCTTGGACAGAACAGGAATGAGGGGTCACTCCCTGTCTGATGCTGGGGCCGAGTCACTGCTTGGTGGTGGTTGCTGTGTCATCTCCTAGTCCCTGTCCTTACTGCCAGACTGGTGGCAGACAGAGGGGGCGTGGGGGAACGAGGTGCTTGAGGCTGGGCTTTTGTCTAGAAACCTCAGCCTCCCTGTATTGCCCCCATGTCCCTCCAGGCTTTCACCTCCCTACCCACTCCCCTCGATTGGGACAGGGAATCAGGAACCACTCAGACCCTCCTGCTCTGCTGGAGACCTGCTGTGTGACCACGAGCCAGGCCCTCCCCCTCTCTAGACCTGTGGGATTCGAGGACTTTCAAGAGCTTCTCCCTCTGTGCCCCGAAGGGGCCAGGCTCTGCATTGGGAGGGAAGTGCCAGGAACTCAGGTTTAGGAAGCAGCTGGGGGAAATCTTACCAGTGGGTGCTTAAGAGTTGGAGGCTGTGGTGCCCAAAATACCCTAATTAGACTCTTGAACTACATTTCCTAACTGGGCGGCCAGGTAAGCAGCTTACCCCTCTGAGCCTAGGTTATAATATTGTACACTGTTGAGCAGGTAGGGATAGGTTTGCAAAGCTTAGAGCTCCCCACCAATGGAAGTTGTCATTTAAACAACACCAAGGTTTTTCAGGGAGTTTCACCTAAACAGGCAGCTCTCAGAAGTCAGGAAGAGAAGGGAATTCTGGGTTTGCATTTCTTGCGAAGGAATCTTGGGCAACTCACAATCTATCATTTTCCTCTTATAAAATGAAGATTTTTCCTCCTTTAACCTTCCACAGCTGTTTTAAGGATTGCAGATCTTGTATTGAAAGGCCTAGTACAAGAGCTGATATACAGTAAGTGTTAAATACATGGCATCTATTTTTATTATTACTACTACTATTATCATCGTTATCATTATTACTATTATTATTTATCCCCCGCCCCCCGCAAACATTATTTCTGACTACGGATAAGGAGCGGAAAGGAGAGGCTACCAACACCATCAGCAACTGGGACCCTTCACCCTAAGTTTCATTCCCTAGCCCCTCCAAACCCACGTACCTCCCAAACGCTGGACCTGGGGAGGCATTAGGGTCCAAGACACACATCCTTTGTCCATCTGGGAAAAGTGAGAGGTAAACATTTTTAAAGCTCGAACAGCGAGTCAGGGTAGAAGCTGGTATAAACCTCGGGACTCCACCCCCACTTCCACTTTCACCTGGAGCATCAGAGCCCCTCCCATCCGGCTCAGGACTCAGTTTCCCCGCCTATGTGACTACACGACACAAGCCAGGGTCTCCTTTTGGAGATTTGACCTTCCTCTCGAGAGAGGGCGCTGCACCACCAGGAGAAATGGGGGGCGGGGGGAATTGCCAGAGGTGAGAGGGAACCTCTACTGGGGTCTTCCCCGCTGGGGTCCTCCCCTGGGCCAGGCTAATTGCCTATTAATACCAGCCCCCGGGGAGGCGCCGCGCTGCGCAGGCGCAGGCAGGTTCCGCAGGCGCGCGGGGCGAGCGCGCGAGCGAGCGAGGGATTCCCTCTGACGTAATTGCTAGGATACCAAACAAACACTCAGCCGCGCCGGCCGAGCTCCTTATATGGCTAATTGCGTCACAGGAACTCCGGGGAGACCAAGCCGGGATCCCCTCCCGCCGAATGCTCCAGAACGCAGCCCCCAAGACCCCCAAGGCTGTGAGGGGGATGCAGGTGATCAGATCGATGCTAGGGCAGACCTCTTGCCGGACGGCGAGGGGCCGGGTTCACTAGGGCCGGAGATATTGAGAAGTTTGTGGCGCGCCGGCCGGATGACGTAAGCAGGGGGGCCGGGCCCTGGGTATATAAATACAGGCTGGCGGTTCTGAGCTTCATTCATAAGACTGAAAGCTACGGCCAAGGCAGGGACACGCGGAGCTGGGACTTGATTGTTGTGGTTGTTCTTCTTGAGGCTGTGAAATTCGGTTTATTATTTTTTTCCGGAAAGTTTTTGGAAGGCTTCTTCTAGATAATTCTACATTTTATTTTGGAAGATCGACTTACTTTTTTTCTTCTTCTTTATTACTCCCCTCCCCCCGTGGGACCCGCCGGACGCGTGGAGGGGACCGCACCCGAAGCAGATTCTGTACAGCGGGACAAAGCTTTCCACCTCTGGGGGAGCGATCCCCCCTCGCCCCTGGTCCTACGGAGCCTGGACTTCCAGGAGGCACAGCGGCATCTTGTGGGGGCCTGGGCACCGCAAAGGAATTACACAGAAACTTTGCCATTGTTGGAGCGGGACGCTACCTTCACCCCGAGTTTCCCCGGACAGCGTACTCTGGGGACGCGCTCGGCTCACCCCGGACTCGCACCTTTCTTCTCCCACCCGGCCATAGCCTTGGCTTCCCGGCGACCTCAGCGTGGTCACAGGGGTCCCCCTGTGCCCAGGGAAATGTTTCAAGCTTTCCCCGGAGACTACGACTCCGGCTCCCGGTGCAGCTCCTCACCCTCCGCCGAGTCTCAGTATCTGTCTTCGGTGGACTCCTTCGGCAGTCCACCCACCGCCGCCGCCTCCCAGGTAAGGTCCAGAGGGTCGGGGTGCTGCTTTGTGTTTATACAGTTTTTAAAGGCAAGGTGGGGAGCGAGTAATACCCCCACCCAAAATAAAGTAGCGTCAAAACCCAAGATCTGAGAGGGAATAGGCTCACGGCGCACTTTGCAAACTGCTGAGTCCAGACGTACTCGCAATTGGTTGTGTGCGTGGAGCGCAGGGAGGGAACACAGAGGGGTAGGCTTTGGGGGTGGGGAGAGTGAGCTGTTTCATGCAACGTGTATGCGGTAGCAGGGGTAAGAACTTTAAGCCAGCTCGGGGACGGCTCCCTACTCAGGTCACCAACCTGAAGCTAGCGCGGTTAAGCAGGTGGGGGAAATCCCGGAGAAGCTTTCAGTAGCCTCCTCTCTTTTCCTCCTCCATCCGAGCGCCTACTCCGGCGCCAGGTCACCCTCTACCCAGCGGGAAGGCGGGCCTCGAACCCTTGGTCACGCAGCCTCCGCCTCCTGCGCGGAGACGTAACGGGGGACCCGTGCGTAACGGCTGACGCGCTGGAATCCTCCGTCTGACGCGGGGCACGCACGGCGCGTGGCGCCCCCTTCGTCCGCCCCGCCCCTGACGTCCCGGGAGCGTTCTATTTTGGAACGCCGGGGCCACGTTGCTAAGGGAGGGGGCAGTCCGGCGTTCCGATTGGCCGCCGCGGCATGAGCTTCGGCCAATCAACTTTCCCTTCCTATTTGTAGGGCGCAGTTTCCTTCCCCCAGTTCGTCCCCGGAACCCGTGGTTCTTCAGCGTTAGGGTCTCTTTTATGGGCTTCTAGAGGCTGAGCGAGAGGATTCCAATCGCGAAAGGAGCGATCCGCTGCGAAACAATGAGTCCGCAAGGACCTTGCAAAGATCCTGTCCCTCCGCTCTCTGGGTCAGAGGGTGTCTGTGTGTCGGGGTTTCTTTGGGAGACATGGTGACCGTCACCCGCTTCTCCAGGCATACACAGGCATATTCCCACTCCCTCTACTTCCGGACGCCCGGTGCCTCCGGCGTGTCTGAAGACGGGACTAGAACCGCTAACCCTAGAGGAACCCCCCAGGTGGTCTCCTGGAGCCCCGCCCCCTCTGGATTTCCAGGACGTTGATTGGCCAGCGAGCCAGCCCATCCCTCACCACGCCCCCTGGGAGAGTAGTTAAGCCTTCCGAGCAGTTCTAGGATTTCATTTGGGGGGTGGGGGGAGATGAGCGCTGCCTGGGCTTGGGGTCTCAGGACCTACACCGTTCCCCCTCCGCTACAGTCTACGGGAGCCCGGCTCCTCACTTTCTCTACTTGTCTGCTCATCGTAACCTGTCACTTATCAGTCTCACTCTGGGGAGAGACAGTTACTTGAAACGTTGTTCTAAACTCCTAGGCCCGTCCCCCTACACCCTTTTAACTGGGACCCCCGCCCCTGCATGGGGTCTCATGATCCCCCCCAATCCCTCATCCCTTTGCTCAGAGGGGTGTGTATCTGTGTGTGAGTGTAGAGGAAGGCTTGGCCTAAGGCCTCTCCCTCTCCCTCCCCTTGCCTCTGGGGTGGGGGTGGGGTGTTGTGGCTGTGTGTGTGGCTGTGACTCCATCCCGGGGGTTCTGTCACCGGCTGTGTCCAGCCTCCTCCCCACCCCCCACACCTAAGAGTCACCAACCCGGGGTGTGATTCACCACCCGCTGGAACCGTGCAACCTTTCCCCGAGGAAGAAGGAGGAGGTAGAAGCCAGTTGCACAGAAATCCTCTCATTAACCACTGCGTCACGGTGTAGTGGAAGGGTGGGTGTTGTGGCTTTTTGCCTGTGACACACACATCCACACCCGCTCGCCCTGTGCTCACTCACGGGGTCGGTGTGTGTATGTGTGTTGGGTGTGTGTGTGTCGGTGTCTCTGTTTGTGTGTCTACGCCTGTGTGTGTATGTGTCACCCCGTAGGAGTGCGCCGGTCTTGG
Source organism: Camelus ferus (assembly GCF_009834535.1). Classification (NCBI taxonomy): domain Eukaryota; kingdom Metazoa; phylum Chordata; class Mammalia; order Artiodactyla; family Camelidae; genus Camelus; species Camelus ferus. The sequence goes on along the minus strand of NC_045704.1, from coordinate 15,603,389 downwards.
GGAAATGCCCGGTTCCTTCGTGCCCACGGTCACCGCGATCACAACCAGCCAGGACCTCCAGTGGCTCGTGCAACCCACCCTCATCTCTTCCATGGCCCAGTCCCAGGGGCAGCCACTGGCCTCCCAGCCCCCGGCCGTCGATCCCTACGACATGCCAGGAACCAGTTACTCCACGCCGGGCATGAGTGGCTACAGCAGTGGCGGAGCAAGTGGCAGTGGTGGGCCTTCCACCAGCGGAACCACCAGTGGACCTGGGCCTGCCCGCCCAGCCCGAGCCCGGCCTAGGAGACCCCGAGAGGAGACGGTGAGTAAGGGGCATCTGAACTTGGTCTGGGGTGGGAGTGGGGATGAAGGGAGAGAGGCAGGAACTTTCTCAGTACTGGGGGGAGGGATCACCTGCAGCCTAAATGCTGCAGAAACCCTATCATCCTTGCCACAGTCAGGAGGACCAGAGGGTCCTTTTCTCACTCCTGGGGGCTCTTGGAGAAGAGGAGGTTTAGGATGGATTGGGAGGTATGCTGTGTCCCCAGACCTCATGGCCTCTTTCTCCCCTACTCAGCTCACCCCAGAGGAGGAGGAGAAGAGAAGGGTTCGCCGAGAACGAAACAAACTGGCAGCAGCGAAGTGTAGGAACCGGCGGAGGGAGCTGACTGACCGACTCCAGGCGGTGAGGATAGTCCCTGGTGCGGGGTGGGAGAATGCTGAAGTGGGGTGCTATCCCCCCATCATCTGGTATCCAGCACCACCTGTGCCCTTATCCTGGACGGAGAACCAGAGGTTCCACATGTGGAACTAGATACAGACAGGGTCACCCATCTCACACACACAGACCCTCACTCCTGGCCACTCCCTGTCCTGGTTTATGACCTCCTCGCCTCGCCCCCCTACCAGTCTCCTGGTCTTCATTTCATCCTGAGGGGACATATGAGTGACCTTTAATAGAGGACAGCTCCAGTCATTTCCTCTTTTTCGGTCTTGGGAAAGCAAGAACCCATTTTTGCCTCAGTTTCTCCATCTCTTCAGCCCCTCTTGGAATCTCCCAGGTTCCTTGTAGCTTTCACATCCTGGAGAGTCTGTGAAATGAAATCCTTTAATCCTACATCAATTCCCCATCACCTGCCCCAGCCACCTGTAGTTCTCAGGTCTTGAGCTGATGGTCTCCACCCAGGTCCTCCTCTAATTTTATGCCCAACCTCAGCCAGAGAGTTTTCTACCTTATGCTTGCAGGGTGACCTGTTACCATTAAAGGAAATCAGGGAAAGCTACTTTCCTGGGCTATCTGGTCTTTATCCTGGGAGGCAGAGGGGGAAGGGTCACAGAGGGGAATAGGTGGCCTTAGATAACAATCGTTGATTCATTCAACAAACCTCTGAGTGCGTCTTGCAACCAGAGACTTCCCATGTACACCTGGTCCTTTCCCAACCATCCACTTGACAGAGAGGGAAACTGAGGCTTCTAGGAGACAAGACCCTTGGCCCAAGTTCCAGAGCACACCAGGCCTCCATCTCAGGGGGTCTTTCAGGCCAGAGCTGCCTTCCAGCCCTGGGCCTCGGCAGCCAGTCTAGGGGAGACCGTTTCAGCCATGACCCACCTTCTCTAGTCGCTCACTGCCTTTTTTTCCTTCCTCACTCTCCTCCGCAACCCGGCCACCGGGGACCTCAGGAGACAGACCAGTTGGAGGAAGAAAAGGCGGAGCTGGAGTCGGAGATCGCCGAGCTCCAAAAGGAGAAGGAACGTCTGGAGTTTGTGCTCGTGGCCCACAAACCGGGCTGCAAGATCCCCTACGAAGAGGGGCCTGGGCCGGGCCCGCTGGCGGAGGTGAGAGATTTGCCGGGGTCAGCATCCACTAAGGAAGATGGTTTCAGCTGGCTGCTGCCGCCCCCGCCACCACCGCCCCTGCCCTTCCAGACCAGCCAAGACGCACCCCCCAACCTGACAGCTTCTCTCTTTACACACAGTGAAGTTCAAGTCCTCGGCGACCCTTTCCCCGTTGTTAACCCTTCGTACACTTCCTCGTTTGTCCTCACCTGCCCGGAGGTCTCCGCGTTCGCCGGCACCCAACGCACCAGCGGCAGTGACCAGCCTTCCGACCCCCTGAACTCGCCCTCCCTTCTTGCTCTGTGAACTCTTTAGACACAAAACAAACAAACACACAAGGGAGAGAGATTTGGAAGAGGAGGAGGAGGAGGAGAGAGAGGGAAAGAGACAAAGCCGGTGTGTGGGCTCCCTGCCTCTCCTGTCGGACCCTCTGCTACCACTGCCATCGGACAGGAGGACTTCCTTGTGCTTTGTGCTGCCTCTTGTTTCTGTGGCCTGGCGAGGCCAGAGAGCTGGTGACTTTGGGGACAGGGGGTAGGGAGGGGATGGACACCCCCAGCTGCCGGTTGGCTCACTCACTTCAACCCAAGCTCTGGGGATGGGGTGGGGGGTGGGGGGTGATGCCCACCTTCGGGCAAGAGGGAAGGGGGTGCAGGCGGTGGGCGGTGGGGTGGGCTGGAGTCCTTTCCAGAGAAGCCTAACAAGGAAACGCCACAGAGCTCCCCCACCCAGGGTCGCCCACACCCACCCTTCAAGGGGTCACCAGGCTGGTTCTCCCTGCTCCCCCGACCTAAGCCTATGTATCCAACATTTCCATGTGGTTAGAGCTTCCTCTGAATTGAGCCCCCCTTTAAAGGGAAGCTGATGCTCCCCTATGATAATCTCCTTCCCCTCACCCAGACTTAGTCTGAAATGTGAACCTCCCTCCCTGACCGTCCAGCTGCTCTTCCCAGCAAAACTGGCTCTGGTTTAAAACTCCCGCCTCCTAAGGATGCCGCACGTTCAAACCCCAGCCCTCCGGTCTGATTACAGTATTATTCCCTTCTCCCACCTTCAGCCTCCCCTCCTGGCCTTCCTTGTTGGGCCTCTCTGATTCAGGCAGCAGGGGGCGATGTGACGCCTGACCTGCTGGAGAGTTTTATACTGTGAAATGAGTTGGCCGGATCGTGGGGGGAGAGAACTCTTGCGGAGGGATTGTACCCCCACTCCCCAAAGCCTTTCCGTGGTTTCCCCTACCCTCCCACCATATGCCTCCTTCCTCCCCTCAGAATGATTTAGACTCAAGGGGGCGACAGAATGGAGAGGGGTGTGACCGTTATCCATCCGCGTGGCCCCTCTTCTCCCCCCAGACCAATCCCTGGCCTTTTTCTGCAAGGCCTGGAACCCCAACCCAGCCTAGGACGCCAACTTCTCCCTCCCCTCGGCACCCCACATCCTTTCTAGAAAGGAAGCAAGGGGAGATTGCCAGAGGGCCCGACATTTGTCTGGAGATTGAAAGGCTGAGGCTTTGGCCCCCACCCTCCATATTTTTGGACTGGCAAACTCGAAGGGGCTGGGCTCCCGCCACCCCAGCTTCCCCTCCCCCAGCCCCAGCCCCGATTCTTGGTTTTGGCTCCTGCACCCCGCCTTCCCTTGTGCTTCACCTCATGAGAATTTTATCATGAGGCCAATGGATTTTTTTTTTGAATATCGGGTGGGTCACGCCGCCCTCCGTGCTGCATGGAAAACATTCCACCGCCCCGTCCCGCGGCTCCCGCCCTGAACCCAGCCCCACTCCTGTGCCTATTTATCCATTTCCTGGTTTCCGAAAGGCACTTATATCTATTATGTATAAATAAATATATTATATATGGGTGTGTGTGTGCGTGAGTGCGAGTGTGTGAGCGCTTCTGCAACCTTGGCCTAGGTCACGTTGGCCCTCAAAGCCATGCCATTGAATTGGAAACACTGCTTCTGGAGACTTTGAGACTGCTTGTCTCTGGCTGTCTCTCTCTGTAGCTGTCTCTTTTCTAACTGTCTCGGCCCTTCTGGTTGTTTCTAGCCGTCTCTGGCTGCCTCCTTCCCGCTCCGTCTTTTCTTGTCCTGTTTTTGCCAGACCTTTTCCATCTGTCTCCGTCCTGAGGTCCCTGATCCTCCAGCCGTCTCCCAACTCTGGGTTCGTTGGGGACCTGAGATTTTATTTTTGTGAGTAAGACTGAGGGATTATAGATTTTCACAATCTGTATCTTTGAGAATTCTGGGTGTGAGTGTGAGACTGTGAGCAGGGCCTGCCCCTGCAGACCACCATTTATTGACTCCCCAACCCCCACCCCCCATGCTGTATTTGTGATTTTCTTTGTATTTTGCACCTGACCCCCGGGGGGTGCTGGGGCTGGCTGGCACTGGGCTGCTACCCTCCCCCTCGTGGTTCTGCACTGTCGCCAATAAAAAGCTCTTAAAAATGCATCCATCAAGATTCAGGTTCTGTTTACTCCTGAAACCCATTACCTGCCTTCCTTTCAGCATGAAGGAGTGAGGTTAGATTGCTTTGGGACTACACGCACACACACGTGCACACACACACACACACAGGAACTCCTACCGGTGAATCAGCCTACAGCAGGATGGAGGAACGCTAGACAGTCAGGAGGACTTCCCATACACACAGGCTGTGCCTCCTCCTAGAAGAAGTAAGGAGGCAGAAGGTGGGTGATACTGAAGTGCTAAAGGGTCAGGAAGGCTTCCTGGTGAGGGAAGAACTTATGCTTGACCCTGTAATGCTATGGGGATGGCCTGAGCAAAGGTTAGAAAAAGAAATTGAACTACAGAGGACTATTTTGAGATGGTCCCAGGAGTCCTCAGGCTTATATGAAGCAAAAAAAGCATGGATCATGTTTCAGTAAAGATGCATTTCCTTTTGCTTTTCACATGATCACTTCTTCTGAATTAGGAACATACTGGAGACAACCCGAGGCTGACTAAGCCAAAAATATTGCCACTTTGTCCAAAGATACAGCTGAGCCATCCCCATGGCAAGCTCCAAGCCCACTCCTTTGCAAAGGAGCAAGCATTCTGGGAATTGAAGTAATGGTCCAGAGGTCAGAAGTCTTAGTAGATGAATAAGCATGGGAATTCATCATGATGGAATGAATTACTTACTTAATTCAAAATTTTTGCTAAGTACCTACTGTGTGCCCACCCCCATGCTGGGCATTGTTAGGGACACTGCCGAGACTGAGACAGCCCCAGGCTCCCCTCTCCTAGGGTTCATGGTCAACTGGGGGACACAGACTTGTTCCCTGTCAGGGACATCCAAAGTGGGCAGCGTTGGGGAAGTCCATGGGACTTGGGGGGCCCAAGAAGAAACCTAACCTGGTCTGGGAGTCAGGAAAGACTTCCTAGAGGAGGGGATAGCTAAACTGAGTCCTAGAGGATAGAGGGTAGAAAAAGGACTAGAAAAAGGCTGAGTCTAATGAAATAGGGAGTCTGAAGAGCTGTTAAGTAGAAAGAGAGCTTGATACATTGAGGGAGTTAGAGGTTCACCGTGGCTAGGGCAAAAGGTGTGAACAGAGGGGTTAGCAGGAACCAGATTCTGCATGCCAAAATCCCAGACTAAGAATTTAGATCTTCTCTTGAGGGCACTGGGGAGCTATGGCAAGTTATGAGCCATAGAAGGTCAGGGACAGTCAGTTAATCTTTGGCAAAGGAGGCAAGAATATACAATGCAGATAGGACAGTCTCTTCAGCAAGTGTTGTTGGGAGAGCTGGACAGCTGCATATAAATCAGTGATGTCAGAACACACACTTGCACCATACACAAAAATAAACTCAAAATGGCTTAAAGACTTAAACATAAGACAAGACACCATAAGCCTCCTAGAAGAAAACACAGGCAAAAGATTCTCTGACAAATCATAGCGATGTTCTCCTAGGGCAGTCTACCCAGGCAATAGAAATAAGAGCAAAAATAAACAAATGGGACCAAATTAAACTTATAAGCTTTGGCACAGCAAAGGAAACCATAAGCAAAATAAAATGACAACCGAAAGAATGGAATAAAATATTTGCAAAAATGATGCGACTGATAAAGGTTTAATTTCCGGAATATATATACAGCTCATACACCTTAATAACAAAAAAACCAGTCTAATCCAAAAATGGGCAGAAGACCTAAACAGACATTTCTCCAATGAAGACATACAAATGGCCAAGAGGCACATGAAAAAATGCTCAGTATCACTAATTATCAGAGAAATGCAAATCAAAACTACAATGAGGTATCACCTCACACCAGCCAGAATGGCCATCATTAAAAAGTTCACAAACAATAAATGCTGGAGAGGGTGTGGAGAAAAGGGAACCCTCTATACTGTTGGTGGGAGTGTAGTTTGGTGCAGCCATTATGGAAAACAGTACGGAGATTCCTGAAAAAATTGAAAGTAGACTTACTATATGATCCAGCAATCCCATTCCTGGGTATATATCCAAAGGAAGCTCTAATTCAAAAAGATACATGCACCTCAATGTTCATAGCAGCCACATTTACAATAGGCAAGACATGGAAGCAACCTAAATGTCCATCAACAGATGACTGAATAAAGAGATGTGGTGTATATATACAATGGAATACTACTCAGCCATAAAAAATAAAATAATGCCATTTGCAGCAACATGGGATTGATCTGGAGATCATCATACTAAGTGAAGTAAGCCAGAGAAAGAAAAATACCATGTGATACCACTTATATGTGGAATCTAAAAAAAAGGACACAAATGAACTTATTTACAAAACAGAAAGAGACAGATTTAGAAAACAAACTTATGGCTACTGGGGGGAAGGGGGTGGGAAGGGATGAAGTGGGAGTTCGGGATTTGCAGATACTAACTATACAAAATAGATAAACAGCAGTGTTCTATTGTATAGCACAGGAAAATATATTCAATATCTTGTATGAAACCTATAATGAAAAAGAATATGAAAAGGAATATATGTATGTATATGTATGACTGAAACATGATGCCATACAGCAGAAATTGGCACGACATTGTAAACTGACTAGACTTCAATAAAAAAAATTTTTTTTAAAAAGAAAGTCAGGAACGGGTGTGTGCTGTAGGAAGACTCCTCTAGCTGCCAAGTTGAGAGTAGCTGGGACAGAAAAGGGCAAGGATAAGGCGGAAGAGCAGGGAGGAGGCTCAGGTGAGGAAACTGAGGTGTGAGGGGGAGCCAGGAACAGGACCAGGGCTGTGGGACAGAGAGGAGGGGAAGGGTTCAAAAGACATTTAGACCACCTAAAAGAATTAGAAAAAGAGGAACAAACAAAACCTAAAGTCAGCAGAAGGAAAGAAATGATAAAGATCAGGGAGGAAATAAATAAAAGGGAAATTTTAAAAAATAGAAAAAAATCAATAAAACCAAGAGCTGGTTTTTTGAAAGAGTAAATGAAATCGACAAACCTCTGGCTATATTCTAGGCAGTTCCAACAATATTTTTGTTGAAACACTTTCTGGGTTTTACTTATGTTATTTGCAAACGTATGTTTCTGGATGGGGCTTGGATTTCTGCTGAAGTTTATTTTATCCATGATGTATTTTTTAAAAATTATTTTAATACAGAGGAAAGTCTTCTATTTATTTTTGAAGTACTTCAGTGAAAACTTCGTGTAGGTCTGAAGCCATCTTTTGAAATGTATTTTCTTCATTGCCGGTTCACTGAGTCATCCCGTGAAAGCTTTCTTTTGCTTCCTACAAATACATGCTTATCCCCTAAGGGACGCCTTATAGTCATTGTGGACACGTTATTTAGTAAGTGAATGTCTCTGTTTTCTGTCTTACAAAAAGCTTGTCTGTGTGCCCTTTCGTACTGACTTTTGTGTAGGATAAGAGTCCTTGGGTCACTGTGCAGTAGTCTGAAGAATTGTCCCCCCCCCCCAAGCAAGCCCTGTTGCTATGTATGAGCAGCTGAGCTCTTTTTGTAAAATAACCTAAACCTGTTATTTCCATGCTGTCAAATTAGTCACAGATTCAGGGTCCTTAAAACACACACACACACACACACACACACACACACACACACACACACAACTCTGGCTGTGCTCACCAAAAATAAAAGAGAGAGGACCCAAATAAACAAGATAAGAAACGAAAGGGGAGAAATTACAACCAATACCACAGAAATACAAAAAAAAAAAAAAAACATAAGAGAGTACTATGAAAAATTATATGCCAACAAACTGGACAACCTAGAAGAAATGGACAGGTTTCTAGAAACATACAGTCCACCAAAACAGAATCAAGAAGAAACAGATAGGGGGTGGGAAGGGATAAACTGGGATTTCAAAATGTAGAATAGATAAACAAGATTATACTGTATAGCACAGGGAATTATATACACGATCTTATGGTAGCTCACAGAGAAAAAAATGTGACAATGAATATATATATGTTCATGTATAACTGAAAAATTGTGCTCTATGCTGGAATTTGACAAAACATTGTAAAATTATTATAAATCAATAAAAAATGTTAAAAAAAAAAAAACAAAGAGAAATAGGGAAAAAAGGGGAAGAAACAGATAATTTGAACAGACTGATCACGAGAAGTGAAACAGAATCCGTAAACAAAACAAAAAAATGAAACAAAACAGAACCTCCTTGCAAAAAAAAAAAAGTCCAGGATTGGATGGCTTCTCTGGGGAATTCTACCAAACATACAAAGAAGACTTTATAGTAATTCTTCTCAAACTCTTCCAAAAGATTGAAGAGGAGGGAACACTCTTAAACTCATTCTATGAAGCCACCATTACCCTGATACCAAAACCAGACTATCAAAAAAGAAAATTACAGACAAATATCTTCAATGAACATAGATGCAAAAATGCTCAACAAAATATTAGCAAGCCAAATCCAACAACACATTAAAAAAGATCATACACTATGATCAAGTTGGATTCATCCCAGTATCACAAATAGGGTTCAACTCATGCAAATCAATCAATGTGATACACCACATCAATAAAAGGAATGACCAAAACCTTCTTTTGATGATCATCTCAATAGATGCAGAAAAGGCATTGGATAATATTCAGTATCAATTCGTGATAAAAAAAAAAAAAAAAAAAACTCTTACCAAAGTGGATATGGAGGGAACATATAGCAACATAATAAAAGCTGTTTATGACAAACACACAGCCAACATAATGCTCAATAGTGAAAAGTTGAAAGCCTTCCCGCTAAAATCTGAAACAAGACAAGGATGCCCACTCTCCCCACTTCAATTCAACATAATATTGGAAGTCCTAGCCATAGCAATCAGAAAAGAAAAAGAAATATAAGGGATCCAGATTGGAAGGGAAGAAGTAAAGTTGTCACTATATGCAGATGATATGATACTATATACAGAAAACCCTAAAGATTCCACATAAAAACTACTAGAGCTCATAAACGAATTCAGCAAGGTAGCAGGTTACAAGATTAACATACATAAATGCATGGCATTTCTTTACACTAACAATGAAATATCAGAATAGGAAAGAAAACAATCCCTTTTTAAATTGCATCAGAAAAATACTTAGCAATAAACTTGACTAAGGAGGTGAAAGATTTATATACCGAGAACTATAAAACACTGTTAAAGGAAATTAAAGATGAGTTAAAGAAATAAAAAGATATCCCATGCTCTTAGATTGGAATAACATTGTTAAAATGGCCCTACAACCCAAAGTAATCTACAGATTTAAAGTAATCCCTATCAAAATACCCAGGACATTTTTCACAGAACTAGGATAACCCTAAAATTTATATGGAATCATAAAAGACTCAGAATTGCAAAAGCAATACTGAAGAAAAAAGAATGAAGCTGGAAGCATAATCCTCCCAGACTTCAGACAATACTACAGAGCTACAGTAATCAAAACGGCATGGCATTGGCACAAAAACAGACATATGGATCAAAGGAACAGAAACAGAGCCCAGAAATAAACCCACACACTTACAGTCAATTAATCTTTGACCAAGGAGGCAAGAATATACAATGGAGAAAAGACAGTCTCTTAGGCAAGTGGTATTGAGAAAGCTGGACAGCTCCATGTACATCAACGAAGTTAGAACACTCCCTCATACCATACACAAAACCCCAAAAGGCTTAAAGACTTAAACATAAGACAAGAAACCACAAATCTCCTAGAAGAGAACATAGGCAAAACATTTTCTGACATAAATTGTAGCAATGTTCTCCTAGGTCTGTCTCCCAAGCAATAGAAATAAAAGCAAAAATAAACAAATGGGACCTAGTTAAACTTATAAGCTTTTGCACAGCAAAGAAAACTATAAACAAAATGAAAAGACAACCTATGGACTGGGAGAAAATATTGGTAAACAATGAAACTGACAAGGGCTTACCTTGCAGAATATACAAACAGCTCATACAACTCAGTACCAGCAACAACAACAGCAAACAACCCAATCCAAAAATGGGCAGAAGACCTAAACAGACATTTCTGCAATGAAGACATACAAATGGCCAAGAGGCACATGAAGAAATGCTCAGTATCACTAATTATCAAAGAAATGCAAATCAAAACTACAATGAGGAAAAAAAATGACAATGAGGTATCACCTTACACCAGTCAGAATGGCCATCATTAAAAAGTTCACAAACGATAAATACTAGAGAGGGTGTGGAGAAAAGGGAACCCTCCTACACTGTTGGTGGCAATGTAATTTGGTCCAGCCATTATGAAAAGCAGTATTGAGATTCCTGAAAAAACTGAAAGTAGACTTACTATATGATCCAGCAATCTCATTCCTGTTCATATATCTGGAGAAAACTCCAATTCAGAAAGATACATGCACCCCAGTGTTCATAGCAGCACTATTTACAATAGCCAAGACATGGAAACAGCCTAAATGTCCATCAACAGATGACTGGATAAAGAAGATGTGATATATTTATACAATGGAATACTACTCAGCCATAAGAACCGACAACATAACGCCATTTGCAGCAACATGGATGCTCCTGGAGAATGTCATTCGAAGTGAAGTAAGCCAGAAAGAGAAAGAAAAATACCATATGAGATCACTCATATGTGGAATCTAAAAAAAAAAAAAAAAAAAAAAAAAGCATAAATACAAAACAGAAATAGACTCACAGACATAGAACACAAACTTGTGGTTGCCAAGGGGGTGGGGGGTGGGAACAGATAGACTGGGATTTCAAAATTGTAGAATAGATAAACAAGATTATACTGTATAGCACAGGGAAATATATACAAGATCTTATGGTAGCTCACAGAGAAAAAAAATGTGACAATGAATATATATATGTTCATGTATAACTGAAAAATTGTGCTCTACACTGGAATTTGACCCAACATTGTAAAATGATTATAAATCAATAAAAAGTGTTAAAAAAAAAAAAGAGTTGTGGTATATATATAATGGCATACTACTCAGCCATAAAAAAGAATAAAATAATGTCATTTGCAGCAACATGGGAATGATCTGGAAATCATCATACTAAGTGAAGTAAGCCAGACAGAGAAAGAAAAATACCATATGATATCACTCATATGTGGAACCTAAAAAAAGGACACAAATGAATTTATTTACAAAACAGAAAGAGACTCACAGACATAGAAAACAAATGTATGGTTACCGGGGGGAAAGATGAGGAAGGGATAAAGTGGGATTCTGGGATTTGCATATACTAGCTACTATATATAAAATAGCTTATCTACAAGGTCCTACTGTCTAGCACAGAGAACTATATTCAATACCTTGTAATAGCCTATAATGAAAAAGAATATGAAAAGGAATATACATACACACATATATGTGTAACTGAATCACTATGCTGTATACCAGAAATTAATACAACATTGTAAACTGACTATACTGCAATAAAAAAATAAATTAAAATGGAAAAAGACACAATGAAATACTACTCAGTTATAAAAAAAAAAGAATAAAATAATACCATTTGCAGCAACATAAGTGGACCTGGAGATTATCGTACTAAGTGAAGTAAGTCAGAGAAAGACAAATATCATATGGTATCTCTTATATGTGTCATCTACAAAAATGACACAAATGAACTTATTTACAAAATAGAAAGAGACTCACAGACTTAGAAAACAAACTTATGGTTACCAGGGGGGAAGGAGGGTGGGAAGGGGTAAATTGGGAGTTTGGGATTAGCAAATACACACTGCTATATATAAAATAAATAGACAACAGTGTCCTGCTGTATAGCACAGGGAACTATATTCAATATCTTGTAGTAACCTATAATGAAAAGGAACATGAAAATTTATACATATATATTAAATATATATAAAAATATATATATATATATATATATGTGAATCTCTATGCTTTACACCAGAAACTAATACATCGTAAATCACCTATACTTCAATTAAAAAAAAAAAAGACATTTAGAAGGCAGGACAGGCAGAACTTCGTGAGTAGCTGGCTTGGTAACGACAGCACAGGGCAGTGGTAAATAGCATAAGCCAGAAGTCTGAGAGCCGAGCGGCTGAAGCGTACCAAAGCTGGGTGACCTTGGAGAAGAGACTTCACCTTTCTGAACCCGTTTCCTCAGCTGTAGAATGGGGCTAAGGGAAGCAGTGAGCTCCTACCTGGTAGCGCTGAGCACAGAGTAAAGTTGCAGTTATCACCATCCTCATCGCTGTTACTGGGGCCAGACTGATTCTTCGCCTGGAATATTCTCCCCTTCTGCTGGCTTATCCACGCTCATCCTTCAGGTGCAAGCTCAAGTGTTGCTGACACCCTACCTGAACTCAGTTCTCCTTATAAGATGTCCTCATAGGTTTTGTACCTGCTTTCCCAGTAGTTATCACTTTTGTAGTGGTTAATTAAATGTGTAATTAGTGGTGGTTTAATGTTTGTCTCCTTCACTGGACTGGGAGAACCACGAGGCCAGAGTCAAGGTTTTATCGTCACGACTCTACCCCCAACGCAGCTCGGTGTCGGGCTGGGCACCCAGCAACCACTGAGCAGATGCTTGTTGAATGAGTAAATGAATGAGTGATCAAATGAATATTTAACTGATTAATAAGTGCATGCGTGGTTAAGTACACGAGTGAGTAAATGACTGAGTAAGTGAGTAAGCAAACGAAGAGGAGGAATCCAGGATCACTCTCAAGCTGTAAATATCCTAGAACTGAGAGTGTAGATGAGTTGTTCATCTTTTGGAGTTCTTCGATATTGCCGGGGGGGAAAATGTAACCACAGGAAGAGATACGCGTGGCGTAGGATAAATTGTGATGCAGAGGAGTACGGCGACATCTCTAGGGACGGGTCCGAGGTCCTTCGGGATAAACCGCATTCTAATATTAAGTTTGGAGAAAAGAGAAGCGTTGCACGCCCGAAAGGTGGAATTGAACCACTCTGTCGCTAGACAGCTACAGGTTTGAAGCCTGCACCCCAGACCACTGAGGATCATCCGGGCAGAGAAACAGGTCCCCTCTACAGCTATATAAAAGCCAAAAATTCTATCTTTTTATACTCATGGCTGCATAATTTGGTGGGATATAAGACTGTCGAAATCAATATATATAAATTCTCTCTAGCTATTTATTACGTAGTATGTCTTTCAAATGTTGTCTTTGCTTTATATTGATTGAATCATTGTCAATTTGGAAACCTCTTCATTTGCATAGCGCCTCGTATTCTGGGAAACGGCGCGCCGGAGGACCAGCGCCCTAGCTTCTAGCTCTTAAAGAGAAGAGCCACCTTTTCCAAGCGAGAAGCCAATGTTTTTAACAGAAGAGACTCATACTTCGGCATTCAGAAGCCCCTTCCTTGAAAAATCCGAATTCGAGTGAGTAGGTGCCTGCTAGAGTCTGACTTAGCCCAGCCCCGTAGGCTCCGGGCTGGCGGTTATAGGGCTGGTGCGACACCTGCTGCTCTTTTTTGGGAACTTCAGCTACCTACGGAGCCCTATGTTCATGCAAAAGTTCAGTGAGCACCTATTGAATCCCAGGCACTGCCATAGGTACTGTCAATGGATGACAGGATTTCTGTCCCCATTGATCTTAGACACTAGGGATCATCGATTTTTGCACCTGAATTTTATACTGAGGAAAGTGAGGCGTAGGAACGGAGAGTACTGTACCGTAGTTCACACAGCCCATCCACTTGGGAGACTCATACCTGTGTCATAATTATTATTACAAAAAAAAGGTGATCTTTTCATAACCCAAGCAAGTGACCCTTTGATGACAATATCATTCCCCGGAAATCTCCCATGGCTCCATCTCAGAGTCAAAATTCTCACGACAGCCTTACAGTCCCTATGGTCTAGTCCCTTTCACTCCTCTGACCCTATCTCCTACTCCTCTCTCCTCATATACTTGGCTTCAGGCAGATAGATTCCTTCCTGCACACACTAGGCATGCTCCCTTCTCGAGGCCATGGCGTTTATTCTTCCCCGTGCCTGAATCTCATTTCATCTACATGTTTACATGACTCACTGCTTCCCTTACCTCTGGCTTCTGCTTAAATATCACCACTTAACGAGGCCTTCCCTGACCACCCAGTTTAAAATAGCAAGCCCTGTCACCGTGTCCCCTTTCCCTGATGGACTTTTCTCCATCACCCTGATCACCACCTGCCATATTCTATGTGTATTTGCTTATTGTCTCGCTGCTCCCACTAGAATATCAGCTCCATGAAAGCATAGATTTTGTTTTGGTTCATTTCTGTGTCTCTGACCTAAACAGTGCTTGCGCACTTAGCAGATGTTCACTAAATGTTTTAGGATGAATGCAAGAATATTATCAGTATCCTTCTCTGAGCCTCAGTTTCCCCATCCGGAAAACAAGACTAGCCCCACTAGGAGGAATCATAACAAGCAAATCCTGCTTGGCAAATCTGGATTCAAGAGAAGCCCCCTTAAGTCCTCCCTCTGTTAGTTAGCTTGCTGCTGCTAGACAACTCTTGTATACAAAGTCTGGGGCTGTAACTATTACTCCTGTAACATCATTATCTATCTTCTAAAATGTGACATCCATCATTAGAGGCAAGATTTTAGGTGATGCACAAACAGATTAAATGGTAATGGTTTTGTGTTTATTTTAACTGTTACATTCTATTTCTGGCAAGCGATGCTGACTTCCCTGGTGGTGAAGTGACATTTTCTTTTAAAAGAAATTTGTTTTATTATTTTTTAATAAGCCAACTTAAAGAAAAAAAAATTAGATAAATAGCGGAATAGGTGATATAAAGATCAACCAGGTCGTGAGGAGATGACTGAGGTTTGGGAAATGGTGTCACAGCTAAGAATAGCAACTTCTGTTTATTGGACATTTATTCTATGCCAGTGACAGGGGCTTTACATGTAGGCAGCTTATGGTGAATATTTTCCATTTGAGGAAACTGAGGCTGTAAGAGATGAAGTCACTTGCTCAAGGTCACGCAGCTAAAAATTAGTGAAGTTGATTCAAATCAAGGCCTAGGAGTCTTTAGACTCCAATTCCCTGCCTCCTCCTCCTCCAGCTTACAGTTTTAGAACCTGAAGCCCAAAGAGGCCATGAGGGCCTGTGCTTACTCCCAAAGCAGCTGAAATGGAAAGAAGTGCGTGGGTGAGAAGATAGACATGGTTAGATATAAGGGGGTGCAGGAGGAGTCCAGGGCCATACCTGGGTCTCTGGCCGGGTGACGACGTGGGCAGAGAGGACATCCCTGAGTTGGAAATCAGGTAGGACAAGGAAGAGGTTTGAGTGAGTTTGTCGGGGGAGTAGTCCAAAAGACAGCTGGATACACGGGTCTGGGACTCAGGTGAGATGGAGGGACAGCAGGCAGAGTGTGGGGATCGACTAGTGATGTCTGTCTTGAGCACAGGCATGGAAAGTGGCTGTGAAGGTTGGCTAGCCCTGGGATTGGCCATCTCTTAGGTAGTAGAGGGTAAGTTTACTCCCTGAGTATCACTCAGCTGCTTTTCAGTGCGGGAAAGTGAAAGCTGGAGGGGGCTGGAAGCACAGGAGGCCTTGCGTTTTCCACAGAAGTCTTTATTACAGTGTAAATCCAAGCTCAGGCCTCCCCTGGGCCCCATGCAAAGCCCCGGCGTTGGGGCTACTGGCGTCCAGGAGACACCAATCCCTCACGGCGCCTCCAGCGGCGGGGTCACGGAAGTGTAGGGCGGGTGCCCTATCTAGGCAACTACAAGTCCCAGCAGGCCCCGCGGCCAAGGTGCCTCGCCTTTCCCAGGCTCCTAGAGCAGAGCCTCTTGGGAAATGTAGTCCTGGCCGCTCAGGCAATTTGCGCAAACTCCCAGGTGTGAGTGATCCTGACATCCACCCGGAAACCGCTCCGGCTGAGGCGGGGAGAGGGTGGGGATGGAAGGGAGATGGAGAGGGACAGAGGGGTACAGAGGGTGGGGGCAGGCGTCCCGCGGGCAGAGACACCGCTTTCATTCGGCTTTGGCTTTGGATCCGGAGACTGCGGCTGCTGCCGAGGCAAGGGCTCCGGTCCCTGGGATCTTAGCTCGGATCCTGAGGGAGAAACAGGTGGAGTCAAAGGGTGGGGCAAGAAATAGGATAAGTCTGTGAGAACTAAGGGGGAAACGGGATGGAGGAACTGAGTGCCCAAGCCAGCTCCTGCTCTCCACCTACTGGCCTGAGATGGAATTGTCTCTCACCCTTTAAGAAGGAGGCATTCAGCCCCAGGAGGTTTAGGGACAGGAAATATTGGGGGTTGGAGAGCATTCCCAAGTTTCCCCATTCCATTCCCCATCCCATCCATCTCCACCACATGCCCTTACTTAGCTTTGATGTGGCTCAACTGATTGGTCACCAATCCCACATACTGGTCAATCTGGGCCTGGGGAGACCAAGAAGGGGTGAAGGGAGAGATTGGAAGGGGTTCTTCTCCCTAATTCATTCAGGAGGCTTTTCCCTTCCCCATCCTCAAATCAGGAGTTGAGGGAGTGGCCCACCACACAGTCTTCAACTCTAAACCTAATAAAATACCCTTGGAAGTCAGAAGATCAAGTTGAAGTCAGAAGTTCATTTGACCACACTGTGTAGGAAGCAATGTCAGGTAGAGACACAGGAATCTGCAAGTGAGTTTGTGTCCTGGACATTATTGTTACTTTTTGAGTGAGTTGCCTGTGTGTGTATTTAGAGGACATTGGTATTGAGTCCCTGGGTGGATTGAATTTAAATACTAGTTTAATACACAGTGTTAGTTGACTCTGTGAGTCTCAGTGATTCTGGCATGTGAGGGAGTTAGTTAAGACAATCTCTTTGGCAGAGACGTGTAACATTTGGCTCTCAGCTGTGCTGGAGAATGTCATAAATGGAATCCCAGTCCATCTGCCTGTCTCTGGATAGGATATATGTCAGTTGGCCCTGTTTCCGCCAGTGTTCTGGGTAACAGACATCCCACCTGATTTAACTGAAATGTCAGTCCCTTGCAGTTTCAGGGAGTGAGGGCATCAGTCAGTCCACCTGATTGGCTGGGATGGGTGTCAGACCCAGACTATGTGTAGGGATAAATGGCATCAGTCTGTCTGTCTGTCTGCAAATGGAATATGTGTTTGTCAGTCTCCAGGGGTATCAGGGTATCAGGAGAAGGCATTCATCTGTCTGCCTGTTTCTGGCTAGGATGAGTGTTACTCAGTCTCACACTGTGTCAGGGAGAGAAGACACCAGTCAGGCTGCGTCTAGAATATGTCACATTGGACCTTGGGTCACTGTCAGGGAGGAGTATCAGATAGACCACCTGCCTTGTGCTGGGACATGTCAGTCAGATCCTGGCTCTGCCACAGGACACCAATCGAATTGCCTGTCTCTGGCTGTTGAAATATCTTATTTTGACTCCAGTTGTATCGAGGAGGGGCAGCAGGCAGACCACCTGTGCCCAGCTGGGGCATGTGTCCATCAGACCCTGACTCTGTCACGGAGGGGGCACATCGGCTTATCCTCCTGTCTCTGGCTGGGACATCTATCATGGGATCCTGGCTGTAGCGAGGGGCAGTCAGACCACTCATGTTTGGCTAGGATGCTACCAGCTGAGGGCCTGTCACACTCACCTGGTGCTGTCGGTACAGCAGAGGAACTGTGAATAAGCCAATCACTCCTGTGGGCACAGTAATAGGGATCAGGGTTCTCCCAGGAGTTTAATAGCTCCATCCAGAGCCCTGTCCCCCACCAACCCCTCAGTGACCCACGCACCCACCCCCACCCCCGCCACAGCCTTCCCAGCTCACCCAGAATGAGGAGAGTCAAACCATTGAAGACGGCACCCACGAAGGTCAAGATGTAGAAGAGAAGGGCCAGCTGAGGGTGAGGGGCAGGGTCAGCAGAGCCGACGGGGTGCTCCCCAGGCTGGGAACTTCCCCAGCAATGGCCCTCCTACCCACCAGGGGCAGGGACGTGAATATTGGGAACCCAGGAGGGAGCAGGGGCTTCCAGGCACCTTGAGGGAGTCCACGAGGTCTTCTACCAGGAAGAAATGCCGCAGCTGCATGGCCACAGAGACCACGTGGGAGGCCATCTGCTGGGACAAACGTTCTGTCTGCTCCCGAGTCAGGGTCAGATCCACATCCAGGTAGGCCCTGAGATAACCAAGGTGTGGGAGGTGACTCAGCGGGTGGCTGGGACAAGGGCAAGAAATGAGGGTTGGGGAGAAGGCCAGGCCTAGATGGAGTTGGGGGTCAAGAGACAGGATCAAGGATTAAGGGTCAGAGGTTAGGGCTGGAAGTCAGGGATCATGTGGGAGATAGAAGCGGAGATGGGATGCGTCAGGGCCAGGGTGAGAAGTCAGAGCCTGACTTGAGGTCATGGGTCCTGACTTAGGTCCAGTGCTAGGGTCTGGGCCGGGGGTTCTCACTGGAAAGGGTTGGCGCCGTCCCCCCGGTGCACGGCCTGCAGCACTTTTCGGTAAACCCTGAGAGAGATGGTGCTGCAGAGCAGCAACAGGGCCACGTGGGCGGCCACGGACACGATGCTAAAATGCAGGAGGCAGAGCAGGGAGACCATGAGGCCCGTGAAGACCACTCCCGACGTCCTCGTGTCCTTCCAGTACAGCAGGTCCGCCACTGTGGAGGGAGGGGGTGGCGATCAGGCTGGGGTTTGGAGCTTGTCTGGCTGACCTCTTGACCTATTTCCTGTCTCAGGGCTAAACCATGACCTCTTGATGCACCTGTCTGAGCCTTAATCCAATTACCCGATTTTTATTTGTCGTCTTTTATTCCATTCTTGCCTCCTCTCTTCTCCTCCTGGAAAACCCAAGTTAACTGTCTAGTAAGTCCCCTTAAGCTTACTTCTGCCCATAGATTATGTGTGGGCACAATTTGGGGGTTAAGATGGTACCATATATATACTCTTCTACATCCTGCATATCTCACTCTACTTTTTCTCCTAGAATTCCCTCTTGGTCAACTGGAATAGCTCTTTTTTTTCCTGTTCTATTCTTTGTATATAATTGAAGTATAATTGGTTTACAATGTTGTATTAGTTTCTGATGGACAGCATAGTGATTTAATTATATATACATTCCTTTTCAAATCCTTTTTCATTGTAAGTTATTACAAGATATTGAATATAGTTCCCTGTGCTATACAGTAGGGCCTTGTTGTTTATCTATTTTATATGGACTAGCTTTTAATTCATTCTTTTTAAAGGCTACATGCTATTCCATGGTGTGACTTCACCATCATTCATTTTATTCAACCACGTATCTATTGCTGGGTCATTTACTTTGTTTCCTCCCCCCATCCCCTTCCCCAGCAGTATTGCAAATACCAGCCTCCTACAGATATTCTTACCTCCAAGAGGTTCTATTTCTGAGATAGAATCCAAAGGGTGGAATCATCACTGGGTGGACTAATTATGTATTTTCAAATGTCATAAATATTACCAGATCGCTTACTAGAAAGACTCTAACAATCCTTATTTTCATGAGTAACATGAAAGTGATTTTTTCCCAGCATCCTGCCCAGCAATGGGTGTTATTGTTCTTTTTATTTTTTGCACCCTGACCAGTGTAGTTAGCTCCTTGATACTCCTACCAACACATTTATCTAAGTCTAAAATATGTTAATAACACTATCCTCCTTCCTAGGCCTTAACTCAAATTTTTGATATCTTTCTGAGACTCATCTCCCTTTTTTTTCTTTTTGTATTCATGCACGTTTAAATTAAATTCTCCCAAGCCCAGCCTAACCCCTGACCAGTGACCTGGGGACCCCAAAGTTTTTCATCTCACTCATCTAAACTTTGAACAGCCCTCCCTGTAATCCACTCCCCTTTGAGACCTGAACTGAGAGCCCAGTATTCTTCCATCTACTTCTAGTCTCCATCCTCCGACCCTTACTCCAATCAAACTGATCCATCCCAGCCAGTCCCCCTTAGAGTCTGACTCCCCTCACTTTTGTATCCTCCCTATCACATCCTCCCACCTGCCTCTAACTAGGGCAGACCTCCCCCGTAACCCCTTCCCTACAGGCTCCCCTACAACACCTAGAGCCAGTGAATGGGGGAGGGACGGGGTCGCCCGAGGCGGGGGCTAAGTTTAGGCAGCTGGGGGGAGGGAGCCTCACCCGCAGCTGTGCTGGCTCGTCTAGCTCCTGAGTGACAGCGCCGCCTGGGCCTGAGGCTGGGGGAGGGGGCCTCCCCGCTCTTCGGTCCCAAAGCTCCAGCTCGAGAGGGAGGGGACCCCACACCCTCTCCACGCACTCCTTAGACACCCCTGCAGCCCCTCAGCCCCAGCCTGCAGCTCTGGGGAATTTGGGACCAATAGGAAACATCCCCCAGACTTGAGGGAGATAAGACCTAATCTGGACCCCTTTCCGCGATCCCCCAGCACCCCCGTCCCGGCCCGCCCCGAAGGCCCACCTTTACTCCCCATCTCGGCTCCGAATGAGAGGCTACGGACACCGCTGCTTCTCAGGGATTTTGCCCACTTCAGTGGAACCAGAGGGAGGGAGTAAGGGGGCGGGGCCCCTCTGTACCCAGCCAATGGCTCTCCACAGAGGTGGGAACAATTCCAAAATGGGATGGCTGTCTTTGTAAACAGCCAAAATCAGTGATGTCTACAACTAACCTACAGGAACCGTTTGTGGAGGCTGAGCATACTTTAAAATAAGGCGGGGTCTATTTACAACTGGCCAATGCATGTGGTTAGGAAAGAGGAGAGTTTTTAAAAAGTGTAGAGTTTACCTTTAAATGCCCCATGGCCACATTCAGAAGAGAGCCTTTTTTTTCCTCCCCCAGGGATTTGGCCTCTCCAAAATCAGCCTCTAGGGGGAGCACTCCAAAAGAGGGATTTTTTTTTTTTTTTTCAGCAATCAGCCAATGCTAATACTCCAAGGAGGGCTAACTTCTCAAATGGGCGGGGGAACTGTATAAAAAGAGCCAATGGTAATCTTAGGTAACAGGAAAAAAATTTAAGGGCGGAGTTTATGATGTCTTGCCAATAGCAATACCTCCTCCCTTCTCCACTCTCCTCCGTTCCTTCGCGAGGCTGGTCCCTTAAAATTCCAATCCTCCACCCTCGCTGTAGTCCAAAGGAGCACTTTCCCTGACGCAGTTTACCTAGAAGGTATGGTTCCAATGTGAATTCTGATTGGTCCGTGCTATGGAGGCACTGCCCCGTGATTGGCTCCCGCTCCAGCTGCCCCCACAGCTCTTCCTTCTCGACCAGCGAGGACTCATCCGGCCAAGAGTTTGAATCCCGGGATCGGGGAGGGGATGGAGTGCGGGCCTGAGGGGTCCCAGAGCCAGGGCTGGGCTGCGGAGTCAAGACTTCGGGCGGTGAAGACTGAGCGAGTCCAATTTGTAGGTCCAGTTCTGGTGCGTTAGAGAGAGAAGGCTGTAAGCTTTCACCTTGGAGGTGCCCGAAGGATAGACCACCCACCCCTTGTGGCTTCGGTTCCAGCACCTGGGACATCTCACCTTTCCTAGCCTCTCCAGCCTCCGATCCATCCGGCTCCTCGTCTTCTAGTGGGGTGGAGCTACTTGTGGCAGAGTCCTCCCCGGACCCTGCTCCCCGGGCCGCCCAGCCCAGCTGGTCCAGCTTGAGACCCAGGTCCTCCAGGGGACGCTCCGCCGGAGGGGCAGAATTGGGGTCACCACGGCGCCCAGGCTCCGGGGATTGGCTCAGGCTGGGGATGCTCTCCAAGCTATCGCCCAGGCCAGGCTGAGGGGGTGGGTCTCGCGGCTCCGAGACTGAGCGGCCCTGGGGCCTTGGGCGGCGGGCAGCTGAATCCCTGCGGGCCGCAGAGCCCACCACGCCATCAAAGGCAATGTAGGAGAAGGTCAGCTCCCGGGGAGTGCCCCAGTCCTGCGATGTGGTCTCTTCCTCGTCATCCTCTGAGAATTCCCGGGCTGTGTGCAGCTCACGAAAATCCGAGTCGTCATTCCCTCCTGCCGTGAGCAAAGGAGGGCATGAACTCCTCTGACCAAGACCCTGACCCATTCCCCTTAATCCGTTTACCCAGCTTTGAGCCTCCTCAAGTCCCACTCTCACATCCTCCCTCTCTACTTACCTTCTGTAGAGTCAGGGGTAGAGGACGCTGTAGATGGAGCTTCTTCTGCGAGAAGGAAAGAATCAAGGACTCTTAGAAGCTTAGACTGCCCGAATTACAGAAGTAGTGTGCCAGTCGTGGAAACTTGTCCAAAATAAGGAATCTTAAAATTTTAATCATAGGACCCTTAGAACATTCTGCATACAGACTGTAAAACTTTAGTATCCTTGCTATCAAGAAGCTCAGTCTTAGATGTTCCAGTCCAGGAATCTCGATCTTCAAATTAGGGATTTTAGGAGGTTTCAATTAATTAATTATTTCAACAACCATTAATTAAGTGCCTACTATATGGCAGGCACTGTTTTAGATCCTGAGGATACAACTGTGAATAAAACAGACAAAATCCCTACTCCCATAGAGCTTATACTCTATAGGAAAGACAGACAATAAACAACCAATTTATGGTACTGGGTGCTAAGCTTGGGGAGAAAAATCAAGACAAGGGAGGAGAAAGTAAGCGGGTGTTATTTCAGTCAGGGTGGTGAGGAAGTCTTCTCTGATAACACTTGAGTAGAAACCTGAATCATGTGGGGAAGCCGCAGGATGTCAAGAGAACCGTCTTCCAGGCAGAAGGAAAAGCTACTGCAAGCACTATGTTTTGCATATTTGAGGAACAGAGAAGTGTGCAGATGTGAGTGAAGCAGAGTGACTGAGGGAGAGAGGGATGGGACATGAGGACAGAGAAGTAAGGCCAGGGTGGCAGAGGCAGGTAGCGAGATCAAGTAGGGCCTTCCTTTGTAAGCCCAGGTAAGGAAAATATCTTAGAATGTTGGGATGATACTCTAAAATGTTGAAGTAACAAATTCTCAGGATTTTGGCATCTGGACTCTCAAGACATGCAAGTGGCCTAGTCAGCGTTGAAATCCCCGGCTGTGAGGGTGTGAGACAGAGAATGTTAGACAAGGACTGTTATAGCCCTGGGCTCGGAGATCATGAGGATCAGATAAGACATTTTCATTTGTGGAATCCCGCTCCTTGGAGCTAGCTTTGCCTACAGGAGATGCTCAATACCCCTTGGAAAGTGAAATCAGATGTCCCCCACCCCCACTTCGTTTCTTCAGCTGGGAAATAGGAGGCCAGGAATCAGAGGCAGGGAGCGGAGTGGGTCTCCTCCTAGGTAAAGCCACTGCTAATCAATGGTATTAAAGCCCGCTAAGGACCCAGGTGTCCTAGCCCTAAACCAGGGATGGCTGTTTCCCGGGGACAGGGCATTGGGCATTTTGGGCGAGGTCGGAGCTTCCTCTGAGTGTGGGCAGAAAACGGAGGTGGGATGCAAAGATGGGTGATGTGGGAGTGGGGGATTCAGACCCCTCTTCTCCACCCTGGCTCTACCCCTCCATTCAAATCCCCTCCCCGCCGGCGGCGGCCAGCACCAGGGCGAGGGGACAGCTCCCGGAGAACATTCTCAACCCCCGGCGGAGCCCTGCGGCACATCCCAGCGCCCAGCGCGCCCACCGCCTGCTATCTCCGTGCCCCCCACTTCTGCCCTGTCTCATTCAGGTTCTCCTGGTCAAGTGGCCCCCATCGCCTCTAGAACACGGGGGGGGGGGAAGGGAGAGCTTCCTTTGTCTCCTTCGCCTCCTCCCCCATCTCTTCTCTCCCCCGGCCAGAGGCTGAGGAGAAACCCGGGAGGAGCCCACCCGGGCCTCTGGGCCCCACACCAGGCCTGAGCCTCCCCCTACTCACTGCAGTGGGCGAAGACCGGCAGGACCTGCCCCATGGCCCACCTCGGGCCTGCATCGGGACCCCCGCCCACTCCGGCCACGCCGCCCTGGGCCTGGGGCCGCGGGCGCTCATCTCCGCCGCGCCCAGGACGCCGCCGCCGCCATCCTCGCCGACTCCTCCTCCCGGGCCGCTCCAGCAGCCACCGCCGCCGCTGCTGCCGCCGCCCTCAGCTCGGCTTGGCGGAGGCGGGCGGGGCCGCTGGTGGGGGGAGGGCACTGCAGCGCGAGGGCCGGGGGCGGGGCCAGAGAACGGAGGGGCGGAACCTGAGGGATGGCGAGGGGGCGGGGAAACCCGAGAGGATGGAGGGGGCGTGGCCTTTCTAATAGAGGGGCTGAGCTAGGACCGTAGGCTGCTGGGCCAAGAAGGCATGGAAGGCGGCCTGAAGGGCGGGGTCTAAAGAGAAGAGGGTGGGGCCTTTATGGAAGAGGCGCCAGGCCTAGGGTAGGGTGAGGGGCTCAGGGAGAGAATGATGAAACAGCCTAGGTAGAGAAGATGGGGCCGTGGATCTCAGAGTGGTTTGGGGTGGAGCTAGAGGTGGCACTGAGGGGACGGTATAAAGATTCTACTGCTGAGAGGTAGAGTATGAGCCTAGATTCTCAAAGGGAGTGAGAAATGGGGCGGGAGGAAACTACTCAAAGTTTGAGACAAGGGGAAGAGCTCAGACATGAGTGGGGCTTAAGCCAATTTAGACTTATTCAGGTTGGGCGGGGTCAGTTAGAGACAGAGAAGGTAGAGGCGCAACCTTATCGAGAGTAGCGCAGAACAGGCAAGGGAGGAGGCGCGGCACAGAAGATGGGCGTAACCTGGAGTAGGGGGCTGGGCCTGCAGTTAAGAGGCGGAGCTAGAGGCGGGTCCAGGACTGTCCCAATATTAGAAGCTTGTGAGGCTGTGGGTTTGAATGAATGGGCGGAACCTGGAAGAGAAGCAACTGAAACCAAGAAGGGAGGGGACGAACTAAAACAATTAAGGATTTAAAGCTTTTGAAACCGGGGACGGGACCACTGATTATGAGCGGAGCTTGGACAAAGCAGGGCTGAGGACCCGAAGCCTAGGGTTGTACTGAGAATACGAATTCTAGAGATCGTTTCTCTGTAACCCTTGTTTACTTCTGTGACCCAGTTTCCTCTTCAGTAAACTGGAGAAGATGATATAAAATAGTGTGTAGCTCATGATAAGTGCTAGTGTGTTATTATTTTTCCCTGACCCAAACTTCAAATCTCGCTTTGAAGGTGCGAGAGAGGAGAACGAGGAGTTCAATCCCTTCTAGTGACTCGACTTGAGTGTAAGTCAAGGGCATAGGAAGATTTAGGTGGTTTAAAATCTCAACGGTGGAGGGGATTAGTGGAGGTGACGAGGGTGAGGGAGCGGTTAGCAGGTGCAGAGGGTGGAGTCTTCCCGATCCCCAGGCCGAAGGATGGAGGCCCTTGCCCGCCTGCTGGAGCGTCTTCTCTGGCCATCTCGCAAGGAAGAAGAGGCGGAGGAGGAGGAGGAAGAGGAGGGGAGGTCTCCGGACGGGCCTCAATCCCTTCTGGACGCGCCGCGCTGCGCCC
Source organism: Camelus ferus (assembly GCF_009834535.1). Taxonomy (NCBI): domain Eukaryota; kingdom Metazoa; phylum Chordata; class Mammalia; order Artiodactyla; family Camelidae; genus Camelus; species Camelus ferus. The sequence continues at coordinate 15,577,761 of NC_045704.1, read as the reverse complement.
AGCGGCCTCATGGGGGTGTGGCGGCGTCGTGTGCCCTGAGCTTCGGGGCGAGCTCAGTGCAAGGCTGGCGAGCACACATGGAGGACGCTCATTGCGCTTGGCTCGCGCTACCTGGGGTGCCCCCAGGCTGGTCTTTCTTCGCAGTCCTTGACGGCCACGGCGGGGCGCGAGCCGCCCTCTTTGGCGCGCGCCACCTGCCGGGCCACGTGCTCGATGCTCTGGGCCCCGCGCCCCACGAGCCGGAGGGCGTGTGCAAAGCGCTGCGCCACGCCTTCCTGAGCGCAGACGCACGCCTGCACGCGCTCTGGCCCCGCGGCGAGCTCGGCGGCTCCACCGCTGTGGCATTGCTGATTTCCCCGTGCTTTCTGTACCTGACGCACTGTGGTGACTCCCGCGCGGTGCTGAGTCGCGCCGGCGCCGTGGCCTTCAGCACCGAGGACCACCGGCCTCTCCATCCCAGGGAACGCGAGCGCATCCACGACGCAGGCGGCACCATCCTCCGCCGGCGCCTCGAGGGTTCTCTAGCAGTATCGCGAGCACTAGGAGACTTTGCTTACAAAGAGGCTCCAGGAAGGCCCCCTGAACTGCAGCTCGTTTCCGCGGAGCCTGAGGTGACTGCCCTGGCACGCCAGGCCGAGGATGAGTTCATGCTCCTGGCCTCTGATGGAGTGTGGGACGCGATGTCTGGCACTGCCCTGGCGGGACTGGTGGCATCGCGCCTCTGCTTGGACTTGGCTCCAGAGCTTCTCTGCGCGCAGCTGTTGGACACGTGTCTATGTAAGGTCCTGAGGGCGGGGCTTGAGATCTTTGAAGAAAGAACCTAAGGGATTTTAGCGGAGGAGGAGCTTTGATGGAGAGGCAGGAATAAAACTAGAAAAGGAGTGGAGCTCCACTAAGGGGCAGGGCCAAAATATGCAGAGGGCGGAGACTGAGGGAAGACTTGTGGCAAGATGGGAGAGTAGTAGTGTTAGATAGGCAAGTGGGTGGGGTTTAAGAGAAAGGGCCTGGGTTTTTTGGAATGGGACAGCCCTTAGACTTAGGAGTGGGCCCTAAGGTATGATCAGTGGCTGAAAGAGGAGCAGCTAAACAGCAAAGTGGGAGGAGCTTTGGTGAAGGGAAGTGGTTCTCTTTAATAGAGTGGGGCTAGGACAGTGAGAGGGCATAGTCTCAGGGACTGGTCCTTGTGAGAGGCCTGGTTTAGACTGGCAGAAAGTTGGGATTTGAGAGAAATGGATGTAACCAGATTGGGAAGAGGCACTAGAACCCAGGGAATGTTGGGAAACTCTATTTCCAAGGGCATCCAACCGTGTCCCACCAGGCCCTCTTTTCTCCACCTTCTCCAGGGCAGCCTGGACAACATGACCTGCATCCTGGTCTGCTTCCCGGGGGCCCCCAGGCCTTGTGAGGAGGCCATCAGGAAGGAGCTAGCACTGGACGCAGCTCTGGGACACAGGGTTGCAGGTGAGCAGGTGCCAGGAGCCCAGCAGAAGGGGTGGTCGCCAAGGAGGGGCACCCCCATAACTCTTGCTTCCTTCTCAGAGCTATGTACCTCTACCCAGGAGCCTCCCAGCCTGAACACAGTTTTCAGGACTCTGGCCTCTGAGGACATCCCAGATTTGCCTCCTGGGGGAGGGCTCTACTGCAAGTAGGTTGGGGTGGGGTAGGGTGGAATGGGAGGAGGGGTGGTAGGGTGGAATGGGAGGAGGGTCTCCTCCTGAGGGCCTTCCTTTGCTCTGCAGGGCCACAGTCATTGCTGAAGCTTATTCTGAGTTCTGCCAGGCCTCAGCAGAGCGCTGGGTGGTAAGGACCCTGTGTTCCATAATCTTTCTCTTAGAAACATGTAATCCAGCCCCCTCACACTGCCCCACCTCCTTAAGTGAGGGGGAAATTGAGGCCAGGGGGAGAAGGGCCTTGCCTGATACATTAATAAATTCTCACTCCTGGTCCTGAAAATTGTGCTAGGCATGATGGGGGTGGGGGGATGCTGAAGCAGAGAAGAGACTATGCTTGCCCTCCAAGAAATGTACCCCCTACATTGCTCTGTGAAGCCCTATCATCCCAAGCACCACCCACTCTATCCCAGAATAAGGCAAAAAAATTCAAGGAATGTTGATGACCCATACCAAAGGCTGATTGCGCTGCAGAGACCACCATAACATCTCTGAGGGTGGTCCAGGTCTTAGATGAGAGAGGTTGGGCACAGACAGCCTATTTGGAGATGTCCAAAGAAGTGGTGGACGAAACCACATAAACTGAGGTATGGGGTGGGAGTCAGGGAGGAAATGTGAAGTAGGAAACCTGAAAGCCTTTGCAGGGCAGAGAAGGGAGTTTGGTTATTACCAATTGGAGGAAGGCGGTGGGGGGTAGGGGGATTGTTGATAGTTTCTCAAGAGTTAAAGGAGGTGTTTGTCAGGATTCTTTCGTGTTGTGAAAGGCAGAAGCCCCCATTCAACCTGAGAAAACAAACCAGGGGATTTCCTGGGCCATGAAACTGAAGAGTTCAGAGACTTAAGGCATGACTGCTCCAGTTGTCGGATGATGTCATCAGGAATCGTCTCTTAGTTTTAGTTTCTCTGAGTTGGCTTCATTCCCAGGCAGGGTCTCCGCTTGAGATAGCAGAGTTGCACCTTCAGGCTCATATCCCAGGAGCCTACAATCCCCAGTGGAGAGGGCGCGCCAGTTTCCCGGTAGTTGCAGCTGTGGTTCCAGAGCTGGTTCCCATTGGCCACACCAGATCACGTGCCTGACCAGTCACTGTCTCTGATTGGCTAGGCTAGGATCACAGGCCCATCCCCCCTCGCTCGGGCTTGGGGTTCACACCAGGCAAAACTGAGGGACTAAGAGATGGGGAATCCTGGTTCCTCAAAAGGAAAATAGGAGTGATGCTTCCAGAATACAGGGGAGTAAGTGCAAAGATGTAAGGGGTTCCTATTCCCACATTTTATGTTACAGAAGGGGCACAATGGGGCTGGGCCACCCGCTGGCACCCTTTCAAGCTCTGCCTTGGACTTGGAGGCCTGACATGTACACAGCTGTCATCCTTTGGGGACCCTCTGCCCCACTGGGGCCTCAACAGAATAAAGGAAGAAAACTCCCCTTCCTCGGCTGTGTAGACCAGCGGAAGGAAGGCAAGCCAATGGAGGAATCCCAGAATGTTTATTTCCCTTTCTCCTACTTCCCTCTCAAATGAAGTCTTATGAGATAGGGGAAATTGCACCCGTCAGCTAGACTGCCCCCCCCCCAAAAAAAACCCAAGCACAACACCCCCCAAACCAAATGTTTCTGAAATATTTAGAGCTGAATGGACCCTGAGAAATCATACAGTTCAATAACCTTCTCTTCCCTTTCCATTTTTTATCTGTTTGGGGGTAGGTAGGGGGAAGTTTGATTAAATTTTCATTACATAATTCAAAATACATTTTTCTTGCGGAGGTGGGGGAAACACAAACATTATTTGCCCAGTCCTTTGGCAACTATGTATTGGGCACCTGCTGTCTGCAAGGCCCTGCTCATAGCCGTCAGCTAAGGAGACCCACTGAGGTTTCTTACCCCCAAAACCTCCTAGTGTGAGGGGTGGGGTGGGGGGACAGTAAACAAGGGAACCCATAAATAAGGTAATTTCAGACACTGACAAATGTCTCAAAGAAAATGAAACTGGAGGACGTGATAAGCCAATGTCTAGGGGAGCTACTTTGGTTTTTTTACATTATTTATTTTTTGAATGGGTAATAAGTTCACTTGGTTTGAAATTCAAAGGGCACAAAATGGTATAAAATGAAAAGTCCCTCTCGATCCCCCATCCAACAGCCACTCAATTTTCCACCTGGGGATGAAGAGGGGACCACTGAGCAGGAACCTAACACAGAAGTAGCCAACCATGCAAAACCCCAGGGAAGAGTGTCCCAAGGTGAAAGGAACAGTCAGTGTGAAAGCCTAGAGGCAGGACTGAATTTGGCATTTTCAAGGTGAGGCTTGAGATTACAACCATCAAACTCCATGATCCCATCCCCTGTCCCCAGTGGACACCCCTGCAATGAGTCGGAGTGATTTTTTTTTTCAGATCTTTTATCGGGCATGTACACACACATATATATGGTACCTTAGGTGTTTCCTTGATTTTTTTCATACCCTATGTATCATTTGGCAGTCTGGGTTCTTTGTTTGTTTTTACTCAGTAATGTGTTGGAGAATTCTTCATGCCACTTGCACATCTCATTCTTTTTAGCTGCTGCGTAGCACTTCAGACAAGAGATGTGCAATGGTTTCACCGTTCATCATCCTCTTGATGGACATTTAAGCTGTTTTCAATTTCTTGCCCTTACGTCACTGCTGCCATAAAGATCCTTGATCAGGCTCCTGTGTCCATATGCAAGAGTTTCTCTAGTACAAGGGTCTGCTACATCTTTTGTGCAGCACTTGAGCTAAGAATGAGTTTTACATTTTTAAAGGCACACAGAAGTCCTCCCCTCCTATTTCACAGATGGGAAAGCTGAGACCCAGAGAGGAGTAAGGACTTGCCCATGATTACACAGAACAGGGGTTCTCATACAGCTAGATAAATGTGTGTTGAGCTGCTGTTCTGGGCCTGGCTGGGTTAGTAAGACCCAAAAATCAATCAAATCTACCTCTGCCCCCAAAGACCTCACTACCTGAGGAGACATATAGAGAAACAATTATAACCTACTGTAAATCAACGGTTCAAGGTCTCCCAGAGTGGGGTGGAGAAGGGGTGAGGATAACTCAGCTCTTGTGAAAACAATGTCAGAGCATGGCCTAGGAAAATGAGGTGAAGGAGCTCAGGACGGCACGCAGGCAGCGGATTCCGCTTGGAAAAAGGCTGGGAAGGTTGAACCCTGAGAGTAGTTGGTTTTACACTCATACTTTGCACCCAAGCACCACTGGAGTTCTGGTGGCTCAGGCACGAGGCAGGCCTCAGTTTACCCATTTCTAAACGTCGAACTGATGATTTCCCAGACTCCTGCCCCTGCCTTCGGCATCTTATCCTGGCCAGGTGGCGCTCTACGGGAGGGGCGTGACCATATTAGTGACGTCACGTGGGGCGGAGCCGGCAGGACCCGCTGCGGAAGCCTGGGAGGGTGTAGGGACTCAGTCGAGTCCCCGGCGCGTGGGGGAGGGGGCTCCCCGCCTCCGTGTCCTCCGATTGCTGGATGATCCCGCCATCCTCCTCAGACGAAACTGAGTCACGGCGGAGCGTGCATCGGGAAGGGGCCAGGGACCTTACCCTTTCGGGGACCGGGAGTCCCATTTCCACCCAGGTCCAGCGACGCACCCGTTCCCCCCTCGCCACACACACACACCCTGCGGCTGTGAGTCAGCGGCCGGCCGCACCCCCTCGGCCCACTTCCTCCTCACCTTCCCAGGGCGGGCGGGGGGAGGACAGTGAGAGGGGTGGGGCCCCTCCCCACCCATCCCCCTCCTCTGCAGGGGGTGAGGGAATTCACCCTTTAGTAACACTTCATAAATTGGCAGAGAAGAGAGACGTTACGGGGTCCGAAGGCAGGAGGATTTAAGGGAGAACATTTGAGAGAATCTATGCTTAACCAGAGGGTCCTCCTCGCCCCCCAAATTGAGTAGAATGTAAAGAAATGGAGAAGATGACGGGGAAAGTGAGAAGAAATCGTACCCCCATTCAGATTCCCATAAGAATTTCCATCGTGGGAGTAAACTAAGGATCAAGGAAGGATCCCTTCCCCTCCACCAAGCTTCCCCCCTAATTTGGGGGTGACCCCCCCCAGAGTGCATAGCTATGCAATAACATTGGGGAAGAGGGAAATAGCGGAAGTCTAAGGTTCCGCGTTGCCCTGTTAAGCACCCTCCACCTCCCAACCCTACCTCCTGGAGATGTCCGCTGCCCCTTTAAGGCGCGGGGCATTGTGGGTGTGGGGAGTGGAATTTTGGAACGAAATGTAGCGAAGAGAAGTACAGTAGTAAGAGTAACATTGTAGCCGCCGCCGGCCGAGGGGGCGCGCCGGGGAGTGGACGCTGCACCCCCTTTCTGCAGCAGGGACCCCGGATCACAACCCCAGAGGGAGGAGGCGCCTGAGGACCCGCCCCGGCCCTGTCCACGTTCCCCCCAGGAAGCCGGACTCTATGGGGCGGGACCCCGGGGGAGACTGAGCAGAACCTGGAGCCAGCCCTGAACCCCTGAACCTCGAGCTAGGGGCGCCCCGGGAGCACCTACCCCGTGGGCGCTCCGCCCGCCCGCCCAGCAGCCATGAGGTGAGCCACGAACTGCCTCCAGATCCTTCCCCGCCCGGCGCGGGCTCCCGCCCCGCCTTTGTCCCCCTCCCCCCAGCTTGCTCCAGGCTGGAATTTGGGGACAGGACACTGGGAGCCTCGGATTTGAGGCCGAGCCCCCTTGGACGAGCTCCAGGTATTGACCACTTTCCCCTTGAGTCCCAAGGCTCCAGGTGGTGCCGGTGAGGTTCTTCTAGGATCCCTCAGATTTGGGGGCGCTCCGAGGACTCCCGAATTTTTAAAAGACTTTTTCAGAGAACCTCCAAGTTGGTAGATACTGCCCGCAAGGAGGCCAGAATTTAGGCAGGGCTCGGACTTCCCCAAATCTCAACCTGGCCCCGAGAGGGATTGTAGGGGGCCAGTTTGGGGGTCCCTGGGACCTGGAGGAGAGATTAAGACGTAGATCTTGGTTTTCTGGGTCCCCTTTTACGTGGCGCTGTAAGAAGTCTTCCCAAGAGGGATCTTCTCCTTAACTTCGGGGGTACTTAACCACCTAAATTTGGGGGGCTCATCCTGTGGAGGAGGTTGGTGCGGACGGATCTACGGACCCAGACGCAGCCTTGAGGGTCTGCTTGGGACTCCCCTCCCCCGCCGCTCCCTACCTACAATTTGCTTGAAACAGGCTGTGCCTAGGACCGAGCGAGCGCTACGAGCCGAGGGCGGCTCCCCGGCCCCTGGCCAGAAGGGCGGCCCCTCTCCCCCACCTGCGCGGCCCTAGGGAGGGAGGGGGCGCGGCAGCTGGGGGAAGGGGGGCCTTTGTCTTCCTGACTCACCTGTCGAGACAGCTGGTGTGGGGGGCGGGCAAGGAGCACTGTGGACAGGCAGCTTTCCCCACCACGGCGCCTCCGCCTTCTCTCAACACCGCCCCCCACCTTCCCCGGCCGTCCGGAGTTGTGCGGTTGGAGGAGGGGGCGTTGGAAAGCTTCAAGGTCATAGCCCTCTCCCCCTGGGACCTAGGCTTCCCAGAGAGTTCCAGCTATCTTCCCAGGAATTTAATCCTGGGGGAAGGGGGCCCAAGGGACCCAGGGATTTTGTCTTTTCCTGGGGCTCACCTGAGGGCGGGGCCAGTGCGGGCTGGGGGATCCGACTAGCCCCCCCAACTCCCCTCCCCTTGGCCCCCCATAATCTCTCCCTTGAGGCCTGAGCCTGACAATACTATCTCCCTTCCTCTACTCTCTCTGGGACTTCCTGCCCCAAAGCCCCCAGCTTGAGGGGGAGGCCCCTGGGGACGTCTGGGGATTAACCCCCTGGTGCTCACATACTCCCACTTCCCCCACGTTCCTACCCCTGCCCTCTGACATGTGTGGCATTCCTTTTTACAACCGTTAGAGAATCCGTCTCCCACATTTGTTCTTTCTGATGTAAAGGGACTGTTGGGAAATTTGGAGCATGGGGGCACCCACAAGACTTCCTGCCTACCCTTTCCCCCATTATAGCAACATCCCTGTCCTGGAGAGGGGTCAGTTTCAGGGAGTCAGGCTCTCTCCGTTCACCTTCTTCCCGGGGGACTCTTCTCTCCCACTGCCCCCCCCGCCCCGCCCCCCCCCCCTTGCGTTTCCGGTCCCAGGCATGGTGGAAGGCGGATGGCGGATGTCCGAGTTAGTGCTGCCTCACTCACTGAGACCGTAAAAGGGCAGGAGCAATGTCTCAGCCGGCCTCCGCCCCCCGCCCCCCCCATCCCGGAGGCCCTGGCCCTCCCACAGGCCCCCCTATTGCTGGCCGGGCCAGACCTCCCACCTCCTGGGGGGTGGCAGAAGTCGTGCCTATGCCTGTCCCACCAGAGGGCCACTCCCACCTCCTGACGGGGTTTTCCCTGAGGAAGGCCACACCCGACCCCAAATGGCTGTGCCCCTTCTCCCAGGACAGCTAGGACTCAAAAAGACCCACACCTCTGTATGGTGGCAGCTGGGGAAACTGAGGCTCAAAGAGAGAATGGCCTGACCCAAGACCCCTCAGACATTCCTAAGCAGTGTTGAGGGAGGGAAGGGAACTGGGATCCTCTGATTTCTGGCTGGTTTGGCTAGGGGCAGTTGGAAGAGAGGATGTTAAGATGGAAAATTACAAGATATAATTCTTTTTCTCCTAGTTTAACAAATATTTGTTGAATGTCTGCTGTGTCCAGGACTCTGAGCTGGGATTCTGGGAAGGCTGGGAAGTGGGGCAGAGGTCTGAGAATCTCAGGGCAGAAGGGACTGGAGAAGAATTTGGTCCATTTCTTTCCTCTTCCAATAGTAGTAATTGTTGTTGTTTTATTTTCTTTTTTAATAATGAGAGACCATTTGATCAAGCATCTACTTTGTACCAGGCATTGTACTAGGTGCCTGATTAAATTTAATTCTCAAAGTAATTCTAAGAGATTGATACTATTATGACTGTCCCCCTTCCCCAGATGGGAAAATGTAGGCCCAGAAAAATTAAGCAAATTGCCTATTAAAAGTCAGTTTGGAAGTGGGCAAGCCAGAATTTGAACCCAGGGCTCTTTCCGGACTCTTATGCTATTAGAGAAAATGGAAAATTAAACCTTCAGTGGTCTTTAAAAACCAAAAACTAGTAACGTGCTTTCACTGTACAAACACTGAAGATGATGCCGATAAGGAAGAAGAAACCCAGTTACCTTCCTGTTCACTTAGGGGGAACTGAGGCCCTTCAGGGAGGAGGGACTAAAGTGAACCCACACAAGCCCCACGGACCCTAGATTTGATCTCTATTAAGGGTTGCTTCAAAGAAGATTTGTAGTTTGGAAAGGTTGCGTGTGCCTGGGGGCTGGGGGGCGGAGGTTGGATGACAAGTTTTACGGTGTAAGGGGCTATAGGACAAAGGGGTAAAGGGAAGGGCAAACCTCTAATCTTGGAGGCCTTGAGTAAACCAGAGAGACTATGTTGATTGCATCCAGTGATGAGGAGCTCTCACCCTCCTGTTTTGCCCCTCGGCACCCTTGGAGTGGGCCTGTGCCAAATTCCAGGTCCTGCCCTTAGGGCTTTTCTTATCTCTTTCAATTCTTACCAAACCTGTTGAGTTTTGGTTTCCAGGGCTAGAAACTAAGGCTCAGAGAGGGGAAGCTGCACAGCAAGGAGGGTGACTTGAACGTTTGTTTATCTATCACATGCTAGAGTTTTCCAGAATGGGTGGACTCGTGGGGGGAGGGGGGGAGTTGTGGGCTGGCTGGGGTAAATTAAGGCTCTCATGTCACACTGAGGGGATGAGACCCCAGAGACCATTGGAATTAGGTAGACCCCATTTCAGTCTCACTCCCTGCTTCCTGGTGGTGGGATTTCCCGTGCCAGCTTTTGCCCTGGCTTATTTATTTATTTTTTTTAACTTAAGTAATGCATTAGTTTACCAGCCCCTGGTAAAACAAAACAAAATGAAAAGAGAAGACATAAGCAATTCAAAAGGGTAAACAGTATGAAATGTCCATTTCCTCCCTCCCTCCTTCTTCAGGCCCCCAGTGCCCCAGTGCCTCTCAGGCAGCCACAGTTAGTCGCCTGAGAAGCAGCCTCTGCATATATCACCACTCTGTGTGCAGAGGTATTTATAGCCTCCCCACCTTTTTTTTTTTTTAATAAACCTCTGATACACACTACTTTATACCCTGCCTTAAAAAAACATTCAGCTTAGCTGCTTCCTCCTCTTTAAATGAGGTTAAGAACGTGGGGGGGACTTGTATTCAATTATGAGCCCCTTGGCTTATTTGCTGTGTGACCTGAGATAGCTGTCTTCACCTCTCTGTGGCCACAGTACCCCATCTGTAAAAAGGGTAAGCACCGGAGTCCATCTCAGGAGGTCATTGCAAGGTTTATTGTAGAAATTAGAGCTTAGTACCTAGAACAGTGTCTGGGAGGAAGGCTAACCAGTAAATGTCAGCTACCATTTTAAAATCTTTTCCCTTTTTTTAACCGGTGGCTAATTTAACAACAGTTGAATACCTACTACGTGCTAGGTAGGCACCATTCTAGGTTCCATGGACACAGCAGTGAACAGAAACGTCGCTGTCCTGACGTTTTGGTAGGAGAGATAGACAAGTATCTGTCGGGCAGGGATCCATGATACGAAATGTGCAATATGCAATGAGAAGGAAAGGAGCTTTTCTAGATAGGGTAGCCAGGGAGGGCTTCTCAGAAAAGGTGACGTCTAAACAGAGAACTGAAGGAGGTGAAAATCCACGTTGAGGGAGAACGAGAGCACAGGCCTGAGGCTGGAAGGTATCTAGCACACTGAAGGAGCAGCCTAGAGGCCAGTGGGGTTGGAACAGCAAGCTGGAGGGAGGGAAGGGATGAGATCAGAGATCTCACAGATCATGAAGGCCCCGGAAGAACATGGCTTTTATGCTGCAGGAGCCACCATGGGAGCTTCCAAGAAGAGGAGGGACACGATCTGACTTGTGTTTTAACAGGATCCTTCTGCTGTAATGGGGATACCATGGGTTGGAGAGGGACAAGACCAGTCTGAGTTCACTCAGCAGGTGCTAGCTCTCTGGCCAGATCAGAGACTCAGCAGGGCAGGGTCACTTGGGAGAGCAAAGTGCAGCCAGGGTGGGGTAGCAACAAAGGCCCCAGGCACCTGGCCAGAGTCTGCCCTGGGTGTGGGTGGCAGGTGTGGGTGAGGCCTTACCCCTGCCCTCCAGGGGCAGTGGAAGCCAGAAACAGCCCCTGGAGCTGTGCTTGTCTGCAAACAGCACCCACACAGTCCCCTGTGGTTAAGACTGTGGACTTGGGAGCCAGGTGGCCTGGGTTCAACTCCTTGCTCTGCTACTTACTAGCTGTGTGATTACAGGCGAGTCAAACCTCTCTGGGCCTCTGCAGTCCTTGCAGAATGAGGATGAAACTGCCCATCTAGAAGGGCTGCAGTGAGACTAAAATGAGAGACTATGAGGAAAGGGCTTAGGGCATCTGACCAGCTGCAATGCCTGATAAGAGGGGCTGGCCCCAATTAAGTAAACTTGCGGGGAGAGGTCCAGGGGACTCAGCTTCCGGGCCTAGGAACCCAGATCTGGATCTGTTGAGGGGCTTTCCCTGCCTTGTCTTTTACAGTGTCAGTGTCATGCCCCAGCCCCCAGCCCTGGTAGAGACAGAGCCTTCGTGGGGTATAATTTCTCTCCCCGGAAACCTCTGACGACCGACTTCCTCTTTTCAGGAAAAAGTCCAGTGGGGGTGGGGTAGGGCAGGGACTAATGCTTCCCCCTGGTCTGTGTGACCTTGGGCAAGTCACTTCCCGTCTGGGAGCCTGAGTTTCCTCATCTGGGGAGGAGGGCATTGACCCTCCCCAGAAGGACTGGTAGGGGGGCAGGAGGGAAGTGGCTGTCCAGGGCCCCAGTAGTGCCTGTTCAGGGTGCCCGCAGAGGGGATGCCAATACTTCCTGAGCCCTCAGCACATGCCAGGCAGCGCACCAAGTGCTTGACATGCCCAGACTCATTTCCTTCTCCCACTGCCCTGGGAGTTGGGGTCTGCCATCTCCCCAGTTTGTAGGCAAAGAAGATGAGTTCTCATGTGGGAAGGTTGCTTGCCTGACTCACATGGAGTAGGTGGCCCAGCGGGAATTTGTGCCTAGATCTGTGGATGTCCGATCTTGAAACCTGAACCCTGAACCAGTTTACTGACCCCTCCCCCAAAGGCTAAGTCAGATGTCACCTCTAGGAAGATCTTTCTGACCCCCAGGCTGGGGCAGGCAGAGTGGGAGGGCTAGGGAAAGGGTAATGGGGTTCTTACTTGACTCAGATGTGCACTCGAGGGGGCTTTGTGTAATACACTGTACACTACAGCATCTTGTATTTTTTGAGTTGAGTTTCAATAAACTACAATCCCCCCACCTCAAAAAAAAAACCCCAAGCCTGCCTTGGGTTATCACTGTCTGCAGACTGGACCTCTCCTGCACTGGAGGGTGGGGCCGGGTCTGTCTGGGTCACTGCCTGGCATGGAGCAGGGAGTGTCTGCTGATGGCCATTGGTGCCCGGGAAGAGGCGGGGTGGATGGATGGGGGGGCGGCAGGAAGTGGAAAAGCCTAAGTAAGATCTAACCTCGGTCTCCAGCTAGTTGCAAGCCTCACCCTTCCCCTCTCCAAGCTTCAGCTTCCTCCTACCCAGTGAGGAGTGGGGGCGGGGGTGGGGTGGGGGTCCAAGCACCCCATCAGAGATAGGGAAACTGAGGCTCCAAGAGCACCAGGCATGGACTGGTTCCCAGCACTGCCCCGAGCTCCTGACCTGTCCCTTCTGTCTCGTCCCAGCTCCCCCTCCTCTGGCTCTCACTCTGCATCTCTCTCTGACTGTCCCAGTCTGTCTTTCTCCATCTGCTGTTTCTCTCTGCTCCCTGCCTTTCCACCTGGTTACCCCCACTATTCCTCTGTCTGTGTGTCTTTCAGTCAACCTCCACTCTGTCAATTCGACTCCCATTCTCACATCTCTGTATGTTTGTCTCTTCCAGTCTGACTCTTCCTCTTCCTGTCTCTTTCTCTCCATTTGACTGTCTCTCTCTCTTTCCGCGTCTGTCTCACATCCCCTGTTTGTCTGTCTCTCTCCCAGTCTGTCTGTCTCTCTGTCCCGCCTCTTTTTCTCTCCCAGTCTTTCTCCTCGTCTGTCTGATCTCGAGGATCTGTCTCCAACCCTCTCTCCTCATCCGTCTGTCTGCCTCTGCCTCTCCATGGGTCCCTCCTCCTCTCACACTGTCTTTTGTCTTTGAATCTCCCAGGGGTACCTGTATGGAGAGGGTGACTGGACCCTGGAGGGAGGGTGCCGGGCTCCCCTCTGCTAACAGCCCCTCTCCGCTTCTCTCCCTCCCGGCAGTGAGACTGTCGTCTGCTCCAGCCGGGCCACTGTGATGCTTTACGATGACAACAACAAGCGATGGATGCCTGCTGGCACGGGCCCCCAGGCCTTCAGCCGCGTCCAGATCTACCACAACCCCACCGCCAACTCCTTCCGGGTGGTCGGTCGGAAGATGCAGCCGGACCAGCAGGTGAGGCTTCCCTCCCCTCCCCTTCTGTGGGCTGCACCCACCACCTCTCACCCACCTTTCCCCTCCTGCCAGGTGGTCATCAACTGTGCCATCGTCCGCGGTGTCAAGTATAACCAGGCCACCCCCAACTTCCACCAGTGGCGTGACGCCCGCCAGGTCTGGGGCCTCAACTTCGGCAGCAAGGAAGACGCAACACAGTTCGCCGCCGGCATGGCCAGCGCCCTAGAAGCACTGGAAGGTTAGAGACAGTGGACAGAGGGGACCACTGAGCGCTGCCTTGTGACCTGGGGCCACCACTTTACCACCTGGGCCTCAGTTTACCCATCTGAAAACGGGGCTAATTCACTGCTACCGTGAAGAACTATTATGAGGATTTTGTGGGCTCCAGTGTGCCCCCGTGTGCACCCACATATAAAATGCACAGTTTCTAAGAGTACACTCTGTCCCATGAATTTTTACACATGCACACTCCTGTGTGACCACCTCCCAGATCAACATCTAGGTATTTCCAGCCCCTAGAAGGCTCTCTGTCCCCTTTCTCCAGGTAACCATTGTACTGACTTACGTCATCATCAATTAGCTTTCAGGCAACGTTATTCAGGGGGAAAAAACTCCAGTTGGTATTTCTTAAACTTGAACATGCCCACGAGTCATCTGAGAAAAATACACATTCTGATTCAGCTGGGTTGGGCTGGGGCCTGAGCCTCTGCATTTCTAGCATGTTCTCCAGTGATGCTGAGGCTGCTGGTCCACAAACAGAACTTTGAGGAGCAAGGCTTTAGGTGATGACTGTGCATCTGGGGTCTGGGGTCGCTGCTGTAGAATTTCAGATCACCAAATGGTGGGGGTGTGCTTGCTTCCTAGAGCAATTTCACTGCCAGTGGGGAGGGGCTTGCTTGTGTGGGGCACAGAAAAGTACATGGGAGCCAGAGGCCTGAGGGCAGGTGTGGAGGAGGCTGTGGGTTCTCAGGTGGGGGTTCTGAATTTCTGTGACAGTGGGTAAGAGTCTGGATGCTGGAGTCAGCTGGAATTCAAGTCTTGTTCCTGCAAATCCCAGTCTGCTGGACTCGGGACAAGTGACTGCTCCCTCTGCACCTTCCCTGTCCCCCCTGTAACCTGGGCATCCTCATAGTGCCCACCTCACACCCCAGCCTGGGGTGTCAGGGTTCCTGGGAGGCCTGGGGGAGCTGAGGGATCACACCGAGGGGTAGGGCTGGGTTCTGGGGTGACTCACCGGCCTTCACTCTTACCTTCCAGGAGGAGGGCCTCCGCCCCCGCCACCACCTACAGCACCTCCTACTTGGTCTGTCCAGAATGGCCCCTCCGCAGAGGAGGTGGAGCAACAGAAAAGGTGGGGCCAGTCCCTGGATGGGGAACCTTACCCCTGCCAGAATTCTAGGATGTTCCAGAAACCCTGACTCCTAGAGTTCAGAACTCTTCAACTTTCAGTTTCCAGAATGTTCCAACTCCCAGGGGACTAGAAAGTGACAACTTTCAGAAACTCCCACCTCCTGGAGTTTAAAAAACTCCTGATGCCCAGAGTTGCAGAACCTTCTGACCCTTGAAATCCTGGTCCCCCAGAATCCCAGAGTCCAGAATTTGCTTGCTTTAAAGGATCTTGGGCATTTTGTAACTCACGTGTTGGTGAAGGTCGGAGGACTAGAATGCTTGCATCTAGGTCCTGCCCTGTCCCTGGCCTCCCCTGCAACCCTTTCGTGGGCTCCTGGGGGATGGAAGGCACAAGGGGGGCTTAGGAGCCAGCCTTGCCGGAGACCTCTGAGGGCCGATCCTCTGAGGGACGATCTGGCAGGTTGCTGGCCATCCTCGGGGCCCTGACTGACGGCAGCTCATCATCCCTCCCCAGGCAGCAGCAGGCAGAGCACATGGAGCGCAGGGTCTCTAATGCAGGTGATTGCTCGATTGGCCTCAGGGGTCTGGGGACCGCTGCAGAGGGAGGGGGCCAGCCGGACAACAAAGAATGAGGCTTCTCTCTCAGCACCGCTCCTTTTCTGTATTTCTTTCAGGAGGCCCACCTGCTCCCCCGGCTGGGGGACCGCCCCCACCTCCTGGACCTCCCCCTCCTCCAGGTCCTCCCCCACCCCCTGGTATCTCCTCCTCAGGGGTCTCGGCTGCGGGCCATGGAGCAGGGGCAGGCCCACCCCCTGCACCCCCTCTCCCCGCAGCACAAGGTCCCAGTGGTGGAGGGACCGGGGCCCCTGGCCTGGCCACAGCCATTGCCGGAGCCAAACTCAGGAAGGTCAGCAAGGTAAGGGGACCAAGGATGGCTGGTGTGGGGTGACAGGGCCTGAAGAAATAACAAGACTGAGGCCAGAGTTGCTTGGAAGCCTCACAGGAGGGCTGGGAGGCCAGGAGGCCTAACCATAAAGCCCCCTCCTCTTTGTAATTTCTCCAGCAGGAGGAGGCCCCAGGGGCATCCTTGGCTCCCAAAGCTGAGAGCAGTCGAAGCACGGGCGGGGGGCTTATGGAGGAGATGAACGCCATGCTGGCCCGGAGGTGAGCCTGAGCCTGGAGTCCTCAAAGGTCATAGAAAGCCCTGGGATCAAATCCTCAGGCCTACAGTTACCATTTGGAGATTCCAGTTCTGTAGGGCCAGGTGGGAGGAGGGTTCACATTTCCATTTAGTTGGTTTCTTTGGATGAAAATTCCCCCTTTGATAGCCAGGTTTGGGATATAATGATGGGGACTGCATTCTCCTGAGATAGCTGAGATTTGCAACCACCTAGGTATCCTCTAGAATGTTCTAAAACCCAGAATTCTAGGACCTGAGGAGATCCTGCCTCAGAATCTGGGAACTCTGATTCCTTGAATCTCAGCGGTCTAAGATAGAGCCCTCTGCCCTTAGAATTTTGTGATTCCCAAATGTGGAAATCTTAAAACCCCCACCCTAATTTGAGAACAGCACACTCTTTAACTTCTAAAACTAAAGTTTTCTTAACCTTGACCAATTCCAGAACTCTGCACCCTAGAATCCACCTTTCCAGAACTCTGGAGAGGGGAAATGCTGAGTGGCTGAAGCCCTCTGTTTTTGACTTTCTCTCTTGCAGAAGGAAAGCCACACAAGTTGGAGAGAAACCCGCCAAGGATGAATCCGCCAATGTGAGTTAGGGGCTCTTCCTGCCATATACACCTTAGGCTGTACCCTTTGGGTAGGGGTATTGGAGAGGGGGCTTTGATAGGGATGGGCTGGGTTTGAAGCTAGAGGAGTCAGCCGAGGTGCAGTGGTCCCTGGCGCATGACAGTTTTATTTCCCACCAGCAGGAGGAGCCAGAGGCCAGAGTCCCAGCCCACTGTGGTAAGTGTGATAAGCCCACTCTAGTTACAGGAACTACAAGTCCCAGCCCTCTTCTCACATATAGCACACTTTCATGGGAGAGTCTGTACAAATAACGCTGGGTATTGTACTCTCCTGAGATGGTTCTTTGAACAGGGGCTGATGAGGCTCGGGGAGAAAGATTGAGGCAGAGCATTCCTTGTCCCTGATCTTTTTGATTTATTGCCTGTCCCCCAGAATCTGTGCGGAGACCCTGGGAGAAGAACAGCACAACCTTGCCAAGGTGGGCCATCAATATTGGGGCCCCACCCCCAGAAATAGTTGGATTTGCCAAATCTGTAGAGAGGAACAGTGTGACCAGGAATGGGAGGTAGGGGAGGCAGACCCTCTCTTTAACCTCATTTCTGCCCCAAACCACCCCAACTCTCCCAGGATGAAGTCATCTTCTTCAGTGACCACTTCCGAGGCCCACCCCTCTACGCCCAGCTCCAATGATGAGTCAGACCTGGAAAGGGTGAAACAGGTAGCTTGGGGAGAGGGGGCTGGAGGTGAGGTCTCTGGGGATAGAAAGGGGCTACAGGAAGAAAGGAGATCTGGGTCCAAACTCTGCCATGTGATTCTAGAAAAGGCCTTGGAAACCTCAGTTTTCTGGTCTAAGAAATGGAGAGATTGGATAAGATCAGTGATGACACAGACACCATAACTCCCTTATCCAGTGCCTGTGACCCTGCACTCATTCCTGATGAGTACCCAGAATCATTTTCAGCACACTGGCCCCAGACATTTATCACCAATCGGAGTTGACAGGAGACTGGAATGTCTTTGGCCAACCCTGGTACTGGGTGTTCTCCAGTACTTTTCTTCTGGCTCCAAGGATCCAGAATTCTCCCCTAGAATTCTCAGTCACTCTATGGCCTTGCCTGTGATGTCATGGTCTGTGTGTGATGAGGTTCTTGAACCTCCTTCCTCTGGCCCCTCAGTCATTAAGAAAGGGGGGATTCGCTTCTGCAAGTCCAGGTACCCTTCCTGATTGGTTGCACCGCATTATTTTCAGGAGCTTCTGGAAGAGGTGAGGAAGGAATTGCAGAAAGTGAAAGAGGAAATAATTGAAGGTGAGATTGTTTTTTATTTTAAATGTTGATTTATTTTGGAGGCATCATGGCCCTCGGAAAGAATCCTGTTTTGGAAGAGAAGAGGGAGGAGGCTCTGCCCTGATCTCTGCCCCTTGTTTCCTTCCAGCCTTTGTCCAGGAGCTGAGGAAGCGGGGTTCCCCCTGACCACAGGGCCCCAGAAGATCCAGTTTCTCCTTTCCGCACATCCCCTCGCCTGTCACCTGCTTTCCCTGCCTCAACTTGACTTGGAATTGGCTGAAGGCTACACAGGAATGCATTTTCCCCACTCCCCATCTCACCTGGAAAATTCCAAGGGGGTGTGGCTTCCCTGGCACCATGCCCACACCCATACTGGCTGCTGATTGGCTGGGGAGGCCCCCACCCTTTGCTCCCTTTGGTCCTTCCCCTGTGCCATCCCCTTGGGGCTGGTTCCTCTGCTGGGGATGTACCAATTAACCCCACAGTGAGGGGGAAGAAAGGAGGGAAGTTCACATTCCCTTGTTCTAGATTCACTTTAATGCTTAATGCCTTTGAAGTTTTGTTTTTTTAAGGAAAAAAAATATATATATATATTTAGGTTTGGGGGGAGGAAATTTTTTTCTCTTTGGTTTTGATAAAATAGGGTGTGGGAAGTTTTTAATGCTGTGCCCCAGGCTTGTCCCATTTGAGACAGCTATTTAATGGGGGGGATGTCCCACCAAGGCTGGGGGCGCCTCCCCCCACACTGGGACTTCCCTTCCCTCTGGCTCCTTCCCTTTTTCTATGAGGAATTAAGATGCTGTAACTTTTTGGAACCTCAGTTTTTTGATTTTTTTATTTGGGTAGGTTTTGGGGTCCAGACCATTTTTACCCTCTGGGGAAAATAAGATGAGGGAGAAAGGAAAAGGGGGAGGAGACCTCCCCTCTCCCACCTTCACCTTTAGCTTCTTGAAAATGGGCCCCTGCAGAATAAATCTGCCAGTTTTTATAAATGCTAAGATTTCTGGAGTGATTTTGATGGGCTGTGCTCATGAGGAAGGGGGCCCCTCCCTCCCCCAGTAATCTGCCTTCTCATCTTCCTCCCTCGCACTTGAACCTCCTTCCTCAGGCTCCGGCAGCCAGGATGGCCTCTGCCCCCTCTCAGCCTCCCTCTCTTCCTCCCAGTACCTCTCACCAGGCAGCCTCCTCACTCCTCACCCTGGCCCAAGCACTTCGCCACCCTAGAGAAAGCCAGGGGCAAGAGCCTTGGCTTTCCCCAGGCCTCAGTTTCCCTATCTGAGAAAGGGCTCGAAGGGTGACTCTGGCCCCTTTCCACCACAACCCTCCCAGCTTCCCCTAATTCTAGTGAGCCTTGTACCCATTTTGCATGTATATCATGGTTCTCAGACACATTCTTAAGATGATTTCTTTCCCCCAGAACTCCTTTAATTATAAAACATTTACAGTCTAAAACATATACATATAGAATTCAGAAGTCATAGAACTCATACAAACCCCCTTCGTGGTTCAATTGGTTGGCAGGGGGTAAGTGAGGTAGGTAACTCTGCCTGGTGGAATACTCCATTTGGTTGGAGGTAGGAAACTTCAGGGGTGAGGGGCAGGTGGTCCCACTAGAGGAAGCCTTTGCATGAAGGAGGGAGGTGGGTACTGGGTGTCCAGTCCAAAGGCAAGAAGGGGGAATCCCTGAGTACTCTGAAGAGCAGATTTGGATGGAAGATAGGGCTTGTGACAATGACCCATGTAGCAGGGGGACAGCTGGGTCCCCATGAGGGCAGCAAGGGAGGATGGTGGGAAGGTTTAGAACATTCAGACAGGTAAACAGGGGGCTGAGACAAAACACAAAATGGTTCAGCCCAAGACAGGGCCAATGTTCCCACTCTAAAGGGCCACAGAACATTGGGGGGGGGGGGTGTCAGTCTGGTGGAACTACACTGGAAGACACTGCTTGTCGTACTAAAAGCCTGTATATGTGTAGAAGGAGGTTCTGTTGGAATGATCCACTTAAGGAGGGGAGGACCCCAGTGAAGGTACCAATGGACTACAGATGGGAGCCACAGGGTGACTCGCTGGAGCTGATGCGCTCCAAGATCCGTCCTTCTATTCCCTGTCCCCAACTCCCCAACAAAAGAGTGAAGTAGATGGAAGGTGGTGGGGGTGGTCAAGTACATCAGAAGTTTCTGCATTTTCATTACAATGGTCTGTACCAGTGAAGAAGGGGGAAGTTGTCCTGGTGTAATGGATGAGGTCCCGGGGAAAAGATCACTCCTCAGATAAGTTGGAAGTGTGAGTGACAAAATGAGAAATGGTCCATGTGTCCTGCTAGCCCTCCCAGTGGTGGGTGGGTGGGGGTCCAATGAAAGACACTGCTTTTCCATTCCAAAGTGCTAAACCAGTGGATGGGGGGGGAGGGGCAGTTGGGGTGGGGCTGGAAGGTTCCATAAGTGGATGGGGGAGTCCCAGCAAAAGGTACCCCTCACTGGGCAAGTTAGTAGGGAGGTAACCAATAAGCCTAGTTCCATCAGCCCCAGTCCAGGATCACTTAATGCCCCTAAAGGGACCTAGTGGTATTAGCTGGGCGGGTTCAGGTAGGGACCCTGAGGACAGAAGGCCGTGTTGGACACATGGCGGCCCAGACATCAGTCACTCACAAGACCAGGGCCCTGCGGCTTCCTATTCCTCCGGCGCGGGCGGCTGATCCAGGGCGCAGAGCTGGGCGCGCACCTCTCGCATCTGCGCCTGCAGCTCCTCCAGGGCGCCCCGCGGCGGCGCCGCCTGCACCTGCGCCTGCAGGGCCTCGAGCGCCAGCGCCAAGTGGTCCACCTCGTCCCGCATCGCGGTCCAGGCGGCGCGCCGCTTCCCCCTTCTTACGACGCAGGTTCTTCTGGTGGCGCCAGTACTCCAGCACCAGGCAGCTGCAGGCCATGACGAAGATGGTGGCCTCGCCCAGCAGCTCGGCGCCCAGCTCAGCGGCCGCCTCCTCGTTCAGCGGCTTGACGGATTCGGCATTGAAGCCCATGAGGCGCATCTTGGTCCGCATCTCCATCCAGTGGTACACTGCCGGGGGAGAGAGGGGTCAGGGATCTTTGCTGGGGACTGCAAGCCCAGTCCCTCGACGCCTCGGCGTCTGGATCAGAGCAGTGGGGACGCGGCAGCCAGAATCGCGGGCGCTGGGGACTGGGCGCCATAACCAAGACCCGCATCGGGCCTGACACGCGGAATGCCGAATTAATTACTGGGCCAGGGGTAGCCCGGAGGGCATCTTTTGAAAACGTCCAGAAAATTCTGGTGAGCCGCCAGGGATGAGAAGGACTGCCCTAGAGGGGAGGTCCAGTGTGGGGACCGCACCTCTAGAGGGGAGGGTCACAATCCAGGGCAGGTGTAAAGCTTGCTCCCTCGCCCCTCTCACAGCCGACCAGCCAGGCCCGGTCCTCAAGTGCGTTCACTGTGGGGTTTGGGGCTTTGGAAGGAGCACAGGGCTGGAGCGCTGCTGCTCTGATGCCAACTCCTTCTTTACCTAATCACTTATTCATGAGAACAAGGATTATCAGCATTGTTTGTCATCGTTTGTAGGCACAGCATAAACATAGAGCTGAGGGTGAAACCTGATTCACTGCAGTAATAATTAATATTCATCCACTGATACACGAACTGATGGGAAAAATCTGCCTCCTTGGGCTCATTAAGGGGTGAATTTCTGAAAACATTTGATACTTGACCCCTTCCAACCGTCCTCCACAACAGCTGGGCTGACGGAAGTACCTTCCTTTAAGTTAGAAGAGTAACAGATACACCTGGGGGGATTACTTAGACTACACAGAGGTGGGTATACTGAGAGACAGACGTCCATCTTTCCACCTCCAGCTTTAGTCCTATTTCTCAAAGCTTAACCACTTTTGATCTTTTTTCTGTTAATATTTGTTAAACAAAACACTAAAAGGACTAGCAATAAAGAAAAAGTTTGACATGCTGGAATACACTGAAATTGAGAACTTCCATTCCTCAAAAGATCCCAGCAAGAGAAGGAAAAGGCAAGTTCTGGACTGTGGGGAGCCATTTGCAACACACCTATCTGACCAAAAAAACTCAGATTCAGGATATGCAAAGACTTCCTGGGTCAATAAGAGAACAGCAGACCTCCCAATGAGAAGGACGTGAATCCCCTAAGAGGATAAAATCTACAAGGCCACTAGACTTGTGAAGAGGTGCTGGCCTCTGCTACGTATCAGGAAACTACTAATTAAAGTCACAAAGAGAAAGCACCATAAACTCACCAGAATGGCTGAAATAAACAACCCACACATGCTAAGTGCTGGCAAAGATGTAGTTGGATCAGACTCAGAAAAGGTAATTAAGAACACCCACTCCGGAAGGTGGTTGGCAGCGCCTACTGAACATAACATTCGATGCTTTATGAGCTGGCAATTCTGCTCCTGGGAGGACACCCACAGAAACCTGTCACAGGTTCTCCAAAAGACATGTCCTGGCATATTCACCCCAGTGATATGAATAAAAGACTCACCACAACCCAAATGCCCATCAATAGTAGGATTGGTTTAAAAAAAAAAAAAAAAGATGCACACAGTGAAACACTCAACAGCAGTGAGAACAAATGAACCCCAACTACATTCAACAAGTTGAATGAATCTCACAATGTTGAGTGAAAGAGGCCAGACAAGGGCACATGCTGTGTGATTCAATGTATATATAAAGTCCCCAAACAGGCAAATTCAATCCGTGGGGTTACAAGTCAGGATGGTGGTTACCCCTGGGGGGCACAATGACCAGAAGGGGTGCATGGTAGGGTTTCTGGGGGACTGGTTATGTTCTGTCTCCTGTTCATTCTGTGAGAGCTTATCAAACTGTACACTTAGGATTTGTACACTTTCTTTATGTACATTGTTCTTCAGTTAAAAGTTTTTAAGTGCGTACCTAATGAGCATACGGTCCTGGGTTTGTTCAATCCCCAACACCTCCATTAAAAATAAGTAAATAAAAAAACTCCAGTTACCTCCCCCAAAATAAAATAAATACATATATACAATTTTTAGGGAGAAGGTATAGCTCAAGTGGTAGAGTGCAGGCTTAGTACCCACAAGGTCCTGAGTTCAATACCCAGAACTTCCTCTAAAAATAAATAAATAAACCAACTACCTACCCCCCCCCCCAAATTGTGAAGTTGGCTAATTTAAAATCACAACCCTCTACATCTTGTATGGGTCTTTCAGAGTGGCCCGATCTGAGTCATCTCATTAGCAATAACAGATACACCTACCATTAGGAATGAAGAATTTTGACAAAAAAAAAAAAAAAGAATTTTGACAGTGCCTTAGAAATTGTGAAAACGCCTAGATATATTCTTAACCAATAAAGGAGTTACTTGAGACATCAGCATCTAGCGCTCATTGGTGACTGACTCTGAAGATGGTAGTCAGTTTCAATCTCCTACCTGTCCAGTCTTCTGCAAGTGCTGCGGGCCTCCAGGACATGCGCCAATGCAAGCCGGAACCCAGGACCAGTGCCAGTTGGAAGTCCCGATTTCTTCTCTTACCAGGTACAGGGCTTGCCTCACCCTCCTCCTCTGGCCCAGCTCCCCAACCCTCACGTCTCTCTCTCCTGCAGCTCTCTTCCTCCTGCTGTTCCCACTCGTGCTCAGATGGCCCCAAGCCTCCAAAGGTGAGCTGGAGCATGGGGGACAGGGCACTGTGAGCCCTCTGGGGTGGCCGGGAGGCAGTGAGGGGCTCAACTCCCACCTCTACGCTCCTGCTCAGCTTAAATGTCAGCATGAGCGCAGAATTCTGACCCACCTCCCACACCCAGGTTCTGAGATGGCCTCTGGAGGATCCCCCATGCCAGCCCCTTGCGCTGAATGTGGGTGCTGGGGGTGGCGGAGTGCCAGAAATGGGGCGTCTGCTGAGCTGGGAAGAAGGGCAGTGATCGGCCAAGTCAAGAGCCAAAGTTGAGTACCACCCCCCACATACCCAGCTGGGGAGATGTTGTATTATCCCTTATTTTTTTTTCTTGGGGCAGTGTGGGGAGAGGTAATTAGGTTTGTTTGTTTATTAGAGGAGGTAATGGAATTGAACCCAGGACCTCGTGTGATGCTCTGCCATTGAGCTATACTCTCCCCCCATCCCTTATTTCAACCTCACTACCTGACAGCCAGATTCTGTCTGGGTGTTATGCCCGTGAAGCAGACAGTCCCATTTTAGAGATGGACAAAGTGTGGCTCAGAGGGGCACAGTTACTTACCTGAGGTGAGGGGGAGAGTGGGGCTTAAACCCTGACCCAGTGATGTGAGTTTCAGCCCTAAAATCAGGTAAGTGCAGCCATGGCATGAGGGACAGAATGCGGGAAAGGAGCCATAGGAGGCACAATCAGCTGAGGACTCTTCTGATGTGAGGAAGGTGGTGAGGAATGTAGTGCCACAATTCACCTGAGATGATGTGAGGCAAGAACAGCTGGGTGTGGACCTGCATCTCCTTGCCCCTGAAGCTTTGCTAGCCTCCCTGCCCCACCCACCAACCTTGGACATTGTACGTTTGTTGAAAGATGCTGACCTCATGCCTACCCAGCCCAACCTGCTCTCCCTCGGGAGACATTTGGGGCTGGTGCTCCTCACACCCTTAGTGACCCCACCCAGCATCAGCCTGATCCTTTGGTCAGGCTGATGTGTGGACGGGGCCACCTCGCTGTCCAGTTCTCTTTCTGGAGCCTGAGTGAGGCCGATCATCGTCTTGTGTGACCACTGGCTATCTGCACTTCATCGGCTGTGACTGGGGTGCCCAAAGTGAGTGGCTGGCAACCTTGCCCACAGGATAGGAGCTCACTGAGGGCCTGAGAGCTTGACCCCCTGGGCCAAGAAGAGGGCTGATGAGAAGAAGGCAGCCAGAGCAGAGGGGCATGACTGCTTTGGGGACAGAGGCCAACTGGCCATCGGACTTAAGTGCTGGGTAAAAGATGAATGGATGCAGGGAAATACAAATCAAAACCACAGCGAGATAGCACGTCCATCCATTAGGGGATGGCTAGAATCAAAGAGTCATATAACAACTGTTAGCAGGATGTGGAGGAATCAGCACTCTGATATAGCTGATGGGAATGGAAAATGGTACAATGTCCGGAACAGGCAGATCTAGAGACGGCAAGTAGATTGGTGGTTCCCCGGGGTTGGGGCTGCGGGGAGGTCGAAGAAAATGGAGAGCAAATGCCAGTGGACTGGGGGTTTCCTTTTAGAACATGTTCTAAAATTAATTGTGGGGATGATGGCACAACCCCACAAAAGTACTAAAAACCATTGACTCATATGCTTTAAATGGGTGAATTGTACGGTATGTGAATTCTATGCCAATGATAGTCTTAAAGTTAAAAAAAATGAACGGATGCAAGAGAGATAAGGTACGGGGGAAGGGCAAGTGCCTAGGCCCTCCTGCTGAGCCCTGTCTGGCCCTCAGGGGAGGTGCTGGTGGTGAGAAAGGAGAAGTGGCAGCTCTGTGGCAGCGTGGCGCTGGACCCCAAGGATGGAAAGTGGAGCTGCTGCAAAGGTTTCTACCCTTTCCACCGCCCCACACAGAGGTGCTGCCAAACCTGGGGGAAGTTCATCATCATCCCCATGGACCCAGAGAAGTCAGAGGCTGAAGACTGCAGGACACACACCCAGAAAACTCTAGGTAGGTCCTGGCCCCATTGCTAGCTTCCCTTTCTGCTCTGGGGGGTCTCAGAGACTCTTTTCTCTCTCCTTCCTTCCCAGGACCTCTGCCCTCCGTGGAGGGGTTTGTCTGCTTCCAGACAGGGCGTCTGTGCCAATAGCTTAGCTGCGTTCCAGTTCCCACTGTGTGACCTTGGACAACTGTCCTGCCCTCTTTGGGCCCAGTCTACCTGTCACCAAGTGACAGATATGCACAAGAACTTCTCAGCCAAACAGGGTGGGGTTGGGGCTTTTGTAGTCCCTCCCCACAGTTCCAGAAGTGATCCCTTCCCACAGTTCTGGAAGTGACAATTGTTTTTAAATATTACTTAAAAAAACATTTTTGGGGGTGGCAGGTAATTAGGTTCATTCACTCACTTATTTATTTAATGGAGGTGGTGGGTATTAAACCCAGGGCCTCATGCATGCTAGGTATGTACTCTACCACTGAGCTATACCCTCCCCCTAAAATAATTTTTTTAAAGATAAAATCCATAAGGAGAGAAAATGGAAGAGAGTTAATAAAAGGAATGATAGAAATAGTTGTGAATTACATATTATAATCATAATAGTGTAAGCAATAAATATTGATTTTACCAAGAAAGTTGTGATACAATTATATTAGGAAGATGAAGGGAGAGTCGGGAGCAACAAGATACAAAAACCATAGTGGGAGACAAGTGGTAATTGAAGAAAAAGGTCAAAAAATAGAGATAGAATCACACTGTTAAGAAATATGCAAGTAAATACAAGGGGAAAGGGAAGAGGAACAGCTAAAATGAACACTTGTCTCGGGTATGGGACTCAGACGAATGGAACAGGCAGAAAATGCCTGCTTTGTTATAAACCTTGCAGTGTATTTGATCTGTAAAACTACGTGTGCTTTTTTCTTAGTAATTACTTTGATAAAAAATTAAAGATAAGTTTAAAAATCAACCCCAAGGTTTTGTGGTGGGTATTAAGATAGAAATAATAAATAATCAGCACGTTTACAGTGCCTATGCACATGGCAGGTACCCAGCAAATACTAGTTTCCCACCTTTTGTCAGTTAGGCAGGGTAAGTGCTTGCAGTAATATGCATATGACTCAGAGGTTCGGTGGTTTGGCTAAGCACTCATGTGAGGTATGTCACAAAGCAAATTATGTGCCCTTCTAATCTTTTTTTTTTTCAATGAATGGTTTTATTGTGTCTGAGGAGGGGGTGTTCTCTCTGCAAGCTTTCAGGGGCCGCCCCTCTTGTGTTCAGCCCTCCTCTGAGCCCCTGCCCCATCCCAGGCCCACAAGAATGTCCCACAGCGGCGGGGGTCGGGGTGGGGGCAAAGGAAAGAGGCTCAGCTCCTGGCTGTTGGGAGTCATGACCAGGTGGAAATCACTGAGGGTCCCCACGTGGCCGTGGTGCCTGCTGACCCCCTGCAAGGGTCTCACAGATACAGACACTGCCAAAGTCAGGGGAAGCCCCATCTCTGAACCTGGGCTGGCGGTGACGTGGGTGTTTGGTTTTCTCTTCTCCATATGTTACGAAACAAAATGAAGACGGATGATGAGATTTTTGTGCGTTCTCATGCAAGGATATCCTTGATGGAACGAGCCTGATACTGAGGGGCACACATTCTGATCTGGTTTTGATGAAAAGCAAATCATACTATTAACTGGCTGGAAGTGTGGGACTTTCTTCTTTTCCTACTGGCTGATTGTATTTAATCAGCAGGTGTTCCAGAACAGGAAAGGGCAAGAACAATCTCCTAAGAAGCAGAACCACAGTGCCAGCTGGTGCCTGCCCAGGCCCTGTGACCCTCCAAGACTTCCTAGCCCCTAGGCATCGGCAGCATCCACCTGCTCCTCTTCAGAAGATAAACGCCCGATAGATGTTTGAGTAGCAAAACTAACGGCCCCGGGAAATCCCTGAATTCACTGTAGCTCTGGCTGACTTCTCTCAGTCCATGTTTCCCGTGTCCCTTTGTGTTCACGGTCCCTTCTTCAATAAAAAACCCTGCACGTTCACACTCGGGCGCTCACACAGGCACCTATTCTCTGTTTGACTCACTGTTCCCTAAAGCAGGGAACCTATCAAAAGCTTTCCTTTGTTCTTCAATTTCTCTTGGTTTCTGATAAATTCTTTTTACCAACCCACGTCACCAGCCCACCATGTGTCCTCCAATAAGAACCTCTGTGGATCGATCCAAAAGTGAGCCTCTTCCAGGAGCCTTCACCCAACCCGCCCCAAATCATGCACTAACTTGAAGTCACGTGCAGTATTCCACGTGGCAGGGCAGTCCGTCCACCTACCGTCCAGCGGGTTGTTGCCACCTGAGCCGCACTTGGATGGGAGACAGAAACCTTGGAACCAACCATATGTCTTGAGTGTGTGACTCACCAAGCCTGGGACCTTAGCTCCCAAATTGCAAGATCACAGAGATAAGTGCATGGAGACTGGGCTTAAATATTCAGTGCAAGCATGATTGGCGAGGGTCTGCCCCTGAGTGGGGATGGCTCTGGTGAGTGGTTGGTGTTGGGGGTCCTGGTCTCATGCTCCCTGGAAAGCCGGGGAACACTGGGGCTGCAATTCTTCCCTCCGTCCCCAGACACCCTTCTCCACTCTTGCCTGCCCTTCTCTGCTCCCAGGAAGCTGAGTGCGTGGGATGGCATCACCGAGACACTGTCCTCTATTTCTGGTGGGCACTGACTTGGGGCAGTGCCCTCAAGAGGGGGGGACAAGAGAAGGTAAAGCTGGGGTAGTTTCCCCGGCTCCTACATGGCTTGGCTGCAGCTTGCATCTGCCCATCTGGGTCCTGCTCCTGATTTCCTTCTGAGATCTCCGGGTGGTGTCAGCTCTGCTATGTCCAGTTCCTGGGGGCCTCAGCCCCTCCCTGGCTCCCTTCAGCCTGCCCACACCTGCCCACGCTGCTGTCTTGCACTCTCTTCAATAAACAAAATGAACAAAGCAAATAAACAGGAAAAACCCACACAGCCCCCTAGGGCACTTGGGGGCCATTAGCCTGGCCCTTGAGGTCTTGCACAAGTCCAGCCTCACCAGCTCATCTCAGCCCACCCCACCCTGCTCCAGCCACACCGACCACTCCTGGTGGCAGCCAGAGCTTTGCACAGGCCCTGCCCTTTACTGGAACACCCTTCCCCCCCAAACTGCTGCTCATGAAAGAGAGTGGCTCATAAATCCACCCTCACCTGGCCAGGGGGGTCTGATGCCTTCTCCTCCGAGACTTCTTATTGGTCACTTAAAATAGATACAGAACACTTTAGAGGATAAGTCCCACTTTGTACGTACAGGTACATTGACCAATATGTATACAATTAATAATTTTTTTCTCTTCACATACACAGGCTTAGGATCATGAAACACAGCTAAAAGTTAACAATGATCATCTCTGGGTAGTGGGATCACAGACGATTTTTTTCATTCCATTTTTTGTTTTTCAGTGTTTGCTGTGATTTCTCTAGAGAGCCTGCTGTGTTTGGAAATCTGTGGAAAATAAAGAAATGACCGGAATGGAGTTCCTTTCTGTACTCACTTCTCCAATTCCAGGTCAGCCCTCGGCTCTCAATCACGCAAGGCTTGGAGCCATACCCTCCTTTCCACGGCCCCAGGCCCTGTGTGATCTGGTCACTGACCCTTCATTTTGCCCACTATGCTGTACACCTTGAGCTCCAGGACAAGGTCATTTAAAAAAAATTTGTTTTTCACATCCTTCCTCACTCTCATCTCTGGACCTTTGCACATGCTGCTCCCTTTGCACCTGGTTTCTGCAGGACCTCGCCCCATGCCCCTTTTCCCTTTGTTGACTTTAACTTGTATCCTTTCACTGAAATGAAACATAACCATGTGTATATCACCTTTTGAGTCCTGTGAGTCCTTCTTAGCATATCATCAGGTCTGAGAGTGGTTTGGGGGAACCCCGACACAAGCAGATTCAAGGATTCAATGATATGATTCTTCACAATGAGGCATCAAATCACACAGGTCAGAATGGCCATCACGAAAAAGTCCACAAATGATAAATGCTGGAGAGGGTGTGGAGAGAAAGAACCCTTCTGTACTGTTGATGGGAATGTAATTTGGTGCAGCCACTATGAAAAACAATCTGGAGATTCCTTAAAAAACTAAAAATAGATTTACCATACAATCCAGCAATCCCAGTCCTAGGCATATATCCAGAGGAAACTCTAATTCGAAAAGATACATGCACCCCAATAGTGCCTCAGCACTATTTACAATAGCCAGGACATGGAAGCAACCTAAATGTCAGATTGACAGATGACTGGATAAAGAAGATGTAGTGTATATATATACAAGGGAATACTATTCAGCCATAAAAAGAATAAAATAATGCCATTTGCAGCAATACGGACGGACCTGGAGATTGTCATACTAAGTGAAATAAGCCAGAAACAGAAAGACAAATATTATGTGATATGACTTATATGTGGAATCTAAAAATAGGACACAAATGGAGTGCTCCTTGATCTGCAGGTTCAGGTTCACAGAAGGCTGCAGCCAGGCTCACAATGGAACCATGTTTTGCAACCAGTAAGACAATGAAGCTACTGTTTGGAGTCCTCAGGGCAGGATTCATCAAATTGAATATGCAATGGAAGCTGTCAAACACGGTTCAGCCACAGTTGGTCTGAAATAAAAAACCCTTGCAGTGTTGGTTGCATTGCAGAGAGCACGTCAGAACTTGCAGCTCATCAGAAAAAAATTCTCCATGTTGATAACCATATTGGTATCTCAATTGTGGAACTTACTGCTGATGCTAGACTGTTATGTAATTTTATGTGCCAGGAGTGTTTGGATTCCAGATTTGTATTTGACAGACCTCTCCCTGTGTCTCGTCTTGTATATCTAATCGGAAGCAAAACTCAGATACCAACGCAACGATATGGCCAGAGACCATATGGTGTTGGGTTGCTTATTGCTGGTTATGATGATATGGGCTCTCACATTTTCCAAACCTGTCCGTCTGCTAACTATTTTGACTGCAGAGCTATGTCTATTGGAGTCTGTTCTCAGTCAGCTTGTACTTACTTAGAGACACATGTCGGAGTTTATGGAGTACAATTTGAATGAATTGGTTAAGCATGGTCTGCGTGCCTTACAGAAGACACTTCTTGCAGAATAGGACCTAACTACAAAGAACGTTTCCATTGGAATTGTTGGTAAAGACTTTACGATTTATGGTGATGTTGATGTGTCTCCATTCCTGGAAAGTCTTCAAGAAAGACCACAGAGAAAGGCACAGCCTTCTCAACCTGCTGATGAAGCTGCAGAAAAGGCTGTTGAACCAATGGAACATTAATGATAGACCAGTCTATATGTGGATTATCAAACATGTAAGAATGCAGGAACACATACTGAGGACACTAATCTATACTTTGAACCAAAAGATGCAGAATGGTGGAATGGTATGTTTTAGGAATCAGTCCAGAAGTGAATTTTTTCCAAGCAACTTTACTGAAACCATACAATGGGGTGCATTTTTCTTTAAGAGAGTCTATATAACCATTTTGTAGAAAGTATAGCTATCTGTACTAATGTTTTTATATGGAGAACACAGTGTCTTTGTGGTTTTAAAGACAACTGTGAAATAAAATTGCTTTACCTGCAAAAAATAAAAAATAAAATAAAAATAGGACACAAATGAACTTATTTACAAAACAGAAACCGACTCACAGACATAGAAAACAAACTTATGGTTACCGGGGGGAAGGGGGTGGGGAGGGATAAATTGGGAGTTTGGGATTTGCAGATACTAACTACTATATATAAAATAGATAAATGACAAGACCCTACTTTATAGCACAGGGAACTATATTCAATAGCCTGTAATAACCTATAATGAAAAAGAATATGAAAAAGAATATATATCTGTATAACTGAATCACTATGCTGTACACCAGAAACTAACAAAACATTATAAATCAACTATACTTCATTAAAAAAAAAAGATACAATTCTTGTAAAATCCTCCTCACAGCTCCTGGAACCTAAGAAATGTGAACTGGAAGAGATTAATTTCTTCTGTGCCCCAGTTTCCTCCTCTGCAAAATGGGGGTTATAGTCATCCCGTCCTCTAAGGGTGAGGATGCTTATAATTTGGGGCAAAGAAGCTCTTCCCAGACAAGGGAGGAAAAGGAAGAGCCATAAGAGAAAAGATGGGAAAATCTGGCTTATTAAAAATCAAAAAAATTTGGGAAAAGGACAGAAGACCCCACAAGCAAGCACTGAGGACAACTAAGGCAGGCACTTCTCACAGGAGTTCAAATGTCCAGTAAACAGCTGAAAACATGCTGAGCCCACTCAGGACCATCAGGGAAGCAACGATCACACACACCCCCCCCCCATGCCAGTCTTCTTACCCTGAGGCTCTGACAAGAAGTTTTCCAAAAAGTATCCCCATCTCAGACAAAAGGGTAGTATGCAGATTCTTTGAAAGCACCTACAAATCACTAGTGAAAGACTGAAGAATAAAAAAAAGTGGATGCAGTGTATTAAAGAGTGGCTCCCAAAAGTGCCCATATCCCAGTCCCCAGATCTCGAGAAACTTGCTTTATACGACAAAAAGGACTTTGCAGATGTGATGAAGTTAACGATCTTGAGAAGAGGAATTATCCTGGATTATCCCTGTGGGTCATAAATGCAACCCAAAGTATCCTTATGAGAGGAGGCAGGGGGAGATTTGATCACTGTGGTAGGTTGAAGGGATGTCCACCCCCAAATCCCTGGAACATGTGAATGTGGTCTTTTTGGCAAAAGGGTCTTTGCAGATGTGATTAATTTAAGGATCTCAAGATGAGCTCACCCAGGATTACCCAAGTAGGCCCTCAGTCCAGTGCCAAGTGTCCTTATATGAGGGGGAAGAGGACAAGACAGACACACAGAGGAGAAGGCCACATGAAGATGGAGACAGAGACTACAGTGATGCAGCTACAAGCCAAGGAAAGCCTGGAGCCACCAGAAGCTGGAAGAAGCTGAGAACAGATTCTCCCCCTCAAGCCTTGGGAGAGAGCACAGCCCTGCCAATACCTTGATTTCAGCCAGTGATACTGATTTCAGTTTTATGGCCTCAGGAACTGTAAGAGAACAAATGTGTATTGTTTTAAGCCCCAAGTGTGGGGTCATTTGTCACAGCAGCCACCTGAAACTAATACAAGGGACAAAAGGCTTCGACAGATACAATTCTCATCAAACAATTGTATTAACAGATGCGATTAGTATCTTCGCAAAAGAAGATGATGAGAATGGCCAATAAGTACATATAAAGATGCTCAACATCACTACTCATCAGAGAAAAACAAATTAAAACCACAATGATAACCTATAATGAAAAAGGATATGAAAACGAATACATGCATATGTATGACTGAAACATTGTGCTGTACACCAGAAACTGACACATTGTAACTGAGTATACTTCAATTTAAAAAAACCACAATAAGATATCACTACATACTAACCAGAATGGTTAAAATTAAAAAGAAAAAAGAAAAGACTCAATATGAGCGGGGGAGGGTATAGCTCCGTGATAGAGCGCATGCTTAGCATACACGAGGTACTGGGTTCAATCCCCAGTACCTCCATTAAATAAACAAACGGACAAACCTGATTACGGTTTGAAAATAAAAACGGTACTACCAGTTGCCTAGAAGAAACCAAAAAATATTTTCAAGCTCTTGTTCAAAAGACTTGGTTTTGGTTGAAGGACGGACAAACAGTTGACAGGACAGGATGGAGAAAGAGGTGCTGTGTCCAGGGAACAGAGCGATGCTGCTGTCCGGTCTCAGGTGAGGAGGGGAAGTATGGACCGTTCCATGTACTTGGAGACGTCAGCCACCAGTACATTTGGAAAATGAAGAAGGCAGTTTCTGAACTTAAACTTGTCAAAAATCAAAACGCAATGCAACACAATCTCAGTGAATGACTTAAGCACAAAGAAAACCTCAATAAAAATATTAGAAGGTAGAGTTGGCGATACCAATTCTCAGGGTAATGGAGCCCTTTTCAAATAAAGGCAGAAAAAAGAAATGCTTGCAGGAAAAATGGCTAATAGATTTGGTTACTTTAAAAGGCAAAAACTTCAGTAGGTCAAAACACTCCAGAAACAAACATTAATTTCACAGATAGTGAAAACAGGCATTTTCCAAAAGCACTGCAAATGTCCAATAAATGGCTGAAAAGATGCTCCACCTACAGGTAAACAAGAAAACACAAATTAAAAGAAGGATGAAATTCCACCGTGCACTTGTTTTGGGTTGAAAATTTTTTAAGTTTGATCATTGCAAGTGTTGACAGTTCCTCTGTCACTGCAGAGCTTTTAGGGAGCATTTTTATATAAACTATAAAAGTTTTTAATATATTCAGTCTTTTCTGCTCTTGACATCTCCCCAAGGAAATGCTCATGCTGGCCAGAGAGGCACGTGCAGACTGCTCACTGTCACAAGAGGGAAGAGGTGGACAGCGACCAAGCACACAAAGGGGGATCTTAGGTAGGACTTGGCGTGGCCAGACCACTCCTGAAAGAGTTCTGCCAACATTCCCCCAAACTGGAGACAGGATTCCTTCCAGGGAGGGGGCTTTGGTTTCTCTGAAACAGCTGAACTTTAGGAAGAGACCATGCAGTTAAAAAAAAAAAAAAAGTACCAAGGCACATGGATATGCCCTCCGAGTGAGGCGGGCATCCTGAATGTGATGGAGCCCACGGTGCCCCCCAGGTCCATATCAGCCCTTATCCAAAGGGAGCCTGGCCTGGGCACTGCCATTCTGGGGGTGAGAGGAGCCCTAAAACCAGAGTCCCACATCCAAGCCTGCCACCTCCATTTGCCTCCTTCCTCCAAGATGTCCCAAATGAACACCAGGAAGTTTCCCTGATGGAGGAGTTGGTGAGGTATAAAGAATGTCAGTTACACAGCATGAGGAGAAACCCCAGGACTGTCTTTCCAGCCCCCTGCTGACTACAATTCAGAACAAATAATCAAAGCCTGTCAAAGTGCACCCAAATCTGAGGTGACCAGGGGGTAGGGAAGGGCAGGGCTATCAGCATCTCACACTGGTTCTGCTGCAGCCGCACCATCTCAGGACCAGCGTGTCCCTTCTCGACGCACTGAGCAAAAATCTTGAACATCGACTCCCCACCTCCCATCACTCACCAAATCTTGTCTGCTCCATCTTTGAAATATTAATATGCCCAGAATCCCACTTCTCCCTACCTCTGCTGTTTCTGTCTGGTCCAGCCACCATTAACTCCCTCCTGGACAATCACAGTCAACTCGTCACTGGACTGGCGACTTCCACCTTTCCCACCCATAGTCTGTCCGACGATCCTGTTAAAACTAAGTCAGTTCACATCCCTCCTCTGTCAGAGCCGTCTGGTGGCTCCTACCTCACCCCAGAGTAAAAGCCAAAGTCTTCACCGTGGCCCAAGGCAGCCCACTTTATGTAGGTTTGTATAATATGTAAACAGGTGTGTGCTTTTCTTTACAAAATAGAATAAAAGTGAACAGAAAGCAACAGAGTGCATCACACATGGTAAGGGCAATTATTGTTAAGTGAAACTTTGGTTCTAACAAAGATATATAATATGTGATGTTACATAACACACAAAGTGGGTTTTATATGTTTAAAATACATATTAGGTATATATGATACATATATATAGTTTTTCTGCATGAAATGAAATACGATAAAGCAGGAAGTCTCAGACTGCATTGCACATATTAAGTGTAATTATTCAGTGAAATTTTAATTCCAATGCTAAATACACACACACAACATATAGTATATAATGTTATGTGATATATTACATAAAACATTTTTATATTCCATTACATACTATGTCACATAATGCATAAATTATGCTATTTTATCCTACATATATAGGGTGAATTGTGAATTATTAGATAAACACGTATATTGTGGATTATATAGACTCTGTCTCATTGTGCCTCACTGCTGGAGATTGAGATGGAGATTCTGAGATCTGCAGACAGCAGGGTTATTGCTGCATCTCCAGGAAGTAGCCCCTGTGGGTAGAGAGTGACGGGAGCAGGGCTGGGCAGGAGGAGCTGAAGTGCTCTTCAGGTGCAAGGGTCGATTCTACGGGGCGCCCGGAGCTGGTAAGACCCTCCAGAGTTGTGTCAACTGAGGCAAGGCGGCCGCCCTTTGTCTTCCTGTCCCCGTTGCCCATCTTTCTCCCCTTGTTTACTCTGTTCCAGGGGTCAGTAAACTCTTCACATAAAAAGCCAGATAGTAAATATTTTCATCTTCAAAGGCCACATGGTATTTATCAGAAATGACTCAACTCTGCCATTGCCGTGCAGAAGCACCATAAAAAATACAGAAACAATGGGTGCGGCTTCCAGTTAAGCCCCTATTTGCAAAGACAGGCAGCCCATGGCCTGAGTCCGCTAACCTCTGCTCTCTTCTGACAGCAGGACCTCTTGCTGTTCCAGGAGCAGGCCGACCACACACCTGCCGCAGGGCCTTTGTCCATACAATAACCTTTTCTCTCTCCCTGGCAGCTGCCCTCAGGGCTCCTCTCAAATGTCGCCTCCTCCTTGACTACCTGATCTAAATCAGTCATCCTCATTCCTCCTGAACGCTTTTTCTTCTCAGCTCTCATCAACCAAACACTGGATTAGTTTTTTTTCTTCTTTATGGTCTGACTCCTGCACTAGAAGTCGGCTCCCCGTGATGGTGACCTTGTCTAGTCCTGGCTAGTTCACAGCCACTAGAATGGGGCCAGGTGCGCAGCAAGTGCTCAGTAAACATTTCTCCAGCGAGCAGGCAGATGATGCTCACTTGAGTCTCCTTTGGACATGCCCTCTGTCTGTTGGGGCGGGGGGACCCCGACCTGGCCACACAGCATTATAGTGGCCAGCACAGAGACGACCGTATGGGCCAATGGATCAGGCGAGGGCTTTATGAAGTCCCTTTCCCCCTGGGGTGGCTATCCCCAGGCAAGAGCCAGCCCAGTAGGGAAATTAACACAGGGGACAACTGCGCCTGCCAGGAGATGGGAGAGGCAGAGCCCTTGGGACATCAGTTGAGGTTTTGTGAGCCAGTGTGAATGAGTTTCTGTTCTGAAAGCACTGAGTCCCTCAGGAGAGGAGGAGTCTGGATTCAGTCTGGCCCTTTCTTCCCAAATAACGGTGGGACAGGACATGTAACGTTGGAAAAGAAATGTCTGTGTATGCATCTGTCCCCCCACCGGACTGTGAGCCCACGAGGGCAGGGTTGGGGCTGTCTCAGTCATGGCTGGGACCCTAGCACTAACACAGAATGTGGCAGAAAACATGGTGGGCACCTCGGTGACGGTTTCTTGAGTGAAATAATAAACGACGAACATTTTTCTAGGGTTAACAGAGATCTTTTTTTAATACGGAAAAAAATGCAGCAACTTGAAGACAAACAACTTGAATTCCACATTTATTCTAACCCCTCTCCCCACGTCGCGAATGTACACAAAATTTTAGTTAGTAGGAAACCAGAGTGCTGAAGCATCCTCTGGCCTCAGGCATTTGGAGAGGGGATCCTTTCCACTTCCACACACCCTCATCCCACCCCCACCCAGTGGGTGAAGTGGATGCATCCCGCAAGGTCTCGTCCCACGTAGGCACACGGCAGGGCTGAGTTTTGAGTCCCAGAGATGTGACAGTAGCACTGCCTTAGGGTCAGGACAGCGCAGGAGCTCGGACCCAGGCGCTCATCTTCATACCTCACCTCTGCTTCCTCCCTGCCTCTGTGACCTTGGGTAGCTGACTTTCCCTCTCTGTGCCTCAGGTTCCTCATCCAGAAAACAAAGAAAATAATGTTTGAGGGATTATGTAAAGCACTTAGAACAGTGCCAAGCACCTAACCAGAGCTCAAGAATCTCCAACAACTATGATAATGACCACACCTTATTGACCCGATGATGGGGAGAGGGTGGGCAGTCCCTGGGCTCCAGCAACCCATGCTCCAGAGAGGTCTCAGTGCCAGAGTGGACCCCCAGGGGTAATCATGGAAACAGGCACTGGGCCTGCTCATCTGGCTCCATTAATCACCCCTTCACACAGTGTAGCTCTGTCTCTTGCCTTTTCTCCCCTCACCACTTAATCCACTCAGGTCACTTCCAACTTTAAAGACACTCCCACCTGGGACCCAACCTCCTCAGCTCCCTCCACATCAGAGAAGGCTCTTCTAGAAGGAATTAAGGTGCTGTTTCAGAACTCCAGTGTCTTGGTTTTCTATCTGAGTAGGTCTTGTATCCAAATCATTTTCAATCCCCTGGGGAAGTGAGATGAGGGAGGAAGGAAGTGAGAGTCAGCCTCCCCCTCTCCCTTCACCTGCAGCTGCTAGGAAACGGGCCCACGTGGAATGGATCTAACCCCGTTCACTACAAGCTAAGATCTTGGGAGTGATCTGGGGCTGTTCTGATAGAACATGGAGGCCCCCACTCCCCACTATCAGTGCTGAGTCTGGGAGCCTCTGCCCCTATCCCCAGTAACCTGCCTCCCTCTCCTCCTCCTCCTCCTCGCCCTGTATCCTCCCTGCGTCCCTCCCGGTGCTCTAGACTCTGCTCTCACTTCTTCATCACCTCACTGGCTTCATGGCCTTGGGCAAGTCCCTCTCTTCCCCTGGGCCTCAGTGTCCCCATCTGGGAAAGAGTTCACTGGATGACTCTCCACCACTCACCCTCATCAGAACTCTCTCAGCTTCTCTCCTAACTTTAATGAGCCTTATACCCATTTGAAGAGCCATATCATGATTCTCAGATGATTTCCTCACTCCAGGGCTCTTTTAATTAGGAAATATCTATAGTTTCAAAGAGAGAATACAGACTGGTGGGGCCCAGATCACCACCCCGCCCTTCCGCCTTCAGAGGTGAGCCCAGGAAGAGAAATCAGGCAGTGATGGGTGGTTCCTGGACCATTCCTCTCATCCTCATGGTTCCCCAAATGACCCACGGGGTTGGCAGGAGGCGTGGTGGGTTGAATGGTGGCTCACCAGAAGGGGTGTCCGCATCCAACCCATGGAACCTGAACGTGAGCTTATTTGGAAAAAAGGTCTTTGTATGTGTAATTAAGTTACAGTTGAAGTGAAATCATCCTAGATTTTGAGTGGGCCCTTAATCCAATGACAGGAATCTTTAGAAGAGACAGAGAGGGAGAGAAGGCCACGTGAAGATGGAGGCAGAGACTGGAGATACGCGGCCACAAGCCAAGGAAGGCCGGAAGCCACCAGAAGCTGAACAGCAAGGAAGGCTCCTCCCCTAGAGCCTTCGGAGGGGGCGTGGCCCTCACGACACCTTGACTTCAGATGTCTGGCCTCCAGAACTGTGAAAGAATAAACTCCTATTGCTTTAAGCCACAGAGTTTGTGGAAATTAACAAAGAAGGTAAGACCGACTGGTGGCTTAGCCCAGTGGGATGCAGGGGGGCCTTGGGGCTACAGAGGCAGGAGGGCACCACTGCATGAAGGGGGACTGCTCGGCCAGTCCAGAGCCCCGGGGGAGAGGGGCAAGGGTACACAGATCCATAGATTTGGACGGAACATGGAGGACGTGATCATCTAGTCCACAGCCGGTAGCCCCCTGAGAGCAGCTACTCAAGACAGTGCGGAAGGTAGGAAGGGCCCAGAGACTGAGGGCAAGGAAACAGGGGGCCGAGGCTGCAAGACAGATTAGCCCTAGGCAGGATCAATGTTTCCAGCAGAAGGGGGGCTGGGAGGGCCAGGAGAAGACCCCCCACACAGCCATTCCAGTGGGCTGTGCTACAGACTGAAGGATGACTGGGTTCTGTTGGAATATTCCATTTGGGCATCTCAGGGGAAGGTACCACAGATCAGGTTAAGGGGAAAGATATATTTGATGGATTAATTGAAGCCAGGATCCCCTTTTTTCTTCTCCCTCAAAGAAAGAGGGAGAAGAGCCCACCTTAGATGGTGAGGGAGATAGTTCACTGGCACTGCGTTTGTTTCCTCACAACAGTCTGTACCGACTTACAAAGGGAAGGAGGTGTTCCGGTATAAAGGATGATCATCCCAGAAAAAGGTAACACTGTCAGGTAAATGGGGGACTGAGGTTGATTTGGCTGAAGTCTGGTTCCATTTTTTCTTCTGCGGGAAGAATGATCAGGTGGTCCAGCAGGCTGGGACCTCACAGGTCTGTGAGGAGTGGGGGTGGAGATGAGCACTGTGCACTGTACCAACGAGCCAGAGACTGAGGGGGCTATTTTGGAACAAACGCTTTGCCTGCTGGGGGCTGGTCCCAGTGGAAGGTACCACTGGTCAGTGGGAGGTGACCTAATCCAAGTTCCATCAAGATCCTGTGGTTTCCACTGGGCCAGCACAGGCTGGGGTAGTGCAGGGAGAAGGCCACGTCAGGGCATACTGCCTAAGTTCATGCTTCAGTAGACTTCTACTCCTTGGATGTGGACGCTGCCCGGGATGTGGATGGTGGGTCCTGGGCGCGGAGCTGGGTGCGCACCTCTCGCATCTGCGCCTGCAGCTCCTCCAGGGCGCCCTGTGGCGGCGCCTCCTGCACCTGCGCCTGCAGGGCCTCCAGCGCCAGCGCCAGGTGGCCCACCTCGTCCCGCATTGCGGTCCAGGCGGCGCGCTGCTCCTCTTCCTTGCGACGCTGCTGCGCCTGGTGGCGCCAGTACTCGAGCACCAGGCAGCTGCCTCCCACGATGAAGATGGTGGCCTCACCCAGCAGCTCAGCGCCCAGCTCGGCGGCCGCCTCCTCGTTCAGCGGCTTGATGACCGTGCCCCGGAAGCCCATGATGCGCATCTTGGTCCGCATCTCCACCCAGTGGTACACTGCAGGGGAAGAGAGGGGTCAGGTGGTGCGCCAGGAGCCCCCTGCAAGCCCCGCCCCTCCACGCCTTGGTGTCCAGGTTGGAGAAATGGGGACATGGCAGCCAGAGTCACCAGGGGGCACTCGGAATAAGATCCGCACCTGCATGGCCCCAGGCGTGCCAGTCACCAGGCGTAGGGTGACCCTGAGGGCATCTTTTTAAATCTCCCAGAAGATTCTGCCAAGCTGCCAGGAATGAGAAACTCTGGCCTAGATGGGAGGTCCTCAGACTGGGGACCAAGCCCCTGGAAGGCCACTAGAAGCTCCCAGGGCACAAAGTCCTGGGAAGGTGTAAAAAAAGGGTCAATTACCAGAAGATCAGCCCCCTTACCAGAAGATCAGCCCCCTCTGCTCTTCCCTCAAGCCACCTGCCCTGGCACCATCGCTCCTTCCACTTCCCAGGGAAAAGGAGGACCTCCTTTCTTTCCAAATCTTCCCCAAATGCAGAATTAGGGCTGCAGTGGAGGGGGACCTCCTGGATCCAAAGAAAAGGTGGCTGATATGTGGGAACCGATGCTAAGCATGTGAGCGCTGGATAACCAATCCTCTTTGCAAATCGGGTGGCTCCCATCCTAGATTTTCACCAACCTTGAAGATAGAGCTAGGAGTTGTGAGCTCTTTATGGTGAGGCTTTGGGCACATACCTTGGAAGAAGCTCAGAGGTGACTGGTGCTGCTGGAACAAAACCTTCCTTGCCTAGCTGCTCCTCTGTGAAGGAAGGTCTCAGCATTTGTCTTAGAAACCAAGGTAGAATTGAGGCTGAAGCCTGACTCACTTCTGTAATAGTTGCCATTCATCCAAGGACACATGACATTATTGTATTCTAGCCCATTTGGAGACTCATTTCCAACATATCATTTTACTTTTAATGTTTAATCATTATCCATGAATTCAAAATACTGAAAATGTTTTAAATTAATTGTGCACTAATAAGTTTAACCATAGTTCAATCCAGAAGAAAACATTTTAATATTCAGAACTTTATGGTCACAGGAAATTTAACAAATTAAAATTTGAATTTCTGTACATATTTTGGTTGCTGATACATCATTCATCAGACAGAATTCCATGGGGAAAGGAACTGTAAATACAAGTTTAAGGACAAAAGGAACAAGGTAAAATTTCTGACTAAAAGAAGAACGTGTTCATTTTTTTTCTTCTAAGCCAGACATTGGGGTGGGTGGGTACAGCTCAGCAGTAGAGCATGTGCTTAGCATGCACAAGGTCCTGGGTTCAATCCCCCCTACCTCCATTAAAAAAATTAACAATAATATGCCAGACATCAGCAGGCACCGAATCACGAGTGTGTGGATTGCACTAGATACTACAAAAAAAGGACTCACTGGATGTTTGAAAATGTCAGTATTCGTTAACACACCAGAAACTATATCCTCTGCATCAACTTGAACTTACGAAGTTTTAATTGTCAACTTGAAAATGCACTAGAGGGTATATAACTTCTCAATTTTTTTAAAGGAGTAAAATTAAAAAAAATTTTTAAAGCAGTAAAACTGCGGAGTTCTGCCCGGGGCTGGCGGTCAGATCGGAGGAGAGTACCCAGGGTCCCCTCTCAGTAACTGCCAGCTGCTGTGGCTACTGTTGCTACTAGTTGTTACGTAGATCCGATGTGGTGGGGTCCCTGGGAGCCAGGCTGTGGAGACCCCTCCCACACTGAGGTCCTAGCATCAGGTCTCCGTGGGGTCCACCTGGGGTCCTGCCACCTGGCAATGACAGCCGCTCTGCTCTGAGTCGTCCATCCCCCAGCCGGAGTGCCTCTTCCACGCCCCCTTCTGCTGTCCTTATCCAGGCCCCGTCCTAGCTCTGACCAGTGTCCCCTCTTTGACCTCCCATCACTCTGTGAATTGCCTTCAGAGCACCTATCACAACTGGGAATGGTCTTGTCATCCAGCCACTTGTTTGCAATCTTAAAGTTCCATTAGGTCCGATTTATTTAGTTTTGTTTTCATTTCTTTTGCCTTAGGAGACTGATCCAAGAAAATATTGTTACAATTTATGTCAAAGAGTGTTCCACCTCTGTTCTCCTGTAGGAGTTTTATGGTTTCAGGCCTTACATTTAGGTCTTTAAACCATTTTGAGTTAGTTTTTGTATATGGTGTGAGGGAATGGTCTGATGGGATTGTTTTACATGTGGCTGTCCAGTTTTCCCAGCACCGCTTGTTGAAGATAATGTCTTTTCTCCACTGTATATTTTTGCCTCCTGTGTCGAAGTCACGCCAGTTGGCTGTGGGCAAGGGGGTATTCTTCCCTAAGCCTTAGTTCTTCAAATAAGGACCCCCCCACCCACAGGAGAGTATTGCTAAACGGACTAAATGAGATGATACGAAACCTTCTCAGTCAGGGCCAGGCTTAATACACCGCAACAAGGCCTTTGGAGTCATATGTTAGGCTGCAAAACAAGTCTTAACAAATTTAAGAAGACTGAAATCTTATCAAGCATCTTTTCTGACCACAACAGTAGGAAATCAATTACAAGAAGAAAACTGGAAAATTCACAAATATGTAAAGATTAAACAACATGCTACTGCACAACAAATGGGTCAATGAAGAAATCAAAAGAGAAATTTTTAAAATACCTTGAGAAAAAAGAAAATGAAATACAATATACCCAAGTTCATGGGATGCAGCAAAAGCAGTTCTGAAAGGGATGTTCATAGTGATAAACACCGATCTCAAGGAAGAAGAAAAATCTCAATAAACCTAACTTTATACCTCAAGGAACTAGAAAAAGGACAAATGAAGCCCAAAGATAGTAGAAGGAAGGAAATGACAAAGAACAGAGCAGAAATAAATGAAATAGAAACTAAAAAGACAATATAAAGGCTCAATGAAACTAAAAGCTGGTTCTTTGAAAATATAAACAAAATTGATAAATTTTTAGCTAGACTCACTGACAAAAAAGAGAAAGAAAATAAATAAAATCAGAAATGAAGAAGTTACAATCGATACTACAGAAATACAAAGGATCATCAGAGACTACTATGAACAATTATATGCTAACAAATCGGACAATCTAGAAGAAACGGATAAATTCCTAGAAACATACAGCCTTCTAAGACTGCATTATGAAGAAACAGAAAATCTAAACAGATCAATTACCAGTAAGAAGACTTAATTAGCAACTGAAAACTTACAAAAAATCAAAAATTTGGGACCAGACAGCTTCACTGGTAAATTCTACCAAACATTCAAAGAAGAATGAATACCAATCCATCTCAAATTCTTCCAAAAAACAGGAGGGAACACTGTCAAACTCATTTTACAAGGCCAGCATTACCCTGATACCAAAACCACACAAGGGCACCACAAGAAAAGAAAATTACAGGCCAACATCCCTGATGAACACAGATTCAAAATCCTCCACAAAATACTAGCAAACCGAATTCAACAACACATTAAAAGGATCATACACCTTAATCAAGTGGGGTTTACTCCAGGGATGCAAGGATTAAAAAGTCAATCAATGTGATACACCACGTTAACAAAATGAAGGATAAAAATCATATAGAAGATCATCTCAACAGATGAAGAAAAAGCATTTGACAAAATTCAGCATCCATTTATGGTAAAACTTTTCAACAAAGTGGGTATGGAGGGAATGTGCCTCAACATTATAAAGGATATATATGACAAGCCTACAGCTAAAGTCATACTCAATGGTGAAAAGCTGAAAGCTTTTCCTCTAAGATCAGGAACAAGACAAGGATGTCCATTCTTGCCACTTTATTCAACACAGTATTGGAAGCCCTAGCCAGAGCAATTAGGCAAGAAAAAGAAATAAAAGGCATCCAAATTGGAAAGAAAGGAATAAAACTGTCACTATTTACAGATGACATCATATATACAGAAAGCCCTGAACATGCCACCAAAAAACTGTTAGAACTAATAAATGAATTCAGTAAAGCTGCAGGATACAAAATCAATATACAGAAAATTACGGGGGAGGGTATAGCTCAAGTGGTAGAGTGCATGCTTAGCATGCACGAGGTCCTGGGTTCAATCCCTAGTACCTCCACTGGAAAAAAAAACCAAAAACCTAATAATAAATAAATAAATAAATAAACCTAATGACCCCCTAAAAAAATTTTTTTAAAAAATTAAAGGCTTTTGAAAAAAAGTTAAAATATATTCATATATACAGAAAATTGTTTCTGTACACTAATAATGAACTAACAGAAAGAAAAATTAAGAAAAAAACTCATTTATAATTGCATCAAAAAGAATGAAATACCTAGGAATTAATTTAACCAAGGAGGCAAAAAACCTGTATACTGAAAACTATATGACACTGACGAAAAAAACTGAAGACTCAAATAAATGGAAAGATATACTGTGTTCATGGATTTGAAGAATTATTATTGTTGAAGTGTACATACCATCCAAAGCAACCTACAGATTCAATGCACTCCCTATCAAAATTCCAATGGCCTTTTTCACAGAAATAGAACAAATAATCCTAAAATTTGTATGGAACCACAAATGACCCTGAGTAGCCAAAGTAATCTTGAGAAAGAGGAGCAAAGCTGGAGGCATCACATACCCTGATTTCAAACTGTATTACAAAGCTATAGTAATCAAAACTATATGGTACTGGCATAAAAACAGACACAAAGATCAATGGAATAGAATCGAGAGCCCCAAAATAAACCCACACATATATGGTCAATTTTTAATTTATGATAAAGGAGCCAAAAATATACAATGGGGAAAGGATGGTCTCTTCAATAAAAGGCACAGGGAAAACCAGACAGCCATACGTTAAAAAAAAAAAGAAAC
Organism: Camelus ferus; assembly: GCF_009834535.1. Taxonomy (NCBI): domain Eukaryota; kingdom Metazoa; phylum Chordata; class Mammalia; order Artiodactyla; family Camelidae; genus Camelus; species Camelus ferus. The sequence goes on along the minus strand of NC_045704.1, from coordinate 15,532,848 downwards.
TGACCAGTATCTTACACCATACACAAAAATTAACTCAAAATGGATTAAACACTTGAATGCATGAACTGAAACAATCAAACTCCTAGAAGAAAACATAGGCAACAAGCTTCTTAATATCAGTCTTGGTTAAGATTTTTTGGATTTCACACCAAAAACAAATGCAACAAAAGCAAAAATCACCAAGTCAAACTAAAAAGCTTCTGCACAGCAAAGAAAACCAGAAACAAAATGAAAAGGCAACATATAGAATGGGAGAAAATATTTGCAAATCATGTATCTGATAAAGGGTTAACATGCAACATACACAAAGAACTCATTTAACTCAATAGTAAAAACTTCCAAACAATTTAATTTAAAAATGGGCAGAGGATCTGAATAGACATTTTTCTAAAGAAGACATACAAATGGCCAACAGGTACCTAAAAAGATACTCAACATGATTAATCACCAGGGAAATGCAAGTCAAAAGCACAATGAGCTATCACTTCACACCTGTTAGAACAGCTATTACCAAAAAGGCAAGACACAGCAAGAGACGGTAAGGATGTGGAAAAAAGGGAACCCTTGTACACTGTTGGTGGGAATGTAAATTAGTGCAGCCACTATGGAGAACATGATGGAGGTTACTCAAAAAATTGAAAGTAGAACTACCATATGATTCACCAATTCCACTTCTGGGTATTTATCCAAAGAAAATTAAAAACACTAACTCAAAAACATATATGCACCCACATGTTCACTGCAGCTTATTAACAATAGCCAAGATATGGAATGGATGAATGGATTAAAAAATGTGGACTATATACACAATGGAATATTATTCAGCCATAAAAAAGAATGAATTCTTGCCATTTGTGACAATGTGGATGGAATTAGAGGGCATTCTGCTAGGTGAAGTAAGTCAGATAGAGAAAGACAAATACCACATGATCTCACTCGTGGAATCTAAAAACAAAACAGCACAGGAAACTATATTCAATATCTTGTAATAACTACAATGAAAAAGAATATGAGAACATATGTATATATATGACAGAGACATTGTGCTGTACACCAGAAACTGAAACAATACAGTAAACTGACTACATTTCAATTTGAAAAAAAAATAGTAAAAGCAAAAAAAAGACACGTAAAAATAAAACAAAACAAAACAAACAAAAACCTCAAGCTCATAGTCACAGAGAACAGATTGGTGGCTGCCAGAGGTGGGATGAAGGGATTGGGCCAAACAGGTGAAGGGGGTCAAAAGGTACAAACTTCTGGTTATAAAATAAGTAAGTCACAGGGACGTAATGTACAGCATGGCGACTATAGTTGAATAAAAAGTTCTCATCACAAGAAAAAAAATTCTATAACTACATGTGCTGATGGATGTTAACTAGCCTTATTGTGGTGACCATTTTACAATATACAAAAATATCAAACCACTGTGTGTTATATCTGAAGCTAATATAATGCTGTGTCAATTACAACTCAATTAAAACAAAAAACAAAAAAAAACTTGTCCAAGCCAGAAATATATAAGTACTGCCTTTGGGTTTCCAGGCCTCTGCCCTGATCCCGCCACCTCCCTGATCTCTGGCCTGGATCTCTCTCACCTCGTCCCCATGCAGCTTTCATACCTGAAGTCACCAGACTGAAACCAGCATCAGATCAAGGTACTCTCCTGCTTAACATCTGGCTTCTGCTGACTCTAGGATAAAGACCAAACTTCTTAAAATGACCTAAAGGTCCCATGTGATCAACATACCTTTTACCACCAGTCCTCTATACATGTGGAATTATTTTCAGTTTTCAAAACATTTTGTATTCTCTTTATATACATGTTCTCTCTTAGCCCCAGGCTCATCTCAGTTGACTCCTCCTCCAGGAAGCCCTCCCTGGGCTCTCCCAGCCTCCTGGTACCCCAGCTCAGCCCTGCCCACTTGGGGCCACCAGTGTCTAGGGACAGGTCTGTCTCTCACAACAGACTCTGAGTCCTTGGATAGCACTGCTGTGTCCCCAGCACTATCCAGCACAAAAATGGACTGAGACTGGACACTCAGGGAAGGTTTGGCAAATGAAACAATAAACAAAAGAAACACATCAAAAATAAGAACTTTTGGTTGGTCATGAGCGCTGGGGTATGGAATGCTCTATCTATATTTTTTTCTTATCTGTGTTTTTACATTTTTCTACTTATATAAACATGGATTGCTCTTCTATTTTTAAAAATAAGAAAAAAATTCTGACTGCATATCCTTGGAACCACAGTTCTGATTCTAGGAATTCATAACCTTGTTCTTCAAGAAAGGAAGTAGAGATTTATAGAAAGATCTGGATACCAGAGGAACATCCTGCCCCCTACTAGCCTGGCCCATTTAGTGGGGAGCTTCCTTCACCTGCCAAGCCAGGGAGCTGCTCTGCATTCAGCCATCCAGGGTGCACCCTGAGCACCAGCCACCCGAGGGGCTGCCCTGCAGGACAGACGGGACTCATGAGAGGGGAATTTACATGTGACTTTTGGGGCGAGAGGCATGTGAGTGGTGCATGACACCATCTGGTGACCCAAAGGTTTTTATGGTCATGGGACAGGGTCACTTGAAGAATCCTCATTGAGGACAAGACAGGTTCTAAGGAACCTAAACAGAAAGTACCTCAGTTGGCATCCGAGGAGCCTTTAGATCTGTCTCGGGAAGCTTCGCTGCTGCAGAGTGGGTGTGTGCCCGCCGAGAGAACCCCGCAGGGCGGTGGACCCTGCAGCAGCCAGTGTCATGGGACCAAGGGCACACTCCACCCAGCCCTCACTCCTCTCTCCTCTGCCTCCTGCTGTGGCCATTCTCTAAAGTCTGCCCTCCCTGAGCCAGGAACCCTGGGGTAAGCGCAGGGGTAAGGAGGTTAGAAGGCTGGGATCTTCCGAGGGGAGATGAACAAGTGAGGTGGGCAGTGGGTATGGCAGCTTCCACACAGGAGTTTGAAAACTGCAGATCTATGGTCATAGACTGCAGCATCAATGTGGTGTATGATGACCAGCATCTCTTTAAAGAAAACAAATTTAAATTCACAAATGCCTAATTCCAACTATATAAAATTCTAGAAAATGCAAGCTAATCTCTAGCAGATTAGTGGTTGCCTGCGGATCGGGGGAGTTGGGGGCTGGGGCTGGGAGGACAAGAGGCACAAGGACACTTTGGGGGTGATGGGCATGTTCACTCTCTAGATTGTGGTGATGGTTTCATGGGCGTTCGTGTCTATCAAAACTTCTGTGTGCAGTTTAGTGTGTGTCAACTGAGCCTCAATAAGGTCATAAAAAAATAAAAGAAACAGAAGAGAATAAAATAGAACAGGAGAGACTAAGCAAGCCAGGAAGGAAGAGGAGTGGGCATCAGCCGGATGAAGGGACAAACACCACGGGAGATGAGGGGCGGTCCCCAGATGGGAGATAAGAGCTAAACCAGAGTGAGGAGCGGAGGGGGCCAAGGCGCCCCCAGGCAGGGAGCCCCGTCTCCCAGTTCTGCCCAGGCCCCGGCTGAGTTGTTTCCGGCCCCCAGGTGATCCACATGGAGGCAGCCATGCCCTGACCCCAAGAATGGCAGGTGGAGCTGCTGTGCGCTCTAATACTCCTTCCACTGGAGCTGCTCAGCCAAGACGAAGGAGTTCCTGGTCATCCCCTGGGGATAATACCAAGTCAGATTAGGACAACCGCAGGAAATACAACAGGAAAAAGGTCTAGGCTCAGGGAAGGCATCCTCCCAACCCCGACTCCCTCCTCTTCCTTCCTGAGCCTTCACTTTAGGGACTTGGCCTGGAGTCACCCAGTGGCCATTTCTTTCCAGGAATGTTCTCAGCCACACATATCTGGGCCACAGGTTATGGGCCATACGTTCTTGTGGTGTCACCTTGGGTAATTTACTTCATATTTCTGGGCCTTAGGCTCCTTGTCTGCAAAACAGCTCTTGCCAGGGGAAAGGATGAAGGCCCAGTGGTCAGGGAAGATGAAGCATGCAGTTTTGGAACCCCTTCCCCAGGGCTCTCCTTGTGGCAGAGGGAAGTTCCTTCTGTTAGCAAGTGAACACACTGAGCTGCAGGCCTGTCCCCTAGCCATCCTCCTAGCACCTGAGAGGCAATAGACCCAAGAGGGGAAAGATGAGCATTCAAGGATGTTCTGGGCAGCGAAGGTGAAAGTGGTAAGAAAGTGGGAAACAACTCAACTGCCAGAAGCAGATGATCCCCAGTTTGTGCACATGACAGTCCCCCGTGACTGGGCCTTCCTGTACCGAGAGGCTGCAGAGCTCTAAAGGGTGCTTCACTAACTTCCCTGCCACATGGGCCCAGGATGTGAGTTACAGTCGGCCAATGAGATGCATCACCCAGGACGTGCAAGGAGACATGAGTAAAATAGCCCCCAACTGCAGCTTCGCCCGGGTTCTGTTGGCAAAGGTAGGTTAGGGACATCAGGGTTTTCCAAGGTGAACTTCCAGTGTCCTATCACCAATTTCATGGGTGTTATGGCTTCCTGGTCCCTGGATAGCATTAAATTGATACGTTCTTCAACATAGCACTCGAGTAGGCAGCCTCAAAGGCAGCAGCTCCCCTGGTGGGTCAGTTCTGTAGTGCTGTTTCCAGAGGCCCAGGCGAGAGGTATTTCCTCCAGGCCTTCCAGTAACTGTGCAAGCCTCATTCTTTGTATTTAATTGCTTTCTGCCTAATTTATTTTGAAATACATCAAAAATAAGACAGACTGATCAACAGATAGAGGGGTGGACTGATGAACCAAAATGTGGTAAAGGAAGCACAGTAAGATGTTACTGGGAGAATCTTCATGGTGGGCATGTGGGTGTTCAATGTAAAATTCTTTCAATGTTGCTGTATGTTTGGAAATGTTTATAATAAAATATTGAAAACCATCTTCTCTTCTAAAAGAGCTGGAGTGTTTTCTCTTTTCTGTAGGTGAACCCTGATTATACAGTGGCCCTCAGAAATGATGAAAGCTCTCTATGGCCGATGTGGAAAGGGGCCCTAAACACAACAGGTGAACTAAGCAGCTGTCCTGGCCTCGGCCCAGCACAGTGGAGAAATCTCCTCCCCAGGAACAGGGGCCTCAAGGGCCTCTGGGTCTCTGACTCCCCCTGCTGGCCAGAGATGAAGGTAGCACGTACTCCCTCTGGCTCCCTCATTCTCCTGCCAGAGAACCTGCGGTTTTAAGAGTTACTGCTGGAGGGAGAGAGGGTATAGCTCAAGTGGTAGAGTGCATGGTTAGCATGCGTGAGGTACTGGGGGACTGAACCCAGTACCTCTTCTTAAAAAAGTAACTATCTGTCCCCCCTCCACAAAACAGCAAACCTCGCCCTCCAAGTCTCAGTTCCACTCTTTATAAAAAGGGTTTAATTTACCATGAGTTCCATCAAGATGGACTGGCCTGGCTCCAAATTGAGGTTTCCATAAAGGGCAGCCACTGTAGTTACGTTATAATGTTATAAGTTATAATTGCTCCTCCAGGCCTGGGAAACGAGGTCACCATTAGCAATACCCAGTGGGTCCTCTTCCCTCTGGAGAATGCCAAGACCACAGGCTTGGAAATAGGCCCAGCCTAGATCTGATCCCCACTTCCTCCATGAACCCCCTTCCCCTCCCCAGAATGACTGGGGACGGGGGTAAAACAGCCCACAAGAAGCGACAGCTCTTCTTACAGCAGACTTCCAATTAATAAATGGAAAAGGAAAGAGGGAAGTGGAAAATCAACACTGGAATCATACCACAATATAACTGTTGCAGGCAAGATCTAAAATCGATGCTAAAATTAGTGGACAGAAGTTTGAGGAGAAACAGACTATTTGCATAGTCCCCAAGCATCTTCCCCAAGAGATTTGTTTCATTTTCTTTTTACTGAGGTATAATTGACATAGTATTTTATTCATTTCAGGTGTACAACATAATGATTTGGTAATTGTATACATGGCAAAATTAAATTAACTGTAAAGGGAAAGACACTAACTTGACCCTGGACAAGCCTAGTGGTCACCACCTTAACCACGTGACCAAGGTCAACATGATCAGAAATTGGACAGATTGACATCGTGAATGCCCTGCTGTGGTCCCCTGAGAGGACACAGCAGTAGTTCTGCTGTTTCTGCCAACAGTGTGGAACCTCTTTCTAATTGTAAGAAAGCATCAGGCAAACATAAATTGAAGGACTATCTACAAAATTAACTAACCAGTCTCCCCCAAAAGGGCCAAGGTCATGAAAGACAAAGACAGACCGAGAAACTAGCACGGATTAAGAGAGACTACAAAGATATGACAACTAAATGCAATGCGGGGTACTGGATGAGATCCTGGGACAGGGGTGGAAAAACTGGCGAAGTCTGAATGCCATGCGTGGTCGCGACATCGGCGCTGCAGTCATGTTCATTTCCTGGGTTTGTTCACTGTACAGTGTTTACATTGAGAGGCTGTCATCAAGGGAAGCTGAGGGAAAGAAAGGTATGCAGGAACTCTCCGGACCATTTTTACAACTTTTCTGTAAATCTAAACTGAGTTCAAAGTAAAAAGATAAAAAAAGAAATAGCATCCAAGTGGCCAGACTTGGAGGAAAGGGACAGTCTCAAACCTTGGCGGCCGCAAGTGTAAATCTGGTGCACACCCTTGAGTCAGGAATTCTGCTGCTGGAGGTGGATGCCAGACTCACCCAGGCAGGTGTGAAAGGCTTGCTGACACATTAATCCTGCAGCATCATTTATGATGACAATAAAACAGCCAGGAAAGACCCTGTAAGACTATCTACAGTCTCATAAATTACAATAATTCTGTCAGCAGGTGAAATAGAGGGTAAGAAAGTTTTTTATGAGCTGACAGGTAAGTCTCTCCAGGATAACATATAACACGGTCAGTGAAAAGCAGTGAGGACTAGCGCAGTGTATACTGTTTGCTATATTCATGGAAAAAAAGAGGGCACAAATCAGCATCTGCTTGGAATGCGCAGTAGTTTTTTGGGTTTTTTTTTTCTGGAAAATACACAAGATAATAGTGGTTTCCTCTGTGCAGAACAGGGTGCCTGGGGGACAGAAGTGGAGGGAGACTTTCCCCTACATACTCTTCTGATCACTAAACCATGTGAATTTAAAAAACAAAACAAAACCAAAACAGATCATTAAAATTTTTTCTCCCCAAAAATCAACAAACAAGCCACCCTGGACCTTGGATTCCTGGTTAAGCCTGTTTAGATTAAATACTCTGTTCTTCCCTCAGCCCCACTAAGATGGCAGGCGGGTGGAAAGAAGCCAGAAGCCCCAAAAACAGCGGGAACAGAGTGGCATGGACTGAAGAGGAGCAAGTCACAGCAGCCTCAGAGGCCAAAAGCAGATGGCTGAGAGGTAACTGACAGAGCCAGCAGGAAGGGGACCTAGGCACCCGTGGGTGGGTGGGTTTGGGGTGAGGCAGGGTGGCAGGCAGCTGAACCCAAGAGACTGGGATGGCACACACCAGGCCCTCTGAGAGTGGGGATAAACTGAGGACTCCCAGAACCGCTATCCTCCCCAATAGGAAATTGAGAGGGTGAACCAGGGGTACTCCAGGAACAGTCAAGGGGATTCTGCCATGCTGAAAACAGGCCTGTCCCTCGCCTGCGGCTGGTGGCCAATGCACAGAGGTCAAGAGTGCACCTGACCTCAGCCCTGAACCCAAGTGATGCTAGCTGGAGTTGCTGGGACTGAGACCACACCTTCCACTGAGGTACAGAAAGGGGTTCTGCTCAGCAGTGCATCTCGGTCACCCAGGGAGATGGGAAAGATCTAGGCCAAGGGCATCCTGGTGGTTCCCAGGCCCCCACGCCCCTCTTCAAGAACACAGAGGCCCCTCCCCGCTTCCCTCTCCCTCTCTAAAGCCCCGGTGAAGTAGGTATCTGCTGGGTTTGCTGGCCCCACATCCACTCCTCTTTCTCTGGAAACTTCTCCTGACTCTCCTTTGGGGATGCCCCTCCCCTACTGCTCTCTTATGTTGTTCAGGTAAAACCAACCCTACCCTCATCTTCAGATGTTGGCATTCAGCCCTGGGATTTTTTTCCTGGAATTTCAGAGAAGAGGCCCTCTCCTTCCTCTGGGGTTGCTTAGGGAGTGGGATGTGAACCTGGAGCTACAGAGGTCATCTTGTCCCCAAAAGGAGAAAGACTGCCTGAGAAAGAGGACAGCACAGAGAAACACAGGGCCCAGGGATGGGACGGTGACTTCCAGGCGTTGTCTGAGGTCCTGGATTGAGCTGAGCCTGAAGCTATATACATCCAGAGCTTTTATGCATTTGCCCATTAGCTTAGGAGTCTGTAAATAAGAGCTGAAGGAGAAGTTCAGAGTGAGACCATCACCCCTCCTAGACAAACACGGAGAGACGTGGGTTTCAAGGAGCACTGGAGGGGGAAGTTCCTAGAAGTGTGTGCCTATGAACATGTATATACAATGGACACCAGCACCACAGAAAAGAGACTAGACAGGTCTTCTGCACTGAGCAGGTGTTACTTTTATAAGTAGAAATCTGCTTTCTTTTAAAATAGTAACTCAAATATATTAATTCCTTGTTGTCCTTGACTTCTTTTGTAACCATGACACGGGGTCCCTGCTGCCCTCAAATGTCTAACACAGCCTTGTATGATCTGTCCTCAGATGGCCATCCAGTCTCTCCTCCTGCCACTTGCAGACCCACCATCTACACTGCAACCACACCAGCCTCCTCTGATTCCCCTCATTCAAAACCTGACCCTTACGCATGCTATTACTTGTGCCTCTGTCTTTCTACTTTGGCTCACCCCTCCTTGACCTCTGAGTCATCCCCTTCTCCCAGAAGCCCTCCCTGAACCCACAGGCTGGCTAAAGTCCCCTCCCAGCTTCCCCAGTCCAGCACCAACCCACTGACAACTCTTGATCATCTGGAGACAGGCCTCTCTCCTTCTCTGGACTGTGAGGCCCATGAGGGCAGGACTGTGTCCTCACCACTAAGCACAGGACCCAGCACGGAGAGGATTCCAAGGACTGTTGGATGGATGGAGGGACAGGGTTTGTTTCACCTCTGTGTCCACAGCCCGCAGCACAGGACATGGTATAGAGAAGATGCTTATGGGAGGTATGTTCAAAGAATGAGACCAAAAGTGAAAAGTCAGCTTGGCGAAAAAAGATGCTTTATTCAGTCAATGCTGTTGGGACAACTGGACAGCCAACTAGGAAAGAAATAAGATGGATCCCTACCTCACATCTAAAACCCAAAATAAATTCCAGATCCATCAAAGACTTTAACATATACACAAGATTATAAAATTACTAGACAACTGTCTCATTGTCTCTTTGAGTTTCTGGTGGCAGCAGATCAGATGCACAGTGGCCTGGAAGACCCTAGGCCTCCAAGCAGCCCTGAGATTTCTGCTGAGACCCTTGTTAGACAAATGTTCTACAGTAAATTTGCTTGACAACAATGGAAGCCCTTTTGTCCACAGTTACCCTGGTTGTTTTATACCTGGGGCAATGCCTCACTGTATCACCAGGATGGGGAAGGAGATTTGCTTTTCTCTTCATACTTTACTTCTCTTGTAATTTCTTTTCTTCGGCCATCAGAAAGGGAAAGAAAGAAGGAAGGGAGGGAGGGAGGGAGGAAACCCAGCAGATTCCTTAGGCAAGTCAGGTGAAGTTAGAGCACCGGAAAGGATTCCCTTAAAACCATCCCTGTGTGGGTGCAGGGATGGGGTGACTCCACATACCACAGCATGAAGGCTGCCTGCCAAGTGCCACACAGATTGGAATACTGATGGCAGCATTCCTTGGGAGAGCATAATCCAGAAATAACCTAATGTCCACCAGCAGGAATGCGGTACATCCACACTAAGTACCGACTGCTATGAAAAAGAACATGGGATTGAAAACAATTTTCAAGATATGCAGCTCAGAGGGACAAAAATGGGTATACAACCTTCTATGTGCATACCTAGAAGAATATACCTGATCATGCATCTCTGGAAAGTGGCTGGGGAGTGATCTTTCGTGGTTCCCCTTCTGACCTCCTACTCTTCAGATCACCCTCTGCCCCAGTCACACAGGCCTCCTCACCGTCCCTGGAACCAGGCAGGTATGTGCTAGCCTTAGGGTCTTTGCACTTACTGTGCCTTAGGCCTGAAACACTCCTCTCCAAACATCCATACTTTCTCATTTGACTCAAGTCTCTAATCAAACAATCACCGCCTCAGAGAGGCCTTCCTAAACTCACTCTAATAGGGCACGTACCTTCTCCTATTACACCTAATCCTTCTTTCTGGCTTCATCTTTTCCTTAGTACCACCTAACACATGATATATTTACTTTCTTATTTACTATCTGTCTCTTATCAGGAGAATCTCAACTCTAAAGGGCAGCAGAGACTTGGGTCTCTTTATAAACAGCTGTATCCCCATTGCCTGGAAGTAGATATTTGGTAGATATTTCTTAATGAACAAAGAAAAGACAGGCAGGCAGATAGGGCTGGGAAATGTATGTGCTTTTCACCATATTCCCTTTTGCACCACTTGAATTTTTCTACCACATGCGTTATTACTGACCATGATGGAATTAAACTGGAATTCATAACAATGAGAAATCTAAAAAGGCCCCACTATTTGGAAATTAGACAACTCACTTCTAAATAACCCATAGGTCAAAGAAGAAATCACAAAAAAGAACTAGTAAATATACAGAACTTAATGACAATGATGACAATGTGTCAAATTTTATGGAATACATCTCAAGTAGTGCTTAGAAAGGGAAATGTATATTTAAGTGCTTATTTAAGAAAAGGGGAAAGATTTTTAAAAAGCAATAATCTAATATTCTATCTAATTAAAAAAGAGCAAATTAAACTCAAAGTAAACAGAAGAAAATAATAAGAGTAGAAATCAATGAAACAGGAAACAGACAAGTGAGAGGAAAGTAACAAAGCTAAAAGGTGATTCTTTGAAACATACTTTGATAAACCACTAGCAGGATTAGTGATCAAAAATAAAGAAAAAAGAAAACATAAATTACCACTATCACGAATGACAAAGGAGACATCAATATGGAGCCTACAAATACTAAAAGGATACCAAAGGAATGTGATGCACAGCTTTATCCCAATAAATTCAACAATTTACATTAAATGCCATACACCTTGAAAAATATAATATTTGGAAACTTACACTAGAAGAAACAGAAAATCTGATTAGTCCTATAGGAAATTGTGTCTGTTATTAAAAATCTTCCCTTAAAGAAAACTACAAGCTAAGATGGACATTTATAGCAAATATTTAAGGAAGAAATAATTCCAATTTTACACAAAATCTTACAGAAAATAGAAAATGAGGGAATATTTTCCCAATTGTTTTATGAGGTCAGCAAAACCATGATATTAAAACCTGAAAAAGGCACTACAAAAAAAATTACGAATATGTCATTGATGACCACAGATGCAAAAATCTTCAGGAAAATATTAGCAAATATGTGAAATATATAAAAAGGATAATACACCATGACCAAATGGGGTTTATACAGGAATATGGAATAAAAGACTTTCTTTTTTAAAACCAATCATTTAAATTCACAATAGTAATCAAACTGTGGTAGCCAGCCTCCAAGATGGTGCCCAACAATCCCTGTCTCCTGGTATTTACACCTCTGCATAGTCCCTTCCCACACTGTACCAGGGTTGGTCAGTATGATGAACAGAATGTGACAGAAGTGGTAGAACGTCACTTTCAAAATTACATTACAGACACTGCTTCTTCAGGCTTGGTCACTTTCACTCTTGGCTTACTCTCTTTGGGGGAAGCCAGCTGCTAGGTCATGGATAGCTCCCTAGGGAGAGGTCCATGTGAAAAGCAACTGAGTCCTCCAGCCAACAGCCAGCGAAGAACTGAGACCTTCTACCAACAACCATGCGAGTGAGTCACCTTGGAAGCAGTTTCTCCAGTGCCAGGTGAGCCTTCATTTTGAGAGACTCTGAGACAAAACCACTTAACTAAGCCACTCCCAATTCTCTGGAACTGTGTGAGGTAACAAATGTTTATCTATTATCACATGAAAAAGTATTCAATATTACCATTCATCAGAGAAAAGCAAATGAGTTGCCATTTCATACTCCAACTGTAATAGCTAAAATTAACTGTGGAAAATATTAAATATTGGCAAGAATGCAGAGTAACTAGAAACACATTGGAAAACTTGGGTAGTTTCTTATAAGATGAAACATACCTTTACCATATAACTCAGAAATTTTACTACTATGTATTTACCCAAGAGAAATAAAAACATACGTCCACACAAAGACTTGTACAAGAATGTTCACAGCAGCTCTACCTGTAATAACCAAAAAAAAAAAAAAAAACTGGAAACCCAAATGATTAAGAGAGTGCATAAACAAAGTATAGGACATTCACATATGGGAGTAAAAGAAAAGAATATATACTAAAAGCAATAAATGAAATGAACCACCGATAGATACATACAGCAAAAAGGAGATACCTATGAACAAAAGCTAGACAGAAAGTTCATACTGCGTGGTTCCATTTATACGATGTTTAACAATGTCGTAAAGCTAAAACTAATCCAGAGTGAGAGAGATCATACGGGGTAACACAACGGGAAAGGAAGGAACTTCTCCCAGAGCAATGGAGAAGTGTTGGTTATATGGGTATATGCTTTAATATTCATTAAACTATAGATTTTTATTAAACTTTGGGTCTGTACATTGCATTGTATAGACACTGTACTTCAGTAAAGAACAGGCAAAAAAATCAAATATTAATCACTAAACATAAGAGGAGTCTGGGAGCCAGTGGGGCTTGATTTCTTATTCAGCGTTGCCTCTGGGAACTTGCTGCTCTGAGATATTTCCCCATTCATAAAACCACAACAATCATATAAACTCCCTAATAACATGGTTAATATCATTTGCTGAGATCACAGAAACCATAATAAATGAAAACTGTTACCGTCAGTTAAGAAATTACTATTCAGAGTAAACATAGCTTCGAGCCAGTCCTTATGTGGGCTGCCCTTTCAGGGGTGCGTTCCAGCCAGCTGAAAGCTCGCCCCACAGTGCTCCAGGTGTTTACAGATTCATGGTGCCACAAGCAGGGTGGGAGCTTCCGTTGGCAAACCTGGCCCCATCCTCCATCACTGCCGCTGGAGACAGCAGTGACACACAGTGCACCAGTCACCGGAGGGCACAGAACAGGCTGTGTTCTGCCTGTCAAGCATCTTGGGGAATCCCATCTCCCCCACTCGGTAGGGTTAACCTCGCCCCCCTAGACTGGCCAATCAGAACACTGTATTCCCCAGGCTACAATGTTTGGCTCGGGGGATGGGGGTGTGACCCAACCTGGACCACTGAGATTGGGAATTTGGGTGGAACCACTGGGAAGAAGGGGCTCTCTGTGCCCTGCAGTCACTAGGTAACACCTTCAAATGGGAGCTCCTAGGGAGGAGGGACTTTTGTCTGTTTTATTGTTAGTCATACCTCCTAGAATAGTTCCTGGCACATAGCAGGCACTAAATAAAAATTTGTTGAATGAGTCAATTATACAGCCCCTTAATGGACTGAAGCATGTCCTTGTCCCAGAAAATAATCCACCTCTTCTCCCCACCCAGATCTGGAAAGTCTGCACAACTCAACTTAGTACAGACAGCATTTGGGGATTTAACAGGCACAAGGGAAGCAGCTAACAGAGAAGTGAAGAGGCTGGTGTGCTCTGGAGTCGGATGGTTCTGAATTCAGGTGCTGGCTCTGCTACTTACACTCTTGGGCAAGTTTCTCAACCTCTCTGTACCTCCACTTCCTCTTTTTCAAATGGGGATCATAGTCCTTGGCCTGCAGGGATACTGGTGCATTCAAAGCTTATGCATGAATTGATGGTCTAGTGGGAGACTCAGCACAGCTGAGACTGGGAACAGGGTTGAACACGGTGGGTGCAAACTGGAACCATATGGTCTGGTCTGAGCTCTACCGCTAAGCACCTGTGTGCCCTCAGGCAGGTTACTTAACAGCTCTGCTCAGTTTCTTCATCTGTTCAGGTATGCTAATGATGATAATCTACCTCATGGGATTTGGTGAGAATAAGCTAAAATACATAATGGCTACAATAACCTTAGTGTTCATGATTATTAATACTATTTATATTATTTTTTACTGTCTTATTAATACATCCTCCCCCCACGCCATTAGAGCCCAGAAGTGATAATCACCACCCTGACCTCCCATAGAGCGAGGGGTGATTTGTGACTCCATTCTGGCCAATCAGCAATGAGGGGAGTCCCCTGGGGGCTTCTGAGAAAAGATTTTTCTCCTTGAGGAGCTTTCTGTCATTTCCTAGAGCCCTAACCCCCCATATAAACTCACACACACACTTCCTTACTTTGGACACTGCAACATAAAGGCATGATGTCTGGAGCTCCAGCAGCCCCTTTGAGGCCTTGAAGAAAGTTACTGCCTGACCACCAAGATGGCAGAGACAGAAAGAGTCCTCAAGTCCCTAATGATATCACCAAGCCACCAAACCAACCACAAAGCCACCTGCCTCCACCAACAAGAAACATTCCTTAGACTTAAGGTTGGACATGTTGATCACCTACCGTAGATCAGGTACCCCTGAGGAAACACAACTATCACCCAGATTTAGGTGACATGGCGATCAGTGTGTTGAGATTTATTTGCTGGGTTTTTAGTTAATCACAGAGGAGCACCAATTGATTTGTCTTGTTCTTTCTTTCACAATAAGCATATATTACTTTTGTAAATTTAGTGAGTCCCCCTGAAAAACTTTAGAGGAAAAAAAATCTCTAAAAGGCAAAAATAAAATAAAATTTGATTCACTTTTAAAAAGGAAAGAGCTAAAAACGGCAAGACACTCAGCAGGGGATTTGGCACAGGCCAGGCCCTCAGTAGGAGGTGGCTGCTGTGGCTGTGCGCTCATCAAAGGCAGGACCAAGGTGGGTCCGGAAGCCAGAAGGTCACTTAGGACAGACAGGAGTGAGGGGGCTCTGAGGAGGTCACCAGCTGTATGGAGGCTTAGGGGTCCGAGGTGGGGTCAGCTGGAGACCCAGCAGCAAGAACAGAGGAGGAACCAAGAAGCTAGAAGTGGGGAGTAAGACCCCAGTTAGGGACAGGAGCACATCCTGGGAGGCCAAGACATTGGGGTAGGCCTCTAAGATGACCACGAAGTCTCAAGAATGGATGAATAAAGAGTGGGGTACAATGCATTTCTCTGGAACACATGAAGAAAATATCAGAACTTTTGGTTATATTTTGCAGGAGGAGGAGGAAAGGGGAAGGCGAGGAAGAAAAAGGCAAAGGAAGAGAAGAAAGGAAGGGGAAGAAGAAGAGGAAAAGCAGAAGAAATTAAGCTTTTCTAGGCATTCAGAGATACAGCGAGGTCGACTACCGAGATGACTTCAGTGCCTCTCAGGCGGCAGGTGTCAGCATCCCCAGGTGTTGGACCTAAAGGCTGAAAGACTGACAAGGGCGCCCTCTCCTGTCCGCTCAGCGCATTGCAGCCCAAGCAAATAGATTCCCTGGGATAGTCTCAGGTTGCAAACCCACCAGTTAGTCCTCACTTCTTAAAAAGACTCCTGCTCAGAAAGCAAGGAGATTTAGCAATGCCAGCACAAGCAAATTCCAAAAAAACGCCTCTGCATAGGAAGGGTGGGACTGAAAACTGAGCACCGGGATTAAATGCAGCTGACGGCACACACACTTCTCTTATTCGGATCTCTGTGCCTTACCTAGGTCGTTGTCAGCTGTGACAGCCGTGCACAAAGAATGTCAAAACTAGACTCTCACAGAGGGTTACATCAAGAGCTTCCACATGCATTTAACAACGCCTGTATAAGGAAATATTTTCAGTGAGAGCAAGAGTATTTGGGGGAGTTATGAATACAGAAAATAAAAATTTTACTTTTAAAACATTAACGTCACCCCTTCCAATTTTTGAATGTTTTTAAATGTGCATAACACATTCACAGTATTATCTGTCAGGCACTATACATCACTCCTAACTAATATATACACATTCATATCACACACATACATGTATATTCACACTAGGAGAGAATTCTCAAAATGTTTCCTTAATAGGCGAGCATAATAAAACTGTTTGGAGGCCACCAGCAGCAGCCCACTGTCATGTAACATAACTGTTGTCATGCTCTGGAGATTATGAACAGACTCCAGGGAAGTGGTTTCCAAACACTCATGCACACCAGAATCTTGTCTGGAGAATAATAAAAATAAAAATGTCCAGCCCTTCCTTCCCCAGGTGGGGATCCAATCAGGTACCTCAGGTAGCCCCCAGCAGCTCAGGGGAGCACCCCACAAAGCTCACTTCTTTTTTTCCCTGCAGATCATCTACCTCTCAGCTCACCAATCCTCTCAGCAGCTGGCAATCGTTTAGTCCTACTGGGCTCTGTACTTCAACTGTTGTATCCATTATTTCTCCAAGTTCGATTTGGTTCTTTTTCCAACTTCCCAGTAATGTTTTAAAATTTTATTTAGTTGTTTATTTTTTAATGGAGCTATTGGGGATTGAACCTTGGACCTTGTGCATGCTGAGCATGCGCTCTACCACTGAGCTCTACCCTCTTCTCCTTCCCAGTAATTTTTATTGTACCCATTTGTGGTTTTATATCCCTCCTATTTTATCCTTTTCATATACAAACATAGCTGTTTTATATCCATATCTGATTGTTCCCATGTCTGCAACGTTTACCAGTCTTGACCTGCCGTATTTTGTGTCTGCTGACTCTCCATCATGGTGACGGCTTCTCCGTAAGGCACATGATTTTTATCATGAGCTCATAGGTGACGGAACTCTACCTAAAAGACTCCTCCAAGGCCCAGGCAGAGGAGGAGGGGTCCTCGAGGGAGGCTTTATGTTTGTCCCTGCCAGGTACTTAGGGGGCACACAGACCCGGGTTCGTTCTCAGCCTGCTGTTTCCAGGAACTTTCAAAGAGCATAATTCAAGCCTTAAAGTCACACGAGGGAGTGTCAGTGGCCGCAAATTCCCAGAGGAAGACTTTCTCCATCTCCATCTAGATCTAAGGCTGTGTGACTTCGCAGGATGGGTTTGTTTTTAGTTCAGTCCTCCCCTGAGGACCTGGTTTTGCACAAGGCAGTCCCCTGTCCAGCTTTCCCACAGCTTAGCCTCTGTCCCCGAGGCCCTGTGACTCAGCCAATGTCCCCAGAGTATCACACGGCTTCAGTGCTCACTCCCCTCCTTGGCTCTTTACTCTTGCTTTCTCCTTGCTCCGGGAGGAGTCCCTTTTCCCCCCTGCAGGTACAACCATTCATTTCAGGGGATGCTTTAAATATTTTAGGAAGCATTAGGTCCTAGGAGGCTCTCTACTCGGCCACACTGCCCTCTCTCTGTGTGACTTTCTCACGTTTCTTTACTCAGAGATACAGCTCTAATCCCAGCTTCTGATCAAACAGAATAACTGCCCTATGCTAGTTGGAAGTATTCACGGGAGAGCCCAGACCCTTCTGCCTGTGGCCAGCCTGTGAGGGCTGACTGAGGAAGATGTTCCAGCACCATCCGGAGGCCTGAAGTGCTGGCTGCTCGGCTACAGCAGGCCACCAGGGTGTGCACCCTGAGAAGGAATGCGCTAGAAAGTTGAGTTATTAAGATGAGGAGGAGGAGGACGAAGAGGGGGGAACCCTCAGTGGTGGAGTGCATGTCTAGCATGCGTGAGGTCCTGGGTTCATGCCCCAGTACCTCCATTAAATAAACAGATGAAAAAACCGAATTACCTCCCTCCCCAAGTTAATTACCTCCCCTCCAATTCATTTTAAAAATAAATAAAAATTAAAAATAAAAAAGATGAGGAGGATAAAAATAATAATAATGGTGCCCATACCTTCAACAAACATTCACGCAGCACTTAATGCTGTTTAATGCTTTATGGATATTAACTTACAGAATGAGTTACAACAATACAATTTACAGACAACAAAACCAGGCCCAGAGAAGTTAAGTAACCTGCCCTGGGGACACACAGAAAGGGGCAGAACTGGAGTTCACACACAGGCAGCTTAGCCCCAGAGGTGGGGTCCCTGACCACTCAGCCCCGAGGAACCGGTTCACCCTAAGGGAGGTACAGAAAGGCAGAGGGACTTGCGTAGGACACACCCCAAGGAAATGGCAGAGCGGGAGCTGAGAGCTGGAAGCCCTTATCTGGAAGCAGAGTTCACAGCCTCTGGACTGTGAGGCCCACGTGTAACAAGAATGGAGGCTCACAGCCAGCACCAGCGACCAGATGCATGCACTCTGGGACAGGCCTTGATATCCACTGGCTCTTGGATCCTCACAAGAACCCTGGGAGGTGAGTTCTAGCATGACCCTCACTTGATAAATATGGATGCAGAGTCTCACAGAGGTCGAGCCACTTGCCCAAAGTCACACAGCTCATGAGTGGTGCCGAGATTCAAACCCAAGAGTGTCTCCTTGGTGGCAAACTGCTGTTGGTGACCGTCTGCATCATGCCCTGTGCAGGCCCCTCCCATGCTCACTCTGGTCTGTCCCAGGGCTGCCTGGACCAGCAGAGTGTGGTGGAAAGGATGTTGTGCCGCCCCAGGCCTCACCCTTCAATGGACTGCAGCTCCTGCTTCTTCCCTCATGGAAATCCGGCTTTGGGGGTCCCTGAGAGACCATGAGAGGAGAGACACCGTGAAGAAGAGCAGTCCTGAGACAACACTGAGGGGGAGAGAGAGCACTGGCCGTTCCAACATCCCAGTCGAGCCTCCTGATGACTCCAGCCCCAGCTGCCCTCCACTGAACCCCCTGAGAGACCACCAAGCAGGACTGGCAGAGGAGCTGCCCAGCTGAGCCCAGCCAAGCCGCAAGACTGAGAGAGAAAACAGTCTGGTTATCATTGAAAGCCGTGAGGCTGCAGTCAGACTGCTATGTAGCAAAAGGAAAAGTGAAACCAACTCTGAAGCCGCAACTTGTAAGAATGATCACAGAGCTAAACTCCGCTGGAAAAGTGACCCCAGCAGCCTGAATAAACTCTGGCATATTTGTATTCGTTCCCCGTTGCTCCTGTAACAAAGGACCACAGGCACGGTGGCTTAAAACAAAACACACTTCCTAACCACACTTCCAGAGGTCAGGAGTCCAAAACGGCTGTCAAGGCTAGACTCTAGGTGTCATGTGGCGAGAGTTCCTTTCTGGAGACTCTAGGGGAGAATCGGTTTCCTGGCCTTCTCCAGCTTCTGGAGGCCGCCTGCCTTCCTTGGCTCATGCTCCTTCTCCATCTTCAAGGCCAGCAGGGTAGCATCTTCAAATCAGTCCCTTTCCTGTCTCCCTCTTTCACTTCTGAGGACCCTTGTGATTACACTGGGCCCCTCTGGGCGATCCAGGCTACACTTTCGATACCAAATGCCTGCTTTAATCATATCTGTAAAGTCTCCTTTGTTGTGTAAGGGAACATTCAACAGGTGCCTGGGATTAAGATGTGGGCACCTCTACCCACCAGAGCTGTAAACTGGAAAAATGACCAGTATTCTCCAAAGGCATAAGGGGAAGCCAATTTAAATTTTGCCACTGCCCAGGGGCCTCCCACAGCTCCTGGAAGCATCAGCAGCGCACTCTGCAAAAGTGGCCCCCAGTTGCCTGGCATCACTCACCTCCTTTATTTTTCCTCCCCCAGAAATCTTTGTTTAAAAAGATCTCTGCTTTCCCCACACAGTGCATCACCGATGACTTATGCTTCTTGCATTGACTGGTCTTTCCTTGGGCAGACACACCTACATCTCCAACCCCTACTGTGAGAAGACGGACAGCCAGGCCTGTCCTGCTGAGTCAAAAGAACCTCAGCCAAAGAAATGGATGCCGGGTGTGTGGGTCAGCTCAGGGGCCTGACCCAGGAGAACGCACAGCAGCCACAGGTTCTGGGAAACTGCAATTGCACAGGACAGGGACACGGCAAAGGGCAGTCAGCCAGGTGAAGACTCTAACAACATCATTTAAAAAGTGTAAATATGAGATGGCAGTGCATTCCAACAACCAACACCATCTCCAACCAAGCCAGTCCCGGGCTGAGCTCCTGGCCCTTTCTGTCCAGCCTGCCCTCCTCTGGTCTACCACGTCACACCCGACGCACAGGAAATCCCGCTGGCGCTACCTGCCAAACACATCTACTGGTTATTCATTACCAAGGGGAAAAGGAAAGGTTCTTTTTAGTGGTCACCACCTTCACCAAGGGATCCAAGCTACCATCACAAATGACGGAACAAACAGACATCAGGAGCCCCCTGAGGTGACGTCCTTAGGTAGTTCTGTGGTGTTCCTGCCAAGTATGCTCAGTATGAGCAAATCAGAGGAAGCGATCAGAAAACTTCAGATTGTCGGACACAACAGGACCACTAGGTTGGACCCTTGCAAATGTCAGTGTCGTGAAAAACAAGAAAGAACAGGGATACTACTACAGAGCAGGACAAGCAAACTTTTTGTAAAGGACCACAGAGTAAATATTTTAGATTTGGGGCCATAGAAACCCAACTCTGAGGCCACGGACAGTATGCAAACAAATGGGTGTGGCCATGTTCCAAGAAAACTTTATTTACAAAGACAGGCAGTGAGCATGACTGCTGAGCGTATGGTAGGTTAAAGAATACTACACAGGCATGATAATCGAATGCAGTGAGCTGACCTTGAGTTAAAATAAAAATAAAAATAAAATAATAATAATAATAATAATAATAATAATAATAATAATAATAATAATAATAAAACAGCCATAAAGGACATTTTGGGGACCAGAATATGAGCTATATATTAAACATGAGTTATAGCTATAATAGTGAACTAAATTGTTATCAATATTATTGTTATCATTGTTTATTTCTCAGGCATGATATTGGTACTGTGTTATATAGAATGTCTTTGTTCTTAGGAGACACAGGCTGAAATATTTCAGAGTGAAGTTTCATGTCCAAAATCTATTTTCAAATTGTTCAGGAAAAAAAAAAAAGATTGTGTGTATACATTCTTTCTTTGGGAGCAAAGACAAAGCAGATCTGTTGAAGGCTAAAAACAGATGAACTAGGTGCTGAAGGGCATATAACTAATGACTATGCCATTCTTTCTTTCAACTTTTCTGAGAGTTTGAAATTTTAAGAAGAAATTAAAAATATCTCCAGAATCTGACCCCTCCTCCCCACTCACCTCCCACCTGGACTATCATAGTCATCCCCTCCCTGCATCCGCCTTCGTCTTATGATTGCCAAAAGGACCTATTAAAAGAGAACTCAGATCCTGTCCCTCCTCTGCTCAGACCCTCCAGTGAGTCCCAGCTACTCAGAGTAAAGCCAAAGAAACTGCAGTGCACGATGTGTCTCCCTTCCCACCACCTTCTCCGCCCTCAGTCTCCACTCCGCCTCTTTGCTCAGCCACATTGGCTTCCTTGACATTTGTCAAACATGCCAGGCGCATGCCCACCTCGGGGCCTTTGCATGTACGGAAACTTTGGGCTAGAATGCTCTGATACCTGCGCAGTCAGCTCCCTCCTCTCCTCATATTTTCAGTGAGGTCTCCCTGATAACCCTATCTAAACTTAACAACTGTCCCCCAAATACTCCTCCTTCAACACCCCAGATGTTTTCTCCAGAGCAGTTACTGCTATCTGATATCGACTTCATATTTTAACTATTCATTTTGTATACTGTCTGGCTTCCCCCAATGCCGAGAATGCCAGGTCCCCTGAAGACAAGATTTGTGGTTTTTTTCTTCCCTGCCGTATCCATAACATTTGCACAACAGCCACAACTCAGTGTGCACTAACTTAACATTTTACATCCATTTACTCCCCACAACAACACGACAAGATGAGTATTATTTACAGCGTAAATACATATATAGAGTATACACAAAATGGGAATAATAACAGTGTCTACTTCATAATAATTGGTGAGGATTTAATGCTGTGACGTGCTTAGCATACCGCCTGGCACAAAGTGAGTGCCTATTAAATGTCACTATTATATAATATCCACTGTGCAGAAGAGGAAACTGAAGGTCAGTGGGGTTAGTGACCTGCCCAAAACCACCTGGCTGGGAAGGGGTTGGGGGACCAACAGATTGGAACCCATGTCAGTCTCACTCAAGAAGCTACTTTCTAAACCACAATGCTAAGATACATCACAGTGTTTGGGAGAGAGGCAATGGCAGGAAATAGAAACCAGCTCTGGGAACCCAGAGTGCAGGATTAAAGTCCTCCCTCTGGCACCAACTCCATGTGTGACCTCAGCAATTCCCTTCTGCTCTCAAGACCTCGGTTATATTGTCTATAAACTAGGGGAAGTCATTTCCCCTCCCTGACATGGGGACAAAACAGTGTGAGGGTCAAATGAGAGAGCCTGTACGAAATGCAATACTTTTCCATTCTAAGAGCTGCAACTCTGGCAGCAGCCTGACCAAACACCGAAAGACCAAGAATTTCAGGCCCTGAAAAGCAAGCTTTAAGCACTCAAAGTTACAAGGGAAAAAAGTGTGCTCCCCTCAACTATTTGGCCTTTGTGCATGCTCCTCCCTCTCCCTCCACATCATCCCTGTCCCCCTGCTGTCTGGTGAGATTCTCCTCACCCTTCAGTTCCCAGCCCAAAGGTCTCCTCTGCCAGGAAGCCCTCCTTGAACTCCATGCCAGGGCAGAATTCCAGTGGGGCGCCCCATCTAAGCTCTGCCCACTCTGGATCTTGCAGGATGAGTCTATCCCCGCTGGACTGTGAGCTCCTTGAGGGCACAGACTGGGGCTGGCTTGATTTCTGCTGTTTCACCAGCACTACCCAGCACAAGGCCAGGCACAGAGCAGAAGCTCTAAAAATACTAACTAAATGAAGTAATAGAGGATGAATGGTGGTTCCCTGACCCAGCAAATTATGTTAAATTTCCATATTCTATACTCCCCCCAGGCCAAAAACACATTGATCATCTTTTGAAAGCAGCTCATATTTTGAACGTTTACTAATGCCCTTCAGATCTCAGCTCAGGCAGAGATCCTGTAGACACCCTCTCTGACCCCACACCCCTGGGTGAGGAGCTTTCTCTGAGCTCTGGAGTTCGCACTGTTCCTGACTGACCTTAACAATGATGGGTTATTAATGTGTCTCCCAGTGCCCAGCAAAAAGCCAGCTCGGTCTGTCTACTGAATGAATGGACGAACAAACACGTATAGAAGTGGTATTAATGAATAGATGGACGAATGTCCGCTCTAGTTAAAATTACCCTTTTGCCAGATTCCCAGGTCACGCCCCCAGACCCCAGACTTCGCCCCGAGCCACGCCCCTAACCCAGCCCTATTTCCCGGAGCACAATTGGGGTAAACCAACGTCCTAAACGGATGATATACAAGCACCTCTCACCTCCCAGGACGGGAGGGAAACTGAGGCCTGAGGTGCAGTTTTGGGAACGAAGCTTTAGAAAGATGGCCTGGCAAATGACCCTATCTTTCCTCGGCTTTCCCCTAGCTATTCTGAGTCTTCAAATGCCCCGCCCAAATCACTCCCCTTCCCCATACTATTGGCTTGTCTAGACATCAGTCTCCACGCACTCTCTTCCTCTATTGGCTAGTATTCCCAACTCGGCGCGGGCTCCCTGACCCGCCCCTTACCCCAAGCCTGTTCTTACTATTAGGCAACCCGCATGCCCCTCTCCCAGGAACCCTCCCTATTGGCTGCAGGACTTTGCCGGTTCGGGCTGTGATTGGTCGTGGACAGAAGTCCATCTCTTCCTGAGCAACCACCTGATGGGGGTTAGAGAATGGAAAGGTTGCGGGGACGTGGGGTCAGACTCACGCTGAGCCGGCGGGAGGCAGATATAGGTCTTGAAGAACTCGCTTCGGCGGGCGGCCTCCTTAATGCGGTTGGCAAGCGGCTTGCTGACCTGCCGGATGCCCAGGTATAGCAGCTTCGCCATGGGGAACGCGCCCACCACCATCCTGGCGGTCGCAAGGGGCACACGCAACCTTGCTGACTGGGCGGGGCGCCTCGGAGCTCTCCCTCTTCCCCCGCCCTCTCGTCGCCTTGCGTGCGTACGTACGTGCGTACGCCCCGTGGGTAACTGCAGAGGCGCTCTCTCACGTCACCGCGTCGACGCTGACGCTCCGACGTCCGTTTGATGAATATGCAAATTTGTGGCGGAAGTGAGGCCGTCGGGGGGTGGTGCCGTTAAACGGCTGCTCGCGGGAGTGTGAACGGGTTCCCACGCCCGCTTCGGCTGATGTCATCGCACTCCTTCGTGACGTCGCATACCTAAGTGGCTTCTCCGCCCCAAAGAGGCTCTTAATTAATCCTAATCAGGACTAATGAGTCCTATATACCCTCTTCCCCGCAGTTAGAGCCCTCCCTGGGAGCAAGAACCTAGCCAGGTAGTTATACGGACCTGGGTTGGAATCCCAGCTCTGCCATTTACTTACTGTGTATGGCGAGTGACTTAACCTCCCTAGGCATCAGTATTCCCATGTACAAAATGGGAATCATGACAGCACTTAATAACGTTATTGGATTGTTGTGGGTCTTGCATTCGAATCTTGAATATAAAAACATGGTGAGTGAACAATGTTAAATGCTTAGAATGGTGCCAGTCATCCAATAAACAGCCCTTATTACTATACAGGTATTAGCATTATTTTCGCTAACTGCAGCGTGCGAGTGCATTTCATCTCCAGAAGCAGCTAATCCAATCATTTCCCAAGTAACTGACGAACTGAGGCCAGAATAGTGGGCAGGGGATGGCACAAGGCCCCTCAGCCAGCAGAGGTTGATAGCCCGGCATCTTGACTAATAAAACTATACCCGTTTTCAAGCAGCCCAACTTTCTCCGTTTGTGGGAGGGCCCCCTGGGAGCTGGCTCAGCAAGGAGTTTAAGGACATGCATGTCCCAGACTGTCATCCCTTACCCAGCGGGGAGCAAAATCTTATAAACAAGGTCAGGAAGGAGTTGAGAGAAGTTTCTGGATGGGGAGTGCTGATGGGTAACAGAGATTCTAGAAGAGGCAGGGGGGAGGGGAAGTACAAGGAGCAGAGGAGCTGTGTATAGCGGGAATAGCGGGAAACGAACATTCAGGATACAGTGTCAGGGGACCCAGGGCTTTACTCAGCATCCACTCTGACTCCTGAGTGTCCTTTGTCACTTCCCTGGCCTTTTTAGATCTCCGTTTCTCTGTCTGTAATAATGATACTGGCATGTGTGAACCCTGATACTCTAAATTACTAAGAATGCCAAGATTCCATAAAAACAACCCCTCCCCAGGATCCCTTCTGGACTGAAGGTGTGAGGAAGCTTGGGGCCTATTCAAGGTCCATAATTCTCTTGGGACCAACCCACACCCCATTTTACAGACCGGCCAAATGAGGCTAGAGGATGAAAAGGATTTCTGCAGAGTTCCAGGGATAATCAGGATGGAACTGAAGCTATGGTTTCTTGAGTCCCAGCCCAGAGTCTTCTCCTGATCCCTGGAAGGTTGTTAGCCTGGGGCCCAAGGACCTACTGGTGGGGGCTGCGGTTCCACACAGTCGTTTTAGGAAACTTTCAAACTTGTACATGACTTTTTGGGTATAATTCACTACTGTTTCCTCAGCTAGAACAATAGTTGGTATACAGTAGGTGCTCAATAAATATTCATTGAATGAATGGGAATGAGCATTTGGTGGAGGGATGGTATGCGAGCTTTCAGCTGATTCCCGGAGGGGACTGTATTCAAAAAAAACTTCTGCCCCCTATATCTCCATTCCAATAGCTTTTTGGCCATGAAACAGGGTGGCAAAATTACTAGGCATCCCCAGATTCCAGGCCTCCCTCTTTTCTCTCCCCCAAAACAGCAAATCCCCAACTTCCTAAATCTCAGTGAACCACCCCCCCTCCTCCTCCTCCTTCCTCTTTCTTTCTCTGAAAAGGGTTTTCCAGGAACCTCTTCTGGGAACTTCTAGGGCAAGGGTGTGTGTGCTCCTGTGTGTCGGGGGGTGGGGGGGGGCGGGAATCTTCACATCTCATCAGGGGCCTGGAGCCTGTTACACACCCATGGGGAGGAAGAGAGGGAGGTGACCTACCAGAAGGGGTGAGGCCTGTCTCGAGTTGGGTGTTTCCTTCTGCTTTCCAGTCTGATTCTGGAAGAACAACCATTCCTGGTTGATCCCTGAGGGCTGGGGATGGAGGGGAACACCATCAACCAGGGCAGCAGCCTTGGCCACTCTGGAGCGTGGGAACATAGGCGGAGACAGGGATGGGACAGGGAGCCTAGGATGGCCCCAGCACTGACTCACCGGCTGTGTGACCCTGGGCTAATCATTTGGCCTCTTTGGTGACGGTCTTAGAACAGGGCCTGGGATCATTCCCAGAGGTCCTTCCAGTTCAGGTCTGCTGGTCACCCTTTTCCCAAGATGGGCAAGGGGCTCAAGTTACACAATCCCCCCGGCCCTTGGTGCTTCTTGCATCATGATAATTCCTTCAAGTAAATCCCAAAGCTGACACCGCTCCTTACTCACTCCACCCACCCCGACCCTGGTCCAGCTGTCAGGATCTCCTGCCTGGACTACTGTAGTCACCTCACTGGGCTCCTGGCTTCTGCCCTTACTTTCCATACTCTGTTCCCCACTCAGAAGCCAGCCGATTCTCATAACATTAAAGTCAAATCCCATCATTCTCTGCTAAGAGCCCCTCTGTGGCTCGCATTTATCTTGGAGTAAAAGGCGAAGTCCTCATCTGGGCTTACAAAGCTCTGAGAGATTGGCCCCTGTCCCCCGCCATTCTCAGCTTCTTTCCTCACATCCTCCTGCCCTCTGCTCCCACCACACCACTGTGTGTACTTGCTGTCCCTCAAAACTCTCATACTCCAGGACTTTGCACTTGCTGTTCCCTGTGCCTGCGGTGCTCTTCCACCTGACAAGGCTGACTGCTCCCCCGCCTCCTTCAGGTCTTTTCTCAAATGCCCCCTTCTCAGCGACCCCTCCCCTGACCTCCTTATCTAGATAAGACTCCATGTCACTCTCTATCCCCTCAATCGGCTTTATTTTTCCCCATTACACTTATCAATTCCAAACTTTATATTTATCTTTATTTACTCGCTTACCATGAGGGTGGGGCCTGGGCTGTCTTGGTCACCATTTTGTTCCCAGCCCCTTCAGCCCAGAGCTGGGCAGAGAGTAGGTATAAACAATTCTCTCTTGAGTGAATGAATAAATACCCTTCTCTTTTCCTGAGTCCCCATCCCAAGTCTGCCCTGCTTGCTGCTTCTCCAGCCAGTCAGCTGATTGTCCTTCCTTTGAGTTCTGACATGTGCCCTCTTCCTCCTCAGTCCTGACTTTTGCATTGTCCTGTTCTTGCTCTCCATGGGTGCTTCCGAAAGGCAAAAGTGATCACTCTACCCTCAGTGTGAATTTCTCCTTCCACCTTCTCCTTAAGTCACAGACTTTTACCCCCTCATTGGAAATAATCCTAACTTTTTTGTCTTTACCTTCTGGAAACTTAATTTACTTGTCCTCTCCTCCAGGAAGCCCTCTGACTCCCAGACTGGATTCTCCCAGCCATTGGGCTCCCCTGTCTGAGCCCTGCCCATGCTGGGTCATCACTATCTGGGGACAGCTGTCCCCCATTGCGTGGGAGCCATGAGGGCAAGGCCAGGGCTGTGATTCATTACTGCTGGGTCACTGGTTCCACCCAGCACAGGGCTAGACACCATTCTTCTGAATTGTTAGAGGGTTGTGGAGGATGATAGTTGACCAGTGACACACCAACCTCACTGTTTTCCTATGTTCTTATATTCTTATGAATATTAACACAGCCTTATTTACATACAATTTGCATACACCAGACCAAAAGGGGAGGAGTGTGGGATAAGACTGGAGGAGTGGGGCCTCTGCACGATTTGAGGTTCACTGTGCTGGTGGCAGCATCTTCAGCTGCACCTGGTCCCTCTGGGAGGGTGGAGCTGCCACCCAGTTGGCTGCCATGACCTTGGCCATGCTGTTCCTCTTGGAAGTGAGTGGGGTGTCCAGGGTGAGCGAGGCATTGGCCATCTCCTGGGGCTTGTCACTGGCCAGGAAGCGGAGCAGGTTATGCAGGGCCTTGGCCACGTCACTGCGGGCGCCCTCGTTGACGAGGCAGTAGAGGATGGGGTCAGCCACACAGTTGAGGCTGGTGAAGGCCAGTGAGCTGTGGTATGCTGAGAAGACACGTTCCTCAAAGCCACAGTCCCAGGGGCGGCCCAGGTAGACAGCGCTGCGGGAGAGCAGCAGCACGTGGTAGGGCGCAAAGCAGACCAGCACAATGGCGATGAGGCTGAGGGCCAGCCTCTTGATCTTGGCCTTCTCCTGGCGCTCGGTGGACACGCTGCCCCGCACAGCCCGCAGGATGCCACAGTAGGACAGCAGCATGAGGGCCCACGGGAAGAGGAAGCCCACGAAGACCCGGTAGAGGTTCATCCAGGCCACCCAGCCCTCCATGGGGAATTTCTCGAAGCAGAAGGTGTGGTTGTAACGGTCACGGAAAAGCTCATCATGGAACAAGGGCACCGAGTTGGCGCCCAGCTCCGTGGCCCAGACCACAGAGCTCACAGCCACAGCCGTCTTGACACGGCGCAGGCGGGTGAACCGCAGTGGGTGGGCCACAGCCAGGTAGCGGTCCACCGAGATGCAGCACAGGAAGGCGATGCTGATGTAGATGTTGGTATAAAAGATGAACCCGAAGAGCTTGCAGGAGCCAGGGCCGTGGATCCAGTTGTCGTGGTGCAGGAAGTAATCAACCCAGAGCGGCAGCGTGCAGATGTACAGCAGGTCGGCGATGCTGAGGTTCATCAGGTACACACCCAACTCGTTGCGCTGCCGCACCTGGCGGTAGGCGGCCCACAGGGCCAGGCAGTTGGTGGGCAGCCCCACGCCGATGACGAAGATGTACAGGGAGGGCGGGAAGAGGTGGTCCATGCGGGAGTCCACATGGCAGCCCTCCCACGTGCGGTTGCCCATCCTCGACACTGGGGCTTTCGAGGTGCTTCCCCTGGCCCACAAGGGCTGTGGGGCCACAGGGGACAGGAGGCCATCAGGCCCCCTGGGCCCCCTCCTTGGAGGCTCAGGGGAACATGGTGGGAGGGAGTCCAGGGGGAAGAGATGAGGTTGACTGTGAATCGTGGGCTGGGCTGGGCAAAGAAGGATGGAGCTTGAGAGGGAGAAGTTGGAGGAGGGATAGAATTACGACAGGAGGGAGATTTGGGGGATGGCAGGATTAACAAAGAGCTTCATCAAGGAGGTGTTTATAGATCAAATCAGAGTATAAATGGGGGAATATTGGGGTAATACAAAATTGGCCAGGGCGGGGGGTTTATAGAGAGGATGAAGGCATCAGTGGGCAGTGGTGAGAGGGAGATACTTGTGGAGGATGTAGAAAGTAAGTGTGGCCATGCTGAAGTAATGGTGGGGTGGAATGTTCTAGAAGACACAGGAAATATATGGGATAGTGTTGAGATAGGACCAGCTACAGTTAGGGAGTATTGAAAAGACCAGGCAAGGTGGGTGGGGGCGCTGGCATTTCCTAGGACCCCAGTAAGAAATAAGGAAATAAGTAAGGTAACCAATGAGGAGAAAATTACGGAAAAGGAGGGGTCCTGTGAGGGATGAAAGACAGGGAGAGCTCAGCCTGGGCAACGTGGGAAGGATTTTTAAGAAACAGGAAGGAGGTGAGTAAGGACTGGATAAGAGCACGGTTAACAATACAGGGAATTTAAAGGGGCCAAGGGAGGGGCTCCAGCTTGGTCCTGGTGGGGACTGAGCAGTTGGGACAAGGTGGCTCCACCTCACAGTTCGAAGCTGACTTTCCAGTGCCTGTGGGGAGAGAGGACTGCAGTGAGGGGAGTCACGGACTGTCCCCTTCTCCCCATTCCCCTTTGTAATAGTGACTCCAGAGGGCTGCAGAGGGTGGGAACCCTGACGATGCCTAATTGAGCCCCCATTCTAAGCAACAGATCTCTGAAAACCCAGATTTGAGATGCCAGAAATATTTCTTCCCTAATAGAGATTAAAATAAAGACTCAACTCAGATTTTTAAACTTTCTTCCAGAAACCATATAAAACTGGCACAAGTTTTTGCTTTGGGAAATGCTGAACTAGACTTACCCTGTCATGTGACAGGCAGGGACATGGGGCCCAGAGAGGCTGGGTCACTCCCTTCAAGGATGCACAGCAAGGCAGTGATGGAACTAGGGCTAGAACCAGCCTCCCACCCCTAGCCCAGGGCACCCCATTCTAGACAATGATGATGACGGGGGGTGACGATAACAGCTAAAGTTTACTGAGTCTATTACATAGCAGACCCTGTTCCAAATACTTTTGTGGGTGTGAATTTATTAAAATTTCAAGAACCCAGTGAGGAAAATACTGTTACTTTCCCTATTTGACAAACTGAGGCACAGGGCGGTTCAGAGACCTGTCCAAGGTCCTGATGGCGGGAGCGTGGAAATGTCGGCTCTCACCCCGTTTCTCCTGCCTGTGCTTCAGTTTTCACCCAAGAATTGCTGGACAGAAAATAGTCCTGGGCTGACAGCTCAGGGAAGCATAGTTGCAGGGGGCTGGGAGGGGAAGGGATGCGAGGAGGAGCTTCTGGACTCCATCAAGATCTGGAGTAAGGGGGAGCCCTGGGGGCACCGCCAGGAGTCCCCTCCCTCAAGGGGACTTCATTGCCTCTTCCCACTCCCCTCTGATTTTCCCGAGAGGCTTGGTCCTGGGGAGACTTGAAAGCACAGGACAAAGGACAGTCTTGGACCAAGCCCCGGATCATTGTCAACCCCAGAGAAGAGGGGAGATAAGTCCTGAATTAGAAGCATCTTCGGAAGCCACTCCATCCACAGGTTTGCATCGGTTTAGTTTTGGAGAACTTTGGGGGTCGGTCCTTGATTTTATTTATGTATCTTTTTAAAAATGTTTTCATGGAGGTTCTGTACAGGACCTTGTGCATGCTAAGCAGGTGCTCTACCACTGAGCTATACCCACCCACCGACCCCACCCCCGCATTGGTTTTAGTTTAGGCTGTGAAATCATTTATTTTTTTAACCAAATCCCAATTGGAAACCCCACCTAAGGCAGTGAAAAGGGGACGCTGCTTTGTGCTCTGATTGAAATGAGGTAGGGGGAAGAAAGCCACCTCTGAAGAATCCCCAGGACACATTTTGAAAACTACTGGTTGAAAAAAATAAAAATAAAGAAGGAAAACCACT
The DNA here is from genome assembly GCF_009834535.1 of Camelus ferus. Lineage (NCBI taxonomy): Eukaryota > Metazoa > Chordata > Mammalia > Artiodactyla > Camelidae > Camelus > Camelus ferus. The sequence goes on along the minus strand of NC_045704.1, from coordinate 15,501,642 downwards.
GGTTGAGTCAGTTGGACAGATGATGAAACTGAGGCCCAGAGAGGGGAAAGGATGAGCCCAAAGGCACACAGCAGGTCCATGGGAACCTCCCAGACGGTTCAGCATCTTTCCATGGGAAAGTCCTCATGGTGCTACCTAGCTCCACAATAAATCCTGAATCCATGCATGTCTCTAAAACCCCTGCCACTGCCTGCTCTGCTCCACCATCACCACTCACTTGAACCTTACAGTAGCCTCCTCATAGCTTTCCTGGCTGTCGCTCTGGCTTCCCTCAACTCACTTCCCACACAGCAGCCAGAAAGATCTCTCTGACATGGAAATCAGCTCTTGTTACTTCTCTGCTTGAAACCTTCCAATAGCTTCCCAGTGGACTAGGGGTAAAACCCCAAATCCCTTCCCCAGGTGACAAGGTGCTGTCTGACCTGCCTGGGCAGCCTAGCTGACTTTCTTGCCCACCTCCCCTCCTCTGCCTCAACTGGCTCAAAACCTTTGTTCTTCTTTCAGATCTTCTCAGGACTAGCTCCCTCACCTCCATCACTCCCTCAGGGAGGCCCTCTCTACCAAGTCCTACCCACCATCCCCAGGGCTCTCTCCTCACATTATTTTGTATCTTGTTTGTGCCTGTCTGTCTAGAATGGATGTTCCAGAAGGGCAGGGACCTTGTTCTTGAGCACCCAGGACAGGCCCAGCATCCAGTAGACACTCAATAAATGACTGTGGACCAAAGGAACACACATTGGTCAGCCCCTCCTCCAACACAGGCCCCCCTCTTCCCCTGAGAGGGCACCACCTCCCACTTCAAGCTCTAGTGAGGCCCTGCGGGATGGCAAGGAAGGAGATGGGGAGGGGAAAATTAAAAAGGGCAGGACCCATCCGCTGCGTAATTGACTTTGAAAGGTCAGAGCTGAGTCCCGCTTAGTAAGCCCTACCCCCTGTGGGTTCCTCAGCGACAGAAGGGCTGCCCCCACCTCAGCCTCACAGAGACTCCAGGATCCTGTGAAGATGGGATGGAGGGAGCTTGCTCCTGGCTAGAACAGTGCAATCCAGTCCCTCCCTTTGAATTGAAACCCCTCCCTCCCTGAACAAATCACTGGAAACATCTCTCTCCCCTCTCTCTGCCCTGGGTCTCTCCTTCCTCCTGTAACACTGAGGGAATTTATTCCTCTTCAGGAACCTCAGTTTCCCTTTCTGTATAAATGGGGATGGGGCATAACTTTTGTATAGCGGTGACACCATATATAAATCGTGCAGTACTTGAACAATTATTACTATTCACTGGGAAGCTGAGACAAGAACTGAACCAGTTCATAATGGGAGGAGGTGCCAAGAGCTGGGAGTTCCCTTTGCCCCACCTTCTCAAGAACCCCTGGGTTCAGCTGAGGCTGGAGCGGGAACACAGACAGGAGACTTATTTCCGGCAGCCAGAGGAAATACACTTCCCATTGCTAATTTCCTCGAGGGGGAACCAGGTGGATGCTCACCCCCCTCTCCTCCTATCCCTCCTCCCCAGTCCACCTGCTTCATGGGGATGCTGGGCATAGGGGAGGGGCACTTAGCCCTCTCCTCCCCCACCCCCACCTGAGCTCTGCCCACCATCCAGCCCACAAGAGACAGCATGGAAAGGCAGACTCTTAGAACTCCACAGTACAACAGGCCTATATGCCACCACTGGGGATGCGAGGCTACTTCTGACCCCTTCCTGGTACAGATGGGGAAACTGAGGCCCAGAGCCACAAGGCAGTCGTCTAAGTCACATGATATATCAAGACATTGTAGGTCTTAACTCAAAAACTTCCCCTTCCCTGAATGTTTTCTCTCTTTCCTGTAATTTTCCTCAAGTGTTTCTGGGGTTCTCAGCACCCCCTGGAGAATCTGCTGAAAGATCTAAGGACTGACTACCACAAAAAAGCAAGTGGCCTCAATGTCTTGCATATCCTTTCATCACCTGAATCCCCTGCCCAGCCCCCCACCGTGGGTTGGGATCAAAGTTGCGTCCCTCGCTCAGGCTTTGTTGGGGGGTCAACCCCCAAATCTCACAGTCCCCACAAGAAGCTCTCCCTGGCCCCCAGGCTCCTTCTTTGGTCCATGCTGGCCCCTCCCAGAGGGGCAGGAAAGAGAGATAAGCTGGGAGTGTGGAGCCGTAGTGGGGAGACAGGAAGGACTGGTCAGACCCCTGCTGGCACTTGGCGTCTCAGTGCTCGAGCCAGAAAAGCCCATGGGCCCCACCAGCCACCTCCAAGTCCAGCAAGGCTGAAGGACTGGGCGGGGGTGGGAGTGGGGTGAGAGGACAGGAGGGAGAGGTGAGGCAGCCCCCCACGTCCCCCACACTGGTTCACTCACCAGCCTGGTCCTGGACGCCTCCAGGCTGCCTCTCTCACCCCCTCATTTCCCTCCTCTGAGGGCTCCTGCTCTCCCCTAACTCCCCCATCAGCCTCTAGGGACCAGCCAGCTCCGGTCTGCTCATTACTGGGTGAAATGTGATCACGGAGCCTCGCTCCCCACCTGGTGCCCTGGCGGCTGGCTGGCGGAAACTGGGGGACAGTCAGGCCACCATGACGGCTCCGCTGGACCTCAGTTTCCCCATTTCTACCGAGGGGATCCCCATCCCCTACACCACCCAGAAGGGACACCAGGGTGTTCTGACTGTACCCCTCTGGTGTTCTAGATTCCAAGGCTCTCAGATCTTCGGTTCTGTTGTTAGTCCTGTTCATGGTTTTCTGTTCTATTATTATAATATTCTAGAGCTTTCCTTTTCTACCATTCTGTTATCATTATCATGGCGGCCTTCCATGCCCTTACCCTTCTAAGTTTCCAATATTCCTGGAGTCTCACATTCCAAGACTCTCAAGTTCTATTGTTAGAATGCTCTATGATTTTTTTTAACATTCTACGATTTTCATAATCTATTATTAAACTCTCTGTGATTATCTTTGCCCAGCAAACACGAATGCGTATTTCCCTTTTCTTTTTTACAGAAATGGGAACATACTCTGTATACAGTGAACCTCACTTACTTTTTCCCCCTTATCTATTCTGTTTTTTGTTTTTTTTTTTTAACATCCCAGCAGCCTGAAGTTCTAAGATTATGCAGGATTCTAAGATACTAAGGATTCAATGGTGGAGGGGGGGAGTCACCATCTTCACCTGGCCCCTAAATTCTCACCGCCTTTGGGGGACACTCGGAGCCCAGGCTGCATCCCTACCCCTTGCCAGGCAGGCTTTGCCGCCTCTCTCCCGGCTCCCTGGCTCACACCAGCTGAGTTATTATTTGTCTAGACACAAACCAAATTATAGGCCCTGTCCCACGGGAGCAGTGGGCTTCGTGGGGAGGGTCAGGAGACAGAGGCAGGCGGGAATTAATCTCTGCTCCCCCCCCCCCCACTTCCCCTCTCCTCTTCCCTCCTTCTCTGAAACTCCACCCCTTCCACCCAGACCAACTCTGGTCCAGTCTCCCTCCCCACCACCACGGTTTTAGAAATATTTTCTCTTCTCTGCTTCTAAAAAAAAAAACACTCCCTTCTAGGTTGTGGCCATTCACACTCACCCTGGCATTCTCCCCTCCACCTTATGAAGACCTCCTTCCCCAAATTAATCTGATTTGGTGGCAGCAAAAGAAGCCAGATCTGTGAATTTGGGCTTCAGTTGAACTGGAGTCCCAACCCCAGCCTGAAACTGACTCCCTGGGGGGACTTCTGCTCTTGGGCCTTTGGTTTCCCCATCTGTAAAATGGGTGGGTGCTTGGTCTGGATGGATCTGCAAGACATCTTTCAAGCTCTTAGCTGTGAATATTGAAAACACTACTCTTTTTGGATTGAAAGATACAAATATCCTGAGGCTTTTAATTTGAAGATTTGAGCATTCCCAGTCTTCCTCTCTGACCATTCTCACATACTTGGGTCCTTTTATTCAAAGATTTCACATTTGATCCTTTTTTTTTTTTTTTAACTTTTTTGGGGGGAAGAGAAGATAACTAGGTTTATTTATTTAATGGAGGTGCTAGGGATTGAACCTAGGACCTTGTGCATGCTAAGCACACACTCTACAACTGAGCTATACCCTCCCCCCTTAAGACTTCTTGATTCTATAATTTCCAGAGTTCAGGAGCCCCCTCCCCGACAGTCTCTCTCATTTTCTCCTCCTGGAACACACCCAGGAAGGAAAACTTCCCATCCTCACCCCAAACTTGAAGTCAAGCTCATCCACAGAGACAAGAGTTGTGGGGGGGCCCCTTGGTGAATTCAGGAGGAATGGGGCAGGTGGTGGCCCTGGAGGGAACCATGGGGGTCTATGGCCCCCATCATCTCCATCTATGCTCCTCAGAAAACCCCCCAAAGCACATCCCTCCTGAGTACACAGCACATACCCCACAACCAACACGTCACAGAAATTCCAGAGCTGTTCTTCAGCTTGGCTGGGGGTTAGGGCATGGGTGTCCAGTTCATGGAGGTGGGGATGAAGCCAAGGCAGGAAGGAGTTAACGGGTGACCCAGCCAAATCCTGGAAGGGAGGAAGTGGGGGAGGAAGTTCACCCCCCAGCCAGGAATTCCTGAAATTGGAGGGTGGGGTGGGTGCGACCTCTAAAGCAGTGGGGTGACTCTGTTAAGGCGGAGCCGGGGTCACAGGGTCACTTAGAGTCCACCTGCCCCAGGTGGCAACCCTACTACCCCCTACCCAACTCCCAAGCAGCTCCTCAGCCCAGGGGAAAGCTCTGGGATTTGCGAGGATTTCGACTGAGATGACGACGACGGGATGAAGTTGCCAGAAAGGGGTCTCAGATACAAAGAGACAGAGACAGAGGAATACGGAGAGAGACGAGGAATACGGAGAGAGACAGAGAGACAGGAAGGCAAAGGGCAAAGAGATGCTCAGAGACGGGGAGACGTGGAGATGGAAGCAGACAGATCCTTAGAGACTGAGAGTTCATCAAGAGACTGAGACAGGGGCAAACAGAGAGAGACAGTGAGACAGAGATACAGAAATAGACACAGAGACATCCAGAGATGGAGGAGACACACATCTAGAGGGAGAGGGACCGCAGAGACAGAGATACCAGAGACAGATGGAGAGATGGAGACAGACCCAGAGGCAAATCAACTGGGGAGACTCCGGGAGAGCCAGCCCCAGAGAGGGGCGGGGACGGAGACGGCGCGGGAGACGGAGACGGCGCGGGAGACTGAGGCAGCCGGCGCCGGGACGCAAAGCCCCCGAGGGGCGCAGGGAGGAGCAGTATTCGGCGGCCGCACGACCCGCGCGGGCAGGGGAGGGACCGGCGCCTACCTGCGCGCGGCGGCTGGACGGGGCGGGCGGCGCGTCTCTCGGCGGCTGGGGGATCTGGGCTGAACTGGCGGCGCTGGGACCCGGCGGCGACTCCTCCCGGTCCCGGGGCCGGCGTGGCCAGCCGAGGCCCCGCCCCGCCCCGCCCCCATTAACCCTTCCTTTGTCGCTCCCCCTTAACTCCTTTAAGCCTTTACCCCACCAAAGGCTTCCAGCCCTGGGGAAAGCTCACTTGCTGCTGGAACACCTCCCAGTCCTTCAAAGTCCCCAGGCTGGAGGCCTCCACCTCATTAAACCCCTCTGCTTACCCTCCTGCCCACCCCGCACTCTAATTCGATCAAGCCCTAAGCTGTACGGGAAAGTGAGGTCCCTCACTAAGTCTCCTGGAGCTAAACCATTTCCTCCCTTCGGAGCCCCCAGGCCCAAATCATTAACTCTCTGGTTATTGCATGACCCCTTTCCCAAGGGAGAGAACAAGCAGTCTGCTAGGTCCCCAAGCCCACAGACTCGGTCATAGCCACCTCTGGAAGGAGTCCTGGGGCTTGCAGCTCCAGCCCTGCCTCTTGGCTAGACTTAGGCTGGTGACCTCTCTGTGCCCCAGTTTCCTCTTCTAATAATGTGGTCCCTCATATTCCCTTTGTCATGGGGATGTCAGACTATCAAGTCTGTAAAACATGACACCCCCACATGCTCCCCTTCCTCCCTGCCTCCCAGGTAGAAGGAGTGTCATTTTTGAGTTTGATTAGTTTACTGTTGTGTGTCTTTTGTCTACAAAACCACTGGACATGTAATAAGTGTGCAACACACATTGTTTTCAGGGAGTGAATAAACAAATGGTAAGTGGTCCAAAAATACTTGCTGGTTTTTATTATTACCATCAGATCCTTCATAAATTGGTCAGGAGAATTCATTCTTGGGCAAAGCACTTTGGACAGATCTGGGATATAGTTCTCGAAAAATGACAGCTGTTAGGTTTGCAAATTCTTTTTTTGTTTATTTTTTAAATAAAAAATAAAAATATCTGGATCTTAAGGGAACAGTCCAAAGAGTTGTGACAAACAGATACACCCGTGTGACTAAGCACCCAAATTGACATAAACATTTCCATCACCTAAGAACATTGTTTTTTTGCCTGTTCCAGGCAATACTCACACTCTTTATCACTCTCTGAGGCAACTGTGTACTTTTTTTTTTTTTCTGGAAATTAGTATTGCCTGTTCTAGAACTCCATAGAAATGAGGTGAAACACTTCTATTTTGTTTTGTTTAAAGTAGCTATTATAATCGTTTGCTGTGTGGCCTTGGACAAGTGACTTCACCTTTCTGAACCATATTACCCTCTTCTTCTCAGGGCTTTTGAGGGAAACTGAAAGTGAGAGAGTTAATCAAGGGCCCAAGTGACCTGCACTGCACACCAGAATGAAAGCTTTTTCCTTCCACCCTCCCTCAAGTGGACAGACAGGGACACTCTGATGGAAGTGTCATGAAGGCTTTAGCCCCTCCCTACAAATAACCCCATATACATCTTATCAGCTTCAAGACAACCCTCCTGTCAGCCCCATGACCATCCCAAGCTCCTCCTACAGAGAAATTCCCAGGCTCACTGGTGAATGAGGGTCCCCTTCCCTCCTGGGCTCCCCCTAAGTTTATACTGTGATTCATTTAGGGTCCTAGCAGGAAACACCTAGCCATTCAAAGAGTTGAAGTGGGAGTATTTATGAAGGGACAGTTTAGAGGAATGGGCACGGTGAAAAAAACCCACAAAGTATGGGGCAACAACATGGGACCAGCAGCAGACAGAGCCAAGCCATCACAACCCTTCAGGCAGAAAGCTAAAGTCTGGAGAGGAGCCCATAGGAGTTCTAGACAGAGGAACAAAGCCATTGCCAGAACCGCAGGGATCCAGGGAGGGGCCCAGAGAATAAATACTCCAACCTCTCTCCCCTTGCTATCCTCAGATTTCGGGTCAGTGCCTGTAATGGGCATGACCCAACCAGAAGGCAGAGGGCAAGGGACTCCTGTGGATGGAGTCCACAAAGGGCACTCTCCCAGGACCCAGAGCAGGAGGAGAAAGGCTGAGGGTGACTTTGGGGTGCAGGGGAACATTACCAGCTCTATTCTCCCAGAACTTTCTAGGCAAATTTTTCCATGCAGGTCTGAGGCTGGGCACATGGGGGCGACAGAGCACCAAGAGACCCAGTGAAAGGGATGCTTCCACAGAGTTGGACCACTTCCTTCCCCACACCTTGGACAGTAGGGAAGTGTCAAAAGCTGGAGGACAGGAAAGGAGACTTTGATCCCAGAGAGGCAACCAGCTGGCCTGTGAAACCTGGGGGGTCTGGAGGGGTGATGTGATTGCTGTATTGTGCCAGCTGAATAGGAGTTCCCCAGGTGGACAAGTTCAAAAAGGGTGTACTAGTGGGGAGGGAACAGCATGTGCAGAGGCTCAGAGACATGAACTGTCACAAGGAAGGGCAAGTACTAGTGATTCAAATGACTGCGGATAAGAGATGGAAATAGGAGAGGATGTTGGCTTAAAAAGCTAAGGGTCAAAAATGATTTTAAAAAATAAGGATGGCTAACATTTAATGACCACTTACCATACTCCAAGTACTGCTCTAAGCACTTTATGTGAATAACTCATTTAATCCTCAAAATAACCATATGTGGAGGTCCCATTTTACAGATAAGGACACTGAGTCACAGGGAGAAGAAATGCCGGAGTCCAAATAGTAGGGCTCCAGTGTTTTAACTGCTCTTATGCCACTTCCTGGGATAGGAAGTTGGGTTTGAGGAGTTTGAACTTTGATCTTGTTCATATAACACACTTTCAACTATTTCACACACATACATGCACTCTACTCTCATATTCATTCATCAAACACTTCCTGAGCCCTTGCTTCTGTCCCTGGTTCAGTGCTAGGCAGTGTTCAGGACACAGTGGTAACCACAACAGCGCTGGCCCATCCCTCCTAGGGCTGGCAGCCAGTGAAGGGGGAGACAGATCTGTCCCTGACAGTGACATCTCAGAGTGGTCAAGGCTGAGACAGGGGCTCAGGGGGCTGCTGAAGCCCAGTGGGGGTTGTCACAGTTTGTTGGGGAATAAGAGCAAGGAGGGAGCAGTAAATTGTCAAAACTTCCACTTGGAACACTCCTTTCACTTAATGTGGTTCATTCCTAACTCATCCTTCAGTAGTCAGGTCTGTTGTCCCCTCCAGGAAGCCCTCCCTGATGCCCCATTATTTTTCCTTTGACTGATCATTGTCTGAGAATGGATCTACCTCCCCCTACTGGACTGAGACCCTTGAGGGCAGGGCCGGGGCTGTCTCAGTCACCACTCTGCCCAGTACTGCCCAGTTCAGGCCCTGGCCTAGAGTAAAATGTTTCTTACATATATATAGAATGAATTCGTTCATTGATTAATCAACATACATATTTGTTGAGCATTTACTGCATGCCAGGGACTGACCAAGGCCCTGGGGATACAGTCTTAAAAAGCCAAAATCTTCATCCTCATGGACAATTGATTAGTGAATGATTGACTTCTGGTCATATTAATTGAGATCTTTGGCCAGAAAGGTGGAGGGATGGAACCCTTTGACAAGATTGAACACCCTCTCCTTCCTAGAATTTCATGTTTGTCTCTGAGGGCTGTCATTTCTGAAGGGTATTGACATTTAGGGAGTTATAGCTTAGGCAGTTGAAGACTAGAGAGCAAACATATACATATAAACTTTGGGAATACTTTGGAAATAAAGGGGAGTTTCTCACCTTTGCTGGAATCCCCATAAAAAAATGCACCCGTGATAAAACTGCGTACACACACACACACACACGAGGGCATATAAAACTGGTGAAATCTGAATAAGGTCTGTAGATTCACCAGTGTCAATTTCCAAGTTTTGGTATTGCACTATAGTTATACAAGATGTTACCACTAGGGGAAACTGGATGAAGGGTATAAAGGACCTCTCTGTACCATGCTGGCAACTTCCTCTGAGTCTGTAATTATTTCAAAATGATTTAAGTAAAACCACACACAAACACAAACATACACACATAGACACACACACACACATGTTCCTCAAGAAGTTAAGTATAGAATTACTATATGGCCCAGCAATTCCACTCCTTGTTCCATACCCAAGAGAAAGGAAAACATGTCGAAACAGAAACCTGTATATGAATGTTTATCAAGACGTTATCCACAATAGTTAAAGACGGATGCAACCCGAATTTCCATCAATGGGTGAACAGATAACACCAAACGATAAGTGACAATAAAATAGTTGTTATTTTAAGCCATTAAGTTTTGGAATGGTTTGTTCTGAGGCAACAGGTAATGGGAATAGTGCTCTTCCTTCAAACTCCCAGAAACATTGCTGATTCTGCCCTCCAGGGTGTCACCCACATTGACATAGATATGCTGCGGTTGCTGGTAACCTCCATCTCCTGTTTTTCCCACCCTCTTTCCTTTGAGGGAACTTCCCTGCCCATTCTGAGAGGTTTAGGAGGGGATGTCAGGCCCCTGTATGGTATACTAACTCCTGCCAAGGCAAAAGTATTGGGGGAGGGCATAGCTCAAGTGGTAGAGTGCATGCTTAGCATGCACGATGCCCTGGGTTGAAGGGTTCAATCCCCAGTACCTCCCCTAAAAATAAATAAACTAAATATCGCCCCCCCAAAAAAAAACACAAGGCAAAATGATGGGCACATGACCCATGTTTGGCCAATCAGATGAGCCCATTCCCTGGGCCATAGCGATTGACTCGAGGGTGTCAACATGATGATAGCTGACCGAATCAGATTCCTCCTGACACTTGAGCGCTAAGGGCGGGAGACTTCCTCCTGCTTTGATGCCACCGTGTAGCCTGGCAGAATGCTTGCAGCCATGGAGTCTGTGTTCTCAACAGCGTAAAAATAATCATCTAACATTTATAGAGAGCTTGTTATGTGCCAGGCACTGTCTTAAGCTTTTTCGTGTTTAGTCATTTCATTTTCACAGCACTCCTGTGGGGCAGGTGCTATTATTAACTTCTATTTTCAGACATGGGGAAACTGAGGCCCTAAAAGGCTAAGAAACTCGCTCAAGGGGAGAAGCCAGGCCTCAAAGAGTTCATACAACTCTATGATTCCATCTATTTAAAACAAAAATGGGCAAACTACAACCGTGGACCAAATCCTTTCTACTGCCTGTCTTTGTACAGCTCATGAGCTAAGATGGTTTTCACACTTCTGAATGGTTCCAAAGAAATCAAAACAATAGTACTTTATGATATGTGAAAATGATAAGAAATTCAAATTTCAGGATCCATAAGTAGTTGTATTTGAACACAGCTGAGCTGTTCATTCACGCATTGCCTGTGGTCGCTTTCACAGAATGATGTCAGAGTTAGTTGGGACAGAGACTGGGGGGGCTCATTACATTTAAAATATTTAATATCTAGCCCTTTACAGAAACAGTTTGCCGACTTTTGCTTTCAAGTACAAAAGTGGTTAAAAATTCTATGATGTGAGAAGTCAGGGTAGTGATTATGAGGGGCAATGACTAGGAGGGGGCATGATGAGGCTTTCTGGGGTTTGAGGATGTTCTCTGTCTTCATCTGGGAGCTGGCTACATGGATGGGAAGTAGTTTGTGATTATACATTTATGATGACTGTATGTCTCTGCGTGTAACATACACCAATAAAAAGTTAAAAATTTGCTCAGGGTTATAGAGACTAAATTGAGAAATCCCCGACAAGAATGCCGGTCACCACAGTTAAGTCTCCTGAATTCAGCTGGGCCCATCCTGGACTACCCAGTTCTATGACCTGGCAACTGCTTTTTATTGTTTATGATAGGTTTCTATCTCTTGCAACCCAGAGTCCTCATACCCCATCCCACAGCCCACTACTCTGAAAACTTTCCTTGCCCTATTTCAGCCTTGTGGTTCAAGTAGAGGCTTCCATGTTTTTGTATAATTCCCTTCCTGGCCACAATCATTGGTCCAGGGCTGGTCTTCACCCAAGTGGAGCCAATCACAGTAGACCAACCAACAGGCCAGGCTGATTGATCTGCAGTTGGGCCAATCACAGCCCTTCCCCGGGATTTTTGGACTTGGAGCCCAAGGCTGGTTGATAAGATCTTTGAAGCTGCTCAGTGCCACCCTTGTGTGGTGTGGAGAGTGCTGGTCCCAGAGAAAAATGCTGACTCACAGAGAAGGTATGGACAGAGTATCCTGGTTGTCCTCAAATCCTTGGTTTGATGGCCCTTAAGACCAGAGGGGACAACTGTCCTTCCTTGTTTGCCAATGTGGGCCAACTGAGTCCTCCTTTGGTCTAAGTTAGAGCACGTTTGGGTTCTGTCAAGCTTAAAGGCCAATAAAAACCTAATAATGGGGGGGGGGGCAGAATATAGCTCAGTGGTAGAGTATGAGCTTAGCATGCACAAGGTCATGGGTTCAATCCCCAGTACCTCCATTAAAAAATAAATAAATAATAAATAAATAAACCTAATTACCTCCCCACTAAAAACTTAAAAAAAAGACCTAATAATGATCTCTCATCACAAACACTGTAATACACACACATACACACAGCCATTCACATACATTTATAGACACACTCAATCTATGGACAAACCACATACACAGACTCTGACATGCTATCTCAGTGCACGTGTTTTTATTTCTGGATGATATAAAATAATAAACTTAAAAAACACCCCCAACCAAACACCCTAATGGCTCCCCCAAAGCAATGTGACTCTTCTTCCCACCCCGATAAATAGACTTCTGTCTGTCAGTCCACCCTCCCGCCCCCATAACCCCCTTTGCTATAGACATACTCTGGGTATATATTACTCTACTCGGCAATAGACATCTCCCGAAAATAGAATTCCAGCTCTGTCACCTGACTACCTGGGCCCCACGTTCCTGAGACCACCCCTCCTCCCACTTCAGACCACCCGCCACTGCAGCACACTGGTGTCCTTGCCCCCCGTGGTCAAGGCCATGCTGTCATCCCATAAGAAGGCCACATTTGTCACATGGCTGCTGTGTCCGCCGTATTTGTGGCTGAGGGCCTGTGATAGGGAAAGAAGGAAGCGAAGGGGGGTCATATGTCTCGTTCACTGCTATAGCCCCTGTGCCCAGGCATATAGCAGATGATCAATAAATATTTCTTGAGTTAATAGGATAAAAGAACCAAAGATCTCATAATGCAGATGCTCAGAGCTTTAGCACTACAGACTTGGAAATTTATCAACTTTCAGGTTAAGGCTCTTGGGATCAAGCTGCTGCCCTCCTTGTACAGATTGGGAAACTGAGGCCCAGAAATGACTTCCTTAGTCTTGTCCCCAGTGCTGCTTGTTACCTCCACCCTGCCAGCCCCCTAGAGATACTCACTCGAGGCTGACAGCAGGGGTAGCTAAACAGGTGGACTTTGCCAAAGTCATCAGCCGAAGCCAGCAACTTCCCATCATGGGAGCGGGCCACAGCGTTGATGTCAGTACCATCTGCTCCCTCGGACCAGATCCCTGCAGACAAGATTGGGGATGGGTGGTGGAAAGATGTTAGCTGGGGCCAGGTGAGAAGGCCCCAGCCCCAGCCTCCCCAATTTCCTCTCTAGCCTGGGAGGAGAGCTGGAACAATCTTTTGGAAATGCGTATCTGACCCTATCCCTCCATTGCTCAAACTCTCCCAGGCTTCTCACCTTCACTCTCAAGATCTGCCTGGCCTGGTCCCCTACGCTGCGCCAGCCTCATCCTCACCAGTGCTTCCCTTGAACCCTGCAATGATTTAGCCATCCCGCCTTCTTGCATTTCTCCAAATACCAAGCTGTCACCTCTGGGCTTTTATACACAGCTATTATTCCCTTCTCCTAAAGATTGCTTTCCTTCTTTGCCACCCTAGAATGTAACTCCTTATCCTCCAGGTCCAGTTTGGACCATGCCCCTTCCTCCAGGAAGCCCTCCGTGACCCCCTCCTAGGCTGGGGACAAGTCTGTCTCCTCCACTGGACTGTGAGACCCATGATGGCAGGGTCAGGGCTGTCATGGTCACCACTGTGTCACAGCACTGCCCAGATGGGCAGAGGTGCTCAGGGAGTATGTGTTACGTGCACTAAGGCCTGAATAAATGGGTGGCTGGGACAGAAGCCCTGTGAATCTCTCTGGGCCAGGCGCCACCACTCATTTGGTTTCACTTCATTACAATTCTAAGGAACCTGAGTTGCCATTTCATCCTAGCCTTTCCTCTTACACACATATTGCTGCTCACATGTGTAAAGGGATGTGTTTTCCAGCCTGGAGGTAATAAGAGACTGTGAAAACCACTAGTCAGGGATGTTTCTTGAAACTCCTATCCTCAGCAAGATTTCCCCACATTCCAGAACTTACCAAACACGCCAAAACCCAGGACACAAGTAGCTGTGGCCCATTCCACGTTCTTCACCACATCTGCACTGGTGATCTGCTTACACGTAGTTGGGTCCCCTGGGGCAGAAAATGGGGGAGGGGTTCAGAGCAGAAAGAACTACTGACTTAACACATCCATTTCACAGACAACGGGCACTGAGGTCTGAGACCAGAGGCTAAGGTTCCAGGGCTTAATCTACCTCTCCAGACTGGCTGAGGGGGCTAGATCCTGGGTGATGACACCCCAAGGCCAGAGCAGGGTATCTGCTTAGAAACTTGTACCCCATCCATCCAACCAGGAAGGGGAGGAATTGTTTAAGCGTTGAGTCCACCAGAGAGAAAATCAGAAGCCATGAGACCAGTCAGTTAGAACAGCCCCTGAATACACCAGCCAGAGGAGAGGGAATTGAAGGGCCTTGCCCCCTATCCCAGAACCCAGGGAAGCCTATGCAAATCACACATAATAGGGAGACTGGAGGAGGAATGCCTTTGGGTTTTGGAGAACTCACAGTACAGAATCTCGTAGTCCCCAGAATTGGTGACAAAGCAGCTGCTGTCCTGGGCCCAGTCCAGGTGGGTGATAAAACTGGAATGGCCCTGCAGGGGAGGGAAGGGGTTGAGTTAGAGCTGGAGGTTGGAGCAGGGGGGATTAGACCAGGATGGGTAGAAGGCAAAATACAGAGGTATGGTAAGAACACAGGAGGCTAGAGGAAGGATACACAAGTCTTTGAAGCATGGGTGGCGGGGCCAGACTACCATGGGCGGGGCCAGACTGTGATGGGCGGGGCTAGACAAAAGAGCTTAGAACACAAGTGGGCAGAGCTAGACACAGAGGGGCGGGCTTTGAATGCAAGGGGCCAGGCTACACAAAGGGTGTGCTTAGAACGTGAGGGGCGGGGCTACACAAGGGATGGGCTTAAAACAGGAGGGTAAACGTGTGGGCGGGGCTAAGACTCCTGGACTTGATCAGGGCAGTCAGTTGAGTGTTGAAGCTGTGCTCCCTTGAGGTAGAAAATTGGTTAATTCTGCACCGCCTGGATGGGGTGGCGGGGCGGGCTGGGGGCCGCTGCCCACTCACCGAGCACTTGCCCAGGCGGCTGACCTTGCGGCCGCCCTGGTCCACCGTGTACACGTACACCAAGTTGTCGTGGGAGCCCACGGCCAGGTACGCCCCGTCTGGGGGAGGGGGAGGGGGCTATGAGGAGGCACCCAGGCTCTACCCCCTCCTCTCTCAGATTCAGCCTCCCCACTATCCCAGACTCCTCAGTAGTCCCAAGCTCCATCCCTACTGCAGTCCTGGCCCCGCCCCTAGGCTGTGCCACACGGGCTCCACCCATTCCTCCTGCCAGTAACTCTGAGCTTCAGTTCCCAGGCCCTGCCTCTCCAAGGTCCCTGGCCCCGCCTCTTACCTGGAGAGAAGCTGACCACTGAGATCTGCTCATTCCCGTCTGTATGGATAGCCACCAGGTCATGGGTCTCCGTGTCCAGCAGCAGCCATCTTTAAAGAAAAGGCATGGTGGGGGGAGGAGGAGTGAGCTGATCTGGTGGAGAAGGGTGGCAACCAGCCAGGCCTGAGGAAGGGACCCCAGAAAAGATTTGGGAGAGGCTGACTCCAGAGGAATGTGGGGAGATCAAGGCCTAGTCAACAGTTGGTACCTAATTAATATTCTCTGTAGGCTTTGGGGCTGTAGGGAAGGGGGTGGTGATCAAGGGATAGTTCCTGAGGGGAGCAGAGAAGCCTTCCCCAAATGCCCAATTCAGGTTTACCTCCCAGTGACCGTGCCAACTGCCAGGACAGAGCCGCTGGGGTGGAAGCCAGCTGAGCAGGCAGGGTCCTGAGGAGGGAGAGAAGAGGCAGGGCTGGGAGCTGCAGTCTCCCATCCATCTGGCCCACAATTCCCCAGCCTCAGAGCCAGCGCAGCATGAAGGCGGCCACCTTCCTCTGCTGCTCTCCAGTATCCTGCGGCCGCGGATACTCTGGAAACCACTCTCCATCCCTTTAACATGTCAGCTTGAACAGAAAACATTCCTCCTGTCACTGTTTTCCCTTTTCACTCCTGTTCTAAGTTCCCACAGCTTTATCCATCCAAGGTGATTTCATTAGAGAATTTTTCAGAAGTGAGATTGTTGGGCCAAAGGGTAGCCATATATTTAAGCCTTTTGATGTATCATGCCAATTTGCTTTCCATAAAATTATATCGACTTATCACCCAGGCATATCTGAGTGCCTGTTTCCCCATAGCTTTCTCTAACCCCCAGCCCTGGGTATTATCATTTTTAAATTTGGGAGGGCATTTGTATGATTTGCAGGCAACAGTGCACTAAGGAATCAGACCTGGCTTCAAACTGTGGCTCTGACACTTGCTAGTTTTGTGACATCAAATAACTTTCCCCATCCTGGCCTTGGTTGCCTCAAATGGAGAACATCAATTCACACTGCTCAGGGTTGTTACAAGCAGGGTGTGAAGTCCTAAAACAGTAAGCTGGTAAGTATAACAACCCATGGGAAGCACTCAGTAAAGGTTGTTATGGTTGTAATTACACTGTCCTGATGGGCAAGAGATTTTACCTTTCTGTGAGCCTGGGGAATCCATCATCCCCACTGCTGTGTGGAGGTTGAGGGGAGAGGTTAAAAAGATGGCGTGGGTAAAGAGTTAAGCCAGTGTCGGACATGGTCGGCAGACAGCCAGAATTAAAATAACCTGAGGGAGCTCATTATAAACCACAGATTTCTGGGACCAAACTCAGACCTCCTGAATCAGACTCCCTGTGCTTGGGGCTCAGGATTCTGGGTTCCTAACAACTCCCAGGTGGTTCTGATGTGTTCTGATGCCCTGGCTAGAGAACTGGTATGCTAAGCTGAATTTTTAATTCTATTTACATTTTAAAGTTAATTTAAGTTTGAGCCACAGGTACTGGATAGTATAGCTCTAGAGCTAACAATTGCAGTGACCACAACCCCCAGCTTCCTAGATCGCAGCTATGATGATGGCATTTTCTTGAACTCCGTGGTTCCTGACTCCCCACCCTCCTGACTGCGGCAGAGGCAGCAGCTCCTCTGGTAAGTCAGCTCTGTGGTGTTGTTCTGGGCTTCCTTCCATGTGAGAACTCGCTCCTCCTGCCCTTCCAAGTGAGTTTTTAAGCATTCAATGCCCTGCGTTAAATCCTCTTTTACCTAAAAAGACCAGATGTGGTTTCCTTTGGATGCACTGAGCCCTGACTCATTGAAACAGATGGTTCTGTTGTGCCCTCTGTCCCCTTACCTCGATGATCCTACTCCACAGGGGCTGGTGGGACTCTGCACTCCACAGATGCACCAGCTTATCCTGCCCGCATGTCACAAACTGGGCCCGGCTGGGGTGCGTGGCCAGGCCCCACAGCTCTTCCACGTGGCCCTGGTGGAAAGGAGAGATGACAGCAGGAAGATCAATCCAGGCTTTTCTTCTGCATCCCCCACAGCCCACACCAAAGTCTGACGCCAGAAAGAAATGCTGGACCAGCCCCAGGAACACACTTTGCCCCACAGGTGACCCTTTCCCCAGTGTGTCTGAAGGAGGCTACAATTGGGCAGACCTCTGCCCCAGTGTGGGGCTTGAGGTACATGTTGCCTTTCACCCCAGGCCTCTGCTTTCCAGTTTGCACAGTGGGAGGGAAGAGACATGGTGGGTAGAATCTCAACCTTAGGAGTCAGATGGCACCCAGGATGCTATGAGAACCCTTCACAGCCTGGTGGGTCTAACTGCAGCTCTCTCTTATTGACTGTGGCAGTCACCTGGGCAGGTGACTTCTCCTTGGAGCCTCAGTTTAATCTTCTGTAAAATGGGCCCAATCACTGTGTGTCTCATGGCCTTGTTCTGCTTGATCAAATCATATGGATGGAAAGTGGGACTGGAGGAAAGTGTATGAGGCTGGCACAAAATGCTCACAAAATGCTCATAAAATGGAAGTGGCTAATATGATTAGTAATAACATAAACTGTTAATATATCATTAAATAATTAACAATAATAATCAACATAACTATATATTGATGTTATAATGATTAATTTTAAATAATAAATTCTAGTAATATATTAATAATGTAATTAATATTGTATAATATTGATACTACTATTAGGGGTCTTTTAAGGTCCCTTCAGGCCTTGGGACACCTAGGAAATCTCTATAGCCCTTGTTTTCCTTTTCTTCCGTGGACACAAGAGCCAGGTGGGGAATCTAAACGCAGCTGCATGAATCTCAGCTACATTATGAGAAGGAAAATGCATGTAGGAATGAAGGAAGGGAGGACACTGAACAAGGAGTAATTTTGGCCAAGACTCTTTGAGCACTTAGTCTGCACTAGGCACCACTCTAAATGCTGTATCTGAACTGACTCATGGATTTACAAAACCCCATGAGGTCAGATCTATTTTCTTCCATTTCATAAAGGCACAGAGAGGTTCCTCACTTGCCTCATATCACACAGCGAGTGAGCAACAGGGCTGTGCTTCAGTCCCAGGCAGTCATGCTCCAGAATTCATATTCCTAACTATCATACTGTATTGCCCTTGGTAGGTGAGTTTTTTAATTGGATGTGGGGTAGTTTTGGCACACCAGGAGGGAAGGGTGGGCATCTGAACAGACTCCAGAGGGTCTTCCTAGATCCTCGGAACTGGAGACCTGGGAGATGTGTGGCCAATGGTGATTGCTGCCTGTGTGACAACCTGCCAGGGCACCTACCAACAGAAATGGACACCCTCTGGTCAGAAGGGCAGGGGGCAGCACAGCTGGAGCAGGGTCCCAGGGACTCTCTGCTGGGCTAGAGGTTAACCCATTACTGGACCACTGGGAGTTCTGGGGAGGGAATCCTAGGGCAGAAGTGGGGTTATGGGTCGGGAGCAAATGAAGGAAGGCAGGTGGTATTTACCAGGCCAGAGAAAAAGGGATGAGCAGAGAGGTGAGGAGAAATGGGAGTAGGAGAGGAGGGATGGGTGATGCAGAGAAGAGAAGAGAGGTGGTTGGGGAGGGAGTAGGGCAGATGCAGAAGAGACACTCACCTGGATGAGCAGTGAGAACCCCATGTGGACAGAGCCCTGCAGGATGGAGTTGCGAGTGGTCCCTACGTAGAGTGTATCTCCCCGGCCCTCTGCCACGGTGCGCACAGGGCCGAAGTCCTCAGGGACCTGGGTGGGCAAGGGGGTGGGGCAGGCATATGAGTGGGGGACACATGTGGAGGTGGAGGCAGGGGAGACAGGCTGGGAGAGAAGGGTCTAGTATTAGGAGCCTTAGTCGGGTTGAGGGAGGGCTCCTCACCATCATATGAGCCTCTCGCCCTCCTCACCTCCACCTCCTGCAGCTTGCTGTAGTCAGAGCCCCAGAGGACCACTCGCCGGTCGCGGCCCCCTCCGGACACCAGCGTCCCGTCCCGCAGGGCGCAGAGCCCAAACACGCCGCCATCGTGGGCACCCAGCACCGCCTGTGTGATACGGTTCCCACCTGCCAGGTGGCCGAGTCAAAGGTCAGCATGGGGAAGCTGCCCCCGTACTGACCCCAGGAAAGCACCTCAAACTCGCAATCCTACATCCAGCTATTCACTCACCTTTTCTTCTACCCACTCTTCCACCCACTCCTCTACCCAACCATCCACACCATCTATTCATATACCCTAGTATCCATCCAATAAACCATCTAAACTAACATCTACCCATCCACCCTTTGATCCATTTACCCACCCATCCATTCATTCATCCACTCAGTTATCTACCAGTCTGTCCATCCATCTATATACTCACCCGTCCATTCACCCATTTACTGATCCATCCAGCCACGCACCTGTCCTTCGTCCCACCCATCCATCAATCCACCTCTCATCCATTCATTCACCCTCCTTCCTCTCCTTACCCATTCACCAGTCAATCCATCCTTCTATCTGTCCATTCACCCATCTACTGATCCATCCAGCCACGCACCTGTCCTTCGTCCCACCCATCCATCAATCCACCTCTCATCCATTCATTCACCCTCCTTCCTCTCCTTACCCATTCACCAGTCAATCCATCCTTCTATCCAAACATCCACCCATTTTCCATCTTTTTTCCTATCTATCTACCCATTCACCCATCTATCCACTCATCTGTCAATCTAACCATCTATTCATTCATCCAGTCAATCAACAATGATTAAACTACAATTTATTCTGGGCCCAGCCTCATGCTGGGTGATACTGGGGACACAGTGTTGATGAAGACAATTTCAGATCTTACCCTCATGTGGGTCACAGCCCAATTTCAGAGATAGACCTACTACTAGTCAGTGACAACCCAAGGTAGTTGGGGCTGGGATGGGGAAACCCAGGAGACTGTGGGATCCCATAGTGGGCACCTAATCTAGTGGGTCAGGGAGGGCTTCTTGGAGGACAGGACAGCTGAGCAAGGATCTGGAGGTTGAGTAGGAGTTGGCTAGGACAACAGAGGGTAGAAAAGTGTTCCAGGCAGAAGGAACAAGTTGTGCAAAAGGCGAGAGAACATGGACTATTTGGGGAACTAAAAGAAATCTGATGTGACCAAGCATAACGTGCATGAGACAAGAGAAGGCAGGACCAGACCGTGCAGGGTCTCGGAGACCTCAGTGAAGAACCTGGACCTTGTCCTGAGGGAACTGAACTGGGAGATAATGGAAGGGCTCAGCAGGGGAAGGGCAGGGTTACATTTACATTTGGTCCTGAGAACAAACTGAATTGGGGGAGACAAAACTGAAGGCGTGAGACCATAGATGGGGACTCAGCGGAGAGGAAGAAAGAGCAACTCTCTTCAATTCCATCCTTCGAGACTCAGAAGTGGTGCCATGTGTACACATGTCATTTTGTCCACCTATCTTTCTAAACACCCACCCATCCAACCTCCTATAGCCCCTCAGGCCAGACCCAGGGGTGGGACTGGGGATATGAAACCAATCAGACCCAGTCTCTGCCCTCAGAGAGCTTAGAGTCTGCTGGGAAACACACACGGCCAATTACCCAGAGCTTACTCTCAGCTATCTAATCTCAAGGAAAGCTCAAAACCACTCTATGGGGAAGTGATATTATAACCATTTTACAGATGGGGCAACTGAGTCTTGGAAAGGATACATCTCTCCCAAGGCCACTTCTCTCCCAAGGCCACATAGAGAGCACATAGCACTGCTGAGACCTGAATCCAAGCCTCTGCAACTCCGAAACCCACTCCCTTCCCCTCCCACTACTGCGAACGAATGGTTACCTGAGTCAATGAATTAATGTATTATGAATACTTGATTGTTCCAGAAAGTGTTTTGATGACTGAATGAATAAACTCATTCATTCATCACTCTGCCTGGGAAAAGACCTATTCATTTATAAACAGTCATCCTTTCTGGCAACAAACATTCATTTATTTAATTGTTCATTCACTTAATTGCCCACCTGTTAGGGAGGACAGCATAGTCATTCTTCTATTCATTGACTAAAACAACCCCTTCATTCGTTCATTGCCTCATTCATTCATTCATTGCTCTGGGACAAACCACCCCTCCATTCATCCATCCATCCATCCGTCCAGCTATCCATCCATCCATCCACAACTGGGGTAACCCATTCATTTACAGTTCAGACTTGATCCCTACCATGGGATTTGCAGAGGACAAGGGTGGGAAGTAAGTGAAGATTTCATGCATGGGGGATACTGGAGCTGAGCCTTGATGGAGGTGTTAGAATTGGACAGGTAAAGATTTAGCCTGTTGCATCATACATTCTACAGCAGCAGGGTCCAAGGAAGGGAGGCACAGCCAAAGGGAGTCAGGGAGGACTGCGTTGGGGACCAAACAGGTGGGATGACACTAACCTTTGCCCCAGACATAGAGGTTCCCCCCAGAATCCCCGGTGACCACATCGCCACCCTCCAAAAAGGTCACACACAGCACGTACTTCGGTTTCTCGTACTTCTAAAGTGGGGGAGAAGGGGAAGATGTCAGAGGGTTGCTGAAGCCAGGTGGCCTCCCAGAGCTCACCCATCACCCAAGACCTTGGTCCAGGGGATGACCTCTCTGCTTTTGGGTGTGGCCCTGTGTGGAGCACCCCACCTCTGGACCATCACATCACCTAGAGTTTCTGACCACACTGTCCCTTTGGTCCCCCTTCCTCTCTTCTCCCTGACTTCTGTTCCAGTCTGTGTCCTTGGTCTCCCCTGCTGTCTTCCCCTTGGATTCCCCTCTCTCTGCCCCCTGGGCTTCCCCTCTCTGCCTGCCTCGCCTCCTTCCCTCCTTCCCCCTCTTCTGTCTGTCTCTAGGTCCCTCTCCCTGCCCTGCCTCACCCACTCCTCAGTATCTTTCATCTTCATCTGTGCCTTGGTGTTCTCAGGGCCTCCCCTTTTGGGGTGGAAACCCCAACTCTCCCCAAAGGCAGGGGAGCCCTTTCAGGGGTGCACCTGAGTCTTCTCTCTGGGACCCTCTGCTTCCTTCTGTTTCTCTCTGACCTCCCTGTGTTTATCCAGAATCTCGACAAGCACAGCAACGCATCTATCGAGCATCTGCTGTCTGCTAGGCGCTGCTGTACTCCTCATCCCACTGAATCCTCACAACTTCAGAGAGTTAAGGAGGATCATCCTCCTGGTATGAACAAGGGAACTGAGGCCCCAGCAGGCCTCAGCATCCCTGGAAACTCCAACCTCTGGAGTGTCTTCTTGTCTGCCTGGGTGTCCCTGCCAGCCTCCTTCATGGCCACCCTGTCCCTGTACCCTTGGCACTCACCTCAAAGAGGCCCTGCCGCTTGCTCAGGCTGCCTCCGTCCAAGCTCCAGAAGTAGATGTGGGATTTCCCACAGGTGATGAGCACAGTGGGGTCTGTGGGGTGGAAGGTGGCCACCAGCACGGCCTCGTTGGAGCACTTTAGGGCATGGGGGAGATTCTAAATGAGGACCTCAAAGTAGAGCAGGGCCACCGTACCCACTCCAGGAAGGACTGCCCTATACAGCTGTGTGGGTTGTGCACTGCACACCCGACTTGCCTGTATCTCTCCTATACAGGCAAACTCAAGTATAGGAGGCAGGGCTGGGCAGTGAAAGCATGATTGCTTTCTTCATGAACATAATGGCAGGGGAGTGGGTATAGCTCAGTGGTAGAGCACATGCTCAGCATGCACGAGGTCCCAGGTTCAATCCCTAGTACCTCTATTAAAAACAAACAAGCAAACAAAAAAAACATAAAGGCAGACACTTGGAGAGCCCTTACTCTGCACCAAGCACTTTACTAAGCACTTTACAACCATTAACTCATTTAACCCCACAGCACCCTGAAGGTAAGGCTCATTAGTGCCTCCCATTAGAGATGACAAAGTGAGGCTCAGAGAGGGAAAGTCACTTGCCTAAGGCCACACAGCAAAGTAGTTGTGTCCTACTCACTGATATCTGAGTCCAGAGCCCAGAGTCTCTCAACTACTTCTTCCCCAAACCATGGGCCCCAACCCTAGGTGTCTTGCCCCCAAGCCCAGAACGGACATGTGGCCTTGGGCAAGTAGCTGTCCCCTCTACCATGCCTCAGGTTCTTCACCAGTAAAATAGGCTGTTGCCCAGAGATGCAAGTCAAAGTCGGTCTTGGACACTGCAGGACTGTAGAATCAGCAGCCACCTTATACCGAGCCTCCTGGTGGGCCTGGTCCGCTCCCTGCTGCCTATACCCCAACATCAAAGCCAAATTTTCCCTACAAGGAAGATGCTACCATTATCCCCATTTTACAAATGAGGCTACTGAGGCCCAGAGAGGGCAAGCTACTTGCCTGAAGCCACACAGCTAGCAAATGGCAAAACCAGGACCTAAACATGAATCTATCTGATTCCAGACCTGTAAACATTGAGATTTGGCCAGTCTCACAGGGGCACCCCCGGGGGGGGTTGGGAAGGGTTACCTCACCTTGCTATCTACCACCTTGGTCTCCTTGGCCCAGTCCCACACAGAGAGCATGTGATCGTTGGATTCGTCCACCACACAGAGCAGGTTGCCACCATTCTAGAAAGAGGAGAGAGGATGGGGGGACGGGCAGGTAGGTCAGGATCCACCACCCCCTAACTCAGCCCCCCAGCACCTTGCCTACTGGGGCATTAACAACTCAGGCCTGTTTTAAGATTTTCAAAGGCCCTGGCCCCAGTTAAAAGAAACATTAAAATACACTTCCCATCCAGGGCCACACACATTTTAAAGACTGTTTATCATTTTCCTTTTGAAGTGACTCCTTAATAAATTCATCTAATCCCCCTCAGCTATAATTTCCCTGCAGCTGGCACAGAGTCAGGAAATTTTACTAGAGCATCAAACCTGCATTTTCATATGGGATGACTTTTATGGACATGAAATTAAACAATTAACAAAGTTGGCATAATATTTTTTTTACACTTTTAGTTAAGCACAGGTTAATTTTGATCTTGCGAAGTTGCCCCCACCCCTCCCATACACACATTAGCAACAAAATAGTTTTATTTCCCCAAAGCTCTCAAGCGTTTCCTTAGGTCTCAGAAAACCTGTGAGGCTCTTAAACTGTCTGTGGGAGAACTGGGGGTTTTTTTGTTTTTTTTTTTTTAAAGGACTGTTTTTTTATTCCCCCATCCATTGCAGCCAATACTTTGGTAAAATATGATAAAAATGTAAAATATGATTAGAAAAAAAAAGGTCCACCAATCACACCCTTGGATGTTGTAGGAATGTCAAATTGTTCTATAAATTCCTCAAGGCTTACTATCAGTTTCTGTACTTATCTCCCGCATACCTGCCAACACCCATTTAGGATGGTACAAGGAAGGAGCAGCCCTGCCCTAGATGCTGGGCTTAAAATGCTTAAGGATAAGGACCCTTCCAGAATGAAAGGTAGTGTGAAAAATAATGCAAAAAGCATTAACTGATCCACAAAGGGTCACAGACGAGTTTGGGGGAAATCAAGACAAATGGTCCCCTCATAAGGGCTAAGCTGTGAAGCCACAAATGCGGGCACATGCAGGGAGGCCCTGGAATGTCTGCCAGTGGGCATGGCCCAAACATAGGCCATCACGATGAGAGTGTGGTCTCCAGCCCAAAGGGGCAGGTGGGAAGGGGCTAGTGCTTGCACCAGCGGCAGGTGAGAGCCCACACAGGACTTACAGATTTGGAGAAGCCCACGCAGCACACAGCTCTGTCAAACACGCCCAGGCCCAGCACGTGTAAGGTGGAGAGGGAGACGGAGTCCCAGATGCGTACATGGGGTGGCAGCGGCTGCAGGAAAGAGAAAGGCCGCTTACCTGGGGGGCCCAGCTGCCTGACCCCCCAGCGACCCCATCCCAGTCTCCAGGTCCTGTTACCTTCCCCTCCTTAGTGGTGCCCGCCACCTGTCCAGTGGCAATGGTGACCATATCAGGGTGGACAGCCAGGCTGAGGAGAGGACAGATGGACAGAGCTCAGTAGGAGGAGGGTGCTCACAGCAGCCCAGAACCCCTCCTGCAGTAGGCCACTGTCCCGGATGCCTGGTAACTCATTCCTCAACCTGGCTGAATGAGTTATTCAGTCAGTAAACACTTATTTAGTTCAATAGGGGATCCTCACTGGGTACCCTGGCTCAGAAGCAAGACTCAGGCCAGGGATCTGTAACTCAAGTGCCCACCTGGCTCAAGTCCCTACCACAAATGGCCAGAACACATCCATTTAAAGGGGCTGCCACCATGGGGCTCCAGCATACTGCATGATTATCTGGGCTGCCCACCTGAAGTTTTCAAAAGATGTGAAAAACCCAGGCATCTGAGTGAATTCACCAACATCCGAAATATTGCTAATCGATTCACATTTTTTCCCCCTGAATCCAGCCAAGGCCTGGCCCCGCCCATCGCCCTTAACAGCACCCTGAGTGGGAACTTTCTCGCATCCTCCTCCCAGGCCTCACCACTTGATGTCATCATTGTGTCCCAGATAGTGCCGCTGCCTCTGCTCCTCCACACTGTACAACACGGCCACGGAGGCCACGAAGTACACGATCTCCCCTGTGGGCAGCAGGTAAAGGTTGGCTCGGCAGTCTCGGCCGCGGTAGCCGTAGCTGGAGATGCCCAGGGCTGGTTAAGGAAACTGTTTTGCATTGCAAGTGCTGACTGACCACCAGATTAAAGTCATCGGTGCTAGGTTTTCCTGTTCCCACTCTTACCACTGTAGGGGGATGAATGACGGTACCCCCAAAAATATGTTGACCAAAATATTAACCCCTGGAAACTGAGTGAGACCTTACTTAGAAAAGAAGTCTTTGCAGGTGTAATTAAGGATCTCAAGATGAGATGATCCAGGATTACCTAAATCCAAAGACAAGTGTCCTTGAAGGCGGGGTGAATCAGACAGGGATTGGGGTGATGCAGCTATAAGTCAAAGAATGCCCCTCCAAAGGTTGCCAGCTGCCACCACCAAAAGCTAGGAGACAGGGAACAAATTATCCCCTGAGCCTCTGGAGGGAGCATGGCCCTGCTGACACCTTGACTAGAAATTTCTGGCCTCCAGATCTGTGAGATTTTTCTGTTGTTTTAAGCCTCCAGGTTTGTGGTTAATTTGTTATAGCAGCCACAGGAAACTAATACAACCTTCTGGCTACCTTCCTCCCCACAGAGGGATCCTGTTAAAACCTGTTCACACTAAGTTAGTTCATATCCTTCCTCTGCTGAGAACTCGCCCATGGCTGCCACCTCACTCAGAGCAAAAGTCAAAATTCTTTTGAAAGCCCAAGCACAGAGCTTGGCCTGATCTGGGTCCTGATTCCTCACTCCACTTGTTCAACCCGTCACCTCAGGGCCTTTGCACTTGCTGATCCCACCACCTGAGTACTCCTCCTCCTCCTCTCTCCTTGGCTCTCACACCTTCTTTTCAAGTCTCCGCTCAACTGTCAGTTCCTTGGAGAGGCCTTCCCAGCCTCTCCCAGATAGTTCCTGGCTATTTAAAATCACAAACCAGAACACACACACCTTCCACGCCCCCGTCCCCCTGCCCTTTCCATATTCCCACAGTGCATTCATCAGCATCCCACATGCTATCTGTTTAATTTATTCTCTGTCTCCCCACCTAGAGTGTCTGCTCCAGGAGTGCAGGGATCTCCATCTGTTTTGTTTACTGATGTATCCCTTGTGCCCAGATCAGGGCCTAGCACACAGCAGATACATGAATTCAATATTTGTTAAAGGAATGTGACCCTTCTCTGTTCAGAACTTTCTATGGCTCCCTAGTGCCCCTAAGAGAAAGCCCAAGCTCCTCCCACTGGCCTGGATCGCCCCTCCCTGGCTTCAGCAGGGCTTCTGCCCTCCTTTGCTCTCTGACCTTGGAATTCCTCAAAATGTCAAGATCCCTACCACCACCAGGTCTTGGCACTAACGTTTCCCTTTGCAGATGTAGTATAGCTACCTGTCACCCTTCTCAGCTGTCATAGCCTCAGCCTCACTTCCTCCACAAGACTCATCCCAGTTAATACTTATCTGATCAATTTGTTAACTGCCCCTATTCCTCAATGAGACTGCCCCTATTCCTCAATGAGACTGAGTAGCCAAGACAGGGCTGTTTTGTTCACTTCTATAACTCCTCCTCTGAGAAGTCTTCCCTGATCCCCAGGCTAGGTCAGCTGCCTTCTCTGGGTTCCCCTATCCCAGCCTTGCCCACTCTGAGTTGCCGCTTTCATGGATTCAGTCCTCACACTGGACTGCGAGCCCAGGAAGGTAGGCAGACACTGTCACAGGGACCACTGGACCCCAGCCCTTGGCCCCAGAATGTTCAGAAAACATTTGAATGAATATCAATGTGTGTATCCCTGACCCCATAGAAACTGCTCCACCCTACAGCCATGTCAGGGGTGGGGAATGAGGCCCACATCAACTTTTGCTCTCTCAGCTGCTTTTCTTTTGATGCTTGCTTATCAAGCCCAGCTTGACATGACAGCTTGGTATTCTTTGATTCCCATGAATATTTCCAGCTGCCTTAAAGTGGCTCTGACCTCCAACATGCCTGCCTACCCCAGAGCGGAAACCAAGGCCAAGAGAAGAGGAGAGGGACTAGGTCCCCAGGATGCTGGTCCCAAGCCCCAGTCTGCTTTTGGGAAAAGGCCTGAGGCTCAGAGTCAGAGTTCTTGCCTCAGATCCAATCTGACTTCCTAGGACAGGGCTTGGTCCCCTTTCTTGGCCTCAGTTTCCTCATCTGGAAAATGGGGGTAATAGTTCCTAAGCTGCAGGCCTCTGAGAGCTCTCAGAGGCCACTGGTTGTAAAAATATATTCTCAATTCTACAGAAGAGAAGGATCATATTATTCAACATATTTATACTTGAAAGAACTTTGAACAGTGCCTGGCATGTAATAAGTGCTCAATAATGATTAGTTATTATTCTAATCAATCCCTGATATGGGGCACATACTATGAGCTTCGCACCTTAGCACAGTTTCACAGCCTATGAATCTGAAGTCGTGACAGCCATTTCTCAGAGAAGGGAACTGAGGCACAGAATGGCAAGGTGATTTGTCCAGCGTCATGCAGCCACCCAGAGCCTGGGCAGGGGTTTCTTTCTTTCTTTCTTCCTTTCTTCCTTCCATCCTTCCTTCCTTCCTTCCTTCCTTTCTCCCTCCCTCCCTCTCTCTCTCCCTCTCTCTCTCTCTCCCTCTCTTTCTTTCTTTACTTTTTTAAAATGGAGATTGAACCCAGGACCTCGCGCATACTAAGCACATGCTCTACCCCTGACCTATACTCTCCTTCCTGGGCTGGGGTTTCAACCCATTTCTACCAGACTCCAAAGACCAAGTTCCTAACCAACTTCTTCTGTTTCTCCAATATACCAAGTTTACTCTGGCTGTGGAGCTCTTGGACCTGCCACACACTCTGTCTGGAATATTCTTCTTCCAGTTCTCCCTATGCTGCCCTCCAGTTGTTCAATTCTCAGCTCAGATGCCCTCCTCAGAGAAACCTGGTTACTCCTCTCACTTGAGCTTAGTTACTGTATTCCCAGCATTTATTATTCAACTGATTATCTTATTTATTGAATCACTGGTTTCTGTCTCCTTGACTTTAGAAGGTGAGCTCAGTGAATACAGCCTGCATATAGAAGGGAATCTGACAGGTGGAGGGCACTCAGCACACATTTGCTGCTTTAATGAATCATAAAAAGTCATGTCACTAGCCTGCCCTCCTCTGTAACCTCCAGGCTCTTCCTGACTCCTCAAGCCACAGAGGCCTGGGAAGTCTCACTTTCATTAAGTTCAAAGACTTTCCCTCTATCAGAAGTCTCACAGGAGAAGCGCTTTTGCCTCTTTCGGATTGGAGGGGGAGGGGGGTTGGGAGGAGTGGGAGGAAGGGATTAAAGCCACAGGATACACCCAGTCCAGCTTGAGACGGCAGGAAGGCAGCTCAGAGCGTGTGTCCAGGCTGTAGGTGGGTGCCAGCTCATCTGGGATCAGCATGGGCACTGGGCGGCCCCTCAGGAACATTTTCACGGAGCCCTCCTCTGCCAGGACACCCCCAGAGGTCAGGTGCTGCCCCCAGCCCCCAGTCCCCAACCTTACTTCCTCGCCCCTTCTGACTTCACATTTTTTTTTATAAAAGGTCATAAGGGAAATGAAACCAGAGGGGTGAAGGCCCAGCCAGTAGCCAGATCTCCTGACCTCCAGCGCTGGCCTCTCACTCCAGCAAGCCCCTCCCATTCTCCCTACTTACCCATGCTGAAGATAACTTCTTTGGTTTTCCTGTGAGGAAAGGACCAAAAAAGAAGCCAAAAAAGCCCTAATTAGCCAAGTCAGAAAATGGGAGAAACTATTTCCCCATCCCTTCGCTCCCTGGAGGTCTCTGAAGAACAATGGGGGCCGAGTAAGGAGCGGAGCTCTGCCTCTCTGCAGGCCGTGTGCTTTGCTCGGTTGATCTTGCAGAGCCTAAGACACAGGCCCAGAGAGGCAGTGATCGCCAAAGATCACACAGCACGAAGAGGCAGGGACGCGATCCTGGAAGAGGGGGATCACAAGCCACCCCCTCCCTCCTAATCAGCACGGTTCTCCCAAAGCTCCCCACCCCCAGTCCCACAGCGCCCCAGGCTTAAAGCTGCAAGGGAAGAGGTGAGGGTTTAAGGGAAGGGGCGTGTCTCCACATTTCCTTTGCTGACGGAAAGAAGTGCTGTCTGCGGGTCTGCGTCCTTGGAAAAGGGGGTGACCTAGTAGGATCCAGGCCCCGGGAGCGCGAGGAGGTGGGGGGTGTGCGAGAGGGTCTCACCCAGCTCCAAAGCTACTCATGGCGGCGGCTGGCGGAGCTTCGGGGCCGGGGGTGGAGCCGGGACCGGCTCCGCCGCTTCCGGCCCTGGGAGGCTCCCGCGCCGCCGCGCCCTGCCCCGCCCTCCGCGGCCGACCCCGGAGCCCGCGGGTCACAGTGGGTCTCAGATCCCGGGCTGTGGGGTCCTGATACCAGGCTCTTTTTGGGGGGTGGGGAAGAGTGGGTTTTTTTTTTTTTTTTTGAGAACATGGGCTAGGGGACGTGTCTGCCTGAAGTCAAACCCCAGCTCTACCACTTCCTAGCGGTGTGGACAAGTTGCCCAACCTCGGCCTTGGCTTCTTCACTTTTAAAATGGGGATAAAAATAGTACCTACCTCCGGCTGGTTGCGAGGTTTAAATTGGTTAATTCATGTAAAGTGCCTTGAGTAGTACCTGGCACATAGCTCTTCTATGTACCTGTTTGCTACTATTTGAGCGGGGTTGAAATGTGTGGTTTTCGACTCTGGTCCTGCCTTAGTCCGGCCCCCCAAGCCCTGACCACGCCCGCTGCATCAGGACTCCATACTCAGGCTTTTACTTCGCCCAGACCTTCAGTATGGCCCCGCCTCCGGGAACTTGACCACGCCCAACATTCTGATTATGCCCACCTCTCCTTCTGATCCTGTCCCTGAGCGGACCCAGCCTCTTGATAATTGACCGCTCCCCCACGTTATCTCCTACCCGCCTCAGGTCCTGTTAAGCATTCTGACTACGACCACTTTCATCTGACCCAGTCCCTGAGTTGACGTTTATCAGGTTTCCAGATACCTAACCACGCCCACCTGTGGTCCCGCCCAACCTTCAAACCACGCCCGTTTCCACCTGGCAATGCCCTACTCTCTGCTCCAGCTTCTTGCATCCTCCACCCGGTCTCAGCCTGTTACCCTCACCTCAGGTTCTGATTCTGCCCAGGCTAACCCTCTGGCAACGCCCTCAAATTCCAATCACACAACTCCCTCTGATTACCCTATTTCTTGCAGAAACACCTCTGAGGCTTCTGCCCTGGCCGCATCCCTGAGACTCAATGGGGACTCTCTCTTTACCTTCATAGCCACGCCCACAAACTTGGGTCCTCTCTAACTTCTACTCTGGCTGACCCACCAGAGGACACCTCTTCTGTTCTAGTCCAGCCCCTTAATGATTTGGCCACTCCCCTCAATGTTGGCTCCGCCTTTCCATGCCTTCCAGTTTGACCACGCTATTTCAAGATTGGTCCCTCTGAGCCTCCGGCACCGTTTCCGCATTTTGAACTAGATGACCATGCTTTAGGTATCATCTCGTGACCTGGGGCATCACCCTAAATTCCCTATCCTTTTCCAAGCCTAACTGGGGTCCTGACCCCACCCTTTGTGGCACCATCCCGCCTCGGACACTTACCCTTCCTTTTTGGCGCTACAATTGCTGCTAGAGGATGTAGTGCGGCTGCGGGGGTCCTCGCGGCGCACAGAGGCGAGGCGCTCTGGTGACAAGTAGCGGCGGACACTGGGAATAAAAAGCACACAGTTAGGGACGGAGCCTGCAAGGGCAGCAGGCTAGTACCGGAGGCAGGAGAGAACTTCCCAGGACCTTCCAGTGCTGGAGTTCGGGCACATGAGTTCATCCCCTCTCCATACAAAAAGCCTCCGTCTCCCACGGGGTCTTGGAGGATCCCGGTTTCCGTGCCTTACCTGCGCCCGGAGGTCGCCTCCTTTTTGGGAGAGGAGGGGGACGTGGCATAGCCGCCCACGCGCCGCGGGGGTCCCGAGCCATTGAGAGGCGTCCTGGTAGGAAGGCCTTTCAAGAGTTGACATACTAGAGGGATGGGATTAGAGGACAGAACAGAGTGAGTATGAGGTCCAGGCCCCAGCCCCTTCCCATCTCACCCGTCCAGTCTAGCGAAGATACCCGAGGCTGTGGTGCCTAGGCGCGGAGGCGCCCGGCCCTTGGGGGTGCCCCGCGCGCGCAGCGCAGCGCCATGCTCTTCGCATGCCCGCAGGCGACGCAGCGCGTCAGCCAGCGCCGCCTTTAAGACCGCCAGCTCGTCTTCCTGCAGCTGCAGCCGCTGCTCCAGCGCCGACACGCGGTCGTCCACCTCCATCCCGCTTGTACCTGACAAATTGTCATCTGGAAGGCAAGGGAGCGCAGGCTGCAGGGCCACCCAGGAGCTCCAACGCCGGAGGTGAGGTGTCCCTCCCAACTTCCCGGGTCTAAGCAGGGGGCCAGCCACGCCCCCTTCCTCTCCAGCAACCTAGGGCTGGGACGCTTGGATGTGGGCCAAGAAAGGGGAAAGGAAATCCCCACCACTTTCAGCCCTTGCCCGCACACTCGCATCTGCCGCAGCGCCCTAGAGGTGTGACCTTAGGGAAGTCCCTTCTTCTCAAACCTTCTAAGAGTCCACGAATCAAGAGCCTCTCGACTCTTTTAAGATTCTATGACTAAGATGCTAAATATATATGAGTGACATCAACATTTTAAGGATGACACCAACTTTTTCTGGTGACACCAACATTCTAGAATCGAGCTCCAATATTCTCTAACGAATATCAATGTTTTATCGCGTACTATCGGGTACTAAAGTTCCCTCTGTTTCAAAGACTTTCCAAGCCGAAAAGGTCGTGCCTGGTTCCTCCCCTTTCCATTCTCTTTTCACCGAAGGGTTCGACCCCAGAGCCTGCTGCAAGGACAGAATTTCTGCGGCCCCTGGCGGCAGATTTGGGAGTTGCAGGCAGAGCATCCAAGACCAGAGACCCAAGGAAGGGAGATACCCGCAGGGATCTGACACCAAAACTATCTTCCGCAACCTGAGTTTCTCCCCTCTTTTCCCATTTTTTACTTAGCTTCTGTACCCCACACCCCTTATTCGGTTCTCCCTCTCCTCTCCAGGCCATGGGTGCAGCTAAATAACTCCATCTCCTGCCACCCCTACTCCTCGGCCCATTTTTCCCGAAGTGGGAGGGGCAGAGGACCAAGGTGGTCCCCTCCTCCCCACTCCCTCTCAGACCACTCATACCCAGACTCATTGCTGGCAACCACCGAGGAAGCCCTGGCTCCCAGCCGGGTGGAAATGAAGGTGGTAGCATTAACAGGAACAGGGTATGGAGGTAGCATCTGCCATCCCGTGTCTGTAGGCCACCCCGCCCGTCCGCTGGGCTCCGCAGTGCAGCCGTCTGTCCCTCCCCTCCCTCCCCTGCGTGGTCCAATCGCCTGACGGGCCTCGCCTGCCCTGCCCCCCAACCAGCGCCTTTCTGGTCTGGGGCCTCAAGCTGCTTTGGAAGGTAGGGGCCTCCTGAGGTCAAAGGGAGAGTGTTCTCAGGACTTGGAACTCATAAGAGGAATCTCAGGGTCCTGTGGGCATCACATTTTGCAAAAGAGGAGACTAAGGATGGAAGTTGGGGGAGTGTGCTGAGACTCCCCAAAGGCCACATAGCCAATAGGTGAGGTGCAGGAAGGCCCAATCACATAGTTGTGCTGAGACCTTCTTACCTACCATTAATAATACTACCCCCCAAAAAGAGATCTTACATGTGGCAGGCACTCTGCACGCAAAATCCTTAGCACCTTACCTGGCTCTGGTATGTGCTCAATAAATCCGGAATATAATTAACTGTTATTATGGTTCCCAGTGCTCCCAGCAACTCTAGAGGCTGTAGTGTTATTCCCATTTTTGGAGGAGAGGAGGTGGAAGAGGACCGAGGCCCAGAGAGATGAAGTTACTTGCACATGGACACACAGCCTTTCAGCAGCAGAACAAGTATCTGACCCAGGCTTAGGCACCCTGTCATCCTGCCTCTTAGAGGGGCAGTGGAAGACAAAAATGAGCATTCTGGTCCTCTGCCAACTCCAGTGTTCCCTTATGTGCGCCCAGAGCAGTGAGCCTCCAAATAGAAGTTATCGTCTTTCACCTAGGCCCTCAGGCACCATCTAGAGAGCCAGCTGTGTTCTGAAGCCTTGGCCTGCCCACCCCCCACCCACCATGACTCAAGTTCCCGGCTCTCTCCTGACCATTCCCTCACTATCAGACCTTTCGCCCAGAAACCAGCCCCTGACTTCCCACTTTTTCTCCTCTCCCTCTTCCCCAGCTCCCCTCATCTGGGCCTGACACCCACAGTGGCACTTCTTGTACCATACCCATATGTCTAGAGACAAGAAGTGAGTCCTAATGGGTGGGAGGGGCGACGCCTGAGGATTTGGGGGGTAGAGTGGAGGCAAAGTCCTCTGGTCATTCTACCCAGCCCACAAACCAATACCAAATCCAACTGTCCCCTTAATCTGTCCCCCTGCCAGGGAGAAAGTCGAGGATCCCAGAGGATTGAGTAGGGATAGGAGAGACAGAGTTCCAGACCTCCCCAGGCCTTCCCTCCTTCAACCCCAAGATCCTGAAGGTTCTGCTCCCTTCTCTTGGTTCAGCCACCTCCGAAAAAGGATAGGGTCGAAGAGGGTGGGGAACTGGGATCAAGGCTTTGGGGATTAGGGACCTTGCTCTTGGGTCAGAGTCCTGCTGGGGGAGAAAGGGGTATCTTCAGCAAGGGGCCAGGATGAGGACTTGGAAGGAGGAGGTTGGGGCAGGAGGAGATAGGTTCAGCCCTGGGCGGGGCCAGGATCGGAACTGAGGAGGGGTCTCACCGTTGCAGTATTGAAGCAGCGAGGAGGTGTCGTAGAGGCCGCAGAAGGCCGGGCCGCGCTCCGCCATCGCCCCGCCACAGCCACCACTGGCCCCCCCGGCCCCAGCTCGGGCCCGGTCTCCCCCCCCAGGCCCTGCCTCCCGTTGCCATAGCAACGCCCTTCGTTCCAGCATCCCCGGCTCGGCCCGCCTGGCATCAGGCGGCCGGCGCGGGGCCTGGCACCGGGGTCATCCCCCAGGATGCCCAGAAGTGGGGGGGGGGGTCGGGACACCCTCTGCCAGGCCCCCCAACACGATTCTTGGGCACGGATTGGTTGAGCTGAGATCCCCCTCGGTACTGTCTGGTCCCGCCCACAACCGGGCATATTCTCTCTAGACCCCTTCCTCGACTGTTCAGGACCAATGAGAGCCTGTCGCGCAGGCTACTCCGCCAATAGGGAGGCAGAAGGATTGGAAGGGGCAAGGCCTTCTCTGCTTTTCTGCCTGAAGCGTAGCCCCCGGCTCTTAAGGCAAGATAGGGTGTAAGAAGACACTCCCATATCCCCCAGAACTCCCTAATCTTTTAGTGAATTTTCGAAAGGCCCCCTTGCAAGACTAGAGCCCGACCCTAGAGCCTCAAATCCTCCCAGATAGCCACTAGCTCCTCCCTGAATCTCTTATTCTAGCTCATTTGTTAGAGTCCTTGTTTATTCTATCTACACCCGCCCTCAGGACTCTTAGCTCCACCCCCAGAAACCTGCCTGGAGCTTAAGTTCTATTCCCGCCCCCAAAGCCTTTGGCACCGCCCCCTAAGCATCTCAGGGCGTTGATACTTCGCCCAGAGCCCTAGACCCTGGCCTCCTGATAGGACTGGCTCCTCCCCGGAGTTTAGACCCCTCCCCACAAGTCTGTTAGTCTCTCCCTAACCTAGCCTTCCACTTTCCTATCCACCGCCCCAGGGATTTAGCCCCTCCCCTACAACTCTCATCTCCCACAACCTTATCATCCAGTCCGGGTTTTGACATAGGCCCAGCTGTGATGTCTGGGTGACTGGTGGTGTCAGTTGGAGCTGGCTCCGAGGTTGGGGGAAGAAGGGAGGGTAGAAAACCTGACAATGGATTTAAAGAAACTGGACCAATTTCCCCAAGTCCCCACTGAGGGTCAGCACCTAGAAATGACTGAGGCAATGCTTTATAGGCAGGGGAAGTGAGCCCAAAGCGGAAGAGATAATAGCTCTGGACAGAGGCAGACCGTGGAAACCCAGAGCTTTCGAACCATAGTGACCTGGGTTTGAATTCTAACTTCACCACTTTCTGGTTGTGACCCTGAGCCTCAGTTTCCCCATCTGGAAAGTGGGGGATCATATCGTGCCCACTTCTTTCATTCATTAAAAAATGTTTACTGAACGCCTCCTATGTGTCAAGCTCTGTTCTAGGTGCTGGAGTTTCAGTAATAAGCAAGTCACCCCAGAGTTTGCCCTCATGGACCTTGCAGTTTGCAGAGGAAGCAAACCACAATACACAAAACAAATAAATAATAATGGCTAATGTTTACTGAGCACTTACTATGTGCCAAGCACTCCATTATCTTCACCTCAAGCCCAGTTTTCTTTGTTGTTGTTGTTGTTGTTGTTGTTGTTGCCTTTTTTCTTTTCAAGCCCGGTTTTCATCACCATTTTCCAGATGAAGAAACGGGGACAGAGCTCCTAAGATAATTTCAGATCCTGTGGTTAGGGAGATAAGACAGAGTGATATGATCAAGGACCGGAGGATGAGGCTGATTTAGAGACAGTGGGGCCAGGGAAGGTCTTTCTGAGGAAGTGACATTTGAGCTGAGATGTGAATGACAAGAAGGAAGCAATCACTCATGGAGTGAGGGCTGGAGGTAGCTTTCCAGGCAGAGGGAACAGTAAGTGCAAAGGTCCAGAGGTAGGTATGAGTTTGGCATATTCTTGGGCAACAAGAAGACTGATGAGGATGGAGCAGGGGAGGAAAAAAAGAGTAGGAGGGAGATGAGGTCAGGGAGGTAATAGGACCAACAGATCTTGTAGGAGCTAGAAGGTTGTCGGAAGATGTTGGCAGTTTGTCCCTGTATCCTCCATGAGCCCCAGTGAGGGCACATATGTAAACACACATGTGTAAATCACTCCATGAGCCCCAATCAGGCCACATAAGTAAATCACACATGTAAAGCACACAGTAGGTACACATAAATGATAGCAACTCCTATTCATTTCCCAGTGAACACCTACTATGTAAAATCAATAATGCATTCAAAGTGATGACCAAAATAGATGTGGGCCATTATCATTTTATGATCCCAGTTAATTGTGTTAATAATAGAAACAAAGCAGGAACCCAGATTCCTTGCCTCTCAAACTCCCATTTCTCCCACCCTCCACTCCCCTGAGCTCAGATGCTAGGAGAGGAGAAGTCAGACTCCTACATACAGAACTGTGAGCAGCCCGATGCAATATGCTAGGGCTGTTACCAGAGTGTCCCCAGAGGACTGTGGGAGCCCAGGGGAGCTCAGATCCTGTGATCCCCAAGTGCTGGGGGAGGAGAGTGGAGCTGGGGTGTGGATGAAGAAACCACAGGCAGAGGAGTTTGGGCTGGTGGGTTTGGGGGTGGGGGGTGTGAGTGAGGCTGACACACAAAGATGAGTCAGTCCTTGCCTTCGAGTTGTCAGGATCTGTGCAAGCACAGTGACCTTGGCCCAATAGTTTGGCTTTTTCTTCTCTGCCAAATGGGAGTCATCCCACCACCCCCTTCCCAGGGGAGAAGAGCAGCTCAGTGAGCTTGTGCCTGTTGAGTGCTACAGGCTTCCGAGTACAGCTAATGGAGGTAGTTTTACCACAAGTGCTTTCGCAGGGAGATGTTAAAGGCCCCGGGTGATGGGAGTGGGGAGGGGGCAGCTCTGCCAGGGGGGCGGGGGCAGGGGTCATAGCCATGCTTTGTCTTTTCTCTCTGCCCTTAGGTTTCCTTCTCTCTCATCTAGATTTCCTGCTGCTTTTCTCCCTTGTCTCTGTCTCTGTCGCTCTGTACCTCTCTGACTGGAAATTGGGTCCTTGATCTATCACTTATGAGCTAGGTCACTTTGAGCAAGTCATTCCCCTCTCTGAGCCTCAGTTTCTTCATCTGAAAAATGGAGCTGCAAATACCTCCACTGCTGCAGGCCTATTATGAGGATTAAGTGAGACGCATACATGTAAAATGTCCCATATATAGTCCCTATTATTCTGATTAATTAGTCATAGTACTACTATTACTACTTCTGATTTTGGAGTCTGTTTTTTTCTCAGCCTCTTTTTAATTCTGTCTTTCTGACTCTTCCTTTATGTTTCTCTTTCTACTTCTTCTGTTAGTCTGTCTCTCTGCTTAGATCTTTGCCTAGGCTGGGAGCACCATGAGGGCAGGGCAAGGACTGCCTCAGCCATCCGGGCCCCCAGCACTGCTAAGCCCAGGACCTGATGCGTAACATGCACCCAGGAACATGAATTGAACCCAGCTGTGTCAAACCAGTGTTGGGTGATGCTGGGGACACAGCGGTGACTGAGACAGCCCCAGCCCTGCCCTGCTGGACTCACAGTCCAGGAGAGGAAATCATTACTTGTTGAGTGAATGGATGAGCTAACTTTGAGGCGGGCTTGGAAGACTCAGCAAAAGTTGGGTGGAGGTATTTGAGGCAGAGAAAACTGCTGGAACCAAGGTTGGGAGGGCTGGAAAGAGTTTGAAGAGTTGCAGAATGATAGAGAGAAGGCTGGAGAGCTCAGCGAAAGCCTGGAAGGCTGTGGAGAGGAGCCTGAGCTTTCTCTTCAGAGCACTGTGGAGCCATGGCAGGTTCCAAGCGGGGGAGGGACAGGGGTTTTTGCTTTAGCAGGACCACTCTCATTTCCTGGCTGCCCTGGGGAGGTTAAGGGGTGGACAGAAAAGAGAGGGGCACTACTGGGGCAGCAGAAAGGGGAGAGAAGGGTCCTGGACCAGAGCAGGGTCTGGGGGAGAGGAAGGAGGGGCCACATTCTAAAAATCTGGAGGAAAATGCCCTAAGCCAGCCTGCTCTCCTTGATGCTAGAAAAGGGGCTTCAGAACTGGCCCACCACCACCAGGGGGCAGCCAAGGCTACAGGTTTGAATCTCTCAGCGGGTCCCTCGGGGGGAAGGGAAGTTTGCACCCTGATTTGGATGTGGGGGGAGGTTGGAGCTGTCTGTGGGCCCCCAGCTGAGAGCTCCTCTGGTCCTCTGCCCCCCCCCCCCATTCTGGCCTCTTGGTCCCCTGGAACCCCACCCCACCAGCAAGAGATTAAGTCAACACAGCCCCGCTGCTTCTGCCCAGGACAATATTTGCCCTCAGGATCTGGGAAGGTTGCTATGGAGACGTGCTGCGGGGGGGGGGGGGCGGGGGGCAGGCGTGGTGGGAGCAGGGGCAGGGGGAGCATCGCCCCTCCAGGAAGTGGGAGAGGGGAGCCAGGCATCATCTCTGCCTCATCTCTGCCTAATTGTGTCTTGGAGAGAGTTTATCTCCATCCCCATCAATCTGCTTTCCAAGTCTCTCTCTCTCTCTCTGGACCTCTATCTCTGATTCTCTTTCTGGATACCTGTCTCTGAGTCTCTGTCCTTTTACTCTCGCTCTCTTTGTGTCCCCATCTCTCTGTTTCTCCATATCTCTGTTTCTCTCTCGGTCTCATGTCTTTCTTTGTCTCTGTCTGTCTCTTGGATCCCATGTTTTTTGTGTTGGTCTCTCTAGGCCCCCATCTCTGGATCTCTGTCTCTGGATTCCTGTCATTTTCTGGATCCTATCTGTGTGTGTGTGTGTCTTTCTCTCTCTCTTGGAGTCTCTTTAAGGCCTGTTTCTCCTCAGTTCTGAATCTCAGGGGGCCATCTCAGCCTCCTATTTCTGGTCTCAGTCCCTATGGGCCCCCCCCCCCCATCTCTCTCTGCCTCATTTCTCCTGCACCATCTGCTGGCACTCCAGGCCCCCGCCTGCTCCCTGCAGGCTCATCTTGGCCGGGCAGCCCCATGGAGGGAGGCACAGGCCCCCCAGCTTCCTCCCAGCCACT
The DNA here is from genome assembly GCF_009834535.1 of Camelus ferus. Taxonomy (NCBI): domain Eukaryota; kingdom Metazoa; phylum Chordata; class Mammalia; order Artiodactyla; family Camelidae; genus Camelus; species Camelus ferus. The sequence goes on along the minus strand of NC_045704.1, from coordinate 15,462,094 downwards.
GCATCCTGAGGTAGGGGGGACTGCCTGGTCATGGCTGGGGTGGAGGGAATTTCAGCCTGGAGACCCAGGATTAGGGTCCACGGAGAGCATGGAGAGCATGGAGAGACAGGCAGACACTGTGAGAGGAGATGGGAAAAGAGGGAAGAAAAAGGAGAAAGCTTCAAGACAGGCAAAAAGACCAACCCAGAGAATGGAGAAAGCAAGAGAAATGAAGAAGGGGCAGAATGAAACCAGGAAGGAAGAGACAGAGAAAAGACCACCCAGCCAACAAGAGAGGAAGAGGAACAAACTGAATGCAGGCTTGGAGGAAAGGAGAGACTGGGACCAAAGAGCGAGAAGGTCGTGTGGAGAAAGATGGATGACAGAGCTAAGGGCAGGGGCAGAGGGCACAGCTGCCTCTCTGCGTGAAGTTTCCAGAAGTCCTGAGAATGGGAATTGGGGAGGGCCCATGTGGCTACCCCTGTAGCCCTGCTGCCCCTTCCCCAGACCCTGGGAGACTGTAACAGCCCCCCATCACCACCAGAAGGGCTGAGATGGGCAGGGGGCCAGTCAGAGACCTAGGCATCGCCCCTCCTGTCCTCCATGCCCACCCCCATCAGTGCCCTGTTCTGCTGTGTGTTCTCCTGGAGTTGGGGGGGGGGATGAGGGAGGGACCAGGGGCTCTGAGCCCCAGCTGCCTGCTCTTCTCCACAGCTCCTGGCCTTGGTTGTCTCTCCTCAGGGCCTCATATTTCAGGCTGTCTCTCCCTCCACCCCTTCCCATCTCCATCTCTCAATTTGTATCTATTCCCTCTCTCTAGTTTTCTGTCTCGTTTGATTTATTTCTGTCTGTCTCTCTTGGTCTCTCTCATCTCTGCCTCTTCCTGTCTCCATCTGTCTCTGCTCTTTCTTGGTCCTTGGTTTCTTTTCCCGTCTCTCTCACCACCTCAGTTTGTTCCTCTCCCCTGTTTCCCCCTCCCACCCCCAGTCTCTCTCCTCCCCCCACTATCCAGCCTCTCTCCACCTTCCCATCCCTAGCAAGTGACGCCCCCCAGGCCCTCTTGGGGCCAAGGAGAGACTCCCTCTCTTCCCGAGGTACTGGGCAATCTCAGACCGCTCTCTTCTCCACTCCACGGATGAGCCTTTCCCAGGACCCAGAGGGCGCCAGGAATGTGGGGCAGAGAGCAGGGAGGCCAACTGGAAGTCAGGAAGCCAGGATCACCCCCATCCCCCATGTCACTCCCCTCCCCCAGACTGTCGCCTTCCAGCTTCTGGTGCTGGATCTCACGCCATCCCTTACTCCTTGCCCCTCCTGGGGTCTCTGGGCCTCAGTTTCTCCTCTGCAAAATGGGCAGGCTCACCTCTGTCCCATTTATCTTACAGCTCCCTGGGAAGTGTGTGGTCATGAATGTTAATAGTATGATGAATGTGCAGGAATTGGTGGTTTGCATTAAATGGGGAAGAGTGCTGAGAGCCGGGACCCAGTTTCTAAGGCTTCCTCACTCGTGTACAGATATTTCCCATATTTTAGGACAAAGATGAGCCTGCAAGTGGAGCTGGTGAGGAGGTGTGTGATTCAGTGGCGACTGTGACCGTGAGACCATGCGAGGCTGTGGGTTCGTGTGTGATTGTGGGGTGACGGTGTGTGATCCTGCGCACAACTGAGTGACTGTGTGTTACTGTGGGATGGTGGCATCTCGGTGTGTGATGTGTGTGTGATTGTATGTGTATGCGAGTGAGGCTGTGATGGAGGATTGACTGTATGACCTCAGCACTGGGTGTGACCATCTGAGGCTGACAAGCATGACAAGGTGACACCAGGAGCTTGTAAGAGTGTGTGCCTTAGTGACAGTTGGGGAACATGTGTTGTTGGGATGTAACTGTGGGCTCTGTAGGGGATTATATGAAGCGTGTGAGATGAAAGGATCCCACGACTATGTGAGGAACCAAGTAACCGTGTGCATTTATTTCATCCACAATCATTCTTTCCTCTTCTGCTCTATGCCTAAACCTCTGCCAAGTGATGCTGGGGACCCAGTGGTGATGGAGATGCCCTGTCCCTGACCCCCCGGGGCACACAGGCCTGTGGAGGGCAGACAGACGGTGTTTGTGATGTGACCTAGTGATGGTGTGATATGTGTCTGACACAGTGTCATCAGGACTGTGGGAAGCTGTGGCTGTGCTCCTGTGTGAGTGGGGGGGCCCAGGCCCCGAGCCTGTGGCTGTGTCACTATGGATGACTGCCAACCTGTGGGTGATGGCCTTTGGCTCTCTGGGTGTGACTGTGGATTGGACAACTGTAAGTGACCAGGAAGAACAGTGTGGGGGATTCTGTGCTGGGCTACCCTGTGGCTCAGCATAGGGGACTGTGTGTGATACTGCATGTGTGACTTTGTGACTGTGGCTCTGTGTACGGTGGCTGGGTGGGTGGGGCAATGTGGGAGACTGTGCACCCTGGGGTCCTCAGGATGATTGCCTCTGTGACCGCTCTCCCACGTGACCCTGAGTGGCTGTGGTCGTTGCACAGACCGGCCCCCTTCTCCAGGTCTCAGCCCCAGAGCTCCGCGCGGCCCTGGCCCCCCCCCCCCCCCCCCCCCCCGCCCTAGGCTGTCACCTCTTCCAGAGCCCAGGCGAGCAGTGGAGGCAGCAGCAGACGCAGCAGCAGCGCAGCAAGTGATCAAGAGGAGGGCTGGGGACAGGTGAGGGTTCCCCAGTCCCAGCCTGTTCCCTCTGCCCCTGTGTCCCTTCAAGTCTCTGGGTCCCTCTTTCTGTTTCTTAGACTGCTTTTGTCTCTCTGTCTCTCTGAACTCATGGTCTCTAGCCTCCTTCTCTCTGTCCCTTGGTATCTCTGTCTTCACGTCTCACAGTCTCTGTTTAGCCTCTAGAGAGCTCCGAGCCTCTCTTTCCCCCATTCTCTGAGTCTCTGTGTCTGTCTCCTAGCCCACATTTTTGTCTGTCTTTCTCTGTATTTGGTTTCTGTCTCTTGCTGTGTGTCTCACTCTGCCTGTCTCTGTGTCTCTCAGTCAATATTTCTGTCTCATGCGACTCTGACTGTGTCTTTCTGAGGCTCTGTCCAAAATCCTCCCTGCTTCCCCCTTTCCCTACATGGTGCCGGCTGTGGGGTGTTGGGAGTTAGACCGATTTCCAGGCATCTGGGCCCTTGCGGACCTAAACCCAGGGTCTGACGCCTCTCTAGTCCCTAAGGAGAGGATTGGCCCATTGACTCTGGGCTTTATCCACTGTGGGGAAAGTTTGATAAGGTCGGTTCCTATCAGCAATTTGAAAACCCTTTGGGCTGGGACAGTGGGAACTCCAAGAAACATTTCAAGCCCTCCACTCCCAGGCGGTCCCCAGGTTCCTCCGAGTCTCTAGGTCTAGACCCCGGGTGACACTGGCGCTTCCGCCCAGCGCAGCTCTAAGGCAACAGCACCCTCAGCAAACACCCCCTTTTCACCGCTGCTGCCCCGGCAACAGCCAGGGGTGGGCCCAGGAATTACGTGTTAGATCTCAGCCTCCCCTACTCCTCGCGCCTCTCCCCTGCCCCCCTCCCCAAATCATCACTCCTGGGGAGGGGTGGGTCGGGGGGGGGGGGCTGGATGCACTGCCTCCGAGTCTGCGTACCTGAATACGTTACCAGTGTGGCGCTGGGGCTGGGGGCTTGAGGGCAGAGGCTCCTGACTCTGCCCTCGGACTCCGCAGGTTGGACTGCCCCTTCGTGACCCGACCCTTCACCACCCCCATGCCCCGCGGCCCACATGACGCTGAACTGCCCACCCTGGCGGCTGCTACTGCTGCTCTCTCCGTGGGGGCCGCTGCTCCGGAGGGCGGAGGTGAGAACCTGAGAAGCCAAGGAGTTAAGGCTTGAAGGGAGGTCTGGGGATGGCTTTAAGTCTTACCCTACTGGGAAGATTATTTAAAAACCTCCCTGTTCGCCCAGATTCGAGTTTTGATTCTTTTTTTCCAGCCCCTCTTCGTTCCCCCGACAAATCTTTCTGATAATTTCTAGCCACCTTCGTCCCCTAATTTTCCTGAAGGTTTTCAGTCCCACACAGCAACTCCCCTGGTGGTTTCTAGGCATCACTCGGGACTTAGAAGAGGTTTCTAAGCCACCCAAGACTCCTGAGCAAAACACAACAGCCCCTCTGAGTTCCTCTAGTTTGCTTCTGGTCCTCCGGAACCAAGCTGCCTGGGAAGGGGGTGGGTCGGTCGGGGGGTCCTCCCTTCTCTTTTTTATAGGCAGGTTCTGAAGGACAGACGGCGGGGGAGCTGTACCAGCGCTGGGAACGTTACCGCAGGGAGTGCCAGGAGACCCTGGAGGCCATGGAGCCCCCAGCAGGTGTGACAGGGGTGGAGGACTCGGGGCATGGTACAGGCTGGGGCTGAGAAGCGTGGGCTTGAGGCAGGTCTAGGACTGATGGCCGGGACCTGAAAGGGAAGTTTGGGCTAGATGTATACTGGGTGGGAGAGGTCTGTGTGGGGCTTGATCTCAGTGGGAAGGGCCCAGACCTTAGTGCAGGTGGGCGTGACCGGATTAGTGGGAGAGGCCTGGGATGAAGCTTGAAAGGGGAAGGGTCTTGGGAAGGGTCTACACTAGGTGGGTGGGACCTAAAGTGGACGGTGAAGTGCCTCGCAGAGTGGAAAGCATCTGCAGTGGGAACTTGCTTGGTGGGAGGAGCCCAGTGTAGGGCTCAGAAGATGGGTGGGACTTTTGGGTCTGGTGGGAGGAGCTGTGGCGGAGCAGGGACTGGACCACACCAAGTGGGCGGGGCTTGGGCAGGACGTGTGTGTGGAAGGCGGAGAAGCATTGGACTCGTGATCCACCTGACATCTGGCCCCTACACCCACCCCAGGCCTCGCCTGTAACGGGTCCTTCGATATGTACGTCTGCTGGGACTACACCGCACCCAATGCCACCGCCCGTGCGTCCTGCCCGTGGTACCTGCCCTGGCACCGCCAGGGTGAGCTGCCCCGTGAACCCGGAGCCTCCCCTGACACAAATCCCCCGCAGCTCTCCTGCTCCTCTTTGTCCCCTGCTCCTCTTTGTCTGGCTGGGTGTCTCCTGTCTGTCCACCCTGGCTAAGTCACCACATAATGCTCCTTCTCTGCCTCTGTATCTCTCTGAGGACCACTGGGTTCTTATTTTCTCTCCATTTCATGAGTCTGTCCCTGCATACCTTGGTCTTCCTTGTCGGGACTAACTAGCTGTGTGGCCTAGGGTAGTTTATTTCTTTATGCCTCATTTTCCTCACTTGAAAAATGACGTTTATAATAGTACCAAGTTCATAGGCTTGTTGTGAATATTAAATTAACTAATACGTGTAAAATGCTATATAAGGGTTTATCATCATCAACAACATCACTTTGGCTCTCTCTCTCTGCCTTTGTCTCACAATTTGTCTTTCTGTCTCCATCTCTCTCTTTTTCTGTGCCTCTGATCTGCTCCCTTGTTTCCCCACAGTGGCTGCAGGCTTCGTCCTCCGCCAGTGTGGCAGTGATGGCCAATGGGGACCTTGGAGAGACCATTCTCAGTGCGAGAACCCAGAGAAGAATGGGGCTTTTCAGGTAAGAGGTGAGGGATTCAGGGTAGAGTGTCCAGGCAGAGGCAAAAAGGCAGCAGCCTCAGACCAAACCTGACACCCCTTGTACTGTTCAGGACTCTGGGTTCCAAGTGATAGAAAGTCAACTCAAATTTGCTTGAAGGAGAAAGAAAAAGGAATATATTGGCTTCTGTGATTGAAAAGTATAAGGCTGCAGCTTCAGGCACAGCTGGATCTAGGTGCTAAAATGATGTGGTTGGGAATCTCTCTCACCATATTGTGCCTCTGTTTTTTTCTGTGACGGTCTCCTCTTTTCTGCGGGTGGAAAAATGGCCCCCATTAGTACCAGGCTTACATTCCGCCAACCAAGCAACACATAGGAAGACTGAGCTTTGCTCTCAATAGCTCCAACATAATGTCCTAGGATTGACTCTCATTGGCCTGGTTTGGGTCATATACCTGCCCTGTACTAATCACTGTGTATGTGTGTTTGTATGTGTGCGTTTGTAGGGGTGGGGGAGTGTTAGATAGAATGCTTTGGCTGGTCACAGGACCAGCCCTGAAGTTGAGGGGTGGAGTCCCCCACTCAAACAAGCGTAGGTAGATCCTCAAGAGAAAATTGGGGTGCTGGTTAGGAACAAAGTGCAGATGTCTTTGTGGCCCTAGGGGAAGAGCTGAGCTGTGTTCCCCTGTTCCCCTGCCCCCCACTCAGGACCAAAGGCTGATCTTGGAACGGCTGCAGGTTGTGTATACTGTGGGCTACTCCCTGTCCTTTGCCACACTGCTGTTCGCCTTGCTCATCTTGAGTTTCTTCAGGTGGGACCCCCCACCCCTGAGCAGGGGTAGCAGAGACTGGGCTTCAGTTTTCCCAGTAAGGTGGGGGTAGTCAGGACGAGCATTCATTGGTGGTTTTGTGGGAAGGGCTGGAAGGTGGATTAAAGGGTTCTATGTGGCCAAGGACAGGCCCCTAGACTGCCTCCAAATCCCCCAGGCGGCTGCGCTGCACTCGCAACTACATCCATATCAACCTGTTCACATCTTTCATGCTGCGGGCAACAGCCATCCTCACCCGAGACCGTCTGCTTCCTCCAACTGGCCCCTATCCTGGGGATCAGGCCCCTCTCCTGTGGAATCAGGTAAGTGTCAGCCCTCTTTTTCTCAAATTGGTATTCTGCTTCCTCTGGTGGGGCCAGAAGTTTCCCAACCCACTTACTACCTTGTACACTCTCAACAGTTTATCGCTCTTGACCCTTCCAACACATTTGGAGAGGGACCCTCCCAACTCAGCCTCCCCCATCATTGCACACTCCTACCCCTTCACCACCTCTATTGGAATTTTCCATTCCCTTTCCCTCCTTATCTCACCCTTTCCCACCAGTGAGTCCCTGCTAGAGGTGAGGTGAGGCAGTGATGGGATAGGAGAAACTAACTGGTGGGGGGATTTGGTCCAGAGCAATTTGTTCCTGGGAGACAAGGTGGGAGAGACTAGAGTCTAGGGACAGAGGGGAGAAAAACTATTCAGTAGCCAGTGGGCCATACCAATTGCCAAGGGGTGAGAGGGAATCCTTTTGAGAGGTGGAGTAGTTGAGTGGAATTCTTAGAAGGAGATGGGGTGGGAGAGGCTGTATTTGGGGAGATCTGGGGAGAACTCTGATTGCAAGATGTAAGATACCAATTGCTAAAGAGGTTAGAGTGAGAGAGTTCACATAAGGGAAGAGAGTAGGGTGAGAGAAACCAGCCACATATGCCATCCTTTGGTGATATAGAGTGGGAGGGGAATATCTGTTGTCAAGAGATGACAAGAGATGGGGGTGTAGGGAGCCCTGACTGTCGTCCCCTCTGTTTGGCCGCCCCCCAGGCCCTAGCTGCCTGTCGCACAGCCCAGGTCATGACCCAGTACTGCGTGGGCGCCAACTATACGTGGCTGCTGGTGGAGGGCATTTACCTGCACAGCCTCCTGGTCCTTGTGGGAGGCTCCGAGGAGGGCCACTTCCGTTGCTACATGCTCGTCGGCTGGGGTGAGCCCCGACCCTGTCCCCTGCCCTGCCCGGCGCGCCTTCCTCCCCCAGCTACCCTGCTGGTCGACCTCAGGGGGTCTCCTCCCCTCCCTGGCTTTTGCCTCCCCATCCCGGCGGGGGAATTCCGCGGGTCTTGGGCCTGGCGGAGCCCGTGCGAGCTCTGACAGCTGCGGCGGGGTGGGGGGCGGGGGTTGGGGTCTGCACAGGGGCCCCCGCGCTTTTCGTCATTCCTTGGGTGATCGTCAGGTACCTGTACGAGAACACACAGTGAGTCGCAGGGTCTGGGGCGGGGTTGGGGCGGAGCTTGGGCGGTGGGCGTGGCTCTTTGAGGGACGTGGGCGGGGTGTGATGGAAACGCTGGGAGGTTCTAATTGCACCTAGCAGCCCTGAGGGAACGTGGGTGGGGTCCAAAGGAATCGGTCGTTCGGAAACCGGTGTTCGAGGACTACGGGAAGGGGAGGGATGAGGACTAAGCCTAAATAGTAGCAGGTGGGGCTTTAAAGAAATATAGGTGTGGCGTTAAGGAAGGTGGGCGGAGTCTGGGAGTTAAGCGCTGGATCCTCTGAGCCTAGGGTTTTCTCTTAGCTTTACTCCCCCTCCTCCAGGTGCTGGGAGAGGAACGATATCAAGGCCATTTGGTGGATCATACGAACCCCTATCCTCCTAACCATCTTGGTACGGCCGGCCCCACCTCCTCCAGGTGGTCTCAGGGATTTCCCATCTTGGGAAGCCAGGCGCTACGCTTTGTTCCCGAGACGGTTTCGGGCCTGGGTCTGTCTCACTCTCTCCCTGCAGATTAATTTTATCATCTTTATCCGTATCCTTGGTATCCTCGTGTCCAAGGTGAGGACGCGGCAGATGCGGTGCCCAGACTACCGGCTGAGGTGAAGGAGGGCATTGGGGACGGAGGGGAAGGTGGCTGGGTGCAAGATGGGGGACCCGGGGCCGTGGGAACACTGCCACCCTCTACCCCCAGGCTGGCTCGCTCCACGCTGACGCTGGTGCCCCTGCTGGGTGTCCACGAAGTGGTGTTTGCTCCCGTGACTGAGGAACAGGCCCGGGGTACCCTGCGCTTGGCCAAGCTCGGCTTTGAGATCTTCCTCAGCTCTTTCCAGGTGCCTAAGTGGGGGGGCAGGGGCTACACCCTTTGACTTGAGGTAACTCCTACTCAGAGCGGCATGAGGGCTACAATCATCCCATGGCGCAGTCACCTGACGGGTGTGAAGATGGGATTTTGTTCATTCATTCTACCCAGAATACTATGCTAGCTCTGCCCTGGGCTGGGGAAGCAGCAGGGAGAAGACAGGAGACCAGGCAGCCCTGGCAGTACTGCCTCCTGGCGGAGATGGAGGGCTTTGAGGCCAGACAGGGCTGGGGCCAAATTTGGGTTCTGTCACTTCCCAGCTCTGTGGCCTTCACCGCAGGGCCAGAGCAAGGGTGAGGCATGCGAAGTGCCCATAGTGCAAAATGTAAGGAGGTGCTCACTCTCATTTAAGGCCAATCCCGCACTTGCTTGCCCTACCCTAGCCCCCACCCTACTTTAATCTTGTTGGGCCTCAGTTTTCCCATCTCTAAAGTGGGGACAATACTAATTTCCCCTCACAAGGCTGTTCATTCATTACTTTCAGCAAAAATTTATTGAACACTTACTATGTACCAAACATGACTCCAGGCTTACTGTGGAGATACCACCAAGGACCAAATGGTCCTACCCTCTAATGGAAGAGACAGATGCTAAAGATGCTAGATAAGTAAAATATACAGAATGTAAGGTAGTGAGATGTGCCTAGAGGAGAAAAAAAAAAGTAAGAAAATAGAGGTGATGAGCAGACAAAGAAGAGTGGGATTATAGATGGGGCAATAGGGAAGGCCTTGCCAAGAAGACATTGGAACAGAGACCCAAAGAAGGTGAGGGAACAGGCCAGAAAATACTTGGGGAAAATGTTCCAGGAAGAGAAACACCAAATACAAGATCCCTGAGGTGGGAGAGATGTCATGATGGAGGGAGGCCAACATGCCTGAAGCAGGGGGAGCCAGTGGGAGCAAGGTGGGGATAGGACAGAGGTGAGGTACCAGGGCAGAACCCTAGGCCAAGCGAGGATTTTGGCTTTTCCTCTGAGTGAAGAAGCAAAGGGATATGATCAGAGTTAGATTTTAACAGGTATGTTAAGTAATAATAAGATATCTTAATAATTACTCTTAAAATAATTGTCTTGTATTAATGTGTCTATTCATTGTGAATATTTTATATTTATTTAAATTTATATGTAAATATGTATACATTTACATAAATATAAAACTAATTCTTTATCAAAGTTAATTTGTTGATAATATATAATGTTATGTAGTAAGTTATGATAGGATTGAGAAAAAGGTTTAACACCATGCACCAGGCACTACAGCCTCTTGCATATTAAAAAATCTCAATTCTCATGACCACCACTCTTACTATTCCATTTTCCAGATGAAGAAACTGAGGCACAGAGGGGTTAAGCAGCTTGCCCAAGTGGGGAAGTGGTTATCACATCCAAGCAGTCTACCTCCGGGATCACGGATTCTTAACCTCCAGCCCTGATTGCTCAGCAAACTGGCAAGGGCAATGGGACAGCAGGGAGCCAGGGAGGTGGCTCCAATAGTCTAGGACCAGGGTTGCAGCAGGCAAAGTGGTTTGGGGCCTGGAAAGGGTCTGAGCTCATTACGGGGTGCTTATAACCCTGTCCCCACTCCCGATTTAACCCCTCCTCTCCTGTGGCAGGGCTTCCTGGTCAGCATCCTCTACTGCTTCATCAACAAGGAGGTAGGAGAGCCACGGCCCTTCGCCCTCGCCCTCTGGCGGCCGCGCGGGGAACCGCGCGCTCGTCGCCGCCTCTAAGCACCGTCCCCTTGCAGGTGCAGTCGGAGATCCGCCGAGGCTGGCACCGCTGCCGCCTGCGCCACAGCCTCGGCGGCGAGGAGCCACGCCAGCCCCGCGAGCGCGCCTTCCCGACCCTGTCCTCGGGCTCTGGCCCCGGCCAGGTCGTCGCTGGCCGCGCTCTGTGCTCCAGGGCCCTCCCGGGTCCTGGGGTTGAGGCCAGCCGTGTCTTGGAAAGTTACTGCTAGGCAGCGGGATTCTTGTGTCCATTCAGTTAGCATGTATTTATTGACCGCCTGCTGTGTACCAGGCCCGGTGTGGAGGGCGCTGAGGAAATGTGGGGGCTGGGGGGGGGGGAACAGAAAACAAGATCCCTGTTGTCCTAGAGATCACAACTGAGGAAAACAGATCATGAAGACAGAAGTTGTACATATGCTGTGGGATGGCTTATGAAGAAAAGTTAGAAGGGGGCTAGTGTGGTCTGGAGCATCTCTGGGGAGGTGACATTTAAGCCATGCCTGAGATGAAGGAGACAGCATTGGGAGGAATTTATGGATAAGATTCTAGGCAGAAGAGCATCTACAAAGGCCCAGGGGCAGCAAGGAGCTTGGCCATGTCAGAGGAACAGAGAGGTGGCCTGTGTGGCTGGAATGGGATGAGTCAGACTGCACTCAAGAGTCTTCGGAGCGCCTCCTAATGGAGTGGGCTAATGTTTTAAACAGATCCCTCTCTGCCCTGTGTGGGAGCCGATTATTGGGAGCACGGGTGGCAGCTGGGAGCCCAGTGAGGAGGACACTGCAGGTGGGAGGTGGTGTTGGCTGGACCAGGGTGGTGGCCATGTTGGGGTGTGAAACGGTTGGATTCTGGGGCTATTTTAAAGGTAGAACTGAGAGGATTTGTCCATGGATCGCCTGAGGAAAATGTAGCAAGAAGAGAAATTAGGGAAAGACGTCTCAGTTTGGGATGGAGAGAGGAGAGATAGGGAGATTGGGTTCAGGGTGGGGAGACCCAAGAGTGCTCTTTGGATGTGTGAAGCTGGGAATAAGGGTCTGGAGCTCACAGGAAGGGTTAAAGAAAGAAGTGTGAGCGGCACTGGGCTCCAGAGGAGGATTCTGTGTGCAGATATAAACATGGGCAATTCAGGGCAGGCTTCAGAGCTGAGACCTACATCCAGAGAGACCAGGACCACTGCTAGCTGGAGTGTGGACACATGTCCCCACCCTTCTGGGTGGTCCCTCGGAGCTAGAATTGGGGGTGAAGCCAGCAGTCTCATTGTGCTTGGACCACTTGTATACATACAAGACCCTCACTTCTAAATCCTTCCCACAGATATACACTTAGATTCACTTAGTATCTGGGTGTTGTCAATTCTTTTCCCCAACTCCCTGGACAGTGACCACAGCTGCTGAACTCAGAGTCCCTTGAAGCATGTGGCCCTGCTGGGCCCTTCTTGTGGGTTCTGGGAAGGTGAGGGCCCCAGGGCTGGGCCCTTGTAAATAAAGCATGAGAAACAGTTGTGGTTTTTTTTGTGGGGGAGGAGGGACAGGAGAATCTTCTTGACTAGGCCATAAAATGACAGGCCTACTGTGTGGCGGGGTGCTGTGTGGCCTTGTACCCTCTGGAAAGCAGTGCCGCTCAACTTTAGTCATGTGTTGCCAAGAGAACACGGACATCATTCGGCCACCATCCTCCATGCCTAACCCCCACTGGGAATGTTCATGTGATCTTCTGATATTTAAACTATTTACAATGCGTACAATTAAAATTGTGTGTGTGACATTTTCTGAGGGCTGCTTCTCTAGAAAGGTAGTATGGGAATGATAAAGCTGCAGCAAACAGCCTGGTTCAAATCTTAGTTTGGCTACTGACTAGCTGTGTGACTTGGAGAAAATCCGCAATCTCTGTGCCTCAGTTTCACTTCTGGGAAATGGGGGAAATGATGATACGTGCATCTAGGGTTGTCCGCAATTCTGAGTTACTCTTAGGGGACAGCCTGGTGCCTGGAGCACACTTCGCCAGACTGCCTAGTGCTTGTCCTACAACCTCTGCTTTCACTTTTGCTCAGTGAAGGAAGAGGGGATTAAAAACCATTTGGGCAGTGAGGTGGTAAAGAGATGAGGAAATTCAGATTGATACTAAGCAGGATGCCCTTGGCTAGAATCTTTGCTGCCAGCCTGCAAGACAGGAAAATGAACACCTATTTCCTGGGGAGGACAGGAGGGACATAGGGCAGGGGTTTAAACCCAGGACTGTGACTCCAGGGCTTGTGGTGTCCCAGCTCCTACACAAGAACCAAATCCCCAGAGAAATCTCCTGAGGCAGTGTCCTTCCTCCCACTTTACAGCTGAGGACAGTGTGGCTCCATCTGCTCCCCAACAGTCAAGATTACTCACGAGGGCCTGGCTTCCTTGGTTTGAACTCAGTTTCATCATTTCCTGAGTGATCCTGGGCAAGTCAGTTACCCTCTCAGTTGTCTCATCTGTAAAATGGGATGGCTCTAGTATCTACCTCCCAGATGGTTGTTCTAGTCACATGTGAACCGCTCAGTAAATGTGCACCTTTATAACTTCACAGCCATCCGCCCTGCCTGTGTCAGGCCTTCTCCTGCTGCAGGGTCCTCAGCTCTGTTGCCAGTGGGCTCATGGGGTAACTCAGGATGTGCCTTCCACTGCTCAGTGTGTCTGCTATTTCATTTGATCCTGACCTCAGGCCTGCGAACTGCATCAGCCTGGCATTTGGCCCTACCTGGACAACAGACACAGGTGCAGGCAGACAGGTTAGAGAGAGACGCGAGTTGGGGAGAGCATGATGTTTGTGCATCAGAGCAAGACAGGGATCTTTCTAAATCTCCTGTAAAATAAGTAAGGCCCCCCTTCACACCTCTATCTCCCTACCTTATCAGAGAATTTCTTTCAAGGGCAATTAAGTTGTGATTTGAGGGCAGCAGAGTTCGCCGTTAAGCCACAGGCTCAGGAGCAGCATGGGTTTGAATCACAGCATCACCACTTTCTGGCTGGATACCCTTGGGAGGTGTGATCACCTCTCTATGCCTCAGTTCCCTCCTCTGGAGTTGGAGGGAATAAATAACAGTGCCTGCTCAGAGCTGTCAGTAAGTCTCAACGGCACGGAGCCTAGCGCCTGCAGGTGTACCACAAATGCTATCAGTATTGGGGTACTAACTGCTTTAACCATGGAGCTCCTCCTCTCATCAGTGAGGGCAGGTCGGGGGCTCTCCTAGGCACTGCTGTGTCCCCAGCACTGCAACACAGGGCTGGGCACAGAGGAGGCACTTGGGGGATTGCTTCTTGACTGAACAAATGGGGAAAAAGAAGACTGACTTACTGAGAGAGAAAGGTGGGGAGGAGGAAGAGAGAAAATGATGAGACGCTGGGAAAAATTAAAACAAGAGGGAGCAAAAGCTCTCTCTGCCCAACCTATTCACTTCACAGACAGGGGAAGTCACGGAGGATCCCAGGGGCGGACCCCACTCACAGCGGCCCCCCTCCCAGGCCTGCCATCTCTCTAGGCCGTGGGAACAGACAGATACCAATAGAAAAAAACAGAGGACTTTATTATTCCCATCACAAAGGGCAGGCGTTTGCAAAATGAGAGGACAAGTTCTGCCAGCAAGGAGGCGGCCCCTACTTGCCAGCGATGAGTGGGTTCCGCAGGACCACAATGACCGAGTCCCCGCGCAGGAACATCTTGGAGATGTAGCGGTCCTTGTTGACTGGCTTGGACTTCTTCTTGCCCTTGCCACTCTTGGGGACCTCGGTCCACATCTCCTTCACATTCTCCAGCACCATGTTGCAGTGCCTGGTGGGGCAAGGAGAGGCATCAGGAGTAAGGGGGGTGCCTTCTGATCGGCCCCCCTCTGCAGGGTACTGCCTTCTCCTCCCGCAGCACGGCCTGGGGAAAGAGGCAGGCCCCGGGACCAGGACAGCCAGGCTCCAATGCCACCTCTGCAAGTCCTCAGAGTGAGGCTTTGGCAAAGGACTTCACCCCTCTGTGCCTCTATTGTCTCCTCTCTAAAATGGAGACAAGCATGGTGCCTACCTCCTAGGGCTGCTGTGAAAATTAAATGAATCAATATGGCAATCTCGTCAAGTATTTAGTGCCTGGCCCAAGGCAAATATAGGCAAAAAAATGATTCTGTTTGTGCTTTTTAACTCCAAGTACTTTTGGAGGCATCAGTAAAGGAACAGCTTCTCTTTGGAGAACCAGAGGTCCCTGGGGCCTTAGGCGGTACGTGATGCTTCCCCTCCAGTCCTGCTTTGTCCTTGTCCTCAGGGTGCCGGGTGGGCACGTGTGACAACAGCATGGATCAGCTTACTCAACAAATGCATGCAATGAATACAGTAATGGATTAAACAGATTCTATCCCCACCCTCATGAGGTGTGCATTCTAGTGAGGAGAAGAACACGAAGAAAGTAAACAAAGATACCTGTAATACACTGTCAGGTGGTGGTGAGTGCTACGAAGAAAAGATTAAAGCAAGTAAAGGGACAGGAGGATATAGGGAAATATCACCAAGCATAAGAAAAAGAAAAAAACTGAAGAAGCCTGTTCCTTGCTCAGAAGTAACTTCCAGCAGATACTGCTGAGTGAAAAAGGCAAGGTAGTAAGCATGGAAAGTCATCCTCTGTAGGAAAAAAGGGGCAGGAAAAGCATCTATCCCACCACTTGCTTATGCAATACACAATCCTTGAAAGACAGCTAGTGATTGGTGGCAGTGGGGTGACCTAGGTAGACTGGGGACAAACTACATGGAAATTTTTCATTGGACTATTATTACTGTTTTTGGAATATATTACCAATTCAGAGAAAATAAGTTAAAAAAAAAAAAAAAAGAAGTAACGTGCCAATATGGGAACATTTCCAAGGTATAATGTTAAGTGAAGAAGCCAAGGTCTAAAACTGTGTGGTGTGCCATTAGTAGTGATTTAAAAATAAATAAAAAGCACCCTCCTATATCTACATGTATGATGATCTGTTCAAGTAAACCTGAGAAGTTAGCCACGATGGGGTCCCTCAGGAGGGCAAGTGGGGCAAAGGGGTTGGGGAGACGACTTGTCCTTCACTGGGTGCCTCTTGTATTTTTCGAATTTTGCATCCATTGTTCACTCAAGAAAGTAACATAATTAAGTAAATAAAGTGGTTAATTAAGAATGTCTTAGCTGACCTGTGTTGATGTCCTCAGACCACTGATTTGTGTGAAAAACAGGATGCAACAGAGTACAGAGAAGACTATCTCAAGAACAATTTTATGATACTATGACAAATCAATTATGCCTCAAAAAAGCTGCTAACTCCCACCACCAAGGAGCCCCTGAATGTATGCATGTGACTGAAACATTGCAGGAAACGTACTACGGCAATATGCTGGGTGGGGTGGCAGAGTGAAAGGCTAACATAGGGGCAGAGGAGGAAGCTAGCGGAAAAGGAGAGTCAACTTAAAAAAAAAATGTAAACACTACTGTTCTCTCCAACTTCTAGAGCAGGAAACTGATCCCAGTGGGATGAAGTGACTCACCCGAGGTCACACATTTTGGAAGTGGCAGAGCCTGTGTTCATATCCAGGGCTCCCTGCCTCCTGGTGCTCGGCCCCTTCTCTTGTCCTCACTCATTTTACTCAAGAGGAAAGTAAGGCTCAGAGCGAAAGACTTGTTCATGGTCACATCAACAGCTAGTGGTAAAAGCATTCCAGAAGCCTCACCATACCACTGTGAGGAAAGCACGGCCCAAATGCTAACTAAAGGCTGCGAGTCATATGTGTACTGAGCATTTATCACATGTTAGGTACTGAGCCAAGTGCTCTTCCAACAGAGTGTCATTTATCCCTCACAATTGTCCTAAGGAATATTACTATGATGCACATTTTGCAGATAAGGAAACTGAAGCCCAGACAGGAAAAATTACTGGCTGCTCCCTCTGGCTGAAACATTCAGACCCTAGCTTGCTCCTTCATTTTATTCAGGTCTGTCCACCATTATCTCCTCCTAGGAGGCCTCTTGTATTACCCAGCTAAGACAGGACTCGCTTCCCCGTATTCCAAAGTCTTACCTGGCTTTACTTCTCTGCATAGAATTTATAATCATTTGTCTTTACAACACATTATTTAGCAACACATTATGTGTGTTTGCTATTGGCTTCCCCACCTAAAACTACAAGCATAAGCTCCCCGAGTATAGGAACCATGTTTGTTTCGGTCACTGCTGTATCTCTGGAGGGTAAAACTGACATGGGTGGATGCTCTCATCGTGCATTAACTGTGAAAACTGATTACGAGCACTGTGTGCCAGATACTTCTAATGACTTACTATGTTTCTCATATATTAAATGATTGAATCTTTATAACTACAACGATTACTGCCACTGTACAGACGAGACAGTCACCTGCCGAAGGTCACGTGACTACTAAGGGGTAGAGCTGCTAAGAACACATGACTGGCTCCCCAAGCACATGGCCATAACCACCGTACTCCACAGCTGGAGGGACAACGAGAAACAGTCACATCTCAGGGTCTCAAAATGATCGTGCTCCAGGCTTCTGAGAAACCATGTATTCAAGCTCCTCACATGGAGCTGGGACTGCTTCTCCAGGCCCAGACGGAACATCTCCTGGGACCCTGGCACTCACCTGTCGAAGGCCTTCACCCGGCCCAGGAGCTTCTTGTTGTTGCGGCAGTTGATGAGCACTTGAGTGTTGTTCTTGACCGACTGTGTGAGCACAGAGAGTGGACCCGTGTTAAACTCCTCTTCCTCCCGCTTCTGCAGCTCCTCTGGGGTCATCTCACTCTTGGGCTTATTGAGGAGGCTCCTAAGTGGGCAAGTATGGAACCCATAGGTGAGAGGGCCTGGAAGTGGAGCTGGAGGGTGGTCATGGCCTCCTGTTCAGTCCTCTGCCTCTAAAATGTATCAGAATCTGACCACTTCTTACCATGGCCTGAACCTCCATCCTCTCCCTTCTAGAGTCTTACTGGCCTCCCTGCCTCCACCCAGGCTCCATAAGTTTGTTCTCCACAGAGGAGTCTCAGGGGTGAGACTGAGACCTCAATCATATCATCTCACTCTTCAAAACCCTCTCATGGTTCCTATCTCAGTGTAAAAAGTAAAATCGAAAGTTTTTACAATGACCTACATCTGCAGCCTTCTCTCACTGTTTTGGCCACAGTGGCCTCCTGAGTGGTCCTTGAAAATATTAGGCAAAATTTCTTTTTGTGCCTCTGCATTTGCTTTCCCCTCTGCCTGAAGACCTCCTCAGGTATCTCACTTTCTTCAGGTCTTTGCTCAAGTACGGCCTCCTTAATGTGTCCTGTCCTCCCCATTCTTTCCCCTCTGCTCTACTGCCACTCTACGGCCACTCATCACCTAACACACGATATATTTTACCTACTTATTACCATTACATTTATTGCCTGCCTCTTCCCATCCCATAATATGCAGAAGGGGATTTTTTTCCTTGGGGGAGGGGTGGGGGTAGTTCACTGTTATGTGTCTAAAGCAGCCTGATACATGATTAGTTAATAAATGATTGTTAAATGAATACGTAAGTAAAATCATACCGGTAACTCGTTAACCGTAAAAACCGCGAATTAGGTCGAAAAGCCAACCGTCTCCAGCTCAAATTATCCGAATAAGACGCTTAACTCAAATCGTTATTCCTAAGAGTCCGTACTCTCCTCTCCCAGGTTCTTTATTTGTAAAATCGCCTCCCCATAAAATTCATTTCAGTAAGATTGATTATTTGGGAAAGCTCAGCCCGTTATCTCATAAAGCTGTCCCCTCTCCCTTAGTCAGGATCCGTCAAAGGCCCCAGGCCCATTCTCAAACTCATCAGTAGAAAAGTACGCCACTTTACCCCCAAAATGACTGCTTCCGCCCCCGCTCGGTCCATCCCCTTCCACCGGTAAGTGGCCAAATTTACACCCTCAACCCCACTCCCACCACCTAAGACCAGCCCGGCCTCACATGGTGGTGGTGGCTGCCGCGCTTTCAAATCACTCCTGCCTCCTCCGCGTTGCTTCAGCTTCTGAACAGAGAGCGAGAAAGGCGGGACTTCCGCTTCCTGCGGCCCACTTCCGTGGGAGCCTGCGCAAACCCAACCAGCGGGTGGGGCGTGACCTGTTGCCATAGCGATCTCCGCCAGCCCTACACAGCTGTGGGGTAAAAGTCTTACGTAGTGGTTTGAGGTCATTCAGATTCAGGACAGTGGGACAGGTGTTCACGAGAATGGAGAGGAAATAAAGCGGGTCCGACTCAAACCATTTTGTTGTGGAACCGCACAGGGTGAAGGAGTGAAAGGACAAGCTGTTTCCAAACTTCCGCCCGCCTTGCCTTCGGGGGCTGGGCCTCCGCGAAGCCAATCCACTCCTCGCTTCAGGGATAGACTGCTCCCCTTTTTCTTCGGGGACCATTTGTTGATTTTTTGGACTGCGAATAACCAGTCCTTTGCCTACATCCGTGAGGGGCGTGTACTTACGCCCGGGAAGTCGAACATTTTCTATGATCTAACGCCTCTCATTGGCTTCCCCTCCTCCGCTGAGGCGGTGCCTATCTCTTTCGCGCTCCCTTTTGGGATGTGCAACTCTCAGGGTTACCAACCCTGAAAGCCCCAAGGAGACAGGGAGGCGTGTCCTCAGAACGAAAGTCTCCATTGGCTTTACTGCTCGTTGGAGGGTGGGATGGTGCAGCTGCTATTGTTGTTCATTGGTCTGGTGATTCCATGGGGTGGGACTTGGCTGGGCCTAAACTCTATCCGCTGTCTCGGGCCGGTTTCAGGGCGAAGCTGTCATGCGTTCCGGGGGCCGCGGGCGGCCCCGGCTACGGCTTGGGGAACGCAGCCTCTTGGAGCCACCCTCACCGCCCAAGCGCCGCCTGCTACCGCGGGCGCACCTTTTGCCCGTGCTACTGCTGGCGCTGGCGGTGGCCTCGGTGTTCTACACCATTTGGAGCGGCTGGCACCGCCAGACTGAGGAGCTGCCGGTGGGCCGGGAGCTGCGGGTGAGGCCGGGCGGGGACGTGGGCACTGCGGAAGCCCTCATTCTCCGCCTGCCCTCCCTCAAGGTCTCAGGTTGACGTGGCTTTATCGTGTGGCTCTAGCCGCAGGTGTCGCCGTCTCCGTCATTAGAGCGGATATCTATTTCCGACGGAATGAGGCTTCTGGTTTGCTGTAATAGCGGTTCCCCCCGTAAGAGGAAGGGTTTGAAGGAGTAAGACTGGGAGTTCTGGATTCTAATCCTAAAGTCAACTATTTGGAAGAGTCCCTTCCTCTCACTGAGCCTCGATTTCCCCATCAGGATTGGGGTGGGCTGGGCCGGATGGGCTTGTGGGGACTCTCCCGTGTCTAGGATTTATCCTAGAAACCTCCGATGCTAGAGGCTGAGATAGGAAGAGGAACCGAGGCTTCTTAGGGACAACAGCCCCCGGGGTAGGGTTGGAATGAGGGTTGCTTTCATGCTCTGCTCTTCTTTTCCCCATTCCACCTCCTTCCCAAGGGCCCGTTGATCGGAAGCCTCCCCGAAGCCCGGCTGCGGAGGGTGGTGGGGCAACTGGACCCGCACCGCCTCTGGAACACTTATCTGCGCCCCCTGCTGGTTGTGCGGACCCCGGGCAGCCCGGGCAATCTCCAAGTCAGAAAGGTAAAGAACCCCACCTCCAACCCCTGACCCCGCAGCCTATCAAGGAATGGGAAACAGGTATTTTGCCCTCTGCCTGGAACTAACCTGACTCTAGAGTTCTATCCTGGTAACCACCAGACTGTACTGCCCTCACGGAAAGCTATGAGGTGGGTACCAATCTGATCTTCATTATGCAGATGGGGAAACTGAGGCCCAGATCTGTTAGATATTTTGCCCAAATCCTACAGCTAATAAATGGTATGCCTAGGGTTTCAGCCCAAATGGGTTGATTCCAGAATTGGTGCTGCAACATCTCTATGTTGCCTCCTAGAAAGCATTGAGAGTTATCTGATCACTGCCTGAGTTCAGATCTACCTCAGCCACTCAGAGTGTGACCTTGGACTAGTTTCTTAACTTCTCTGTGCCTCAGTCTCTTAATCTGCAAAATGGAACCAATGACAGTCCCTACTCCATAAGGTTCGTAGAACAGAGCTTGGCACAGAGTGAGTGCTATTGAAGGGTGAGCTGTGATTAGTCATGGCATCCAGAGGCAGGGTCCCTCCATATCTGGCACTTAGTAGTGCTCAGCAGAAATGCATCAAGGGAATGATTAAACCAAAGTAGGATTTGTGAGTCAACCTGACTGCTCTGCCTGGTTCAGGTCATATGGCTCTTCTACCAACTTCCTCCCCAGTCCCCTCCCACCCTCCCACCTCTCTCTTGCCACTAGTTCCTAGAGGCCACGCTGCGGACCCTGACGGCAGGCTGGCATGTGGAACTGGACCCCTTCACGGCCTCAACACCCCTGGGGCCACTGGACTTTGGCAACGTGGTGGCCACGCTGGACCCAGGGGCTGCCCGTCACCTTACCCTTGCATGCCATTATGACTCCAAGCTCTTACCATCTGGGTTGGCCCCCTTTGTGGGGGCCACGGATTCAGCTGTGCCTTGTGCCCTGCTACTGGAGCTGGCCCAAGCCCTCGACCTAGAGCTGAGTAGAGCCAAGGAGCAGGTAAGGAGTGGGGTTAGGGTTGGGGTGGAAGGCAGGGGCTGTCTCTGCCTTGGTCCAAACCACCACCCTCCCTTTCCTAGTCATCTTCCTCCTCTCCACGCCAGAGCCATAGGGTCTTTCTAAATGTCAGATCCTGTCCCTTCTCTGCCCCAAGCCCTCCCATGGCTCCCACCTTGTTCCATGTATAAGCCAGAGTCCTTCTATTAGCCCAGGAGGTATGCCCTCTCACCTCTCTGGTTTCATCTCCCACTCCTCACCCATTACTCACTCCACTCTGGTCTCCAACCTCCTCCAGGTACCTCAAGCCCAGAGAATTCACTCTACCTCAGGACATTTGCACATGCTGTTTGCTCTGCCTGGGATGTGCTTTCCTCAGCTCCCACCCTTCATTCAGGTCCACTCTAATGTCACCTCCTCCAAGAGACCTTCCCAGCCACCCTAAAATAGCTCCCTGTCACTATCCCATTGCCTCATGGTACTTTTTGTTGATTTGTTGGTGTGTCTCCCCAGCTTGCATAAGCTCTGGATAGGCAGGCCCTTGGCTGCTTTTATTTCCTGCTCTAGTCCCTGGGCCCAGAATATTGCCTGGCATCAAGCAGGATATCAAAAAAATGTATGGAATAAATGAATGTAAACACACATCTCCTCACACTCTTCCCCTGCTCAGATCCTCTCTATGGCTCAAAACCCCCACTGCCACTGCAACAAAGCCCAAACTCCGTGGCCCTTGCTGGCCCCTTGGGCTTCTTCTTAAACCTCTTTGACCCCTTCTCTGGCCTCAGTCCAGATCTATGTTGCTTCCTCACCTGGGAACTCTCTTCCCTCTCCTCCATTTTGCCAGGCCAGTTCCACTCAGCCTCAGCATAGACATCCCTTCCCGACGGACCCGACATGCTCCCCAGGCCAAGTTCCCCCGACCCATTTCCTAAACCATTACAGGATCCTGTCATTCTTGGAAGCATCTGCCCAACTGCATTTCATTATTTGTATAATTTATTTGTGGGTCAGTCTCTTTTGCTAAATGAGCTTAAGGTATGACAATAACGATCAGAGCTTAGTAACCCTTATTTAGTTACTATATGCCAGGCACTGTCCTAGGACTTGGGTTTGAATCCTACCCTACAATTAGAACTCTGATTAACCCCATTTCTACATAAGGAAACCAATGCTTTGAGAAGTTAGTAACTTACCTGTGACTGCTCGGCTGCCAAACATCCCAGCCAGGATTTGAACCCAGATGATCTGGCTCAGGGTCTATACTCTTGGCCACCGCACTCTACCAGTGAGCAGGCTGAGTTTGCCCTGTTTGGCTGTGGAAGTTGGCAGGAAATGTGTGTGGCTTGTGGCTGAGGTCTGGCACTGAGCTGGCCCTGATCACTGGCCCCCCAGGCAGCCCCAGTCACCTTGCAGCTACTTTTCTTGGACGGTGAAGAGGCACTGAAGGAGTGGGGACCCAAGGATTCCCTCTATGGCTCCCGGCACCTGGCCCAGCTCATGGAGTCTGCACCCCACAGCTCTGGCTTCACCAGGATCCAGGCTATTGTAAGCTCAGGCCCTGCTGGGTTCCGGTGAAGTGGGAAGAGGGTGAAATGAGGTTGGCAGCACCCTGCCTGGCCTCTCCAGTCCTGACCTTTCTCCCTAGGAGCTCTTTATGCTTCTTGATCTCCTGGGAGCCCCCAACCCGACCTTCTACAGTCACTTCCCTCGCACGTCCCGCTGGTTCTATCGGCTGAGGAGCATTGGTAAGGGCGAAGGTGGAGGCAGGGACCAGCCTGGGATGCTGGAGGGAGGGCCAGACACCTGTCCTCTAAGGGGTCATCCAGCCTCTAAGGGGTCATCTACCTCCCCAGTCTCTCTCTAAAGCACAAGGGCAGAAACACAAAACAGTCCCACAGCAGTCAAATGTTGTGATTACAAACAGGGGCTTGAGTCCAAATTCTACTCTCCTTACCAGTTACGTGAGCTTGGGCAAGTGGTTTCATCTCTCAAGCCTCAATTTCCTATATATAAATAGGGTATGGTGGTAATGATTATTGGGGTAATCCCTAGACTCAGAGGGATTTAATGAGACTGGGAAGACAGTAAGCCAGCAGGAAGGAGTAATTAACACTCATCTTTGTTGGGATGACCAGTGCTTTACCCCCAGGCCCCCTGCCCTCCTTTGATTTGTGCATAGGGGAACCTTTGACCCTTGAGGAGCTGACCCTTGCTCTCTAATCCCCCTGCCTCCAGAGAAGCGCCTGCACCGTTTGAACCTACTGCAGTCTCATCCTTGGGAAGTGATGTATTTCCAGTCTGGGGAGCCCCCTGGCTCTGTGGAAGATGACCACATCCCCTTCCTCCGCCGAGGTACTTGCTGCAGAGAGGAGTGGGGGGCAGGGGTTCAAGGGAGCCACAGATGGGACCTGGCCCTGGCCCCTTCCCAGAGGTGGGGACTGCTGGCAGGTTGCTTAACCTATTTGTACCTTGATTTCCTCATCTGTAAAATGGGGACGATAGCCTCCATCTGAGAGTTGTTGAGGGGATTGAATGTGTTAATATGTAAAAACCTTGGACCAGCACCTGGCACTAGCGAGCATTCAGGACGTGTTAGCCCTTGCTGACGGTGTCTCAGTGATCGCAGTTTCTTCTCGTTCTTGCCTTTCAAGGCCTTGGCAGCCCAGCATAATCACCTGAGCTTCAAAAAATACCTAGTCACATTTCAAGCCTACTGAACCACAATCTTGGGCCTCTGCATTATTTTTACAAATCTCCTGGATGATTCTGACGCACAGCCAGTGTTGAAGACATCTGGTCAAGAGGTTCAGAACATAGGTGTTTAGAATTGGACAGGTCTGGGTTTTAGAAGCTGTGCCTTACCATTGGTGGACCTAGGGCAAATTGCTTAGTGTCTCTGTGCCCCCATTTCTTCATACATACAAACACATGTGTATGTATATATTCTTAGTCACAGGGTTGGGAGGATTAAATGAGATTAGGTATATAAAATTCCATTTTACACAGTACTTGGCCAAGCACTAAGTGCCAAAAACTGCTTTTTAAATTTTCACTCTATAATGTACGCATTCAACAAATAGGCATTTCTTGCAATGCCTTTACTGATTCAGTCAGTGACTACTTCCCAAGGCAGGTACTGAGCTAGGTGGCAGGGAAACAGGGATGGGCCTGGCTCCTGTAGTAGGGGGGCAGACATTTACCAAATGTGGACAGAAACAGAGGGAAGCGCTCTGAGGACAGGAACCCACTGCAGTGCAAGGTTTAGGAGCGCACACTTTGGAGACAGGTGGCCTGGGCTCAAATTCTGACTGTGCTGTTTCCTAGAGGTGGGACCTTAGGCAAATCACTCTGCCTGCCTCTGTGCCTAGTGTCCACATCTGTAAAATGGGGATATCATAGTACACCTTCTAGGATGATGGTAAGGATAAAATTGCCTGTGTGTGTGGCCTTAGACTCAGACCTGGAATAGGACATAAATGCTAACTGTTAGTAAAGAAGAGAAAAAGAGCCTAATAGGTATGCCTGGCAAGGAGGGTCAAAGACATCCTTCCCTTCTTCTGGTCTTTCCATAATCCATCAAGTTTTGAGTTTTTCTAAGTTGTTTCATGAAGACAATAAATATACCGGGTCTAAATATACTGGGTCTAGTTTTTAAATGAGCACGTACCTTCACACACTTAAAATCATTGTTCAGAGTTCTTTAAGTGCCACAACAGAGTATCTTCTGTTGAAGGGGACCAAGCAAGTTTCCCCAGGCGTGGGCCTGGGCTCCTGGGGCGGCTGTAGGCCACGCATGGGGCCTGAGCTGCCTCTCTGTCCCGCAGGGGTCCCGGTGCTCCACCTCATCTCCACGCCCTTCCCCTCCGTCTGGCACACGTCTGATGACTCTGAGGCCAACCTGCACCCACCCACGGTACACAACCTGAGCCGCATCCTCGCTGTGTTCCTGGCTGAGTACCTGGGGCTCTAGCGCCCCCTGCTGACTCTGAGGGAGAAGCGCCCAGCGGGGGACGTGGCCGGGGCCCTGCAGCCAAGGAGCTTGGGCCAGGCCGGCCTGGGGTGTGCTGGCTGGTCCTTGGTGACACCCTTGGCTCTGCTTGTGCTGTGACTGGAAGACCCTCTTTCTTTGACTCTCTCAAGCTGCCACTCTTCAAAGTCATGGAAGAGACAGACCACTGTGGAGTGAGAGCCAAAGGAATGAACTTGGCCCCTGCCCTGAGGGAAACACTTGGGCTGAAGGTTTACAGGGACCAAGTGCCAGTTCTCAGTTTTGGTTGGCCAACTGTGGACTGGCGTCTGGACCAGCAATACCCACAACCAAATGAATTCTCTGTGGCTTATGTTTTTGTGTTGGTTCCTTCTCCAAAATGGCAGCCTTGCTACTGCACCAGTCCAAACCCAACTCCCACAAAGATGCGCCACGCGGGGCCCACAGAGGGTGTGCTCGGAAGCAGGAACAGAGGAGATGGAAGCCAAGACTTGGGAACTCCAGATTCTGCCAGATCCAAGTGGCAGTAAATCGGTGCTTCTGCAAAACATATTCTGCAGAAACTAGCATAAATAGGTGTTGCATGAACGAGGGGTTTGAAGCGGGGTGAGACATTAAATGAGTTTCTTCATTGCACCATGTGAATTTTCAAAAGTAAGAGAGAATGCAGTGTTCCCCAAAGTATTTCACCATGGAACCCCTTTATTGGGAAGCACCTCACAGAACTAGTGTACCTCAAAAGATACTTCGGCAAACGCTGGGTTTTGTTAGTTTGAGGGCACTTATTGTAGGAATGGATAAGACATATCTACATTCACTGTAAACTAGTTAAATAATCCTTTTCCTTTCAGCTGTGGGTATGCAAGTGAGAGCTGGTGTGTGTAACTGCCAACTCTAGTGATGGCCCCAGGAATTATTTCTCCTGCCCTATCTGATTTTCAGGCTCAACTGGGGTGCTTATTTTAAAAAAATGCTCTCCCCAGGGTCCCACCCCAGATCTACTGAGTCAGAACTTCAGAGAGGGGCCGGGACTCTGTAACAAGTCCCCGAGGAAGTCAGATGATTAGCAAACTTTAGGACACGCTGTCCTTAAGGATGCAGGTTTGGTGCACTCACAGCTGCTCAGCAAACCTACCCCAAAGCAACCCATACAGTGGAGGGTGCCTAGAAAGGGAGTCCTGTGCCGGGTTCCATACCTGCTGATTTTGTGACTCTAATAGGCCGCAGGGATGCCAGGCCAGGATGGAGGGTCAAAGAGTAAAGGTGCACATTGGCCTTCCAAGCCAACTCAAGGCTGGAGAGGACTCAAGAGAACTCATGGGCTGAAACTCAGGCTATCGGATGAGAGAGGATAAACAGGTCCTTGATTCACGTTCTTCTACAGCAGCTGACAGTTATGGGGCATCAACTGTGTGCCAGGCCCTATAAGCACTTCGCAGATACCAACTCATTTAGTCTCCCCCCAAATCTGGAGGTAGGTACAATTTCGGTTCTCATTTTGCAAATGAGGTGGCCAGAGCTGAGGATTACCAACCAGTTATTTACAGAGCCCCGATTCTCACCCACAGCTCTGCTCCCAACCCCCATCTCCTACCTGCCCTCCAAAAATCACCTGTGCTGGACCTACAGATTGTTGACAAAAAGTAGCTCCCCCTAAGGCTTTTAACTGGGCCCAAGTTAGAGCGGGGTTGGGAGTGGGGGCCGGGTACCAACAGCCTCCTAGAGATGGAATTGGCAGAAGTCGAGTTCACAAGGGCAATTGACAGACATCAACCAGGGTGGCAAGAGGGTCTCAATCACAAGGAGAGTTCCTGTCTGTGCATTCCTTGGCTGGCAGGCATGGTGCAACCCCTTAAAAGTGCAGCATGTCCCCGTCAGCCTCACAGCCATCCAGAAGTAAGTGACACCATCACCTCTGTGTTGAGAGGGGAAGCAGTGTGTTCAGTTACATCCCTGGCCCTTCATACCTCCCTGCAAGCCATCTTGCTGAGTGTACTGCACACTAGGCACTGGGCCAGGGGCCTGGGCACATTTTTCACTTGAATTTGGGTTAAGGATCATGAGCCCCATTTTACAGATGAGGCTGCAGACGCCTGGCAAGGGGATGACTTCCCCAGCTCCCAACCGTCCCCCAAACTTAGGCTGCCCCAGCTTCCTACTATGAAGGGGCCACAAGGTGTATTTGATGAGTACAACTGTTGAGGACTGTAGGTGCAACGGCTCACATATCAGCCTTTTGAGGAATTGTCAGTATTCTCATTTGTCAGATTAAGAAACTGAGCTGCAGAGAAATCAATTACGGACGATCACAGCTGGACACTTTCCCAGCATGTCTAGATTATTTGTCTCTTTATTTATCCTGCCTAGGACTCGCTGGGCTCACTGGACTTTTACCTGGCTGGAATTTGTAACCATCGTGTCTTTGAATATTGCCATTACACCATTCTCTCTTCGGATTCTAGAATGCCAGTTCAATGTGTTAGACTTCCTCTATCCTCCATAAACATTCTTTTTTTTTCTCTCTCTCTCTCTCTCTGTGCTACTTTCCAGACCCAGCTCTAGTTCAATAAATCTTTGTCTCTAATTTGTTGTGTCTAATTTGTTGTTTAGCCTAGCACATTGAGTTTTGACTTTGGGCTATTGTCCACCTGTGGGTTTTTTCCTTTCATTTCCGCTAGGCCGTTATTTAGGTCTGGTTTCCCTGCAGTTATTTCCAAGCTCTTTTTTTCCCCTTCTAATCTGTGGCTGACAGTTCCACCACCTGAAGTCTTTGTGAGTCTGTTTTTGCTCTGTTGCCTCTGCTGGATCTCGCTCATGCTGCTTTATTTCCATGCGTATTTCGTTATTTGACTGTTACTACTCACTCTCTAAAAAATTATTGGTGGGGATTCGAGATAATAGCTCTTTCTACCAGAGGATTTGTTGGTTTCTGCCAGACATCTCAGCTAGAAGTACCCTGGGACACATCGGTGACACAAACCCAAGCCAAGGACCAGCCTGTGGCCACAAATTCTCAAGGTCCATTTTTTGCTTTCTTTCTCTTAGTTCTGTGCTTCCCTCAGCATTTAAAACGTCCTCTCTGCAGTCTTCTGGGTCAGCCTTATCTGAGCGTATAGTTCGGTGGGATCTCAGCTCCTATTAGATTTCTCCCCTTGGACAGGCTTTGGCCTTGACTTCTGCCTGCTTGTCCCAGTAAGGCTGCAAATAGGAAATCCAAGTTTGTTCACATCAGCAAGTGTCCTCAGATCAGAAGTGGCTTCAGGGCCCCATGGACCTTTCCCTTAAATTTCTGGCTTAGTATATGTCCTTAACTGTACTTTATTGGCTATTTGATGCTTTTAAGATTTTTTAACTTCCTGTTTTCTGCAGGAGAGTCTAAATAATCTGGCCTTCCCTCCATAGGAAACTGAAGTCCCACAAAATCAAGCCAAGATTCAAACCTAGGTCTCTTTGATTCTAAAATCTAAGTATTAAGTAACTACCATGATATACCTTTGTCTCCTTGAAAATTCTGATTCCTTGATAAGAATGTCAGGGACTATTAGCCACCACTCAATATCCATTTTCCCCTCTTCTTTTAGTAAATAATTAACTGAATATTTTAAAGCTTCAATTACAGGGATCTTTAGTACGAGTTTTTTGTTGGGCATAATGCACCTGGCTAAAAGACTGCGTTTCCCAGTCTCCTTTGCAGCCCTTCCATGTGCCTAAAGTTCTGACCTGGGAGGTGTGTATAGAAGTATAGGGTAGTACAACTGGAAGGAAGGGAACTTTCTATAAAATGGTGATGGGTGGAGCTCTAGCAGCCATCTTGGACCATGAGGATGAGGCCACAGCCAAAGAATGATGAAATAACGAGCTAGAAGAAGCTTGGGTTCCCAATGACTTCAGGGCCACCATAATGCCCAACACTGGGTTTCTATAGAAATCAAAACTATCTTGTTTAAGCTTCTACTATTTTGAGATTTCCAAATCCAAACTGACACAGATGAAGAGTCAAAAATAATCTCAGGCTGAGGGACTTGGCTAAAGATCCTTCTCTCTCGACTTTCTCCATCTCATCATGACTCCCTTCTCTCCCCAACCCCCTCCATGAACAACACACAAACCAGTCTGAGCCCAACCTTATAAATATTGATTTTATACAAAGGACCAATTCAAAATTGGCCAGATGCCACATGTTAGAAGCTTTCCAGAACCACAAGGATGAAAAACCAAAACCAAAAAAAAAAAAAACAAAACAAAAACCCCAAACCCCCACCCAAAAAAACCCCAAAAAGAACAAACAAAATGACCCCCCAATGAAACTGCCTGAAAATCAAGGTCTTGGTTGACCAAAGGATTCTAAAGAAACACCTGTGGCTGAGGGTGGCGAGACCTCCCCCAGCAACACCTGAACAAGTATCCAGAGTGGAAGGAAAAACAACTCAGAAATTCAAACCCACGGTCCCTGCCCACCGGCCCCCCCACGCTGTCAAGAGCGAGGCAAAAGGCTTCACAGCTTTTTTTGTGGGGCGAGGAGGGGGGTAGTGATGGCAACAGCTTACATATTGGGAGGAGGGGACTTTTTATACTTCAATTTTCAACTTTTTTCTCCCTCTCCTCCGTTAGGGGAAGCAGAGAGACTGGCAGCTTGAGGTTAAGGAGAAAATGGATTTTTGTTTTCATGGGGGAGACGTCTAGAAGTGACAGGCTGCCAGGAAAAGTGCCAAATCTGATCCGTGATCTGCCAGCCCCCCGATTCCTAAAGAGGTGAGCCCTGGTGGAGTAGGTTTCAGGAGAAGAACCAACCGTGGGCTGCAGCCTCTTGGGGAAAAAACAGCTCCTGAGACCAAGAACTGGGAGACGGAATGGAAGGGGGCCAGAATGGGGGAACCCTTAAGTAGTATGAAAATTAGCTGCCGTCTGCTCCCTGCTGGTGGGTCCCTGGGGCATGGGGAGTGGCAGGGAGGGTGATGGGGCTGAATGGAGAAGAAATTGAGATGCTGATAAAAAAAAAAAACAACCTACCCTACTTGAGGGTCTCAAGAGTAGAAAACCAGTAGGGGTCAAGCCAAGTGTTTTCCTGGGTCATCGCCCTGAACCCATCTCAGTTCTGGAGTGGGGCTCAACGCTGCCCGGACTGGGGGTATGGGCTGGCCACCCAGTCCTGACCCTCGGCTCCCAGCGGGAGGGGGTGGGGGTGGGCATGGTGGGCTCTTCCCCCCCCCTCCCCCGGCTTCACCTCCCCTCCTCCCGGCCGGCCCGTCCCCCGCCCCCGCCCGGCCCATTGCAGGGCAGCACCCAGTTGTTATCGTGCAGCCCCAGGCAGCAGCCGGGCGTCTCGCGATCAGCTCGGCGGCAGCACATCCAGTAGGAACGTCCATAAGGCAGGTCGTGGTGGTAGGGCTTGGGGTGCCAGCGGCAGAGAGACACATCGCCCTTTTCGTATCTCTTGCGGCACTGCTTGCAAGGGTCATCGCGGTAGAGTGGGTCGCGGCTCCAGCGTGAGTCTGTGGCCCGCACGCCGAACGCCTCAATGATACCCTTGAAGTGGTGGCAGGTGCACTTGAGGGCCGCCAGGGCCCGCGTGGGCAGGAAGCTGAAGATCTTGACCAACACATGCTCAGGCAGCAGCAGCATGTACTGTCGGGGCTCCAGCAACCGCTGGATCTTGAAGCGGATCTCCAGGAAGTCATGCGACACGTGCCGGTACAGGCGGCACAGGGAGGTGTCCGCCGTCCCCTCAGCATCGTCGGGGCCTGGCGCGGTGGCCGGCGAGTCCGCTGGGGGTGGCTCGGGCGGCCCATCTGGCCCACGGGACTGGAGGAAGAAGAGCTGGCCAGGTGGGGGTGGCTCCTCGGGGCTGACGGTCAGGCACACCGTCTCCTCCTTCACGTTTTTGGTGCCGTCCTTACCAAAGAAGATGCACTCGTCCACCACACCCGTTACCACCACGTCCACATGGAAGCCAGATGCTCCGCAGTCCCGGGCAGGGGGTGGAGGGGGCGCCGGGGGAGTGTCCTCAGGCCTGGCAGGGGCTGGGGTCTCACCCTCGCTGGCTTCATCTGCCCTGGCCAGCAGGAACTCCACGTTGCTGGGGAGGGCATCCCGAGAGGGGCTGATAAGCTGGTACAGGTCGCAGGTGATCTTGTCCTTGGCCCGGGCCCCAGGACCTGGGCTGCCAGGGTAGGCACAACCCGGCCGGCCCCCGCTCCCATTGGGCAAGCTGCCATCTGGTGTCCGGGGCTCTCGGCCGTTGGAGATCCGGAAGGCGATGCGCACTTCCCCGGGGCCTGGCCCAGGCCGCTCCTCCTTGCGGAGGCCCTTGGCTGGAGGGTTGTCCCGCTGGGCCTCAAAGTGGGCCACCGCCTCAGCTACACGGCTGCAGTCCCCGCCACCAGCCCGCCGCTCCGACCCCAGCCCCTTGGCAGGTCCACCCTGCTCAGCCGACACAAAGACCACAGGCGCTGGGGTGCTGGGGCGTGGGTAGTTCTGAAGGGCCAGGGCGGCCCGCTGTTCCACCAGGGCCACCATCTCGGCCACAGAGAGCAGGTCCACATCCTCGCTGGCTGAGGCTGGGGCCCCCTCAGCAGCAGGGGACCCCTCCTGTCCCCCTGGGTCTGGTGGAGCCTTTGTAGGCTCAAGACAGCGCCTCCTCCGCTTGGCCTTGGAGCTGTCACTGCCCCAGTGCCCCTTGACCTTCATGGAGCTGGCTCGGCTGCCCCCACCACACTGGTGGGCCACAAAGAAGGCCACCTTCTCCTTTGTATTCCCGGGCTTGATAACATACCATGTGTCCAGCAAGACTCGACCCTCATCGCCAGCAGCTGCTGCTGAAAGAAGCGGACCAGGCTGGGAGGCAGGAGCCTCTGTGGCCAAGGCTGGAGGTGTGTTCTCTGAGTGGGCAGGCCCATGGTCTGGCTCCGCCCCGTTGCCTGGCTCCGGGCAGGCTGACGGCTTGAGGGCTGCGGAAGGTGGGCGAGGCTGGTTCTGGGAGTAGGTGCCAAAGGGCCGGGGGCACCACAGCTGGAAGGGCAGAAGGCTACCTCGGTCCATTCTGGGGAAATGGTGGCAGACAGGCTGTGATTCACCACATCTCAGGACCTAGATGGTGGTGGGAGAATCCACAGGCCACCTGGAGACAGGGAAGAGGTGGTAGGGGAGCTGGGGAATAGCCTGCCCTCCCTATATCCCCCTCACCTCAACCTCTCCTTCCAGGGGGTAGATATACCTCAGTAGTAGAGTTCGTGCTTAGCATGCACGGGGTCTTGGGTTCAATCTCCAGTACCTCCATTAAATTTAAAAAAAAAAACAAAAAACCTAGTCCCACCTCCCTGGCACAATGAGCAAAATGGAAGGCGGCAGAGGGGATGAGACTTGCTCTTGTAAAACCCAGGGTGTGATTGGAGCTGGCAGCTTGCTCCAACCTCTGCTGCCTGACTGGCTTCACTCACAATCCAGAGGCTTCCTGCTGCCATAACCTTGAAAGAGAAGTGAAAGGATCAAATGACAGATAGCTCCCCCTTTTTCTATTTGCTCACCCAGTAACAAGTTCCTGAAAAGACAAGAATTCCCAGCCCTGCACACAGCTGTGGCAACCTGAGCCCACAGAGGAAGGAATGAGGTGGGCTGGGCGGGGAAAGAAAATCTGAGGTCAGAGCCAGACCGGCCCTTAAGAATTCAGTTCTTCATTTTGTCCGGTTCATGAGGTTCTTTGAGGATCTCTTCAAGCTGTGTATCCTCATCCAGAAAAATGCACACGCTTGCATGAGACTGTGCAGGTAACTTCCTTAAGCACAGCCACAGACCCCTAGTATGAGAAGGCCTGTTCTAGTCTAGATACCTCAAGTTGCTCACAACTGGCTGAGTTTGAGGCTCAGAGTGGGGAAAACTTGTATCACACAAAACCAGGCCCTCAAACTTAGTTTCTAGAGTTTCCAATTTAGGGCCCGTCATAAGGACCATTTTATTTTGCAATGACTTTGTGTACAAGACCTAACCTGGAGGCAGTTCTGCTAATGAGTCCAACATGACCACGTTCCACCGCAGGACCAACAGTCTCAATCCCACAGTCTCAATCCTTCCCTGGCCCATCTCCCTCAAGACATATTAATACCAAAATATCCTTCAAACACTGAACCTTCCGCTTGCTTACTGACCAGCAAAAGCAGTTTGCTGTCTCCTGGTCATACTACTTTGAGCCATAGGCCAAATCTGACCCACTGCCTGTCTCTGCAAATAATATTTTATTGAAACATGTTCATTTGTATATGACAGCTTTCATGCTACAATGGTAGAGCTGAGTAGTTGCAACAAGAGGACATACAGGCCTGCAAAGCCTAAAATACTTATCATCTAGCCCTTTATGGAAAAAGTTTGCTGACCCCTGCAGTATATACTGTTTCTCTAAATTCAGGCAATACCACAGACACAACTAAAACCCCTGGAGTTCACTTCATGGCCCTGGAAACACCACTCAAGATCTAGACAGCCTCCAAATACACACAGACACCAGAAACAGAGAGTCCTAATCCTAAAAACCCTTGCCCCAACAACCCCTAATCCCACCTACCCCTACTTACAGGCCCTGCTAAAATCCCACTTTCTTGCTAAAAGAAAAAAAAAAAAAATCACCACACAGCCCCTAAAACCTATACATGGCTAAGTTTACCAACCACCAACATATCTTAATGTCCAGGAATAAAAGTTAGCAGAGCAAAGGCCATTCATTCTCTATAGATGCAAATATATTCAGACCCCAAATACCCCAAATATCCCAAAATATCTAGACCCTTTCAAATGCTATGTTAAACTTGCAAACCTAAAAATATCCCTTCCAGCACGGAAAGCCTCAATCTCAACGAACCCCTCACAGATCCCATGCCTACCAAGAACTCAACACACAGCAATTTCCCAACTTCACAGATGCCCCAAAAGACCAGTTTCCTGAAATACTCTCCTCAAACTCTTTCCAAACCTCCACATGTATTCCCTAATTCCACAGAAGCCCCCCAACCACAAAGTAACTCACTAAAACATAAAAGCTCCCTAATACACAAAACTAATCCCAAGCCCTATATTTCTCAAATTCAAAAGAACCTCCCAAATACTCCCAAAGAAATGTCGCAAATGTTAATAAAGAGGCGAGTGCTTATTGCACGCTCACTGGGCGCTTACTAGGTACTGTTCTAACAATTCCTGCTAATCCTCCTCCGTCTCTATGAAGCAGGTAGTGTTATTAGCCCCTGTTTCCACGTGAGGCACAGAAGGTTGAATCCCGTCGGGAGTCAGACTGGCAGGAAGTCAACGGAGCCGAAAGCCCACCACTGGGGGTCCGGATTGGTACCCTTGGACTCTGCTTCTAAGTCTCCGTGACTCCCCAAATCCTATGCCCACCAAACACCCCAAACCACAAAGGAGACCCCCTACAACACAACCGAACTTTCCACACTACAAAAGAATCCAAATCCAAGTCCCAAAGTGCCCCCTAAATTCAAGGGAACCCCAAAGTACCCCCACACCCACGCAAAAACTTCCCCAAGCCCTCCAAATATCGCTTAAATGCAAAATTTGTAATCCGCCAACCCCTTAGGCGACCCTCGAAACTTAGACACGCCCCCAAAGCACCCCCAACCCCCACTGCGGGCAGTGGGAGAAGGGGGCAGTGCACACGCGTGTGCACGGGAAAAAACGGCCCGCCCCCTCGCTCCTTTCCTCCTGCAGCCGCGCAGGCGGGCACCCGACTACTTTCCCTCCGCCTCTTTGTTGACAGACGTGCGCGTGACGCCCCCAGCCAATGAGCGGCGGCCGTTCGGGGCCGTGCCCATATAAGGAAGGCCTTGGCGAAGGGGCCTAACTTCGAAAGAGGGAGAAGTAGGCGGGAGGTGACGAGGTGGGTGTGGAAACGGCCTAATGCAAGGGAGCGTAGAATAATTCCCAACTTCCTGCTAAACGGAGGAACAAGGCCAGGACAGAGGCCCAAGGCCTTACAAAGGAAAGGTTTATTACGACGTTCCCTCTAAACAGGAACTCTGATTGATAGCCGAGAGTTAAAGGGCCAAGCAATTCAGGGATTGAGGCTGCAGGACGGAAGGAAGGGGGCCGAAAGATCTACAAATGCCTAGCTTTGGTAGGGAATCTTGGGAGCCGAGATTTACTGCTGGGGCGGCGTGGGGTGGGTTGGGGATTGAGCAGCGGGATCACCTCACCCTGAAAAACAAACGAGCATAACCCTGCAACGGCTCCGGAGGCACTGAGTCTAACCCTCTGGGCCTGGCATTCAAGGCCCAGGTCGTGTGGCCAAAAGGACCTCTCTGTCCCGCCCTTCCAACCAGGCGCCTCAAATATGACTCAGATTTAGCACAAGATAAGAATATGAAATATCTCCATAATGGTTTTAAAATATTGATTAACTGTTAAAATGATAATTTTTAGGATATAATTGAGTTAAATTAAAATGTTTAACTTCCTCTCTTTCGGCTTTTTAAATATGACTACTAGATGATTTTATTCATTAATTTTTTGGTAGGGGGAGATAATTAGGTTTATTTATTTAGTTATTTTAATGGAGGTGCTGGGGATTGAACCCAGGACCTTATGCATGCTAAGCCTGTACTCTAACCACTGAACTATACCCTCCATAGAAGATTTTAAATTACATGTAAAAAATAAATAAATTACATGTAAGGCTCACTTTATATTTCTATTGAACAACACAGGCCTAGATCCTTCCAGTGCCAAGGGAACTCAAGAGACACCCAAAGATGGCTCCACTGCTGGTATCTGTCCATCTTCAACACCCTGCACCAACCTTGCCTGCTACCGATCATTATGCACACCATAGCCAGGTCTTCTTAAAGTATAAACCTGACCTTGTCCCTACCTTGCTCAGAACCTGCCATGACTTCCCCGTCCCCTTGGGAAAAGGCCCAGCTACTCCACCAGTCCAGCTTCCTCCCTTCCCACTGTTCCACACCCACCCTGGGGGCCCAGGGAAGCACCTGATCTGGCATACAGAGTAGTCAGAATACCAGGGCCCTGTCTCATCCTCAGTAGGAGCTATTACCTCCATTATATAGATGAAGAAACTGAGGCAGGACAGGTTGCCTAACTAGTTCAAGGTCACACATAACGGGTGTGACTTGGAGTAGGGATATGAACCCAAGGAATCTGATTGTAGATTGCTGCTGAACTATATATTCTCTGGGGTCTCAGCTCAGCTATCTCCTCCTCCAAGAAGCTAAACAGCCAGGCTGGGTCAGGCTTCACCTCTGGGCTCCCACACTGCCTCCCTTGCTGTCTGTTCCTCAGAGTCACCAAGCTCTTCCCTTCTGTGGTTTTTGGAATGCTTTTCCCCAGATCTCTATATGGCTCAGTGCCTTATGTTATTTGGGTCTTTGTGCAAATGTAACTTTAACAGGCCTATATCTTTAACAGAGAGTTCTTCCCTGAGCTTGCTTCCTGGAAACCTCCCACCTGCCCAGACAGGGGCCTCTGGGTTCCCAAGTCCCAGCCTTGCCCACTTAAGAGTCATCACTGTCTAGGAATGGATCTGTCTTCTCCAATGGTTAGTGAACCCCTGGGAGGAGGGGAGGGAGGAAGGGCCAGAGCTATCATGGTCATCACGGTGACCCCAGCAACACTGCCCAGCATGGGACTGAATGGATCAAAGCTCCCTTCCCTGAGGTTCCATGTCCTAAACTCCATGAGGCCTGGCAGTGTAAACTCTGTTTCACACCCAGCTTTTCCATCTGTGTCCGATGTCACTGGGGCAGAATTTTCTAACTTCCCACACACTGAGCCCAGCACAAGGCCCGACACTAAGTCAGCTTTCAGAGAATGCTCCGTGAAGATCCTTTATTGTAAAACATCACAAGCCAGAGAGACTAAAAACTAAAAAATGGAAAAAGACTGACCAGGCAAATATGAACTATGAGACAAGTAGAGGACTGACACTGCCACTTAAAAAAATAATAACTAGCAAAAGCAAAATGTATTATTAGGGACAGAGATGGTGACAAAACAAACTGACCCATTGTACACAAAAATTCTCAACATATGTGCTCCTAATACTGTAGCCTCAAAATAGATAAAGCCAAAAACAACAGAACAACACAGCTTGGCAAATCTACCACTGTAATGGCAAACCTGAATATATTTCTCCATAATAATTGGTTGAAAAGATAAAATCAGTAAGAACCTGAACCACACAATCAGCACTCTTGCCGGAATGCCCCCAACAATTAGAGAATCCAGTTTTACATCCCTCATCTGACATTCAGAGGTCCTCCTGTGTGCTGGCCCTGGGTTGGGTGCTGAGGACACAGAGATGACACTGAGCTCACCAGGAAGAGCTCATGGGAAAGGGGGCAGGCATCCAAATAAACAAGCATGGCCAACATGAATATATTACAGAGAAAATGAGGATCACAGCAGCAGTTAACACTGGAGCACTCGCTGGGAGCCGGGCTTTGCTCTCAGTGCTTTACAAATATTAACTCATTTCATTCTCACAATGTTTCACTTCATTTCAAAGATTCAGAAGTGGAGGCAGAGAATGGCTAAGTGATTGTTATTGGACATGGTTCTGGGGCAGGGCTTTGAATCAAAGAGGCTGGCTGACTCCAAAGAGCAAGCAGCTCATTCACTGAGTCTACGGGGTACTTTTCCTGGATCATCTTGTTCAGTCCTCCAGGCCTTTGCACTCTCTGTTCCCCCTGCCTAGAATACTCCTCCCCAGGTATCCACAGGGCTCACCCACTCACCTCCTCCAGGTTTTGCTCAGAGATCACCTTCATAAGACCTTCCTTGATCTAACACTGCAGCTTCTGTCACAGACACTCTCCTTCCCTGATTTATTTTGCTCCTTAGCACACATTACTAATACACTATAAACTTTGTTTATAAAGTTTATGGTCGGCTCCCCTCAGTAAAACAAAAGCTCCCCCAGGGCTGATATTTTTGTCTGTTTTTTTTTTTTTTTTTTCCTTTTTCTCACTGCCATATCTCTAACTTTTGGAACAACACCTAGCGATTGTCTACTATCAGTGTGGTCCTGGAGCGGCAGCCCCTGGGATTGTGTTAGAAATGCAATCTTGGGTTCTGCGGTACACCTACTGAATCAGAACGTGCACTTCAACAAGATCTCTGGGAGATTCGTTTAAGTTTGAGAAGTAAAGCCCTGGCACATCACAGATGTGCAGTACGTGTTTGCTTGAACAAACGCCTAAGGATGCCATGTTGTCTGCCTTCTGCACAGTGGCTACTGGGGACCTCTTGTAAAAAACTAGTTGGCTCCAGCCAAGTCCACTGGTGGAAATCGTGCTCCTAGGACCAAGGCAGGATGCCTCTTCTCCAGGAGCTGACCTGGTACCCTCCTAAGCTACATAGGCTCTCTTGCTCCTGAGGCCTCCTCTTGGAGCACCTGTCATTACTCAATGACAATGACCTGGGTGTGGGCCTCTCTCCCCTCCATCCTCTGGGCTTCTGGAAGGCTGGGACCTCTCCTCAAAGGCGTAGCTGCTCCAGCCTCTGCACTTGGCTCACTGGACTGGTTTAGCTCTTCCTGCTTCATCCTTTCTATGGTAGCCAGAGTGATCTTTCCAAACACACATCAGACCATATCACTCCCCTGCCTAAAACCCTTCCATGAGAGGTGCAAGTCTGCAAAGCAAAACAAACAAACAAACAAACAAACAAAAAAACATGTCCATGAACCCTTAGAAAGCTATCAGATCAAGGAAGTAAAATCAAGCCCAGAAGATGGGCAAAAGAAGTCCCCAGATGAAGGCAAGGGGAGCTCCGAGGAGGAGAGCTGTGTAGCAGGTCTAGGGAGCCCCTGCCCCCATGAATGCTCAGAGAAAGGAGAAAGGCTGACCATGAACAAGCTAAGCATGCAGCTTAAGAAGCTGGAAACAGTATCAACCACAGAATAAACCAAAGAAAGAAGGAAAAAAATGATTAAAAAAAAAAAAAAAAAAAAAAAAAAAGCAGATGCCTGACCCCAACGCTGACTCAGGTGATACCCGCCCCTTTCCCCACCCTGGGGTGCCTCCATCCCTGAGTTGGGGGTCAGGGTCATGCCAGCCCAGGCTGGGCACAGAACAATGCCCAGGGAATGCACCTGCCAACAGTCACACAGGCATCAGTGGCAGGACCCCAGGGCTCTGCTCCTGGTCCTGCCCTTTCTTCCCTCCACTCTCTCCACCCTGCACCCCCCACTACCACTTTTTCCACATTCCTGATCCATCTATACTCCTTTATTGGATGGTTGGACTCAGGGTCTGCTGGTTTCTCTCCCCTTCACAAGCTTTCCTTTCCAATTAATAGCTCCTGGATGGTAGGACTTATCCAAATCCTCCGGATCTAGAGATCCAGGGCACAAACAGAATTCAGGCAGGGCCTGCGAGCACCCCAGCTTTCCTAGTTTTGGGGTGTGAGTTACCATAGGCAGGTTCCTTAACCCTCCATGCCTCAGTTTCCCCCACTGTAAAACACAGGTAATAACAGTGCCCATCCATGAGCTGGCTGACAATTCACTGAGATCAACCCAGCAGAGCACTCAGTGCCACCTAGGCGCCAAGGAGAGATTCCACACGCAGGTGCTGGGATTATTAAGAAAAGGTGGGACTACTAGCGGGAGAGGGTACAGCTCAGTGGTAGAGCGCGTGCCTACCATACACGAGGTCCTGGGTCCAATCCCCAGTACTTCCATTAAAATAAGTAAATAAATAAACCTAATTACTCCCCCCCCACCAAACAAACAAACAAAACCAGTAAATGAAATTTAAAAAGGAAAAAAATAGGTGAGACTACTGAAGATCACCAGCTGAGCCAAATGCTTCTTCCCTCTTTATTTCACATTCTGAAATTAAACCGATCCTAGTCCCTCACAATAATCAATTCTCATTCAACAGTCATTCCTTTGTTATTGTTAGGTATTAGGTCTCACCTAGTAATTAAACAGAATTTACAGACCAGCTACTGTGTGCCAGGCACTGTTCTGGGCATCAGGGATCTGCAGGGTCCAGTAGACAGAAATTCTTGTCCTCATGGACTAGGGAGAGGGGACAATAAATATATAGTAAATTTCAAGGTGCTACAGGGAA
The DNA here is from genome assembly GCF_009834535.1 of Camelus ferus. Lineage (NCBI taxonomy): Eukaryota > Metazoa > Chordata > Mammalia > Artiodactyla > Camelidae > Camelus > Camelus ferus. Next base: position 15,422,003 of record NC_045704.1, on the reverse strand, counting down.
AGACATATAGCAAGAAAGGGATCGGGGTTTAAGGCAGGGTTTATGATCTTAATTGAGGGGTCAGGACAGCATCACAGAGCAGGTGACAAGCCAAGTGTTTTAGAAAACCTGTGTTTTTAGGAATAATTCAGCTTTACCAGAGCTGCTAGAAATATACCGTTAGAAATGGTAAAAATATCATTTTGTATGAGTAAGCTTCAGACAAGCACAGGCTGAAAACACATTTAAAATTTTAAGAAAAGGCAGAATAACTTGGAAAGCAGATACATTTTCTAAGACAAACAAAGGAAAAGAGGGGAAAAAAGTGTCACATCACCCCAGGGCACCCAGATGTGACAAACAGGAACAGGGACAAGTAAGAGGTTTGCAACTTTTCCTCAAACCAATAGGTTTTCAGATAATTCCACTGAGAACTGGAGGAAAAATGTTAAAAATCCAGCAAAGCAATGACAAGCAGGCAAAGCTGGCATGAGCGGCTGAAAGTGAATCAGTGACAGAGAAACCCAAACCAAAAAGTGAGCACAAATGCCACCAGAGCTGCAAGGCTGCCCCAGTGTTGTGACAACAGAAAGCTTCCCAAGGGCAGGGTGTCAGCCTGCACTTGGTACAAGACCTGGCACATAGAAGGTGCTCTGTCAACACTGTGGACTACTTAAGGGATGAACCCCCATTTTCCAGAAGAGGAGACTGAGGTCCAGAGGGGTTAAGTGACTTCCCCAAAGTCACACAGCTGGTGGGTGATGGAGCCAGGATTCAAAACTAGGTGTTCTGTTTCCAGAGCACATGCTCAATATACACTTTTCTTGAAAGAATAAAATTAACCAAAAGACCACACACTTATTAAGAGCTTAATATGCACTTGGCATTTTATACATGTTTTCTCATCAACTCCTTACAAGGGTCTCATGTTTGGAAAGTGCACCCATTTCACATATGAGAAAACTGAGGCCCAGAGTGGGACTGCAACTTGGCCAAGGAAACACAGCACCTGAGATGGAGATGCGGACCAGTGCCTCTCTGATGCCAGTGCTTTTAACCAGAAGCTTTCCTATCAGAGTCAGAGAACTTAGGGGATAAACTCAGGAGACCTCACAACAAATGAACCAAATTGTTTCAAAATGACTTACAAAGTTGCCAAACTGCCCAGTGAGGTCCTAATGACCAAAAAGGGGACGGGGGGGAAACACACAGTTGGTAGAAATATTTCCTATTTGCTGAAACACTTGGAGTTGGGCCAGGCTGGGCACTGGCAAGTGAATTATTTATATTTGGCTGGGGATGGGAATGGGAATGGGGACCGATTGAGTTTCTGACCACCCCCTTGAGGAATAACCCTTGGACTTGGCAGCCCAAAGGGAGAGAGTGGGGGACTAGAAGATTCAGGATGTGGGAGCAACCTGGGAGAGAAGGAAAGGAGGCAGCCTGGCTGATGTTTCCCTCACTAGTCCTTCACTACTGCCTTTTCCCTCAGGTCTGAGTTTCCCATTTTCCATTCAAAAGAATGACAACTCACATGTATCAAGCACTTATCCAAGCAGTTTACATGCTTACCTCCCTGAACCCTCTAACCTTCCTATGGTTCCTGCTCCCATTTTATAGTTAAAGAGCAGCAAAAAGACTTGCCTAAGGTCTCACGGCAGGTACATGGCAGAACTAAAATTCAAACTGAAGACTGCTTCAGTTCTCAAGTCTCCGCCCTACTCATAATATTGTACTTCAGCACGAGGAGAGGGGGCTAAATTACCGTGGCGAGAGCACAGATTGAGCTAGGATGCCTCAACTTAAATCCTGAGTCTACCATTTAATGCTGGATGACCTTGGGAAAGTTGCTGAACTCTGTGCCTCTGCTTCCTTTCTGTGGAATGGAGATAATAACAGCACCTACAACTTAGGGATGTTGTCAGACTTAAATGAGTTAATACATACAAACAGCTGAGAACAGGGCCGGGCACTTTCTAAACAGTAAGTTTTAGCTGGAATTGACTATGGGGAAACCCTGCATGCTTCAGAACTGGGGTGTGCCAAGTTTTGAGAAAACACCCCTGGGGCTGGACTGAAAAGGAGGGAAACCATTAGCACCTGTGACCTAGTCACATTCCTGGGGTAGGGAACTTCCCACCAACAGCTCTGAGACTAAGGACTTACTGCCAGCCAGGATGACGACCTTATAGAGCCTCCTCTCTTCTCAGTGGCATGTTGTTCCCACAATACAGATAAGGGCACTCAGTGTCAGAGAGGGGACACTTGCCCAGGTCATAAAGGAGTGGCAGAAGAAAAGATCTGAATGTTGAACGGTCCATGCACATAAACCACTACACTCTTCTAAATCCCACTGGAGAAATGAAAGTGTAAAAGGTCTCTATGGCCCCTTCTGGCCATATTATCCTACAGTTCTGTGACTGCCCAGTTTATCGGGAGTCTCTGGCTGGACTAAGCAAACTATTGCCATATGCAGGCCCCTAATCTCTTGCTCCCCACCCTACCCACAGTCCTGGATCCTAACTTACACACCACTCTACCACTGATCTCTCTCTTCCATCATCTCAGTTTGCCCTCTTGCCCTCAATCCGACCCAGAGGCTCCAAACCACAGCATCCCACAGCTGGCTTCTCCCTTGGAGCCTCTAGACTCCCTCATTCATCTAGCACTGACTCCTATGGCTTTCCACATCCCCCAGGCTATACCTCTCGAAATTGCCCCCTTAAGGGCCTCTGCCTGGACGTCCAGCCCCTTCTCCAACTCGGGACTCCTTTCCCCAGCTCTGAGCTCCCTTATAATCAATCCCAAAGCTCGACTCTCTCCCCACCTTCAAGACCCATCCCCAGCCCCCATTCTTCTACTATTCCCTCCGACTCCCATTTCTCCCAATCCCCTCCCCCGAGCGACCTCCCCTCATCCAGCCCCTTCTTTAGCCACTGCCTCTTCCCTCTCGCCACCAGGTCCCGAACCCCCGCCTCGGTTCTCAAGCGCCCCCGGCCCCCGCTCGGGGTTCTCACCATCTCCGCGCGCTGCAGCTCCCTCGGCTACGCGGGTTTCCCCCACTCGCTCCTCTCCAGCCTCCCCTTCCGGGTTCCCGCCCCGAAGCCCGCTGGGAATTGGAGTCTGGGCAGCCATGGACTACATCTCCCAGAAGGCAGCACGGTCAAGCTTGGAGGTGGGGAAGGACGCAAACTGGGCGGGCTGAGTCAAAGAACGACTCTAACTCCCAGGGGGCAGAGAGGGCGCCTGGCAGCGCAGGCGCAGAGAGCGCCCCCGCCAGGCGCGCTGGGAGTTGGAGTCCAGCTTCCTCCATCTTTGTCCGGGGCTCTTGGAAAAGGAATTGAGAATATTGCAAAGGGGAGTTTGTGAGGGGTGGAGAGTTGGGAAAGAGCAAGTTTATCGATTTACTTAAACTGATTAGCATAGTAATTAACAGTGCCTTGTACTTTCTCACTTTCCCATCCATTTCCTCCCTGGTTTTCTGACCACCACCCCCTAATTCACAAATAAGGAAATTAAGCCTTAGGAGGGAGGAAATCTCCATGCACTAGGAATTTGCAGACATCATAGTTAGACAGATGTTCCACGAGGACAAGCACCTTTGAGTATCTTGTTCAAGCACCCAAAACAGTGTAAATAAGTGCTTAGTAAATATTTATTGCATGCTAATTATATGCCACTCTGCAGAAAACCAAATTTATAAAAATTAAGGCAGAAAGAGCTTGAGGTTTTCTCCATGGCAACACAGCAAGAAAGTGATTTGAACTTAAATGTGTGGGACACCAGGGTCTCTATTCTCCACCAGAATGCTAGATCACCTCTCCTTAAGCTATATTTTCCTGCACATCCTCCTCATGGGCCATGAGAATGAACTTTATAAAATGGAGAGTTTGCTACATAAAGGGACATAACAGCTTCACAAGGGGGAACTGCTACTCAGGCCCAACTCCAATGGCCCTCCTCTTTAAACCTTTTCTCAGTTTATGGCTCTTTAATGCAGCCTCAGCCTCACTGCAGTTCTCACAGCCTATGCACAGGTTAAGACTTCGGTTAAATTCCCAACTTCCAGCATGGTGCTTGGCACACATTAGGCCCTCATTAGACATGTGGTAAAGGGAAAATGTGGAAATGAGACACCAGAGGGCAAATAGGGAAACTGGTCTTTCTCCCTGAGAGTTGGCAGTTAGGGAGACCCCGCCTCCCTTTAGGCTCCTTTGGTCCTGGACCTGGTCGCCGGGGGGCGTGGCCATGTGGGGCGGTGCCTACCGAAAAGGCGGGCAACTGAGTGAGCGCTGATTGGTCGGAACTTTGGCGCGCAACAGCAAAGGCTGTGTCAGGAGGCGCGAGGCCAGGCTCGCGCTGTGCTAGAAGACAGGGAACATTTCCCGGGCGCGCGTGCGCAGGCCATTGCACCCTGCCGTTTCCCCTCTCCAGTCTCGTGCCCAGCACACCCTGGCGGGAACTGGTGGGGGCGTGGCCTGGCCTCAAAAGCTCCCTGTTGCTCTCCTCCTCAGGCCTTGGGCAGGAGCCTCGCACCAAAGGGGATTCGCGCCCACCTCACGCTTGGGTTGGGAACTTAGTGGCCGAGGCCAGCCTGGGCTCACGCGCGGCCATTCTCCCGGGACCAGCGCGAGACGCTGTCTGATCCGGCTTCGAAGTGTGGGGCTGGCGCAAAACCAGAAAGGGGGCCTCACGCCATTTTGCACTTCCTGAGGCGGGTGCTGGAAGCTGAGGGAAAGGGAGCGGGGGACTAGCTGACCAGAAGGGAGCCTGGGGTCCACCCAGGAGCAACACTTTGTGGTCGTGGCCACCCTCTGGGAGTTTCAGGGGGACAGGAGGGCGGGTATGCCTTGGGTGCCGGGGCTGTAGTGGAGGCAGGACCTGGGCAGCAGAGCCGGAGTTTGGGTCTGAGGCAGGGCATAGGTTTTGGAATCCAGACTCAAGTTTGAAATATGAAGTCTCTGAATAGTGGTGCTGAGGGTCACAAGTTAGGAGCTAGGGTCTTGGGATTTGTGTTTGGACAGAACTAGTTTTGGAAATCTGAAGGTCTTAGGTTTTGTGACTGGAAGCTTTCCCATTGCAATTGGAGATCCCAGCTTGAAGTCTGGAGTATCATTTTGGGGATCTGAGGTCGAACTGGGGAGGACTGAAGCCTTAGTATAGATTTAAAGTCTAGAATCTCAATGTAGGGTAGGAGGTATGAGATTTAGGGCCTGGAGTCACAATTTGGAACTTTGAGAATCAAGTGTTAGGGCCCGGAGTCCCCCATGTTGAGTATGAGGCTTCAGTTTAAGAGTTTGAGTCTCAGAGTGAAACTCACATGTGAGAGCACAGTTTTAGAGTTGGGGTCACAACTTCAGGGTCTGAAGTGACAGTTTTGGGGTCTAGAGGTCTTTAATTTAGGATCTGAGGTCAATTTAGGGGGCTCAGTTTTGCTTTGAGGGGCTTAGATTTCTTACTTTAGGAATTGAGTCCTCAGTATTAAGGTTTATGGTCTGTAATCTTGATATGTGGGATTAGGCTTATATTTGAGGATCAGAAGGTAATAGTTTAGGGGGGTCTAGAGTATCTCAGTATTAGAGTTTAGGGTTTTTAGGTTTGGGAAGGGCTCTTTTTGGGTTCTATGTCCTCACTGGGAGTTTAAAGTCAGTTTTAGTGTCTTAATATCACAGTTTAGAGATCTCAAGCCATGGTTTTCAGTTCTGGTCCCCATTACAGAGTCTTACATCTCACTGTTAAAACTGAAGTTCTGAAGTCAAAGTTTGAGAATTTATTGCTTTTAGTTTTAGGTGTGGATCATGACTTAGGGGCCCAAATTTACAATCTGGAATTCATAGAGTTTTGGTATTTTAATTTGGTCTCTTGGCCTGTATTTATGGGGCCTGGGGACTTATTTTGGGACCTCTGAGTGCTCAAAGGATCACCATGGGGAAAATGAGTCTGCCGGTCGCACTGCATTCCTCCTGGAATCCCAGAGGTCACTAGTAATTCTTTCTTTTTCCCTCTTTGCAGATGTGGGGTTCCAGCAAATACCTGTGCTCTCCTGAACGGCCCAGAGCCAGTTCCCTGAGTCTCAGTGACAGGTAAGCATTCCCCCTGGCCCATCTTCCTTACATCTCCAGCCACTCTGGTTGAATAATAATAACAGTAATGTTTACTGAGCATTTACTAACTTGCCAGGCTTTTTGCTAAGCCTTTTGTTTGTATGACATCCTTTAATCCTTACAACAATTCCACGGAGGAACTAAGTTTGAATATTACTGCCATTTCAAGATGAGAGAATTCTGAGGTGGTTGACAAAGATCATCTCTAAGCCCTTGAAGGTTTTGACATTCTGAGTTTCTTACATGCCCTTCCTTCCTTTCTTTTGTTCATCTATTCATTCCACCATTAAGCAACTACCAAGTGTCAGGAATCTCATAGAGGTGATTTTCCTATCAGATTGAGGTTGGATCAGATTTCTCCCTACCTCCAAATTCTGGGTAAAGAAAAGAGCCAGAGTTCATCCTATCCCCCACTGTCTTCCCCAGTGACTTTCCATCCACCTATCTCTTCATTCATTAACTCCAAAAATAAGCACGTTCTTTGTTCAGATTCTCTACTTAGGTACTGTGCTCAGAAGGAGCACATGAAGAAAATGAAGAATGCTTCTCTCACTTGCCTATTCCTTCTGGAATCCCAGAGGTCACCAACAATGCATTCTCTTTCCCCTTTTTCTAGATGTGGGGGTCATTGTATTAATAAAGACTCTTAATTGTAATGAACATAAACCTAGCTAAAACTGGCTTAAGCATGAAAGGGGATTTACTGGAGCCTTTAAACAAAAAATTCAGGGGCATGAGGCTTGGTTCGTTCCAGGTGGAGGGTTAAATGAGATGGCCAGGAATCTGCCTCTCTTGCTCTGCTGTTGTCTGTGTTGGCTCTCCATTCGTGAGGGCAAGATGGCTTCCAGCAGCTCCAGTTCCATGTCCTGCCAACTTGACCATCCCAGCAGAGAGAGTCTCTTTCCAGGATCCACTGACTCTGATTAGCCAAGCCTGGGTTATGACCCCAGTCCTGAACCAATCACTTGACTTCTTGGCTAGACCTTGGTTTGGTGCTCCCTAGTGGAAGGGAGGTTGGGATCAGCCTCTCTGAAACATGGACTGAGAGTGGCGGAGGGGTCATTCCCCAAAGGAAACTATTACCAGAAAAGGAGGGATTGGATGTTGGTCAAACCAAAAACAAGTTTTTATCAACAACAGCCATCCAATACAATACCTCCACCCCATTCTCCAACATCCTTTATCCCTAAATCATTCCAGTGAATGACTGTCTACCCTCTGTTTTGAGCTAATACTCCCTATGTGCTAAACATCTTCTAGACAAGATCAAACTTTCCAGCCACCTCCATTTTATAAATGAATTATAAACAGGCTCAGAGAGATGAAAGCACTTGGCCAAAGTGACACAGCAAGTGGCAGAGCTAGGATTTCAACCAGATCCGTTTGCTTCAAAAGCTGGAGTTTATAACCAAATACTATGCTGCCTCTTGGGACTGCCCCCTGCTTTGTCCTACTTTGGGGCAGCTCTACCTCTTAAATTCCTACACCTGTTAAAGCAAATTAAAGTCAAGGCCTTGGTTTTCCCACAGCTAATATGAGAAATTTGGACTACCCCTTGATTAAGGCTCCTTCCAGCTTATATAAAATAAACAAACTAGCGAGTGTTTAGACTGATTAGCTCAGGGAAGAGGAAACCCAGGAATCAGAGTCATTTGCCATTTCAAAGACTGCAAGGCCATGATAAGACTGAAGGAGCATTCATTGATTCAAAACAAATTTTTGTTGAGCACCTACTAAGTGTGGGGCATTATTCTAGGTGGTAAGGATGTAGCCAGGGCCACATAATGACTTTCATGGGTCCCTAGGCAGTTTTCCTTCTTGGGCTCCTTCCTCCATTAAAAACATATTAAAAAGGATAGTTTACAACTGCATTGGTATAAAGAGGAATATAATCCAAGTTGGATAATATTAATTTTTTTCTCTTTAGACTCTAAAAGAAACTAAAACATTTTCATGAGCCCCTAAAAGTATCACCAGCCCTAGGGACGCTGCTTACTGTGCCTAATAGCTACATCAATCTAGGATACAGTCATAAATAAGAGCGAAAATTCCCTGCCTTTGCTGGTGAATTACATGGGGGTGTGACAAAGGATGTGCTTATTTAGATCAGGTAATCAGGAATGGCCTCTCTGGGGAGGTTGCCTTTAAGCTAAGCACTAAATGGCAAAGAAGCAACCAACCATGCAAAAATCCGGGCAACAGAACATTCAGGTGGAGGGAATGGTAAAGGCCCTAAGGCAGAAGTAAACTTGGCAGTTGAGAGAAACAGAATAGGACCCAAGTGGCTGGAGCTGACCTATTCCCCACAGAACCAGAGGGCAGAGCTGGGATTAGTGGGTGAAAATTACAGAGACTATGAAGAAAGAACTCGGCTGAAACCAGAACCATCTAGCAAGGAAAAGGGGCAACCTTGGGAGCGAGTTCCTGGTTCCCAAAGGCCGCTGTGAGCAGAGCCCAGGTCACACTTATTCAAGACTGCTGCACAGAAGAGGCCAAGATTTTGCGATTCCTAGTCCCCCCTTGTTCTCCCTCCAGATTTTTTCCCTGGAACTTCTGTGTTTTCACAGAAGGCTCTGTCAGTGCTTTGCAAAACCCAGAGTAAACCCCCAGGGACTAGTTGATAAGAAACCCTTTTTCTCAGATATGGTCAAATATCACCTTGAACTTAAATAGACCTGGACCCTTTTTGTTCTTGGCTTTCTTGTTGTTTCTTGCTGGAGCTTCTAGGGGTCCTCTAAACAGCAGGAAAGTGGTAGGCAAAAAATAAGTATCTGGGCTAGACAGGATGCTAGAGTTCAACCTACCCAGTTTTACTCCAAGGGTAGAACTCCAACACCCCGGCCCCTCAAAGTTATGGTTTCTACCAAAGGGGAACTAGAGTCCAATTGGTGATTTTTTTTTTCTTTCATTCTTTCATTCAATTGACTGATATGTGTAGTCTCCTGTATCCATAGTGGTTTTGAGAGGGTGCTTTGATGATGTCATCCCCTGCAGAAAGCCCTTTAATTCCTCCCATTGGTCTTCTGATAAAGGCTAAACTCCTTCATATGGTGAGCCTATAAGACCCTGCCTCATCTGGCTCCTACCTCCTCCTCCAGCCTCATCTCACCCCACAGGACTCCTCGCTTTCTGTGCTTCAGACACTTCAGCTTTATTTCCTTTAAATTCCCCACACTCGCTCTATCTGAAAGGTTCCCTTTCCCTCGTCACCTATACATCTCCACTCATCCTTCAAGCACAGCTTCTGGCCTGTTTTCCTTCCTCAGGAAAAACCTCAGAGGTTAGATCAAAGCCACCGATCACAATCTTCCATAACACCAAGTAACACCTCTCCTTTGTCCCCTTGAAGGCCAACTTCATGGGTGTGGGACTCAGGCAGTCATAGGGCCCTAAGCTTAGAAGCGCCCAATGCTTGGTTTAATGCTCTGCTTTCACCATCTTGAAATTCTTTTTCCGTGGGGGGGGGGGTGTAGGTAAGGTTTAGTTTTGCTTATTTATTAATTTTTAGAGGAGGTACTCGGGATTGAACCCAGGACCTCATGCATGCTAGGCATGTACTCTGCCACTGAGCTATAACCTCTCTTTGAAATTTTTAATTTTTGAACAAGGAACCCCACATTTTCTCTTTTTTTTGGAACCCCACATTTTCTTTTGCGATGCCCCCCACCCCCAGCAAATTTCGTAGCTGGTTCTGTTCCTAGCTGCCATTTTATGTTTGTTTGTGGGACAATTTGGTTAATGACTTTAGCCCTGATTATACTGGCTCTAGAAGGGGCTGTGTTTCTTTTATAGACTTTGTCCCTGTCACCTGTCGCAGTTCCTGGCACAGAATATGTGCTCAATAAGTAACTGCTGAATGAATGAGTGAGGAGGATTCTTTCAGGACTTCAGAGTTTGGTTAGGGAGATCAGTGTGTCTCCCACACTGCTCCCCCATCACCTCGAGGGCAGTGACACTGATTCCTCTCCCTTTCCATGGTGTCCAGCACAGGGCCTGGCAAAAAGGAGGTATCAGTTCATGGGTGTGAGTAGGAATGAAACATGCACCTGTAATCAAGGGAGTGTTTCTGGCACGGCTGTGCTGCAGATGACACGAAGTGTTGTGGACAGACTCGGGGAGGAAGACGGGGAGGTCGGGGGAGGCTTCCTGGGACAGGTGGCAATTGAATCAGACCCTGAAGGAAGGTGAGCTAAGGATTGGTGGAGATGAGGTATTTGGGCCTTCCCAGAGGAGTAGCAGGAGTCGTGGCAGTGGTGTGTGATTTGGGAGAGAGACTCCAATGTCTTGGTGTCTCCATCCGTCAGGAGAGAGGAGTAGAGGTGTGTGTAAATGAGTATATTATGAATTATGAATGCAGTGATTCGATCCTGAAAGTTCTCCATCTGCTCAGGAGTCAACCTCTTTCATGCCCTTATTTATTTATTCATTTAGGAAATAGGCAATGAGTTCTCACAGTATGCCAGTCCCTGTTCTGGGTGCTAGCGATCCAGTGGTGCCCCCTAACTCAGCTCTCACTCCAGTACAGGGATCAGAGGAATTCCTGAGCACAGGAGCAGGGGGACCCTAGCAGAGGTCCCTCACTTACCCTGTGGAGGGAGTTAGGGTCAGCTGATGGGAGAGAACCAAAGGAAGTAAGAAATGAGACCAGAATGGTCAGCCAGGCCAGACACTAGGGGATTATAAGCCATGTTAGGGGTTTTAACCTTGATCCTTAATAATGGATGGCATTGGGAGGTTTTTTTTTTAATTAAAATTTTGTTGCTGTCAGGGGAAAGTAATTAGTTTCACTTATTTATTTATTTATTTTTAGAGGAGGTACTAGGGATTGAACCCATAACTTCACACATGCTAAGCACACGCTCTACCACTTGAGCTATACCCTCCCCCAGCATTGGGAGGTTTGAAGCACTTAATGGGCAACTCATGTGTTTAGTTCTCTTGACAACCCTCTGGGCCTGAATGAATATCCTCATTCCCATTGCACGGATGAGAAAACCATGGTCAGGTCTGTGTTTCAGAAAGATCACCCTGACTCTAGTGGAGAATGTGGACTGGAGGCGGCCAGATGGGAGGCTGGGAGAACTATGAGGATGTCAGCACATGAGCTATGGCAGAGGCAGGGGATGGAGAAAAGGGAAGGGAGGAGGAGTGAGCAAGATTGAGTGACTGACTGGGCCAGGGGCTGAGGGAGAGGATGCCCAGGATTCTGTCTCAGGTACCTGGAGTGCAGGGTGGAGCTTCTCTGAGGTGGGGAACACCAAGACAGGTGGTCTGGGGGCTCAGATACCAGATTCCACTTTGGATGTCTTAACCAAAACCAGCTCTTGTCTCAAAACAGAAGGCAGAGGAAAAATCACACCAGCAAACTGCAAGAGCTGGCATTGTTGCTACCCGTGGCCCTGAGGACAGGTACCAAGAAACTCACCAAGGTAAGAGGGCTGAAGGAGAGGAGGGGGAGCTTGGAGGCAGATCTGAAAATATCAGTAATCGAGTTGACCTCCCTTGTCTTGGGAAACCTAGACAGACCCACCCAGTGACAGCATTGATGTGGGAATGGTCCTGCTCCGAGTGGGAATTTCCAGGAGCCTGTGATTCCGTGACTACAAGCCTGGGGGATTCTTTCTCGCAAAGGAGGCAGGAGGAATTGGGAGGGAAAAAACTGGCAAGATGCTGGGGAAAGGTCTTCATTCTGAGAGTCAGACAGCTGTGGATCTGAGTCCTCCAGCTCCACACCTGGAGAACTCCAGGCAGCTCACTCAGGTTATCAGCCTCACAGGCCTCAGGTTTCTCAGCTATAAAACAAGGGAAGATAACTCCTCCTACACAGAGATACCGTGAGGCCAAAATGACGTGATAGTTATGACAGGGCCTGAATAAATGCCGGTTCCCTGTCCGAGTGTCTTCTTTTGTGACCCTGTGGGGACCATCTCCATGAGGTAGGAATAGATAAAGCTTCTCTGGATGTCCCCAGTGGCTACTCAATAAAGGTTTATAGAGCTGAGCTAACACTTGCTCCCAGGAGGAACAACTTAATATGAGACTCAGAGATCGTGAAAGTCTGGTGTGATGTGTTCTTGCTCTCGTTTCTCTCATTCAGTCCCTCATCCATTCACTCAGCGGCCGTGTATGGAAAGACTGTTGGATGTCAGAAGCTGTTATGCTTCCAACAAGGGGTTGGGGGAGAAATTTGAGACCCAGCCCTCCTCCTCTGGGAACTCAGAATCTGGTCAAGAAGATAAAGATCTGAATGCAGGAATAACTGATCCCAGCTAGAATGTGCTATTTGCTTTCAGAGAGGTTCAGAGCAGTGGAGGTTTGGAAGAGATTTGCCTGACCCTCTCCTTAGCCTTCTCCCTGCCTACCCTGGCCCATCCATCACCAGGTCCCGTTGATTCTCTCTGCTAAATCTCTCTCAGTTGTAGGTGCTTGTGTTAGTTTCCTGTTGCTACTGTAACAAATTACTACACACTTAGTGGCTTAAAACAACACAGATTAATTCTCTCAGAGTGCTGGAGATCAGAACTCCAAAATCAGTCCCATTGGACTGAAGTCAGAGAGTCAGCAGGTTTGGTTCCTCTTGGAGGCTCCAAGGGAGCAGCCACTTCCTCTCCCTTTGCCAACAGAAGAAGCCGCCTGTGGTCCTCGGCCCATGACCCCTTCAAAGCCTGCAGTGTAGCATCTTCTGATCACTCCTCTACCTCTGCTTCCACTTCAGAGGCCTTTCTGGACACCCAGAAAGTCTAAATTCAGAATCCCCTGTGTTCTACTCTTTTATTCATAATGCTTATCAAAAGGTCAATAATTCCATATAAATTATGAGTTTATTAAGGTCTGTCTCCCTCCCTGATTATAAATTCCATGAAGGCAAATGGAAGTATGTCTAGTTCACCCCTCCATGTGGCCCTTAGTGGGTAGTACCTTTTTAGCTTGGTATCTCCAATACCAACTCAGTCAGTGTTTGGTGGCTGGAAGGGGGCTGCCTGCTGGTGCTGTGGGAGTCATTCCTTCAGCAATTCTTGATTCTGTGTGCTTGGGATCCAGAAATCAACTAGCTACAGTCTCTACCCTCAACTAGTTCAAGGTCAATGGGGGAGAATGCCACGTAAACAGATAATTATAAAACAGTGTAGCAAGTGCCTGGGTGGAAACAGGCCCTGGGTGTTACAAGAGTGCTGAGGAGGGATATCTGACCCAGCCTGGGGGAGAGGGGGGCAGGAGAAGCTTCTGGAAGAGGAAAGCACTGTGCTGAGGCTGAAAGGAGGAGAAGTCAGACAGGGAGTCTGTGGGGAGAAGAAGAGGGCTTTGCATATAGAGAATTCACCATATGCCAAGGACCAGGGGTGGGAAGTCAAACATTGTGTGTGCAACAACCAGACCAGGAGGCAGGCAGGCCTGGGTTCAGATCCCAACTCTGCTGCTTCCTCTCTGTAATCCTACCACATTCCTTAAGTACCCTGAGCTTCAATTTCCTTAGCTGGAACCACCATGTTCCTGGGCCCCACTGAGGACTAAACAGCAGGACAGAAACATTTCTGCCAGTGAGGGGATTTCTGGGCTGGGGCACAGGGTCCTGGAGCCCACCCATTTTGAGCCCCTGCTCTTGGGCTCAAACCTGTCTGTCTTCCGGGGACAGAAGGAGATTCTGCTGCACGTCCTGCACTACATTCAGTACCTCCAGAGAAGCATCGATGTGGCCAAGGCCTTGCTCAAATTCCACACCACCAATGGGGAAGGTGGACTTGGGGGTGAGTAAGTTCAGCCAGCATTTCCCAGGGCCTGCTGTGTGCCAAGGATGGTCCCGGCTGTCAGGGACACTGAGTGACTTAGCCGGGTCCAGGCCCTCCGGGAAATCACAGCCCAGGGCATGGGACAAAGCCAGAGGGATGTGCAGGGTGCTGTGACTTTGGAGGAGGGTGTCTGGGAAGACTGTGGTGGGAGGGGCCCTGGAGCGGGGCTTTTGAGGACAGGGAAGAGGAAACTGTGCCAGGCAGAAGAAACAGTGTGAGCAAGAGCCTGTAGGCTTGAGAGGACACGTGTGGAGTATCTGGGGGTGGGCTAGAAGTTGGGTATGACCACAGGAGCTCTGTAGCACCCAGGTGACAGGTGCAGACTCTTGAGCCAGATCCTGAATCAGGCACACTTCCTGTGACCTAAACCTCTCTGTGCCTCTGTTCCCTCAGCTGCAAAATAGACTAATACTTGTACTTCCTTTCTGGGTTTGTTGTGAGGATGAGATGAGTTAATACACATCAAGAGTGTAACACAGCGCCTGGGACATGCCAGTCGTCTAATGCTTGTGTGCCAGCTGCTGTTGTCATTGGTGTGATAAGCACAGGGCAAGACGGGTCAGAGATGTGGCAGGGATGAGATTCTGAAGGGCTTTTGAGTGCCCAGCTAAGGAAGGAGAAGAAGATAAGAATTACTGAAGGACTTGAAGCCAGAGGAAAGCCACATTCAGTTGGGGAGTTCAGTGAATATGCTTTTAGGAAAGATCTGGACAGCAGAAGACAAGGCTAGTCTAACACTGTAGCTGAGAATATGGACAGAAGTGGTTAAACTTGGGAGATGTTAATGAGGAAGAATTGAGAGGCCTGAGGGAGAGGCCCTGGGCCTCCCAAGGAGACACCCCACTGTCTTGAGGAAGGTAGGAGGAAGAATTGGTTTGGGAGAGGAAGACAGGGATGCATTTGAGAAGGGCTGAGTCTGTCTTCCTTCTCATTCAGCCGAGGCCTGTAATGGATCTGGGGAAATCTGAGTTTTCGCCCTGTACTTCTGCTGCCTGGGTATGCAACCTCAGACAAGTCCCATCTCCTCCTGGGACCTCAGTTTCAACATTTGTAAAGTCAGTCTGGGGACTGTGGCAGACCCCCAGGCCCCCAACTCCAATGGGAAGCATTGTCTGGAGGCAGGATTTGGGTCGGAGGAGGGTGAAGGCATCTGACCTGTCTCCTGCTCTGTCTTGTGCAGGGCTGGGCCTGGAAGCCCGCCGCAGGCCCAGCAGGGCGGAGACACTCCACCCCATCTAGCTCTCCACGCTCTTATAAGTCCCATCTTCAGGGAGCCTGCCGGAAACCTCGGAAGAAGAAGGCAGCCCGAGTGTCAGGTACAAGCTGTCAGTGGAGGCAGGACAGGAAGCAGGGGTCAGACAGGAGGGAGGCCCAGTAGGCAATCCTGACTGAGCCCTTCATGAGAGTTTAGATTCAGATGTGCCTGGGTTCGACTCCTGCCTCGTCCTCTTCCTAGCTCTGAGGCCTGGGGTGGTCCCTCTCCTTCTCTGAGTCTCAGCTTCCTGGTCTGGAAATTAGAGTATTTTTGAACTGCCACAGGGTGGTCTTCAGGACTGGGAGCCCATGTACGCACCCCTCAAGCAATGCTTAAAGGAGGGGCACATGGCAAGAGCCCAGCAAATGGAAGCTGCTGTCAGCATTTATCGTCTTTCTGCCCAGTTATCCATCAGCTGGGCCAGGGCTCGGGGAGTGTGGGGCAGTGGAAGGACCTCAGTATGGGAGGCAAGTGTCGCAGGTCCCACCTCAGCCTCACTACCAACTCACCCCATGTCCCTTCCCCTTCGCGGGATTCTGTTTCCATGCCTTTAAAATGGGAGTTGGACCTAATCAATGATTTCCAGCCCTGGCTGCACATCTGAATCATTGGGGTACTTTCCAAAATGCCTGTGCCTAGGCTTCACACCTGAAAGTCAGGCTTCAGTGATCTGGGTGGAGCCTGGGCAGCGGGATATTTTCAGAGCCTGCAAAGTGATTCTAACGTGCGGACAGGGGGAAGGGGGTGTCTGACTAGGTGATCTCTAACTGAGATCCTGGGCTTGCCCAGGAAGGGCTGCGGAGTGACGAGACCAGGCAAAGCTTTGAAATGGCTTGTCGGGCCCACCGCAAAGGAGACCCCCACCTGAACCACCTTCTGGTAACAGTCAGGTCCCACCCCTGTCTGACACTGTCTCTGCTCTCCCAGAAGGCCAGACCCAGGCCCAGAACCCTCGTCGCTGTCTGGCCTTGGACAAGCCTGAGAAGGAGGTGACCCCATCCCCAGACCAGAAAGAAAGAAACGTGGTGGGAACCACCACCCCTCCAAGATGCCCCGACTCCTACAGTCACCCCAAGGCTGCGTCATCCCCGTCTCAAGGTGACAGAAAGGGAGGATGATTCCAGTTGACATTGCTGGATATGGCTGAGAACAGCGTCCACTGTGACATCTCAAGTTGGTCTCTTTCCCCTCTGCTAACTTAGCCGGTGGTTTATACACGGCTTATCAGGCACTTGCGACATCTGGGTACAGTCCTAGTAGCCGCAGACTCTATGGGGGACAGAGAGACACTGTTCACAGCCTCTGTCTCAGTTTTCTTTTCCCTTCAGGCTCTGCGGTGGGTGTTAAGGGTGGGGTGGGGGGACAGGATCACAGAACTGGGAATAAGAGCAGGGCCTCCCTGGGAAACTTCCTTCCCTTGAAGCAGCCAGATAATCGCTCCTGTGGGTCCCCGTCCCTGCACCAGCTTGAAAAGGTGTGACACACCCAGCAGATCTGGGTAGGTGAGAACTGGAAGGCGAGGCCCCGGGTCATCCCATTCCTCTGTCCATTCATTAGCCCTCACTCGCTGGGCATCTCCTCTGTGCTAGGCCGCATGCCCCGTGCGGCTGATGGTCCAGTGAAGGAACCGCACACACTCGCTTCCTGGGGTCGCCCAGGAGGCTGTGGGAGCTCAGAGGAGGTACCTAACCCACCTGGTGAGGGAGGGTGTCCCAGGTCTTCTGCTGTGTGACCTTGGGCAAGTTACTCAATATACTTCAGTTTACTTAACTGAAAATGGGTATTATAATAACCATACCCTTTGGAAAAGGGTTACTGAATAGTGAGTAAAGTGATTAAAACCGAGCTGGTGTGGCAAGCACCATAGACTTGTTTACTATCATCACCTTCATCATCATTATTCCACTTAAAGCTTTTATCTTCCTTATAGCTTCTGAAAGGGACAGGGATTCCAGAACCCTGGGGGTGATTCAGGGTACCCTTGAGCCTCACACAGAGACCCCACAGCCTGAGGTTTTGGCTAGCATGGGGAAGGGAGAGGCCATGGCAGACCCTGGCGCCTCCCTGTCCCTGCCTCTGTGCATCCTGGGATTTGGTCCCGTCACAGGAGTGATCATCCTGACTTGTCTCGTAGGCTGCTGGGGCAAAAACAGTGCCCAGGACGTGCAGCCTTACCCTGCCTTCAAGGGCCAGCAAGGGGTTGAGAGGACCCATTTTCTCAACAGGACACAGAATTGCCCCAGGTAAGGGAAGCCCAAGGGCTGTGAGTTGGAGAATCGGAGGTGTCTGGCCAGGAATGGCTAAGGCTTAGAGAGCAATGCGATCAGTTTCTACTCTCTGCTGGTGTCTGTGGAGTGAGGACCTCCGTGGGCCCAGCTTTGGGCCAGCTATCATAAGCTTGAGGGAAAGCCTTGCTTCCTGTGTGCTGACCAGGGCCGCAGCCCCTCACCAGCCTCTCTCACCCTTCCAGCCCGTCCCCACCAGTCACCTGAGGGGCTTTTCTAACCCAGAGACCATGTCAGTTTTCGGCTTTAAGCTACTCCTTTCTGTTGGGTAGAGCCCAAATATCTTAATTGGCATTTGAGACTCTCTCTGGTCCCAAGTGACCTTTTTTTTTTTTTCCATTTTTTAATTATTTTTTTGAGGGGGAGGTAGTTAGGGTTATTTATTTATTTTTGGAGGAGGTACCAGGGATTGAACCCAGGACCTTGTGTATGCTAAGCATGCGCTCTACAACTTGAGCTGCACTCTACCACCTGAGCTACACCCTCCCCCTCCCAAATCTTACCCTTAACATCACCAAATATTTGCCACTCCCCATGGGAGCCAAGCCCTGGTCTCCTCTGGGCTTCTCTCCTTTGTTCCTTCTTCTTGGAAGCCTGTTCTCCTCATCCACCTGGAAGACCACCCATCCTCTAGGCCGAGCTCAGCACACTCCTCCCTCCTGCCCGCCTTTTCTGTCCTCCTCAACCCCCCATCACAGCTCTGCTCCCCAAGTCATCAGCTCTGGTTACAGCTGGCCTCTCCTAACAAGCCCTGAGGCTCTGGGTAGGTGCCTCCACTGACTGAGCTTTCCGCCCCCAGTGCTCCCGTCGCAGCCAGCACAAAGAGATCCCTGTCCAACTCCACAGTGGGTGACACTGAGACACCCAAAGGGGAAGCAGCTCACCTTCGGGCCCAGCGCAGTTTCCAGCTCAGGGCTTCAGGTCTTTCTTGCATTTCACCTCTTGCAGGCAGACGCTGGTATTCTACGACTCCAGTGAGGAGGTGGACAAGGAGTCCGTAGATGCCGACCCTTGGCTTCCTGCCTGGATCCCGGAGAGCAGCCCCCATGGTGACTGACACTCTATCTCCCCTCCTTGTAGGCTAGTGTGGGGCCTTCTTGGTACCTTTCTTCTGGGGATTTCTGTGGAAGTGGGGAAGGTGGGAAAGGGAATGGACATCCACTAAGACCTGAGCCATCGGTTGCCGTGGCAGACGTTGCTAATCTTCTGTTGATCCCAGACACTACCTCAGAATCTTTCTTAACATTGTCCTTTCTCCAGCATCCGGCACCATCTCCTCCAAGATGGCAGCTGTGCTGAGGGGGAGGGCAACCTCTGACACACCCCCAACCCCGATACTTCCTTTTCAGGGAGCCCACTGGCCTTGGGGCCTCCACAGATGGAGACCTGGAGTGTGACAGGGCACCCGAGCGAGATCCTAGGGCTCAGCCCCTCCCTCTTCAGCTCGCCAGGGAAACTGCTGCCAGAACAGATCTTGGAGGACGGCACTGAGTACCTGACCCAAGGTGAGCACCCAGGGCTATACCTGATGCTTGGTTCATTCAGGAAAAAAAAACCTATTCATGCCTGCCAAGTGTGCAGCCCTGTGCTTGGCAGGGCTGGACACCCAGGGGTGAATCCCACCCAGGATGAATCCTATCCCATCCCTCGAGGAGCCCAAAGCCTGGTAGGGAGCAGCCCCTGGCCAGTGAGATGCGTGGAAAGCTCCAGGAGCCCACAGCAGGAACCCACTTGCTCTGCCCAGGTTGGAGGCTTCCCAGGGGACCTGGCCTGTGAGCTGGATTTGGACTTGGGACAGGAGATCCCAAAGCTAAAAGCCAGAGATGAGCACTCTGGCTAGGGGGTGTGGCAGGACAGATGCATAGTGCCCTGAGAGAGGTGTTTCTGGCCCAGTCACCCTTCTGGTCTCCCACCAACAGCTCTCTTTGAAGAAGCATTCTTAAATCCTGAGTCTCCACCTTCTGCCTGCATGCTCGAGGTACCACAGGAGAAGGTAGGTGTCTGTCCACCCATCTGTCCACAGATCCATCCATCCTTTCCACCTGCTCGATTCACTCATCCATCCCCTTGACCTTTCAGCCACCTCCCCCAGCCATCACCTGTCCATCCATCATGCTTCCCCTCATCCTTCCAGGGACTCATCCACCATCTGTGCCTTCACCTGCCCATCCTTTGAACACTCCCTGCTGGCCACCAGGCGCCCTGCTCTGTGCTGGGCCCTTGGAATGAAGTAGACACAAAGGATAAAAGCTAAAAACTACCAGGTGCCCAGAAAAGACCCCACATAATTTTATGACTGCTCTATGAGGCAGGATCTCTTGTGACCCCACTTGAAAAATGACAAAACTGAAAACAGCAGGCAACCCCTGGGATCCTCAGTTGGAAAAAGCCTCCCTCCCAGGCCCCCAAGCTTACCTCCTGAGCCACTGTTGGCTCTCATAGCTCAACATCCTGTTGACAGAGGGGCAGCCACAGCTCTGGTCCCCAAATGATTCTCCTTCCAGTGTTGTGTAGGGGCGGCCTCCTGCTTCAATGAGTAGCTGAATTGGCAGTAGAAAAAAAACTCTTAGCAAAGCTCTAGTAAGTGCAGGCATTGCCCCAGGTGCCTCTCAGCCTTGCAGGGAGTGTGTAGTGACCACCACTCATGGATAAAATTGATGCTCAGAGGAGTTAAGACTTGTCCAGGGCGACAGGGCTACTTCCCAAGGTGGTAAACTGATGGGATTAAGATACAGTACCCCAAAATAGAAGGCAGAAGACCCCTGTCCAGCTTCTCTCTGACCCCCGTGGGAACACTTGCTTGACCATCTGAGGGTAAGGGACCATCTTATCCATCTGGATAAGACCGTTTTGAACCTGAGCTATTTGTGATAATCCTGTTACATCCTAGGAAAGCAGTGAGTGGAGGCCATGAAGAGACACCACCATCCCCCTCATATCTGCTCCTGTCTTTCTCCTTCACCCCCCAGGACACACCCCCTGAGGCTTGGGAAGACCTTCCTGACTCCCATAGCCTGTGTCAGTCCTCGATCTCAATGGACCGCTGCTACCTCTCGCTGAGTGAGAACAGCAAGGAGCCATCTAGCCCCAGCTCGGAGGACAGAGACTCAGATTTGGGGTGGAGGCAGCAGGAGGTGAGGAGGACAGCCATCTGCCAGGTCGGTCCCACGTCTCCTGCCCACCCTCACCTCTCTGTCCCCCACCCAGGACACTCAAGCTGACCTCAAGGGCCTGCAGTCCTCCAGTGAAGAGGACGGGGACTACACGTGGACCCCAACCCGGAGGGCCTCAACTCTGCCTGCAGCTGGAAGGAAGGCCAGGAAGGGCCGGGCGGGCAGGGGCCCTGTGAAGCCCAAGGAAAGCAAGAAAGCCCCCTGCCTCACCCAGACGAAGAAGAAGTGTGTCAATGGCTTCATCATGTTCTGCAGGATGAACCGGAAGCAGTACATCCGGTGGGTAGGCGTCCTCTTTGGCCCTGACTGGGGCCCTCAGAGCCTGCTGCCCACTGCTGGCGACACATCCTCAGCCACACTTTCCCCAGGCGTCCCTCAGGCCCCGCTGCACTGTAAGCAGTAAAATGCAACTCAGACTTATGAAACAAGACAATTAATTGGCTTATATCACCTGAGAAAAAGGGGAGGGGTGGATTGCCTTCAGATGTGGTCGGTCCTAGGCCTCAAATGACCTCTGTCCGGGATCTCTGTCCCTCTCTCTGCTCCGCTCTCCAGGTTGGCTGTGCTCAAAAGCGCTGGGCCAGGCTATTCCCCAGTTTCAGAGTCCTATCTCCCACCCCAGCCACCCTATGGGAAGGAGCTTCTCATTTCTAAGGTTTCTAGTGAAAGTCTTTGGGGCTGACTTGATAGACCAGGCACCCAGCCCTGAAGTGATCACTGCCGGCCTGAAGCCGCGGGTTGTGGGGAGGCCCCCAAGCCTCAGAGAAGAGCTGGTGCTGGCATCGGAGCAAGCAGATGCAGGTCCTGGGACACTTGGTGGCCCATTTCCAAGCAGCATTTAGTCCAGCTGCCTTCTTTGCCACCTCTGCTCCAGAGGGCACAAAAGGTAGGCCTCTCAAGGCAACACAATAAAGATCTGAGTTCTCAGATGGGAAAGCTGCGGCTCTGAGCAGGCAAGGGACCCTCTCGTATAGTCAGATCACTGGCCTTCGCCCAAGCCAGGCAAGACTGCAGGCCTCTCCTCACCTTCTCCTCCCCCCTTCCCCAGAGCCTGCCCTGGGACTGCATCCACCACTGCCACCAAGGAGCTGGCCCAACTCTGGCGGGTGATGACCCTGCAGGAGCGGAGACCATACTGGTGAGAAGCCCCCACCCAGAAGGCACGGTTGGTGGAGGAGAGAGGCCTCCCTGCTCCTTCTCCAGCTCTGATTTTCCGAGCCGTGAACTTTGTGATATTAGAAACAAGTTGGGAGTTTCCTAGGGTGGGAGATTTGGATGTCACAATGACAAAAGTAGAGCGATGCTCTAACGCTGTAACTTAGAAGTTCAAATAGATCAGTCGTGTATTTGGACCCCACTGCCCTAAACTTCCTTTGCCCTCTCTGCCACAGGGAGTTTCTCAGGGCAGGAAACTAGGTCTCACTTCCCAGTCACTTGGCCTCCTTTTCTTCTCCCCTTTGATCCTTCCTCCCTCCTGAAACCCCCTCCTCTCCACCAACTTCAAAGAGCTGCCACCTGTCCAGTTCTCAGTTGGTTCTGGAAACACACATGCGTGCGCACAGATTGTAACGGGTCTCACAGGGGCCTGCGGCTCCAGCAAAGGGCCCTGAACCAAATCCCAGCCTGTAGACTTGGACCTGGGAGCCCAGAGATTCCCCTAGCTGGGCCAGATAAGGCGGTCACTGCTGGGGCCAGAGCGCTAGGGGTAGGACAGAGTTGCCCGGGAGGCAGGCTAGGAACCCTGCTCATCCATCCTCCCACCTCTCTCCCAGCATCAAAGCACGCAGGTTCAGCCGCCAGCACAACCGCATCGTGAAGCAAGACAGCTCCAGCAGCGATGATGAGGACTGGGGGACCCCCAAGCCCTTCTACCAGCTGCTGGCCGAGAAGGCCCGCTGCTCCTCAGACCCTGCCTCTCTGCTGCCTCCTCACCACACATGAGGGCGACCCCACTGTGGTCTCCCGCTCACCCCTACCTCCTGCAGCTCTCCTTTGAAAACAGGAGCCAGTGATAAAGAGGTTGTCCTATCCTGGGCCTCAGCCCCACTAATGCAGTTCTCCTTGGTGAGGTCCCCCAGGGCTAGGGGTGGCATATTTATTGACCCCAATGCTTTGTGCATTTGCCTTACACGGGGGCAGCCTGAACTTCACCTGCCTGCCTTCTGCCAACCTTCTCACAACCCCTTTCTACCTCAGGGGCCTCTCCCAGGAGCTGCAGGGTGGAGGCAGGAGCCCTGAACGAAATGCAGGGAGATGAAGTTTTTCCCCTGCCCTTCCTCTGCCCACCCCAGAATCAAATGGTTTCAACCCTGTTCAGTCTCACCTCATTCTACTCCTCCCAGACTGTTCTATTTATAGATTATCTATTGTTTTCAACAAAATAAAGTAGAAACTTTGTTACCAGCAAGAGACAAGGCAAGCTCCCAGGTGCCCTGCTTCCTCAGCCCTGGGAAGCACTCCTTCCAGGCCCATCAGTTTGAAAGAAACCCCACTGTGGGAACCTTCTCTAGTAGCACCGCAGATCTAACCTCCAAACCCCCTTCCCCCTCAGGGAGTAGTGATCAGAAAGCCAGAATCTCGAGGTGCACTTTTTGGTGGTTCAATTTTCCCTTGGGCAAGTCGTTGGAAGGTAGAGGTACTAATTGTCTGTTAACTTTATTTTAATTGAAACGGAGGCATTACATGTCCTAGAAAAATAAAGATTTAGGATACAAACTAGACACAGGGGTCAGGGTTGCCCTGGGGGTGAGGGGATCTTTGGTCTGGGGCTGGACATGATACCGAGAGCTCTGCTCCAGGAGGAGCTAAGGGAGGACCCTGGCCTGTGCCCCCTACACCTGCATCCCTTGTCTTGTCAGCAGGAAGGGCTGGGCTGGGAGGATCTGTTGGTCTCTGGGCACAGGACTGCCTGTCCGCCACGCTCAGATTCCAAGCAGTCTTGGGAACACTGGATGTCAGTGGAGCTATTAATAGTGTTGTAGGGAGTGATAGGGAGAGGGCTCCAAAGAGGGTGGAAATCCAGCCATTCAGTAGGGCTTTTAGCTCACACTTAGTACCAGGTCGAGGGGGACAGAGCCCCTGAGTCAGGACCCCCAGATCTCCCCTTATGTATCAGGGGGCAGAGCAAGGACAGGGCTGTAACAGAGGAGGTACCCCGTCCAGAGGACGGTGCCCCTGGACAGGAGTGGACCTCCAGGGCGCGGAGAGGTTGAGTGGCGATGGGGGCGGGTGTAGTGTGTGGCATCTTCAGATGGCAGCCATCCTGTTTATGAGAGGCTCCCTCCTCCCGGGCCATCCTGGATCTTGAGCACCATTGTCAGGGGAGGCTGTAGGGCCTACTGGGTCACAGTTCCAAGGGCTCTTCCACAGGCACTGACTGTAGCTGGGTCAGCACCTTGGTCTCTGCTTCTAGCCCCTCGTCAACCTCACCCCCCGCAGTGGCCCCCAGGAGCAGCCCCTCGGGGTCGGGGTCAGGCAGCCTCAGCACGGTGTGGGGGGCTTGTGTCCCCAGCCCCTTCTCTGCCTCAAGCAGCCCCTCGGTGCCTGTGCTCAGTTCCAGCCCTGCTGGCCAGATGGGCACGGCCGCGGGCGACAGCAGGAGCCCCTCGGGCGGGGGCGCTGGGAAACCAGGCAGGAGGCTGGAGGAGTCTGGGGAGAATGGCAGGCTGGCGGTGGTGGTGGCAGGGGCAGGCGGCGGCTGCGGTGGTTGCTGTGTAGAAAGTGTCCCCAAGGTGTGGGCCTCGGGGAGAGCAGGGCTGGGGGCCACTGGGAGGGCCCCTTCAGGCACTGAGAGGGCTGTGTCTGGCTTCAGGGGCAGGGCCAGGCTGGGGGCAGGCGGCAGGACCTGGGAGACCAGCATACTGGTGGGGAAGGTGGCGGTAAGGATGATCTTGCCCTGCTGTACGGCCACACCTGTCACGATGGGGCTGCCAGACACAGGGTTGGCCAGCAGGAAGTTTCCTGTAGGGAGAGGAGCAGGGCCAGGCAAGGAGGTGAGGATTTAAGCCACTGGAGAGCAGGCAGGTAGATTAGCCAGAGGGAAAAGGAGCCCCTTCTTGGTGAGGTTGGGCTTGTGTGGCTTGAGCCGAAGGGTACTATCTGGCACAGGAGGGTTTGGGACCCGCCAGGAATGAACTCCCCTTCCTGCCCCTGACCACCCTAGGAAACCCACCCACAGCACCATCCTTCCCTGAGATAGCTGCACCCCCCACCCAGCCACCAGAAGCGGGTACCTGGGGCAGTGGCTGAAGGCAGCTGCAGGGCAGTCACGCCCACCCCGGAGTTTATCAGGTGCACGTTGGCAGGGCCTGCAGCAGCTGCCACCTTCACGGGGCTGCCTGGCCCTGCTGCCAACAGCTGCAATGGCCCCACAGCCTGGGGCAGGGTTACCACCTGTGAGGTGGGCACCACCTGGGGCAGGTTCAACAGTGGGGAGGTGGGGCCCAGGCCAGCAGGGTAGCCAGGGGGTGGGGAGAGTGGCACCACTTGTGGGGCAGCCACGGAGGTCACTGGTCCTGGGGGCAGAGGGAAGGTGGCAGCTGGTGGGGGGCCAGGCACCACTTGGGGCAGAGGCCCTGGGACCTCCTCTCCAGATGGCCCTGAGGCAGCCACCTGGGTCCCCTTGGTCTCCGGAGCTGCTGGCTGAGCCTCCTCCAGTCGAACCTCCCCAGTCTGAGGGTCCAGGATCAGGGAGGTCTTGCCCTCGCTGGCCCCCTGGGGACTGGGCTGTGGGGCAGGGGTGCCCCCGCCCCCGGTGAGCAGCAGGGGGCCCAGGCTAGAGGCCTCGCCTAGAGCCAGGCTGTTGATGATGACCGGGCTCCCATTGAGAAGCACGGCTGGAGAGCTGCCGGTGGCCAGGAAGCTCCCATTCACCAGGATGGAGGAGGAGGCAGGGCATGGTGCAGGAGGGGCGGCCCCGGCCAGGAAAATGGAGCCCTGGGCAGGGGCTTCGGCAGCCACTGGAGGCACACCCCTCTCCAGATCCTCAGGACTGCAGCTGGACTCGTCCTCAGTAGTGGGGTTCCCATCAGACTCGCTGGCCAGAAAAAAGGATTGTGAGTTGTGCTTGCCCACTGGCCAGCCCTATTCCTACAGAGCCGATGCAAACTGCTCTGGGGGAGCACAAGCTGACCACTGCCTCCCCACCTTTCTCCAGCCCTAAGTTTCGTGGACAATTCCTGGGGAGTTATGAAATCCCCTCTCTGAGGCCATCCAAGGACCCCAAGAGCAGAATCTCTGCAAGCCCTGCATTGCTACCACGGCCTAAGAGCTCAAGGTGGCAGAATGGGTATTGAGGCGGCCCTCCTCTCCCAACTCCTCGGCCTCAGGGCCCAGGAGGCTGAGCACTCAGGCTGCCCGAAGTCTCCGGGTCGGCCTCAAAGCAGTCAAAGCAGCCGAGTGGCTTTGGAGAGAGAGTAAGGAGGTGCTCGCAGGCTCAGTTCCCGGTGCCCTGCCCTCGGGCGTCAGAGTAGGGAGTGTGAGGCCGGCGCGCAGGGTGGGAGGGGAAGGGCTTGGGTTACAGGGAAACTGGAGCTGGGGAAGGTTCACGTTTCACAACAAAGACAGACGACAGACCACGCTGTTTGGGCCCTGCGGCGGGGCGGGGTGCGGGCGGGAGTGGGTGAGACGGAGCTACGGTCTGAAGGCCAGGTAGCGAAGGGGCCTGAGCAAAACCCTACGCCGGCGGGTGGACAAAGGCCCCTCCTCCTTTCTCGCAGCCCCTCATTTTCTCACTGCCTCCCCCGGGTCTAGCCACGGGCAGCGACGGCATCCGCGATGGAGCCTTGAGTGGAGCAGAGGGAAGCGGTCTCCCAGCCTCCGCGAGAGAAGCATTGGTGTCGGGGAGATGGCTGGGGCGCGCGCCCTTTCCGTCCACACGGATTCACTGAGCTTGACGGGCGCCTGAGGGTGTGAGTCTGGGGTGTCCGAGGACTTCGGCGCCCTGACTCCAGCACCGGGCATGGGGAAAGAGGGCACGTCCCCTGGGAAGCGGGACTGGCGCCGCACGGGTCCCCTCACCTCTTGCAGGGCGCGCCGCCGCCGCCCCCAGTCCGGTCGCGCTGTCGTCGGTTCTTGAACCAGTTGCTGACCTGCGTGAGCGAGAGGCCGGTGAGCGTGGCCAGGCGGCGCTTCTCGTCCGGCGTGGGGTAGCGGTTGCCGCGATAGCAGGCCTTGAGCGCCGCGCGGGAGCGCTCCTTGAAGCAGTAGACAGTCTCTTCGCCGTCCCAGATGGTCTTGGGCAGCGGGAACTTCTTGCGCAGACGGTACTTGTCCACGGCGCCCAGCGCGCGGCCGCGGGCCCGCTCGGCCTCGTGGTAGCGCGCGCGCAGGTAGAGGTCCTGCAGGAAGGCGTGATGGGCAGCGGGGAAGGGGCGGCTCTCGAGCAGCCGATAGAGCTCGGCGTACTCGCCCCGCTGGAAGGCCACCAGGGCCCGAGCGCGCAACACCGGATCGCTGCCACGTAGGCGCTCGGCTGGGGGCAGTGCGCCCAGGAAGCGGCTCAAGCGGCCGGCGTGGCCCGCCTGTAGCAACGCCTCGCAGACGCACGCCACCTGCTCCGGCGAGAAGCGGAGGCCCGTGGGCGGCTCGGCAGCGGCCTCGGGGGACGACCCGGGGACGACCGGGGATCCCGGGCTCTCCGCTCCCGCCGCCGCTTCGCCCGCCCCGGCCCCGGCCGCCGCCGCCGCCTCACCCTCGGCTGCCTGCAAAGTCTGCAGGAGCTGGCGCGCTTCCTCCTCCTCTTCTTCGGTCGCCGCCGCCGCCACCGCCTCCCCCCCAGCCGCCGGCCCCGCGCTCGGCTCCGCAGGCAAGGTAGCCATGTTTTGCAACTTTGGGAAGTTCCTCCCTCCTTCTCCTCCTCCCTCGGGCTTTCCCCAGCCTCCTCCCCCGCCTGTCCCCCCTCCCCGCCCCCCACCACTTCGCGCTCCCCGATCTCCTCCGGCCGACCCCGCGTTTCCTCGCTTCACCACCGACGCCAGGCCCAGCTCTCTACTAGGGTCTCTGTCCCAGTGTCTGTGTGTGTGCCCGTCCCCCTCCCCGTCTGTGCAGGATTCTCCCTTTGTTTTCCCTCCGCCTCAGGCCGCGCTTTTTGCCTCCCCCCGCGTGTGCCTCTGGCTCAGGGCCTCAGTTTCCCCATCGGGGCAACGGAGAAGGTAACGGGCCGTCCGGGAGGGCTAGGGGCGCGAAGCCACCTCCGCCCCGAGACTGAGCTTCTGCACGCCTCCGTCTCCAGGGTCCTCCGAGGGCCCCCCTCACTCCCCATCTCGGCGCGCGCTCCGCCCCTCGGAATTCCCGGCTCCGCAGGGGGGGCGGGTCTGGCAGGGAGAAGGGGCGGGGGAAACGGGCTAGAAAGTTTGCTGCAACTTTTTCTTGAGCTAAGTCTCTGGAACGGATGCGCGTGGCCCGCGCAGGCGCAGTAGTAGTAGGAGGTCCGCGCCCGCGTTGCTGGCCCAGCCCCCTTCTTCCCGGAGGCCGAGTGGCACAGCTGGGCTACAGCTGGACAAGGGGCGGTACCTCCCAGCGGCCCGCTATTGGCCGGATGTCCATGCCACGCCCCTCAGCCCTACCCCCTACCCCTGATTCGTCTGCTTCGCCTCCCGCTAGCTTCCTGCCAGGCCATTGGCCACCTCCACCCGCCTTCTGATTGGCCTGGTGTGCATCCTCCTGCCCTCAACGCAAACACAGGGGACACCAAGGAGTTTCAGAGCTTTGGGCAGACGAGAGGGCCTTTTATTCGCGAGGATCGGGGGTGGGGATCCTAGGTGGGGAAAGACAATAAATATCGAGGAATGTCGGGGTCTCAGTGCATCCAAAACGTGGATTAGGGTGCTGGGGTCCTGGAGCCTGTCAGCGGGTCGGAGGACAGGTCAATAAATACCCAAACCGCCAAGGCGGGCGGAGCCGGCTGTGGCTCCGAGAGCAGCGCACGTGAGGAGGGCCCGAGAGTCCCCGAAAAAGCGGGGCTGTCAAAAGCAAAATGTTCCCGAGAGAGCAGGCAGAACTCGCGCTAGACGTTCGCCGCGTAAAGATAAGTCTTCCCGGGAGGGAAGGGCCTCATGCACAAGGAAGAGTTGTGGTTTGCGAGCCGATGTGGTGGGGGTGCATGGAGAGTGAAAAATGGATGCCAAGCCCTGGCCCTGCTGCCTTCTCTAGGTCGCAGTTTGCCCATCCACGTCGGGGCCTCAGCCAGGCTGGAGGAAGAAAGAGGTTCGCGATTCCCCCAGCAGCAGCAGCAGCAATCCCGGCTAAAATCCTCCCTTGCGCCGCGGCCCTGGCTCCTCCCTCCCCGGCCGCCAGGGGGCTGGCCCGGATCACAGGGCTGGAGTTGGGGCGCAGACCCACGCTTGAAGTGCGGAGAATCGCCAGCCGGTGGGTGTGGCTTCTGGGCCGTGCCCGGGTCACCCAACCCTCCAGTAGAGCCCGAGTGGAGGACAGGCTCGGGTTCTAGGGTTCAGGGGGCGAAGAAGGCTCCCGGGCGGGGACAGACCCGGGCGAGATGGCCGGCGCAGGACACCAACCCAATGCAGCAGCCCAAGGCTGCCGCACCAGCCAGAGCAGCGGCGAACAGGAGCAAGGAACGCGCCTCCGATAGGCCAGGCCTAGGGACCTGCGGGGAGAGGGCGGGATCAGCGCCCGGCGACACGGGCCTCTGATTGGCTCCTGGGACTTGCCCTGCCTGCGCCCATAGGAGAGTCCACAATCCTCCCTGCATCCCCCGCCCCGTTCCACACAGCGCGGGCAGCTATGGTTGGTCGGCTCGCAAGCCTAAGTCTTGTCCGGACTCATCATTGGCTGCTTCCTAGCGACCTGTGTTGATTGGCTGGCCGAGCATCCTCCCCCCGCTGCGGGCCCAGCCCAGCAAAGGCACAGCTAAGCAGAAGCGGCCTGGGGTACGCGTGGAGATAGGCAGGGGCGCGCGGCGGGCGGGCGTGAGCAGCCGGACGTACCCTGGCAGGGAGCAGCAGGTGGCGGCGGTGCATGGGGCCTGGCCCCACCAGCGGGCACTGGCCCAGAGCCACGGCCGGGGGGCCATCTAGCTGGAGAGAGAAGGGACAGGTGACCCGATCCGAGCCCAGCTCGGCCCGGCCGCCCTCGGCGGGAGCGAGAGACAGCGAAGGGAGTCTAGATCTGGGAGGGCATCTGGGGAGATCTCGAATGGGATCTGGTGAGAGGCCTGAACCGAGGGAGCTCTGGTACATGTGGGCTGAATGGAGAGTGTGTGCTGAGTGGAACCTCTAAGAGGTAAGGTGAGCCCTAAATCTGGATGGGGGTACGGGGAGATGGGGACGGGGTCTGCAATGGGGGCAGCAGGCTTTACGCAGGGGAAAGAGAGGAGTCTTACATGGGAAGGTGGTTCCGTGGCCCGGGGACTGGGGACCCCCGTGACAGCTGGAAGGAGAAGAGAAAGGCGTAGGGCGCGTGGAGGGACGGAGGAGGGCGGTGGCGCGCGGCGTGCCCCAGCCTGGGCCCCTCGCCCTCCCCTAGGTGTCCACACACGCCGCGGGCCCACCTCCCCCGGGCGCCCTCAGGAAAAGGGATGGATGAGGGACTCGCCTGTGGCTCCCTGGACCTGCAGCAACTCCATCCGGTCTTGCAACTGCCGAACTTGAGCCTCCAGGTCTCGGTTCCGGATCTGGGCCTCGCGGAGCTGACTGCGGGGAGGAAAGGAACGTGAGCCCTTCGGCATTTCGGCAAGAGAGGCTGCTAAAGGTAGTGACTGTCCCCGCGTCCTGACCCCGACCTGGCGAAGTTCTGGTTGGCCATGCGGATGGCCTCCAGCTCCTGGCTCAGGCTCTGCCGGGCAAGCACCTCCTCCTCCAGGGCTTCCTGGAGCTCCCTCAGTGTCACCTCTGCCTCTGCCACGGCCTCCTCTGGCACCGCCTCGGGAAAGGCCTCCACCACCGCCTCCGGAACGGCCTCCAGAACTGCCTCCAGAACTGCCGCTTCAGCCTGGGTATGGGAACCAGTCTTCGGGCAGCCTGGCTCCTGTAACACCCGAGACTTGGGCATAGGTTCCAGGCCTAGAATCCTCCCTTGACCTCTACTTGCCTACCCCTTAGATCTTCCTGGAATCCCCACAACTTCTGCAGGGATCCAAGCCCCCTACATCCCTAATCCCAGCCCCAGCCCTCATCTCTAGCCTTTCATCTGATCCCCTCCGATCAACTTTCCACACTGGAACCAAAGAGTTGATCTTACAACACTAACTCAACTTGACTATGCCCTCCCCTGCTCAGAATTTCTCCAGCCCTTCAGTGCCCTCAGGAGAAGGCCCACCACACCTTGGTGTTTGGTGTCTTTCTGCTGGCCTCTTCAGCCTCCCCTCCCCTCACTCCTCACCCTCCTTTCTCCTGGAACAATTTGGCCTTACTACCCTTCTTTCACATTTAAGAGCAAACCAGCTGGTTCCCACCTCAGAGCTCTTACCCTTGAAACTCTGCTGACCAATGGGTGCTTTTCTTCCCACGGGTGGCCCTTCTCCTTCCCCAGGGCTTCCCCTCCACAGAGTCCCCCGCCACGCACACTCAATGATCTGTGTTAATTTCATGGTAGGGATCATTTCTGACTGAAGTTACTTGCCTCTAGTTTGTTTTCCATCTCTGTCAAGTAAGCTCCAGAGGACTTAGCACAATACAGCACACACTATCTCCAAAGACCTTCCCTTTCCTCTCAGATTCGTTTCTCACTGACCCTCTCCTCTAAAGACTTACTGTGTCCTCTGGTGGGGGCACCGTGGGTTCCAGGCTGGGCTCTTGCACAGGTGGCTCAGGCAATGGCTCGGCCTCCAGTTCCATGGGCATAAAGCCTGGGATCTCATCGTCCCTGGGGAGAGGAAGAGGGCAAGGGGAGGAAGAGCTGGCCTCACCCTAGAGGCTGCTGAGCCCCTGGGTTGGGAGCCAGGACTCCTGAGCCGGGGGTTGGGGGGGCAGGGCAGACTTGAAGCCCCCACATTTGAGAAGGGGGAGGGACAGAGTGAAGGGAACAAATTGCCAGGCTGGTGGGACAGGTCTGCCTCTTGTTAGGGAAAAACCTGCCCTTCACATGGCCTCGGGCCCTTGGGAGCTGGCCTCCCTGCACCTTCTTTGGGACCCTGGGGTCCAGACACCCATGTTCTAGGATCTGTTCATCTCCTCTGTCTCCATGTGGCTTTTGTAGACCTTAGGGCCCCAGGAAGCAAGGGGAACCCTGCCCAGCTCTGGCCACCTCCAAAGAGGTGGTCTTAAGACTGGATGTGGGATCCCAAGACTGTACTCCAGACAGCAGACCTCCCCCTCAGACCCAGACCCTCCTGAGGAAAATGAAATTGCAGTGAAAGTGATGTCCTGTCCAATCCAGCAGTCCTCTTGTAGAAATACATCTCAAGGACCCAGTGATCATGGACACACGCCAAGACCAACCTGCAGCTGTTCTTCCAGCCTGAGTCATGACAGGATGGTTCACTGAGTCCTGAACCACCCAGACAGGGGGACACTTCCCAGCAGGTCAGGACTGTGTCGTAGTTCGTTCATGGTAAGAAATGGCATTGGCAGTACACTGTCCAGTAACAAAATGGATGAGAACAGAGCATGTTCTCCCATCTGGTAAGTGAGTGTGCGTGCGGGAGCCAGGGGCTGTTGCTGATGGTGGCCTTCCTTTTTCTCATCCATATTTTCTAACAGACTTGTGATAAGCAATGTATTATTTGTATAATTAATGTTTCAAAAAGGCTTTGTGGTTATGTGAGTAATTCAATGAGTTTTTGTTCTTTTAAGATTGACTTAAAAGGTCTAAACTTATTTTCTAAGATTCTGAGGTACAATGACTATATACTAGAAATCTCAAAGTGGAAAGTTGGAAAGTTCTGGAAGGCTAAGCCTGTGACTCTGAGGTTTTACAATTGAATCTAAAATTTCAAAATACTTATGGTCTGAGAATTTAAGGTCCTACAGCTGTGGGCTCCTAAAAGTCCTTAGTCTCAGGGCAATAAGGTTCCAAGACTGATCCTGCAATTCTCCTGGATGCCAATGGGCCAGTATATAATAACCCCGAGTGGCCTCCTGGGGCTTCTGGAGGCGGGCGCCCCCAGCCCACCACACCTCTCAGGCTGCACAGGGGAAGCACTTACCTGAGGGCCATGCAGGAGTAGGAGTAGCCCACGAAAGGCAGGTGGACCCCCAGCGGCATGCTTTCCCGCATGTCCGACAGTGTCTCCTATCCAAAAGGAAGACCAGTATGAGGTGACCAGCAGCTGTCAGGGCTGGCCCCCCAGCCTTTCCTAGCCTTGGTTTAAGTGCCCCCTATCTAAAGTGGCCCCTACTAATTTTCTTTTATTACATCCTGCTGTTTCCCTCAGGGCCCTCGCCACAGGATAATTATATAATCATCCAGACTGTAAGTAGATGAGGGCAGGGACCAGGGCTGCCTTGGTCCATGTGTGTCCCCAGCAGGGCCCAGCACAAGCCCCCAGGCTGAGCGAGCACAGGATAGCCTATCCAGCAGCTGAGATGGCTGAAGGCAGTAAGATTCCTCTATGGTGCTTTCCTGCTTCTCACCTCTCAACCTTCCAGATCTCAGCTCAGATAGCCCCTTCCTCCAGGAAGCCCTCTAGTACCTTTCATACTGGATCAGGAGGTCTGCCCCCTGCACCCACCACTGGACTGTGAGTCTAGGTCACGGCTGGGTTCCCAGCACTGGGCCAGCACAAAGCAGGTTCTCTAGGGAAGGAATGACTTTAGGACCCCGGGAAGAGGGCACTCTCCTAACCTTGGTGTTATGGCAGAGGGGTGGAGGGGTATGCTCTGCAGAGCAGGGGTCGCAGGTACCTACCCCGCCCCCGCTCACCATGGCAGTGAGCCTGTCTTCCACCACATCAAAGTTACATGTGTCGGTGGCACCCTCGAAATCTGGTGTAAAAGGGGGCACGCTCTCTCGGAGGCTGTCCCAGTCGAGGCCAAAAAAGAAAGGATGCTTCTGGAAATCGCCTGCTCCATTCCGGCCCAGGCGAGTCTCAGGGGGACACAGCAGCTGCTGGATGAGGTCACGAGCCTCCTCAGGGACCCCTGCGACCGCTATTGGTAGAGACAAGTGCTCCTACTCAGAGAGAGAGGAAAAGAGGGGATGTTACCTGGGAGCATGTGCGGAGAGAGATCAGGGGCTCCTCGGACTATACTCACCTGGTAGTGCACGATCTTGCCGTAGGTCTCGGCTGTGGAGTCGGCATAGAAGGGCGTCTGCCCGTAGAACATTTCATAGGCGAACACGCCCAGCGCCCACCAGTCACACTCGGGCCCATAGCTGTCAGTCCCGGGCCCACCACCCACGGCCTGCAGGATCTCAGGAGACAGGTAGTCCGGGGTGCCCACAGCCACCAGCGACCGCACCTGAGCCAACAGGACAAGAGCTGAGCTTGGCCCCGCCCCTTCTAGCTCTGGCTCCGCCCACTCCTAACCGTGACCCTAGAGTTTAGACCCTCCTTTTGCCTGTTCTAACCCTGAGCCACAGGGTCGCCTCCTTTCCCCTCCAAATCTAGTCCTGCCCTCACCCTAACTGCCTGCACGACTCAGCCCTGCCCCTACACTATGCGCCTCCCGTTCCCGCTCCTGACCCCATCCCTCATTGGCGGGTGCGCGGCTCACCGTCCCATCCGCCCGCAACTTGAGGCAGGAACCGAAGTCCGCTAAGCGGATGTGGCCGCAGCGGTCCAGGAGGATGTTGTCCGGTTTGATGTCCCTGCAAGGAGGGAAGGAGGAAGGGGAGGGGGATAAGTAAGCCTCTATCTGGCCATCTCACAAGACTCCACCCCTCTAGGCAGCACCCCCTGGGCCCCACCCTCTTAAGGTCCAAGCTCTCCAATTCCCGCCCATCGGGCCCCGCCCCTCAGCCCCTGCAGAGCCCACCTGTGCACGTAGCCCAGCCGGTGCACCGAGTCTATGGCCATGACAATCTCGGCCAGGTAGAAGCGCGCCATCTCAGCCGGGATCCGCTCCCCAAACTTGCTCAGCAGCGTTAGCAGGTCCCCGCCCACATAGTACTCCATGACCAGGTACTGGGAGGGGCCGTGTCATGGGGGGGTCGGTACCCCGCCTATGCGCCGATCGCTGACAGCCCGGGACAGACTCCCAGAGAAGCCCCATCCCTGGGCAGAGACCCTGCAGCTCCAGCCCCAAGAGATCTCCCAGGCCAAATCAGAGACACCCCACCACCACCACCAAAAGGAAACCCTCGTTCTCCCAGGATGACACTGGACGGAGATTCACTTCCCCCGAAACAGTCAGGGAAAAAGAGAACCCGGAGACCTCCCAATGTCCAGAGTATGGAGCCCAGTGGCCCCCACATAGACTCAAGAGACTGTCTCATTCCAGGTGGTGCCCCGAATGAGCCTGGGAAGAGGGTGGTGAGGGACATCTCCCATCTCGAAAAAGGCCAGTTCCTACAACATACAGAGACTCCCGCACGCATTGCGTTTCAGCCGTGCATTTCGAGGCGGCTCTCCAATCTTAGAACTTCCTCGCCCCACCCCCACCTCGATAAATGACAGCCTCAGTGGTGGGGTTAGTCCTCTAGTTGTTCGGCCTGGGGCTCACCAGGTAGTTCTCGTCCTGGAAGGCGAAATGCAGCTGCGTGATCCAGCGCTGGTCCCCGTTCACCAACACATCCCTCTCTTCACGGAAGCATGACACCTGCGGGGCACCATGAGGGGCTGGAGCGGATTGGGGGTGGGGGTCCTCAGCACCCTGCACACCCAACCCGGCCCTCACCTCGCCTCTCTTCAGCATGTCCCACTTATTCATGATCTTCATGGCATACACCTGGCCTGTCTGCTTCATCTTCACCACCGCTACCTGAAGGCCGAAACGGTAATTGGGTAGAGTTGGCGAGGAAACACCAGGACCCGCCCAGATTGGACACCACCCCAAACCCTGCCCAGGCGTGGCCCCGCCCCTACTCGGCACACCACGCCTATTGGACCCAAGCCCCTCCTTACGTTCTAAACTCAGTCATTCATCAAGTTATAAGGCCCCGCCCCGAACTTCTCTCTTCTGTCCCAAGGAGCTGCTCCAGGCTCACCTCACTGAACGCCCCGCGTCCGATCACCTTCAGAATCTCAAAGTCATCCCTCTGCAATCGGGCCTCCTTAAGCCTCGCCGCGATGGGCTCCACTGAGGGCAGGGGGAGATGAGAACCGAGAATCACAGGGACCAACACTGGAGACCAAGAGCAAGTCCCACCCTTCGTCCCTGAGTTTCCTTGTCCCTATCCCTCCCCTTGGGACTGTCTGCCTAAAGTCTTCACATAAACGTGTGAGGTCTGGGGGACTCAAAACTGCCCTCGTACGGAGAGAGGTGGGTACGGAGGGCCTGGGAACCCCTTTCTGGGACAGGACATTGGACCAGAGGGCTCTAGGGGGTGCAGGATGGACAGGGTAAGGTAACAAGTCTGCCGAAGGGAGGTCCTGAAGAACAGGGAGGCGGGGGCGGGGGCAGTATTTTAAAAAAAAAAAAAAAAAAACAAAGAAGAAAAAAGGCCCTGTTCTTAGAGCTCCCTGGGCTTCAGGTCCCTACTCCCACTTGGGGTGATGGTGTAAGTAGGCTACCTGGCCCACCCCCAGGGCTGTCATTCAGTCTGCCTTGGGTTATGGCCCAGAGCCTGCAGTTTAATCCAGCACCTCGAGGTTCAGATGCAGGTGTCTCCTGGACCACACTGGGAAACCCCGAGTTTGGAGCTGGGGCCCAGGCAAGGAAAGGGAGAGGGAGACAAAAACAGCCGGGACCCGCATCATGGCTCCAGTGCTGCAGGCCTGTCAAGTGTGCTATTTCTGGGCTCTCAACTCCAGGAAGAGGCTTTATTACTACCCCTTATCTACAGATGGGGAACCAAGGCTCAGACAGGTGAAGCCCTCTGCCCAATGTCCTACGGCTAGCAGTGTTACAGAGGGCAGTTTGGGAGGGGGACGGCAGGGGGTAGAGGCAAGAGACTCAGGGGTGGGGAAGAGGGAGGCCTGGACTCCCAGGGGTGGAAGCTGGGAGCCTCAGAGGCAGGAGGGAGAGAGGGATGGATGCAATTAAGAACAAGGGACGATATAGTGGGTTATAGAGAGGGTTTATGGTTTGGGGAGACAGGGCCTGCAGGGAAGCAGCAGCCAGGGCCCAGGATGGGGAGGGAGGAGAGAGCCAAGACATTGAGCCCTTTTAAGGCAGCAGGAACCCAGGCCCCCTCCCCCACCCCGGCAGCAGGACAGGGGAGGGGCCCCAGGATGCTGCTCGGGCCACAAAAGGAGTGCTCCTTACGGGAGTGCTAGGCTCCCGCCCCGGCCTCAGGTCTCAGTTTATCCTGCCAGCCCAACTCCATCCTCTGCAAAAGGGGGGCTGAGAGAGTTACTAATAGCTGGGGGGATGTGGGGAGAAGGTTATTCTAGAGGCCAAGTGGTCTAGCCCTTGGCCTCCACCTTCACATCTGCAAAATGGGAAGAGGGAGAAGAGCAGGGCCTAGGGCAGAAAGAGATGGACACAAGAAAAAAGGGAGTGGGAGAAGGCAGAGAGACAGGAAACAGGGATGGGGACAGGGACACACAGAGCCCCGGGACTAAGAGCAAGCCGCTGAGGGACAGACCAGTGGAGGGACAGAGTAGCTGATGTTATAGAGGGAAGCCTGAGTAAGCCTCAGTCCTGGGCAGGGGAGGGGAGGAGGGTAGAGAAAGTAGGAGGCTGAGGCTGAAACATCTTCCCTCTAGACTTATCTCCAAGGGAAGACTTGACCAGAAGGGACTTTGGGTGGATGGGGGCACACGGAACCTACAGAGAAAGTGGGCACACACAGAAAAACCCTAAATTGTTCCACCTCCAGCCAGGGGTGGACGGGGTGCTGGGTGGCGCCTGCCTGCAGAGCTGGTTCTCCCCCAAGCCCTGCCTGAGTCACCGCGCCCTTCCAGTGCCTGGGCACCTGTTGGGGCAGCTGGAGAGGCTGGCGCCGAACACCTGCCCATCGGCCGCGCCCCTGGCAGCTGCCCCATGCTGTCCCTTCTGTTTGCCCCTGTGCTCTGGGAAACTGAGAGCAGTGGAGAGCCATAGGACCCGTTTGGGTGGGCGCTGTCCTAGAAGACAGGGGTCCCCAGCATGTCCCTAGGTCTAGACTCAGGAAGGGAGTGGAGGGGGACCACGAGAGGCTGTGCCCAGTCCAGCTTACTGTGGTTCCCAATCATGGCTGCCCTGGCCTCTGCTGACCCCACTCTACCCTGCCCGGGTGGCAAAGGGGTAGGAACACACCACCCCAAGACCCAGGTCTAAATTCGGGCCCCCTGAATGGGAGGCTCTCCCCATGCCCAATCCTGCCCCCAACCACCAGCCCCACCTCCTCCCTCTGCCCTGCACCCACCCTCAAATCTGAGGGGACCCATGCAGGTAGTAGTCACTCACCCCACTGCAAGAAGTCGGCCACATACTTGTCCTGGGCCAGGTCGGAGGCATCCAGCTCCTGGTGGACGCCCAGGAGAAGGTCGAGCAGGGGCTCCAGCCCCAGGAAGCCGGGGTCCAGCACCAGCTGCTGGAGCCGCCTCAGCCGCACCTCGGCTGACATGTTGGGCAGGCAGCACCATGGCCCCCTCCCCGGGCCAGGGGCTCGGGGTCCTCCCGTCACAGGGCCTGGAAGGCCCTGTCCAGGCCCTGGGGCCCTGACTGCATGCCTGCCTGTCTCTCGCTGTCCCCTGGGCCTCTCTGGCCACTTCTCTCTGCTGGCTGCTAAGGCCTCCTCCCCTTCTCCCCACCCCTCGGTCCAGCCCCCTCCAGCTCCCAGCCTTAACCCCTCACTGGCCAGGCACACCCCCCAACTCCCTCCTTCCAAGGCCCCTCGGAATGCTTCAGTGAGAGATGGGGGGGAGGTGGAGAATCTCAACTCTCAAACTACACCCCCCTCCCCCCGCCACTGAGAAGGCGGAGCACAGAGGAAGCTACAGGTGTGACAGATGCCAAAGATGCCCTCCCATTCCCCAGAGGGGACCAATTGAGGTTCATAGCGATCTGGTAACACCCCTCCCAAGCTCTGGAGTGGGGAGGGGAGAAAAAGGGGTGAGGCTCAGGAAGGGGGGGGCCGGAGGCCAGGGCAGCTTTGTGGGTGACTCAGCCAAGGATTCAGACTTTGGGACAGTTTAAATTTAGCCCTCAGGCCCTCTGCTTTACTTTTTTTTTTTTTTTTGGCAGGAGGTGGGGAAGGGGTGATGAGACAATCAGGAAGGGAGGCCCTCAAGAGCCAGGACCAGGGGTGATCCACTGGCCAAAGCCTGGGGGAGGCAAAGGAGCCCCCAAAATAGCTCCTTGGACCCTGGCCGCTCAGCCACATTCCTGCCCAGGCTAGGATTAGAAACAGAAACATTTCGGGGGGTGGAGGGCGGAGCGGGAAGACACCACTCCCTGCGGCTCCAGAGAGCCAGCCAAGAGGGATTTTCGTTCTTTCCCGGGTGGATGGTTCTCCCAAAGGAAACCATGGTCTCTAGCTGGCCCTGGAGGCCTGGGCCCGGCTGTGCGCTCAAGGGAGCTGGCTCTGGGCACCTCTGGAGCTGTCTGGGGTAGGCTCCTTCAGTATCTGACTTGGACACGTTGAAACAACTTTTGAAAACTCCTACTGAGGGGGCCCTGGTGGCTCTCTTCCTTGAAAGTTTGTGGGGCAAGGGATGATCTTTTCCAACTGAAGGGCCTGTCCTGGGCTGGGCAGCGGCAGATCCACCAGCTGTGTGCCTCCTGTGTGCCCCTCCTCTGGCCTTCAGTGTTTCCTGCCATCAAGAGGGCACTGGGGGGAGGCAGGGCCTGGCTGTTCCTTGAGACAAAGTGGATTGATTCTAGGACTACAGAGAAACCACACACACACTTCTTCCCCACCTCCTCAGAAGGGAACAGACGCTGTGAAAACAGGGTACTTTAGTATAAATAAGAGGTCCTGGGGGACAGGGAGGACCCCAAAGGGCTTCCATAATTTAACACTCGTCAAAAGCACAAACAACAGCAAGGGCGGGGTGGGGACCAGGGGAGGAGTGGGCCACCTCCTGCTCCGCCCACGGGACCGAGGGGCACACTGCAGAGCTGGGGCTCTGGTGGGTGGGGAGTTTCTCCCCCTAGGAGTGACCAGTCACATGCTGGGGACAGGGATGAGGTGAACACTGATGTTTCAGAGGAAGGGGTCATTGTACTTGGCAGTGGGTGGGGACAAGGCTGAGGCCAGAAGGGGCCCCTACATCTCCCCTGTGTCTGGGCCAGTCTGAGGGATCCTCTGACCCCCAAATTTGTGCAGGGTGGGGGACCAGAGCAGTCCATCTATCACGGTTAGTCTTGTTAATACGTTGATCCATGAGGTCAGCGGGGAGGGTTGTGGCTAGGAGGCTGGGGACATGGGGTTAGGGATCCTGACATCCATGGCTTCACACCACTGTGCCGCTCGGGGAGTTGCCTGGTTGGGAGGAGATACCCTGGGGAAGATGAGAGGGGAGACAGAAGGGAGTTAGAGACCACGTGGGGCTCTCACCAGTCCCATGGGGAGGCAACCAGCCAGGTCAGAGTTCCCTCAGACTGCTGCCCCCCTGACTTTGCCCTTCAGTCCACCCCAGACCCCCCCAGACAGAGGTCGCTGCTCTAGGCTCAGGAACTTACATCTTGGCTAGCTTCCCTGTCCCAGCAGGCGGCACTTTTATACAATAATTAAAGTCCTCGGGTGATCCTGAGCAGAGAGGACGGGGTGGAGGTGGGGGGGGGGGAACTGGGGTCCCCTTCTGACTGGGGAGATTCTGAGATTCTAAAGGGGAATGTCTTAGGGACAGTCCTACCT
Source organism: Camelus ferus (assembly GCF_009834535.1). Taxonomy (NCBI): domain Eukaryota; kingdom Metazoa; phylum Chordata; class Mammalia; order Artiodactyla; family Camelidae; genus Camelus; species Camelus ferus. Next base: position 15,381,635 of record NC_045704.1, on the reverse strand, counting down.
CTACCACTGACTTGCTGGGTGACCTGGGCCAACTTCCTTCCCCTGTCTGGGCCTCGGTCTCCTCGTCTGTGAACTAGGGAGATAAAGGGATCTCTTTCAGAACTCACCAGAGTTCCCAAATTCCAATGCCCCTGCCTCTGAGACTGTGCTTTAAGTTCTAGGGATTCCAGACCCTACAATTCCAAAACTGCTCTTTCAGGGAACCAAGGCACAGTCCTCAGATCTAGCATCCTGGGCCCCTGAGTTCAAACCCTGAAGAGGCACCTGAGACCATAGCTCTGAAGTTACAAGGCACCAAGCCCATAGTTCATCTACTGGGACCTTTCTGAACCCCACAGCCACCCCAGGAGATGGGCACATACACCCACCACCCATTCAAGCCTCCCCATATCCTCAGAGGTGACAAAGGTCAGAGAAAGGCAGAGACTTGCCCTAGGTCACCCAGGGAGCAGAAATACAGGACTGGACCCTGAGCCTGGGAGTCCACAGCCCAGGCCTCCAGCAGTGGGCTGGGATCCCAAGAGTCAGACCTAGGTGGGAAACCGGGCCCACAGGCTCAATCTTGCCCATAGAGCTTGACTGACAGTGTTAAAAAATAAAAAGTTCACCATTTAAAAATCGTATTTTCCACAAAATTAGATTTGGCTTTGAGTGACAGCAGTAAGACCTAGCCATGCTGCGCCCACTGGCTGCCTTCTGATCGCTCGCCCTGGCCTCCACCACTCCGACGTCTCAACACCCAACCCACTCTCTGCTGACTGCTGCTTACCAAGGGTTCTAGAAGTCATTCTTAAGATCTGGGAAGTCTTGTTCTGGGACACTAACATTTCCATGGCTTCCCCTCATCCTACAGGGTTAGAGGCTCTGACACTAACAAACCCCTCTGCCAACGCCCGCCTCTGCCTGGGCCTGGGGTGGGCCAGTGTGGGCTGACTCACCGCCTTGCCCGGCCGGGCCCAAGTGCAGATGAGGCCCTCCTGGCAGGCGGTGATGATGCAGTCCTCCAGGAAGAGGAGGACCGTCAGCCGCTCCTGGGCGATCTTCTTGCACACCAGCGGCTCGAGCAGCGGCACCTCATGGATGCGCGGGCACAGCGCGGTGCCCAGCACCTTGGCGGGGTCCAGCCGGCTGCGGGGGGCGGGGCCGCTGGGCTTGTCCCCACTGCTCCCACTGCCGCCCCCGCCCCGGCTGATGTTGCCCAGGCTATGGTAGCGCTTGTGCTCTTTCTCGGCCCCCCGGTCCCGCCGCTCCTGCAGCGTGAGCGTGGCAAAGCGGCCGATGCTGAAGGGCGTGCCTGGCTCCGCTGCCGCGCCTGGGCCACCCGCCTTGCCGCTGCCCGCTGGGTGTGGAAGGCTGTTGGAGCGGGACAGTGAGCGGGGCAGGGGCCCGGTGCCCGGCTCACCACCCCGCGAGCTGCTGCTGGCCGGCGGTGTGGTGCCAGGCGTGCCGGGGAGGGTGCGGGTGCGGGCCAGGGGAGGGTGGGGGTAAAGCACGTCTTCTGTGAGGTCCCACAGGCAGAACTGCGTGTCCTGGCCGGCCGAGCCGAAGCGGTAGGTGATGGAACTGGCCTTGGGCAGTGGGGAGAGCTGGGCTCCCCCGCCCGAGCCTGTGCCTGCGGCCTCTGGCTCCTCCTCCTCCTCGCCGCCGCTCCGTTCCCCGTCGCCACTGGTTGCTGCCGCTTCCTCCGCCCTCGTGGTGTAGGGGTCGAAGGCCACAGCATTGACCCAGGACTTGTGGCCGTGGCCTCGGGCCACCACGCGGCCCTCGGTGAAGGACCACACGGTGACCAGGTCATCCTCCCCACCGGTCACGACATAGCGGCCATCAGGGCTCCAGCACACACAGAGCAGGCCCCCAAAGTAGCTCTTCATGAGCCCCCGCAGGAGCATGGAGTCGAAGTGGAAGACGCGCAGGCAGCCGTCCTGGCTGACGCAGGCCAGGTGCCGGCCGTCGGGCGAGAAGGCGAACTCGTTGAGGGGCCCTTCGCCCACCGCCCACTTGGCCAGCGGGTTGCGGGGTGCCTTGCTCTTGGCGGCATAGACGGCGAAGCCCTCACCCTGCTTCAGGAGGCTGTACTGGGGCGGCGCCGAGGCACACGGGTGGCAGACGTTGTACAGGTACAGATGGCCACTGGCGTGGGAGGCCAGGAACAGGCTCTCTGACTCGGGTAGCCACTTTAGATATGTCACCTTGGTTTTGTCGATAAGCCGCTGCAAGAGAGACAGCAAGGGTTGGGGGAAGGCAATCCTCCCCTGGCTGACCTCCTCCCCAGCCCCAAGGAAGGGATCTTTGTCTATTCCGGTCACTGTTCTAGCCCCAGAGCACAGAGCTGTGCACGCAGGAGGCACCTGGAAGTACTTCCCCAACACATGAATGACAACCCCATCCTGTCAGCTGCACAGCTTTGCTCCTTTTTTCCCTCACAACTCACATCCAATCCTGCAAGAAATCTTGTGGGCTCCATCTTCAAAATCTGTCCAGAACTTGGCCTCTTCTCAGCCCCCCACTCCACCCCCAACTCCAACACCCTGGACTCAGCTGTCATCAAGCCTGCAATGGCCTAACTGGCCTCCAGGCCACCACTGCCCAGGTCTCTTCTCTACCCAATTGCCAGAAAGATGCCATTAACACGTAAGTCAGCACCCTGCACGCTCTCCCCGACACTCGACACCAGGGAAGCCTTTCTCCAGCACGACTCTGAACAGAACCAAGCCCTTAGGCATCCATTGTCTGTAACAAATTAATTTCTTTCCCAGGTGTCTAAGTTGCTTTCCGTTCTCCATTCTCAGGAGAATTTAGAGAATAAGCAAACTGTGTCTGTGTTCTATGGCTCTGATGAACCCCAGTGGTAAGAGGCTCTAAAAGCCAGTCTTTTCCATGACCTTCCAGACCCTACGTGACCTGGACCCTCCCAATTATTTCCCAGAACTCATCTACTTCCCTCACCCTCAATGCTGCTGAGGCCACATGGCCTTTTTGTTGTCTTACATCAGGCTTTTGTCTTTGCTGTTCCCTCTACTGAGAATGTCCTTCTCCCTAATAACCCGTATTGCCTCCTTCTGGTCTTTATTTCCACTTCCTTCCAGTGAGCCCTTTCCCAACCACCCTATTTAAACCTCACCGAGCACTCCCCACTCCCCTTCCTTCTGGACCTTTCTCCATGGCACCTGGGCACACGGCATGCTTAGTTATTTGATAACTATGTCTCCCCTAGCTAGAGGAAAGCCCCACAAAGGCAGGACCCTGTGTCAGTTTTGTTTACCAAGATGTAATATTCCCAGGGATTAGAACACTGGCAAAGAACAAATTTTGGATAAATATCTTGTGAATGGATGAATGCATTTTTAATCCATTCAGTTTCACTCACTCCCCTCTGCCACTCATACATTCTGTGTATCTAGAACACCTTCTCTGAACAGAGAGCAAGAGACAGAGAACAAGCGTAGTCCTGGACACAGATAAGGTCCTTCACTGGCATTTCCCCTTGTGCCAGGTCCACCTAGGACTGAGCAACCTCCATGTATGATTTTACAACAGTCCTGGGAGGTAGGGATGAAAAACCCATTTTGCAGAAAAGGAAAACTGAGGCTAAGGGAGGAATAGTCACCTTCTCAATGCCACACAGTGAGTAAATGGTGCAGCAAGGATTTGTATCCAATGCCCACAGGGCCCAGAATTTGAAGAACAAGGGCTCTGGCTTCAAACAAGTCCCAAACAAGGTCTAACCTCAGTTCTCTAACCTACAAAATGGGCATCACAATCCCTAACCCACTGGTTGACGGAAACTCCAGTAGTGTGTCCCGCACAGGGCTAACACAGCACGGGGCCTCGTTACTAGCTGTCATCACAGTAGCTGCTATCTGTCACACCGTACCACATATCTATCAGTCCATCCCACACCTCACCCTCATTCTGCCCCTCTCAGGCCTACACTACTCCCCCGGTAGCTGCAGTCTCACGGCAAACAGGTGGGTGGGAAAGGGCAGCAGCTCTGGGTGCTGGGCCCCCAAATCACCTCCTCATTGAATAGCTTGCTGGTGTCCTTCTTGATGAGATCCAGGTACTGCACCTGACCAGCTGAGAATCCCACCAGCAGGGAGATGGTCTCTGTGGCAGCAGTGAACTGGTTGAAGTCGTGGCAGGTGGGCTGGGTGCCCTTATAAATCCTCTTGTCAATTGGCTTGTTGAGGTCAATGGACTTGAGTGGTGGGAGAAAAGGAGTTAATAGTGTCTACCACTGAGAGGAAGGAAGAGGGTTGTTGAGGTTGGGGGAAAACCACTAAAAGGAAGCAGGGTTAAATCCCTGAGGGAAGTGGGTAGGTGGATGGGTGAGTGGGCTGGGGGAAGGGGCAACCACAGACAGGAATGAGGACCCAAATCAAAGACAGAGGGTAAAAACAGGCAGGAAGGTCCCCGCCCTGCCCCCCTGCCATCACATGAGATCACAGTGCCTCCTCCCTAAAGTTGGAACCCCCCAACTTCAGGGAGACCCTTGCCCACAGTATCAGGGTCCACAGTCCCCATAGTCCCTGAGCTCCAATTCTTTTCTAGTCCTCCAAAAATTCAGCAACTCTCTTGGGTCTTAGCACCACAATAGTCCAAGCCCCCCAAAACTCAGAATCACCCAATCCCCAGAAATCTAAACCTCGTCCAGGGATTCTCTTCACTCTGGAGTCCCTAAATCTCAGGATCTCCATCACACTTCAGGGACATAGTAAACCTCACAGTGCCCCACATTTTAGATGACTTTATCACTTCTACGCTCTCAGGATCCCATCCTCACTTCTGGCGACCACCATAAACTCCAAAGGTCTCATGTACTCTGGGACCTAAACCACTTTGGAGACACCCATCACACCTGAGGATGTCCCTTCTGGGCTTTCATTATCTCCAGATCTCCCATCAGCTCAGAGATTCTCATTTCCTCCAGGACCCCATTACCTCCAGGACCCCAGTTTCCTCCAGGATTCCATTCACCTTTAAGCCCCCCATCGCCTCCAGAATCCTCATCATCTCTGGGCTCCCCAAGTTCCTCCAGTGCCCCCAGACTGCAATACCTCTGGGTTCTCCATCCCTTCTGAGTCTGCATTACCTCAGAATTTCCTATCAGCTGCAAAATGCCTGCCAGCCAGAACCCTGGAGGACTCATACCATCTCAGATTCCCCATCAGCTCCAGAATACTCCATGCATAACCTGGAGATCTCGCATGATCTCAAGGTTTCCCATCACCTCCAGGATGGCCAGCACCCAGGGGCCCTCCCATTACCTTTTAGAATCCTGCCTTACCTCGAAGAACCCTTTTCCCCTAGGGCGTCCATCACATCAAGAATGCCTATCTCAGGGCTCCCTACATTTGGGGAACCTTATCACTTCTGGATCACCTCAGGTATCCCTATCGTCTCAGCCAGCACTCAGTCCCCACGATGCAGGCCGCTCACCCGTTGGCTCCCGCGGCGACAGCAGCCCGGGTAGAAATAGAGCTCGCGGCCCAAGTTGAAGCAGACGCGGTCTCCTCCAGCGCCCAGGCCCGCGGGCGTGGCGGGAGGCTCTCCGGCCGCGGCGCCGTCGGGCTCCCCGAGGCGCACGAGGCTGAGGCGCACGGCCGGTAGCGCGGGCCCGGGCCCGGGGCCTGCGGGCGGAGGGGACGACGCGGGGCCCGAGGCACCAGGGCCGGAGGCGGAGGCAGGGCCGGGCGGGGGCTGCGGTGGCTGGGGCGGCGCCGGGGTCTGGGCGGAGGCCGGACCCGACCTGCGAGCAGCGCCGTCGCCGGGGAGCAGCTTGTAGAAGCCCTCGCGGGTGCGGAACTGCGACTTGATCTCCGCACAATCCCCCATGCCGGCGCCGGGGCCCGAGCCGCCCTCCGAGCCGCCCGCCGCCATCTTGGGCGCCCCCCGGGGCCCCGCCGCTGCCGGACCGCCGCCCGCTGCCGGGCCCCCTGCCGGAAGCCGTGCGTCCGCACCGGAAGAGGTGGAGTCGTCGTCCGGGCAACGCCCCTTCGATTGGCAACAGGGTAGGGAGGCGGGACACGAGCTCAGGCCGTCGCTTGGGTAACGGTTGGGGGCTGGGCGAAACGTGGGAGTGGCCTTCGCGCCAGCGACCGACGTGTGGTTGGCTGCGGGGACGAGGCCACAGGGGAAAGGGGCGTGGCCATCAAATAAGCACAAGTCCCTAGCAACGGCGCCATGGGAACCGTTTGCCTAGCAACGGTAGGACCCTCAAGAGAAGGCCTTATCCATACCCTGGCCTTCCTGTGACGTCACAAGTGACTCCAGGTGACCCTAGTGTCTCCTGAAGATTCCCAATAGACACCAGACTGACCTCCAGTGTTTCCCACTGACATTTTCAAGTCTCTTAACTGGCCACAGTGAGAGCATTGGTGGTTCAATGGTAGAATTCTCTAACTGGCTACAGTGTCTCCAACCATTCCTCTTCACCCTTGAGGATCCACCAAATCCCGTTGATCTCCAATGTCTCCATAAAACTCAAAGGACTTCATCTGACCCACAACTAATTAACACTAAACATGTCCACATTTCCCACCAGCCTCCTGTATATCTCCATGATTTCACTAGCTTCAACAATCTCACTTGGTCCTCCAACACTCATCAAAATTTTATTGATCCCTGCAATGCCCTCAGTGTCCTAATGATCCAGTAGTAACCCCAAAACTCTTTCTGATCTCAGCAGCCCCCTGAGGAGCAGTGGGGCTGTCACTTCTCCTGAAGCCACCCTGCCCTCATCACAGATCTTCCCTTGACCCACTTATTCAGTCACCTCCCAGATTTGTCACCAGAATGTCCCAGAAGCATTTCACACTCAACAAGTCTTGTGATGAAATTGACATCTTACTCCAAATCCTGCCCCTCTTCTCTATCCCCATCTTAGGGTCAGCACTGCCATCCCCTCCAGTCACCCAGGCTGCAGACCTCGGTGTCTCCCTAGATTTCTGCCACTTTCCTTCACTCTCTGATTCCAGTCCCCAAGTCTTTTGCATTCTGTCACTTAAACTCGTCTTTTCCAGTCCATTCCTCTGCACATCCTGGTCTAAACTCCTCTTCTCCTGCTTAGGCCCTTCCTTCATCAGTTTTGTCTCTGCTCTTCCAGATCCTGTTTCACCCCTCTGTCTACCCTCCACTTGGCATCTAGAGAAATCTTTCTAAAGCATGGATACATGTTCAGGGCACGAATACAATCTGTGGCCTCACAAGTGTTCTCAGGACAAAGTTAAGCCCTGAGTAATCTGCTCCTGCCAACTTCCCTTTCCAGCCTCATCTCTCACCACTGACTCCTCACACCATGTCCCCAAAGTGAGGTTTGAGAATCTACCCCAACACATCACTCTCTCTTGCCCTTGGGCACTCTCCCTTTGCACATCCTGTTCCCTCTAATTGGAATACCTTTTCCACTCTTCCATTTCTTTTACAAGCTATCTCAGGAGCTCTGCCAGTCCTTTGGGCTCCTTCATCTGTGTCTCCTGTGGAGTATGAGCCCCAGGAAAGCAGATCTGGGGCCACTTGGTCACCTCTGTGTCCCCAGCACAGGGCTGGGCAGACAGGAGGCACTTCAATAGTTGTTTGCTGGCCAGATGAATAAAAAAATGAACAGATGGAAGAGACTATGCTGGGCAACATCTGTGTTCCCAGCCAAGTGCCGCAGTCCTGATTTAGAAGCCATGTCAACAAATGAAGTGAAGAAATGAGTGATCCTGCTGGAATGCCCTGGGGAAATTTTATTTAGAGCAGCTGTCTTCCTCTTCTACCCCTGTCCTCTAGGGGCAGAAAACAAACCAACAGTGAAAAAACAAAACTATGTTTAAGGGAAAACCTGCTATCTACCTGCTTGAGGAAGGGGGCTATGGAGCTTCAGTCATCCTGGTCCTCGTCCTCATCTTCATCCTCATCCTCCTCCTCTTCCTCCGAGGCTGCCAACACTTGCTCTTGGGCAGCCTTGAGGGCCTGCTCCTCCTCCACTGTAGGGTCACTCATCTCCATGATCTCTGGGCCGCTGGGGTACTCTTGCTGAATAGGGGCTGGCAGGGGCGGGTTGAAGTTCTCAGGACTGTACTTGTGGCCCCAGCCGATGTAGATGTTCTCAAACTTCCTGGAGGGGCAGAGAGATGCTGGAAAATCCTCCCCCAAAGACCCCAGCCTAGACTTTTTTTAAAGGTGGGCCCCAGCATGGGCATAGCATGACTGCAAAGTTGGGGGTGGTAGAGTGAAATGTGCCCACCAGGTTTCTCTATTCATTTGTTTTTTCAATATCTGCCGAGCATCTGCTAAGGGCAAGGTCGCGTCTAGAGCTGCACTGACAGCACATGGAGCTGTAGAGCTCTTGAAATCTGGCTAGCGAGATTGGAGAACTCAACTTCTGATTTTATTCAGTTTTCAAATTTCACTTGTGATTTCTTCTTTGACCCATTGATTATTTAGGAGTATGTTGTTTAATTTTTACATACCTGGGAATTTCCAAAATTTCCTTGTTATTATTGGTTTCTAATTTCATTCCAGTGTGGTCAGAGAAGATATTTTGTATGAGCAATCCTTAAAAATTGATTGAGACTCATTTTATGGCTGAGCATTCGGGCTGTCCTGGAGATACTCCATGTGCTCTTGAAAAGAATGTGTTGGATGGAACGGATTTTATTTAATTTTAATTAATTTAAACAATAAAACTGATACTTCACTTATTGGAAAACATCTAAGTATCTCTGAATACATGGACAACCTGAATACATGAATCTACTTTTTCAACTGTAAATGTTGTAAAATCTGAATACAAGTCAAGCATTTCTGATGAAAATTTAGCACCCAAATTGAGATGTGCTATAAGTGTAAAATAAACTTCACCCCAGATTCCAAAGACTCATGAAAAAGAAAAGTAAATTAGCTTGTTAATAATTTTTACATTATTGTTTTCCTGAGAATATTTAGGATAGTTGGGGTTAAATAAAATATATTATTAAATGAATTTTGCCTGTTTAATTTTATTTCTTGAATGTGGCTACTAGAAAATTTTAAATGACATATGTGGCTTGTATTTTATTTACATTGGCCAGCACTTGTCTAGAAGTAAGCACCTAGCAGTGAATAGATTAGACAAGAATTCCTGCCGTGGTGCCTACATTCTAGAGGAGAAAAGGACAGAATTGGTTGGGTCCTAGCCCCACCAACTGACCTCTCCCCGGAATTTTAAGGGGAGAAGGAAAGAGGCGTAAATGGGAGGAAAGGGAGGGGACTGAGAGACAGGGAGAGTGGCAGAGCCAAGGGGAGAGAGAGAGAGAGAAGGATGGAGAGCCCACCATGGGGAGTAGTTTGGATCTGACCTTATTCTCCCAGCCTTGCTACTCCCTAGAGAATCGTTTCCCTCCAGGCCTTCCTTGGAGCCTTCAAACACACTGCTTCCTTGGAAGCCCCCGACCTCTGTCTGCCCTGGTTCCTGGGAGGTTGCACTTGCTAGGAAGGGAGAATCTTGGGCTCCAATCCAGACCAACCCGACTGGAATCTGTGCTTTAACCAGACCCCCCGGTGAGTCCTACTCACTCACAGTTTGGGAAGTTCTGGCCTAGAATGTCCTTCTGCCTAGTTACTTCTCCCCATTTATTTATTTTTATTTTATTTTGTTTATTTTTAAATTGAAGTATAGTTGATTTACAATGTTGTGTTAGTTTCAGGTGCACAGCATAGTGATTTAGTTATATATATATATATATATATATATATATATATATATATATATATATATAGTCTTTTTCATATTCTCTTTCATTATAGGTTATTACAAGCTATTGAAGATAGTTCCCTGTGCCAGACAGTAAAACCCCAGTTACTTCTTTCTTTCCCCAAAGATTTCAGTTCAAGGCTGTTTTTCCCAGGAATCCTTCCTCCATCCCCTTAAGATCTGACTGTGGCCAGAAGAAGGGCGTTGGCAAAAGCAAGCATGCCTCTCCATGCTTCTGGAGGTTAAAAAAACAATTGCCAAGAATATGGTTAAATTATCAAGATGATGTGAAATCCCACCCTGGCTGTGAATTGTAGTAGGGAACACAGTGCAAAGTGTGAGCGGAAAGGAAAAGCTATGAACAGCTGTCATGCCATCTGGCGGACAGAGCTGGTAAGTGCATGCCCCACTGCAGCAGGCTGCGCTCTCCGGTGGCTAGGCAGACAGGCTGGGAGGTGCCTGGTGGGAGGCTGAGGGACTTGTTTGGAGTTTGGAGCTGAGGGTGGGAGGATGTGGGCGTGACTTTGGCCTGCCAATCTTTTGAGAACAACTGGTGGAAGATCCTGGTGGGGAAGATTTCTGCCCGCAGAAGACTCTTCAAATTGGAAGAAATGTCCAGGGGAAGGAGTCAGCTTCCCCAGAGATAAGACTCTGCCCTGTCAGGACCACCCAAAAGGGGACATCTCAGTCCTGTCTGGCTCCATGACTCATATAGCAGGAAAGCCTGGGCCTAGGGATCATATAGCCAAGTTTGAATCCTGCACATGCTGTGTGTCCCTGAGTCAGTTCCTTCCCCTTTCTGATCCTCCATTCTTTCATCCAAGGGTCTCACACACTTTTTTTAAAATAGTTTTTTTGGGGGGAAAGGGGGGAGGTAATTAGGTTTGTTTATTTAATGGAGGTGCTGGGGATTGCACCCAGGACCTGGAGCATGCTAAGCATGAGCTTTACCACTGAGTTCTACCGTCCCCTTCAAGGGGCTCACACACTCTTGGTCTGGGATTTCTCATTTTAGCCCTAATGGAACCCCTGGGAGCTGAGTGAGGAGTTCAGGCCCTGGGGGCTTCGCCAAGGGAGTCGTCCCAATCTCTGCCCACCCAGGTGAGTTGCTCCACCCATTCTGTCCCTGATGAAGTTGTGGGGGTGCCCTCTGCTGGGAGGAACTAGGAGAAGACCTACTTGCCACTGGCGTAGGCACAGGCCCCTGGCCAGAGGTTGGAGCGCACGACGGCCACGGAGTACTGGGGGCTGAGGCTGCAGGACAGGCGGGCGGTCCAGGGTGACATGTGCATGATTTCTGTCGGGGAGCAGAGAGCACCAGGGAGGTCAGAGGCTAGGCAAGGTGGAGACACTTACCTCCTTTGCAGGGTGACAGTGAACCCTGAGGCCCCCTGACAGGGGAGCTACTGGGATTCTCCTTCTAGGTTGGCCATAGGTTTGAACCAGGCATCACAGGGCAGAGCATAGGCTCTGGGCTTGTGGAAATCTGGGTCCATATCCAGATTCCATGCACTCGCCCACTCTCAGCCTCTCCCTCTTCCTTCCTCCAGGTGCCTGAGGTCCCAGTCTCAGGAAATTCCTGTCCAGTCTTCTAAAACCCAGCTCAAGTCCTGCTTCCCCTGAGGAGGCCTCCCTAGCCATCTCTCTCTCTCTCCCCAAGCCCATATGGGACTCAAAAGACCATATCACACCATCTGGGCCATTGCCACCTGCCAGACACAGTTTATAAGATCGGCACATCCTGTAGCCCCACGGGATGCCCATTTTATAGATGAGAATATAACTGAGGCTCAGAGAGGTGCCCCTCTCCCCGCCTTGCCACAGTCTTGCTGCCCCTCCCTTTCTCCCAGCCTCCACCAGAGCTGGCGGTGTGTGAGGTGAGGACAGTTACCTGCATCTTCAGAGAGTGGCGTCAGCAGCGGGGGCCCGACCTCCTGCTCCACCTCCTCCATTCCCTCATCTGCCTTCTCTTCCTCCTCCCCCAGCTCCTCCTCCTCCTCTGTCTTCTGCAATGGGTTCACCCAAGTGCAGCGGCCCTAGAAATGGGGAGGAGGTCAGGTGGCACCCCTGGGGAGGGCAGAGCCTGGCCTGCACCCTGGGAGGAGGTAAAGGGCCAGGCAGGACACTGTGGACTGGTTCTGTTCTCAGGGACCCAGGTGCGGGTAGAAGTACAGGTGGAGGTAGGTAGGGGGAAGATGGGCTGTTACAGTAAGATGGGGACTCCTGTCTCTGGCTGGCTCTTGGCCTCCATGTGTGCATCCATTCACTCATTCAGTCAGTCATTAATTGTATATTTGAGGAGCACCTACTATACACAGGCACTACTCTAGGTGCTGGGGAGATATCCTTGAGAAAAGAGACCCCCCACATTGCTGCCCTGGTGGAGCCCATATGATCCTCTGTTTGCTCATCTGTGAAATGGGTGTATCATGGATGCCTCTGACATCGCATTGTTGTTGGGTTGCCTGAGGTCCTGAAGAGCCGATAAATGTTTGTTGAATGAATGAATGAGCCTAAGGGCACAGCATATAGCAGACTTCAGTTTCAGCAACTGTGAAATGGGAATGATTGTTGTACCAATCTCAAAAGGAGTTATTTGGTTTCAGTAAAGCATTGTGAAGTCAATCAATGTTTACTGAGTGAATGAATGAATGAATAAAAAATTCCACAGCAGGTGCTTCCTGGAATAAATAAATAAATGTATGTAAAGTTCAGACACACTAGCCACTCGATAAATGCAGGTCTGCAATCTCTCACGCACAATTTCAAAATCTGAAAAGCTTTGAAAACCAAAAGTTTTTCCATAAGTCATTTGGCAACAACCCTGGCCCAACTGATGAGAGGCTAGTCAGTTTTGCTGCAGGAATAATGATGCCTTTGAACCCGGGCTGTAGCCCCAGCCCCTGCTTGAGGTGCTGCATAACATATGGCATATGCACTGTGTCACCTTTTTAGGATCTGAAAAATTCAGAATTCCAGGATGCATCTGGCCCCAAAGATTTCTAACAGGGGATTGTCAACCAGTATCTGTTGAATGAATGATGGAATGGATGCCTAGCAGTGAGCAGGTGTTTAATATCATTATTTTGGGGTCACACCTGGTTCTACAACCAGTGGGGAGGCTGGAGTCCGGTGCTCACCTGCGGCAGGATGTGCTGCGTGTGGTGCACCCAGTTGGCCATGGAGTCCACCAGCTCGAGAACCGGGATTCCGTCAAAGTCTGGGTTCTCCTCATACGAGTCTCGCCCAGCACCGCCTTCCTCTTCCTCGTCGCCCTCCTCCTCGCCAAACTGGTAGAAGCCGAGGGGGCTGATTTGTGTGGCGGCCGAGATGCGGGCGATCTGGGCGCGCAGGTAGTTGGCCTCATTGCCTGGGAAGGGTGGGTAGCTGATGACCGGGGCATCCAGGTAGCCCGTGAAGAACTTCTTGATCTTGCGGGCCTGCACGATCTGGATAGGCGTGACGTGGGGCAATCGCGCCCAAGGCTGGCCCGGCTCATTGCACACAAAATACAGGTACTTGTTGGCGCCGGAGCGGCTCTCTTCCTTGGGGATGGCAGGTGGCGGCTTCCACGTGGGCTTGGGGATGACGTCGGGGATCTTCTCCTCCTCCTCGCCCTCCTCCTCGCCGTGTGTCTCCATGACGTCGCCGCCCTCCATCATCTCCTCCATCTCCTCCTCCTCCCCCTCCTCCTCCCCCTCCCGAAATTCCACCTCGGCCACCAGGTAGCTGCGACTGAGCCCCAGGATCTTGCCCCAGAATCGGCAGGTAAGGATGGGCTGCTGCTCCACTAGCTGCTTCAGGGCCATGAAGATGCGGAAACTCTCGTCTGAGCCCAGGCCCACACCAGCCTGTTCGAAGTAGAAAGCCTTCTCCATGATGTTGGGCACTGCTGTCTCAGCCTGCAGAGGGCGGGGTGGAGGGCACGGGGGAGGAAGGCTGAAGCCCTGCTCCGCAGCCTGACTCAGTTCTAGAGTCCAGAGAGTTCAACTGCTCTGTAACCCATTTCTGGCCAGTGAGATGTAGGGGTAAGTGTGTAAAGGAACAATGACGTTTAAATTGTACCAGTTGATGTAGGAGGTTTGGTGGCAAGCGCACTGAGGTTTTTCCTATGTACTGTATTCTCATTTTTTTTTTAAAGCTCCCTTTGTGAACACAGTGTTAACGGGAACAATTACTGCATCTTTTCCCTAGGCCTGCTGGACTGCTTTGGGCTTCACAAGAGTTTGAAGTCCCTCTCCACCGGAAGGTATGCTTTGCACCCCACCCCCACCACTTTCATATCGCTTGCTCTGACCACTTGAAGGCAGAAGCTGGAAGAACCCGTGTGGGGGTTGCTATGCCCTCTTTCTCCTGCTCTGCAGCGGGGGGAGCCTGGGTCACAGTGGCACCTCTGTCATCCTCCATCTCAAGTGACTGATGAGCCAAGCCCTCTTGCCAAGCCTGGATGGGCCAGTGGTGTGAGCGAGAAATAAGCTGTGTGGCATTAAGCCACTGAGATGGCTGGGCTGTTTGTGATCTCAGCTCGACAGGATCCACCCTGACAAATACGATACAGGAGGAGAATCGTAATTTTTACAAGTGATCCTGGCAGTTTCTCTCAACCTTAAACACAATGCCAAAGCTTGTTTGCCTCATTGATGTTGCCACCAGCAACCGAGGGGGCAAGAGTCAAAACTTAATCCCAAGACTTCTCCTGGCAGCCAGGAAGGAAGATAAGAGACAGATCATAGGAAACCCTCTCTAGGGTGTGTGCCTGGCTCATAGTCGATGGACATCACCCTCTTTCTGGGAAAGTCCCTCCATCGACGGCAATGGCATGGCCTGACCAGCCATGTTTAAATGACATCACCCTACCCTTCCAGCCACTGTTGATTGGAGCAGGTGGGGACAACTGTCCCAAAATGGCAGATCAGACTCTGCTTCTCTCCCTCTGCAATTTGGAACTAGGTGGAGAGAGAGTACAGCCGTCATCACCCTGCCTAGCAATTACTTCTTTGGTATGGCTGGGTTTGAACCGAGGCTGGTCTGGCTCCAGAGGCCATATTCTTAGCCTCCACTCTATAACTCCTCTGTGAATGGCAGCCAGAATCTTCCTTCCCCTTTCTGCCAGCTTCCAGGAAGATCCTATCTGTGATCTGGGAGAAAAGATTTCCCGGTGGCAACTGGAAGGAATTTAAAAAGAAAATAATTCAGCAGCTGTGGGGTGGCTGTATACTGTGTGGTGGAGGAGGTAGGGGAGGAGAGAGAAGCAGAGGTGAAATATGGGCACCTGAATGCCAGGTTGGCCTGGGGATCAGCTACATTTATTCCTGCCCTTAGGTTCAGTGCAATCAGTCATTGGCAGCCCACTGAGCTGGCACTATCCTCAACCCCCTTCTCCACTGGTTGCCTTCCCCAGGCTGGAGAAGCTCCACAGTCACTTTCCTTGCAGCCAGGAGTGGTCACATGACCCAATCTGGCCAATAAGATACAAGCAGAGGTTTTCTGAGAGGCTCCAGGAAAACTTTGGCATTCTTGATTTTAAAAAAAAAAGGGACACATAGGGAAGAGCTCCCCCCTCCATTTTGGGGGTGCTGGTGTGGGGATATGATATCTGAGGCTTCAGCAGCCATTTTACAAGCATAAAGTGACAAATTCAAAGACCAAAAGTCAACATGATGAAGGCAGAACAGAGGAGACGGAAGAGCCAGGATTCTTCATGATCTCACAAAGATCCTGCTGCAACTCTACCCACTCTTGGCAAAGCTGAAGTAATGATGTGTTTTGCTGAACTGCTTGGGCCATTTTAATCAAGCACTTGCAGCCAAAACTGAGCCTTACTGACTCTGACTGTATTGGCCAAAGATGGGATTTATGCCCAAGCTTCTGTGATGCTGAAAACTGCTTTCTTGGTTTGGGTGGGTGGGGGGTAGTGAGAGGGTGGGGAGTGTGGGAAGAAGACAGCCTTCAGTGCCCCTTCACTGGGGATCCACCTTGTCAGCCCTGGAGTGCTTGCACCTATTAGGTGTGAGAAAGACTTCTGTCTTGTCTAAGCTACTTGTCTTCATTTCTTTGACATCTACTTCCTGTCTTAAAGTGTGTCAAACAAGAACAGTAAGGTGTTAGTTTTTGGAATATGACACAGTAACACTAAAGTTAGTTTAAAACTAAATGTGGGGGTGGTACAGCTCAGTGGTAGAGCACATGCTTAACATGCACGAGATCCTGGGTTCAATCCCCAGTACCTCCACACACAAAAAATGTAATAATAATTAATAAATAAAACAATTACCCCCCCCAAAAAACTGTAAATGTGAGAATAGTCAGGAACTTTCCAAAACAGATGTGCAGTGATGGGGAACCTTATGCTGTAACAGCCAAACCCGCTATGCAGAGGTTGTACACAGCAAACACAAGAGTCCTAATGCAGACAGCCATCTACAGAGCAAGGCACAAAATAGAGAACCCAGAAATGAACCTGAGTCAGTACAGGGGTAAATAAATGGTAGAGGTGACATTTTCAAAGAGGGGAAAGAATGAGTTTTTCTACAAATGTTGTTGGGGATCATGGAAGAAGTAGACATTCTTTCCATTTGGAAGAAATAGAAAATGAGAGAAATGAGAGCCCTTCCTCCATTAAGACAGAAAAGTAAATACAAAACGCTGAATCACGGATTTGAATCTCTTCCTAGAAACAAGCATAGGCCACAAACGCCCACAATTTTGCCCTTCTACAGACCGCATATTAAAAACTCCACCTCCAATTTCTAAGGGGGTGGGGCCTCCAGGGGCTAAATATTTGAAGAGGGCGGTGTCTCCCTTAGGATTGAATTTCAAGGGGGCGGGGCGTCGACAGTTGAGGGGTTCTAAGGGGGTGGAGCCTCTAGAGGCAAAGCGTTCTAAGGAGGCGGGGCCGTCAGGGGCTTGCGTTAGGTGGAGGTGCGTGCGACCTGGAGGTGTCGCAGAGGAAAGGTGCAGTTCTAAGGGGGTGGGAACTTCCGAGGAGAAATTGCTGATCTGAAATTTAAAACCGTATTCTCAGGTAAAACTGTTCTTTGTTATAATGTGACTTGGATTCCCACCTGCACTCTGCTCACTGAAGTGCTCATTCCTTGGTCAAACTGTCGTTCCGGTTTCTCCCACTATCCCACCCCACTGTCGTCAGAATCCTAGAATTTCAGAAACATAAGATACGAGCCCAGACCAACAGCATCCGCAGAGATGGCCGAGGTTTTAGACCAGGCTTTGGAAGACATAGTCCTGCCTTCCTAATCCTGTCTCTTTTCTAGCTTCGAGCCCTCTAAGTCCTTCTGTCACAAATAGAAATAATAAATGGCACTTGCCTTACAAGGTTGTTTCAGGGATGAAACAGACCACACTCCTAAAGCTCTTAGCAGGGGGCCTAGGAGGTATCAGAATGATCATAAACAGAGTTCTCAACAAATGTTTCTTGAACGAGTGAAAGAACACTTCACCCAAATTTTAAGCAGTCATCCAGTGCTGGAAACAGAATCGTGGAATGAAATATTCATAGTGGAATGTTAATGAGTCAGGTCTCAGCTTGCAAAAGGGGAAAGTGAGTTGGGGGGTAGGGGGCAAATTCAGTGTTGAGAGACGCCAGGAGGTAGTGGGTTTCACAGAAAACATCTGTAAAGCAGTTTTTTTTGCAGAAGGGAGGAGTAAGACGTGGTAGGAGAAACCAGGCTCCATCTCCCTGTGGTGCTGGAGTCCACTTTCTACAAAGCAGAACTGACCAACTTTTTCTTTGCATCAAGCCCTCCCATGGCACTCCAGTGGCCTCAGAAAAAAGCCCAAGCCCCTTAGCCTGGCGTTCAAAGCTCTCTGTGACCTGGTCCCTGGCCCCTCCTCCCCCACAAAATTGAAATCACATGTTTCAGGGTGATGCTGTGCAGTCCCTCACCTCCAGGCATTAGCACGGGCTGCCTGAGCCTGGGTCACTGCTCTCCCCACCGCGTACCCCTCCCCACTGATTCACTCACCACCTCCTCCTCCATCTCCTGTTCGCCCTCGCCGCCTCCGCTCCCGCCAAACAGCGCCTTCTGCCTCTCAGCCATCTCATAGATGGGCTGCATCTCCGGGTCGTCCCGAAGTGTGTCCAACTTGGGGTGGAACCACTCCCATTGCGTGGTGCGGTTCAGTGACTCCAGGAGGAACAAGGGGTTCTCTGGCCGCTGGTTCAGGATCTTGGTCAGCAGGTTCACCAGGTGCTCATACCTGCCTCCCACAGAGGGGAGTGGGAGGTGGGGGGATCACTCACTCAGCTTACTGAGCTCGCTGCTGTGTGTCTGGCCCTTTGCCTGGTGCTGGGGACACAGTAGGGGAGAGAAAAGGTCCTTGCCCTAGTGGAGCTGACATTTTGGTGAGAGACACATATTAACCAAATGTGCAAAATATATAGTGTGCTGGGGGTGGTAATTTATTTGAAGACAAATAAAGCAGGGAATGGGGACTGGGAATGCCAGAGATAGGAGATGGTTTGCAGTTTTAAATAGGGAGGCCTGGGACAGCTTCACTGAGATGACTTTTAAGCTGAGATTTGAATGCTCTCATTCAATGAGGGGGCAAACCACGCAAATATTGGAGGGAAGAGTGTTTCAGTCAGAGGGAAAAGCAGATGCATAGGCCCTGAGACATTCTATGAGTCTAACATAATCTTGATACCAAAACTCAAGGAAACTAGGAGAAAGGGACATTCTATGCCAATCTCATTTAGAAATGTAGATGCTGAAATCCTAAGCAAAATATTAGCAAATGGCATCCAGCATTCTCAAAAGGACAACACACCATGATTAAATTGGCTAACAGCAGGAATACCAAGACTGGACTGATATTAGAAAAATAGGAAAAAAATTTAATTCATCACATTAACACGGTAGATGAGGTATGTAAGATCACTTCAACAGGTGCAGAGAAACTGATAACATTCAACACCCTTTCATGCTCTTTAAAAACCTAGCAAACTAGGAATAGAAGGTAACTTTTCATAATCTCAATAAAGGGTAGCCACAAGTAACCTGCAGCACACACCAAACACAATGGTGAAAAGACGGAATATTTCCCCTATGAGACTGGGAATGAAGATGCCTTCTTTCACCACTGAGTTATAATATTGCAGTGAAGTTCCCAGCCAATGCAATCTGACATGAAAAAGAAAGAAATGGTAAAAGGATTAGGAAGAAAGAAGCAAAACTACCATGGTTTGCAGATGATGTATTTGAGAATGGAGTGTGAGGCCTTGAGCTGAGGGTGTGCCTGGCATATTGGAGGAGCACTGAGGAGGTTAGTGTGGCTGGAGTAGAGGGAGGGAGACAGGTTGTGGGAGGAAAAGAGGCAAGAGTGATAACAGTATTGTAGTGGCTTCCATTGACCTGAGTCAGGTATGCTGAGCACTTGAGAGCATGTTGATTTCTCACCACCATCATACATCTGAGGAACAATTATGATCCCCACTCTCCAGATGAGGAAACTGAGGCTTAGAAAAGTTGAGCTCATGAGGTCAGACAGGGTAGCACGGCCAGGATTTAAAGCCAGGTTGGCTTGATTTCAAAGTGTGTATGTCTAACTCTCTCCAGTGTGCAAACCCTTTGGCAGCAGTCTTGGGTGTGGCGGGGTTGGGGAGCCAACATTGAATTGGGAAGGATCAGAAGTGAGAGTACAGGGCTTTTCAATGAGGGACCTTGAAGTTCCTGAAGGCTGGGTTTTATAGGGGAAGAGCTGGAGGTTAATTCTGACTACATTCTAGGATCTGAAGGAGGAGCTGACTAGAGATGAAGTTTGAAAGCAAGAAGGGACTGAATTATATAGGGCCTTGAAGCTGTTATGAGGAGCATGAACCTTATCCTGAGGGCATTGGTGAGCCATGGCAAGCTCTGAGCATAGGAGGGATAGGGGTCAGCTTTATGCTTTAGCAAGACCTCTTACTTCTCCAACCTCATCTTCCCTCACTCTCCTTCCTCCCTTGGTTCCAGTCATACCAGCCTCCTTCCTGTTCCTCAAACACAGCAAGCTTCAAAGCCTTTAAGCTCACAGTGTCCTATATCTAGACCCCTCTTCCTCCAGTTACCTTCAGGGTGCTCTCTCTCACCTCCTTCAGGTCCCTGATCAAATGTCACTTCCTCAGAGAGGCCTTCCCTGATCTCACACTACTTAACATGTGCTCCCTATCCCCCCCTTACTCTGCCTTAGCTCACCTTAGCTCTTATCATCACTTTATCATCTATTATACTTATTATCCATTAAAGTGTCAGCTTCTTGAGGATGTGATGGGGGGCTGAAAGGTGTGTTATGACTGCAGCTGAGTGGCCCTGGCAAGTGCCTTCCCCAGGCAGGAAACTTGTGGATAACAGGGCCTCAGAAGCCAAGTCACTTGTGCTGAAATCCTGGCTCTGACACATCCTAGCTGTGTTAATTTGAACATGGGACCAATTTCTCTGTGTCTCAGTTTCCTCCCCTATAAAATAGGAACAGGTGGTCCTATTCTCATCGCAGCTATGAGAACCAGATGTGCATACATGAAGTGCTGGCACATCTGGCAAGTAAACACTAGCTGCTGCTGTTTATCCCCTGACTTGACTCCTAGTCCGAGTTAGATGCCCCCCAAGTAGCCACTGGTTATCAATGAGGAGTAATCCCTTGTCTGACTGAGGAGACCCCAGACCTGAGGTACGGCCTTGGCTGGGGTCTCCCCTACCTGGGTCCCGCCCCTCCCCACTCCTGGGCTCCCCTCTCACAGGCTGAGGTCGCAGTTGACGCTGGTCTGCAGGAGGTAGGCCTTGGCGTTCTGCACAGCCAGCTCCCGAGGTTCTGGCTCCGGCATCTCCATGCTGAAAGGCATGAAGCCTAGCTCGGAGGGCGAGAACTGGAGGGCAGGATCATCCCTCAAGTAGGGCCCATGCTCTGCGCTCTGGCCGAACTGCAGGTCTCTCTGGTACATGGTGAACTGGCCCAAGAGGTTGGCCCCGGGCTCCTGGTAGGCAGCCTCCAGCTGCTGGAATAGGTTGCCTTCACCCTGCTGTAGCTGCTGCAGCATGAGGCTGGCATCGCGGGTGACCTGGAACCTGCCTTCGCTCAGATAAGGTTGGGGCTGTATCTCTGAGGGAAAGCCCGTATTCAGGGAAGAGTACTCTATGCCACCCAACTGGGCTTCTTCAGCCTGTAACATCAAGTTCTCATTTTGGGTCAGGCTGGCCCTTTGGGACCAGCCTCGGAGGTTGGTCTGGCTCGACACGACCTCCTGACTGCTGCGCGGGATCTGGGCGTCAGGGGGTGTTTGCTGCACCTCGTAGGGAACCGTGGGCTGGGGTCGAGGCTGTTCCTGACTGCGCCACCGCTCAGAGAGCTGGGAATTCCTACGGCTGGAGGTCGGCTGAGAAGGGGAGTCAGGGTTGGGCGGTGGGTCCCCCATAGTTCAGAAGGGATCACAGACTTCTAGGAGGAAGGCTTGCAGATAGGCAGGCCAGACCAGTCGCCCGTTTCGCATCTATCCGCGCTGGTTTCTAAGGAGGGAAGGGGCGGGCCGTTACCAGGGGAGGGCGCGCGGGGATGCCGGGGCCAAGGAGCTGGTTTCCGCGCAGGCGCGGCCCGACGCTCGAGCGGCTTTCAGTCTTACGGGGGGCTCCCGGGTGCACCTACTGGCTACCGCAAAGCCCCACAGCTGACACGGAGGCACAGACGAGAGACTGCACCCATGCCCTAGACTAGCGGTTTTTGTTTTTATTTATTTTGAAGGCAAAGCCCTGCCCCGCCCTCCCTGAGCTCCCAGTCCCACTCCCCTTCCCCACCAAGCCCCGTCAGCTGTTCCCCTTGGTCTCAGGTTCCCCGGCTTCCTCCACGGTGGGGCTGGGGGTCTTTAGGGTGTCTTCTCCGGCAGGGGTGAGGGTCTGGGGGCTCCGCTCCTCCTTTGAAATCAATCCGCCCGCTGCCACTTCCTGTTGACAGGAGAACGGGGAGTCTGTCAAAGACAGCGTGGTCCCACCTCCAATATTTCTTTCGGCCATACCTTCCCTCCTCCCCCACCTTGAGCACACGCAACCCCAGATCCCTGACTTTTCTCGTCTTCTGTTGCTCTGTTGTTGTCACCCCTACCTTAGGTAGGGGTCCCTCAAGACTAGAGTCCAGCAGTGCAGCCTCCGTCAGCCCCGAGTCATCATCCATGCTGATAAAAATGGCCGGGGTCTCACACTCAGGCCCCTCCTCCCGGAAATCAATGGCTTCCTCGGGCTGGGGAGGGCCTGGCCGGGCTGAGGAAGAGGACAACGAGGAGGACGAGGAGGGGGCTCCCACACCCCCAGGCTTCAGCTTCTGTTCCTCCTCCAGCTGCCGCTTTAAGGCCTTCTCCTGGGCCAGCCGCAGGCCGATCAGGTCTTGAGGGGGCCGGGGGGCCGGGGGTGGTGCCAGAGCCAGGGGCTCTAAGTCATCCTAGGGGTAGGCAGGGACACACACAAGCTCAGAGATGGGTGGGACCTAGAACCCAAGCTGCTCCCTTGAGGATGGTGGGAAAGAAGACAGTAACCATCCGAAGGCAGATGGTAGAGTGGGCAGGGAGTAAGAGGCAGCTGTCTCCCCACCCCCATTCCCTTTAGAAGGAACGTCCACAGACATTCGTAGAGTGGGTCCAGAGGAGGGGGTGGGGCCTCTCTGGCTTGGGAAGGGGGCTGCAAGCCCTCACCTCTTCCAGGGGCCCGGCAGGTGTTTCCTTAGTCTCTGGCTCCTGCTTGCCGCTGGCCTCCAGGATGGTCATGATGGAGTTGGGGATGTGTGCTTGCTAGGGGAAGAGCAGGATGGCAGTGCCATGGAGAGCTATGACTCAGGGACGCCCCCTCCCAGACCCTTGGTGTCCCTGACCCTCCAGAGCCCCAGACCTTCCTGGCAGTGTAGGGCTCCCCTCTGCCCACCTCCATACAGTCCCCAAGGGCTGAACCCATGGGGCCACCCACCCCACACCCTGGGGTACCTGGTGGGGAGTGAAGGAGCGGACGTGGGCCAGCAGGGGCTCCCGGAGCTCTGGGCACTTGTCAAAGACGGCACCCAGCTGCTGGGGTGGGAGCTGCAGGATGACCTGGAAGCTCTGGGGCTTGGTGCGCTGACAGCATTTGATGAAGCCCTCCCACACCTTGGGATACTTCCACACCTGAACCAGGCAGGGAGGGAGCAGTCGTGAGGGGGCCTGCAGGCAGCCAGCCAACCCAGAAGCTGGGAGAAAGACCTTGCCAAGATGGCACAGCCTCATTTCATTCTCACAGCAGCCTCAAGAGGGCGACATTAGCCCTGCTAAACACAGGAGGCCCAGGGAGGTGCAGGGAATTGTCCAGGGTCCAAGGGGCAGAGCCGACATCTGAACCCAGGTATGTCTGAATCCACACTTAACCTCTAAGCCAGATGTTGCAAAGTGGCAACCTGTGGGTTGAATCCAGCCTGAAGGCTTGTGGATGCGTTGTTTTTTGTTTCATCCTGGTTATTTCTAAAACCGTCTCCAGCTTCTCTTGAAAAGTGGGACCATCCTTCAGATCTAGTATGCATCCTGGCTGGGTGCATAATGGTGTGGTGGGGGGTGGGGCAAGGGGCAGCCATGCCTCTCCTGGGATGTGTACTCCATGAAGTCTACTACTTGCTCCTACCACCCAACAGCCCTCACTCATCACACTACCCCCCTGTAGCTGTCCTGACTTAGTGACCCCCAGAGGACAGTACTCTCAGCAGAGGGCAGGGCAAAGAAGCTGGCCGTCCTGGTAGAGCTTGCTCTCTGCATGGTGGCTCCATCAGGGAGGCCACGCCTGTTGGAAAAGCCTGGGGTTTTGCTTCAAGTCTGTCTGAAGTGTGTCCTGCTGCGGTCCACTGCTTGGGAGACTGGGGTGGTCAGGGGTGGGTTACCTGCTTCATGATGAGGCGGGACAGGATGTTCATGACGAAGCCCCCCAGGCGGGGGTACATGGTCAGGGACTGGATGACGGTCCTCATGAGCAGCATGGGCAGGGGACTCTGCTCCATCAGCTGCTGCATCACCACGGCCAGCACCTCCGATGTGTACACGTTCCGCTCCGCAAAGCACAGGTTGGTGGCTGCGAGGAGGCGGAAAGTGGGCCTGTCCTCTTTGCCCAGCTGCCCCTTGGGAGGTGGGAGCCCCACCACCCTTAGAGAGCCTCAGCCCCTTCATCTGCCAGTATGAGAGACCCAGCCCTGACTTCCTAAAGCTCTAGGCAAGACAGATTACCCCCAGCCAGCAGGTCTCTTTCCGAGGGGGCACTGTGGCCTGGTCTTTGGAAAGCTTGGGAACTCAGTCCAAGGGAAAAGACATGTCCAGCTCCTGGAAGCCCCACTGGGCAGAGTGGGAAGACCCTGGCCCTCTCTCTTTGGGGACAACCCCCAGAAAGGATAAGGTGGGAAAGACATGTTGCCAACCCCTGGGGATACATTCTGGCTTGACTAGGGTGGCACCTCCACTCCTAGTGGAGAGGGAAGGAAACTCTGATGTCCATAAGCAATCCCATAGGGGACAGGAGAGTCCTCCACCAGCTGGCTGGTCAAGAGATTGCCCACTCTTGACCCAGTGTATAAGGGCTTGAGCTGGTGAGAGGGTGTCATGAGGCCTGGGGTTATGTAGGGGACGCAGTCCACAGAGCAATGAAGGAGGGGCAGCAGGAGGAAGCCTGGGCATATGGTGAACTCCCTAGCTCAGCACCCAGTGCCAGGAAGGGCCCAAGGAGGTCTGGCACAGCACAAGCACCCACAAAGGCAGGAAGACCAGGGCAGGCCTTGGGGGTCTGTTCCCTCAAGAGTGGGTTGTGATACCCTGAAATCTGTGGGATTGGTGGTGCTCCAATCCATTGTGCTAGTGGGGAGAACCCAGGAACTGCCTCTGAACCCCTTCTTCCCCAAACACCACTTGCCATGTGAGTCTGTCAACCAGGAAGTCTTTATTGAGCCAGAAGAGAGGCCCCCAATCCTTGAGAGGCTAATGGAGGACAGAGGTGTGTGCCTATAAGGAATGGGAGGTGGGGGCGCTCCTATCAGGAAAAGAGGGAGGATGAAGGCATTACAGGTAGACAGGCAGGGAGGAGGCTGGAGGTAGGGTAGGGCAGGTATCTAGGCAGGAGTGTAGAAGGTGAGAAAAGTGCAAGAGGACCCACCAGAAACCAAGGATGTCCCTCCTCCTCCCTTCTAGGTAGTCACTGGCTCCTGTCTGCTCTGCCTAAAAGTCTCCAAACTCAACCCTCTTCCCTCTCCTCCCGCTCAGCTCTGCCCCAGCCTCCTTCAGGGCCTCCCAGCCACCCCTCTAATCCACCCTCCATACATCAGCCGGAAGGGACTTTCAAAAGCTCAACCTGACCCTGTACCTCCCATGGGCCCTCTAGAGAGCAAGTCCAAATCTGAACTGGCCTGAGAGAGATTCCACGTGAGCAGGGCCTACACGGTTATAGCCTGACCTCATCTCTTGACGAGGCCCCCCTCCCCAGATCACATCCAGCCAGGGTGAGCTCTGCAGTTCCAGAACCAGGCCATGCTAGCATATTTCTCGGCCCCTACAAACGTTCTTTCCTTCTCTGTATCATCTCTCCTGCTACCTCACCCCTACTCATTCTTCTGTGGTCTCAGCTCAGGTGTCTCCTCCTCTAGGGGGCGCTCCCTAATGTCCCACAGCCCTGTTCACTCTGGACTGTTACTCTGGGGATGGCCTGTGAGCCCCAGGAGGGCAGGGCCAGGGCTTTCTCCATCCCTGCTGTGTCCTCAGCACCACCCAGCACAGGGTTGAGCAGAGGTGCTCAGTGAGTTTTCTAAATTGCTGGACCAGACCACTGGACAGGTCTAGTTACAGAAAAATTCACCAGAGAAAGGATGGTTTAAGGGGAGACTAAATGCCAGAAATGACTGCTTATACTGTCAGATACTGGGGATTCCAATGGTGCACAAAATAGGACTACACTTTGGATCTGGAGCTTTTAGGGTCGAGTAGGGTTAGCAGTGCAATTGAGAAAACTGCTGGTGCCTGAGCAGAGCAGCATGCTCTGGGAACTGACTAGATTGTGTGTTGGGGATGAATAGCTAGTAGGGAGACCAGACGAAGGGCAGCTGGGAGCTCAGCAGTACAGAGGCTCCACGTGGGCCTGGGTTTGCAGGAAAACAGGCGGGGTTCTAAAGGCCAGGCCTTGCTGACATCTCCAGGGGCCTGGCCACTGGCTGCCTATGGTTAAGGCCCTTTTCCTCCCTGGGCCTTGGTTCCTGTGTGTAAGATCAGGGACTAAACCTCAGTCCATGAATGGGCTACAGTGGGGTGGTGAGGGTGGGCAGGGCCTACATGGTTTTAGACTGACCTCATCTTCTGACCAGGCCCCCTCCCCTTAAGCACCAGATCCAGCCAGGTTCAGCTCTGCAGTGCCAGAACCAGGCCATGCTAGCATAATTTGAATCCCCTCAAACTGTACACAAACCCATGTGAGTGTATCATCCCTGAGAACGGGCTCATAACTTTCCTGACATCATCTAAGGGGCCAAGGCGTGTAAAAAGACCACTCCTGGAGTCTCAGCTTTGAGACCCTTTTCACTTTATTGCTTCCACTAGAGGCCTTAGTTCCTTCTCAGTTGTAGTGCGGGTTTTAAATTTTCCTAAGCTTCTCTCCTGACCTAAAAGTTCCTGAGAGAATTTGTTCAGAAGAAGAGGAATACTAAGAAATAAGTCACTGAAGAAGCTACTTCAGGCCAGACATGAGACTAGGTGGCAAGGAGGGAAAAGGCCTCCCTGCTCTTCGAGAGAGGAGCGAGCAAGGGACAGATGTCTTCTGAGAAGAGCAGGGAAAAGTAGGGCTTCCACCTCCGTGGGAAAGCATGGCTTCTGGACTAAAAACCTCCTGTAGGGAGGAAGTGGAGGGGAGCACTGAGGGGGAGAGATCTTCCCACCGGAGGCAGCCCTGGGTTCAACGACGCCATATGCGGCAGGAACCAGCAGAGCTGGGATTTCAACTCAGGTTCACCCAACTTCAGATTCACTTTTTTCCCCACTACATCACTTAGCTTCTGTGTGGCCCTGAGCAAGTTACTTAACCTCTCTGGAACCTCCATTTCGTCTACAAAATGGAAGCAAGCATACTTACCAGGTAAAGAATGGTGCGGATCGGCAGGCAGGCCTGTAAGGCACTTAGGAAAGCCTGGCTCAAAGTGCTAGGTAAACAGTAACAGCAGCTATTAAGAAACTGCTAATTGTGGTGAGCTGGCCACTTTGTCACCGAGTACCCCGCCTGGAGGCCTGCTCTTCTGTCTCAGCTGGAGCCCAGGCTGACTCCTGGTCCAAGCCGCCCTAGTACACTCCGTCTGCTCTGCCGGCTGTGCCTCTGCCCTGCTTGGCCAAGGACTCCGCTTCCTTCGTTCCTCAGGCCGAGGCTGGGAAGGGAGGGGCTCCCCACCTTTCTGGGGGACTACTCTGTGCTAGTGCACAATAGGTGCATCAGTTCCTTAGATGGAAGGAGGGAGGGAGGAGGAAGGACAGGAGGGAGGGAGGGAAAGGAATGAGGTGGGAGTCCGGAGCACTGAGATGGGGCTGCAGGTGGCACACTCTCCGACTTGGCAGATTCCAGCAGGGGCATGTGGGTGACTGAGGTTCTTCCCCAGGTCCGCAGCGGCCAGGCTACTTAAGGGGGGTGGGGGGAGCGCCTCACCTTTGATGATAGACTTCATGTCACACTTTGCCGAGTCAATGTTGTGTAACGGCGATCAGAAGCTCTCCAGGGTTCAGGGGGGACAAGGCCGAGTTCCCTTCACCTGCAGCAGGTGGGAGTGGGGGCAGAGGGGGGAGACAGTTTGGAGGCCTAAATGAAGAGGTGGGTCCAAGTCCCCGAGATTGGGGGAGCAGTGAATGAAGACAAGGTGCCCTCTGGGGTTAGGGGTACAAAGGGCTAGAGGAGCAGAAGAGACTGAGAACACAAAAGGAGGGGCCTGAATGAGGCAGCAGCTGGAAAGCGATCCTTCACCACCAGAGGCCTTCATCTTGCTTTCCTTCTCCCCAGCACTGGGTTCCTACCCTTGTTAGGGCAACATCTGATTGTGATTCAGCTGCTCTCCGCACACCCCTCCAACCCTTCCCCGGGCTGTGCACCCACAAGGAGGGCTAGGAGGAGCTCAACACGGGTCCCCAGTACAGCACAGATGCTCAGAGGAACTTGCTGGACAGGACAGGCTGGGACCAAGCAACAGACTTGAAAACAGTACTCGGACTGAATGCTACAGTGGAGGAGGCTGGGAAGAGATGGCACTCTTCTGGTGCTGTTTTGCGGGTCGCAGACACTCCCGTGTGTGTGTGTTTTAAATCACCAGGTTATGTGTGAAACAGCCTCCACCCTCCCAAGCTCCAACCACTGGGGTCAGGGATGAGGAATCGACCCTTTGCCACTTGGTAATCTTCCAAATTAAAAGTTTTCTTTCTTTTTGACCAGATTAAACAAAAGGCCCCTCAGCCACAGCTTGAGGGGTTCAGGCAAGAGCTGAGGAAGGGCAGGAGTGGAGCCCGTGCCTTAGGGAGACTGGAGAGTAGTTAGGTCCTAGAAGGAAAGACACTTTTAGAGTCAGACCTCAGTTCCACAACTGTGCCCCCGCTGTCGATGAAACCATCATCTATGTAACACAGGAGGGTGGCTTGGGAGCTCTGGGACAGATGTTCAGATGTCGCCAAAGCTGGATGGTGGCCCAGAGAGCATGAGCCCCCATTCCCACTCTCAAGGTAGCAGCACCACACAGTCTCCCCCACCAGCATTCTGCATCTCACCTCTGGGACCCCTTCCTCCTGCCTGGCCACCTGAGGTGGGGTCTCCTAGGGGAACTGGGGCACAGGGAGCCCAGGGGAGGGAAATAGGACCAGGGCTGAGCTGGCCCCTGGTGGGGAGGACAGCGAATCACCTACCATGCTGGGTGCCCAGCAGGCGGTTGAAGACCTCTTTCACCACTATGGGGTTGAGTTTGATGAGCTTTGGCAGGGCCTGGATCACTTCTTTCTACAAGAACAGGGGAGGCAGGTCAGACACACCCCCCAACCCCCTTCAGACAAACCTCCCCACTGCTCCCCCGGGGGAGGTGAGGGCAAACTCCAGCCTCACCAAGCCCCTCCAATACTTTCCTCCTCTCACTCCTGGTCCCTCAAGGCTGAACTTCCCTAACTCACTGGGCCTGATTGAGCCCCAGCCTCATCACCCCCAATCTGAACTCCCTTCACATCACATGTCCCCTGGGCCAGCTTGATGACTCCTCCTGCAAGTGGAGGAGATGGAGGCTCACCCAAGGTCCCATAGCCTGTTAGGAACAAGACCTGGGCAGGGGAAGTACATGCTCAAGGTGAGGTACTTCCTACGTTGGGAACAGTGCTGCCTCTGTGATTTCATTTAGGCCTCAGGGCACTCTTGTAGGCCTAGAGGTTGGATCACTGTGACACTCACTTGACAGATGAAGAAACTGAGGCTCGAGAAAGGGGTGTGGCTTGCTTGAGGTCAGAGGAGGACCAGGCAGATTGAGACTGACGCAGACAAGCCCCAGAATGTGCTCATAGCATCTGACATGGGCACCTGGGTGCCTACCTCCTCCCTGTCCCTGCCCTGCCGTGTCCTCGTCAGTGGGGGCATCCAGGCATCCAGCTCCATACCTTTTCCAGCCCATTGAGCACAGGGATGAGGAAGCGGACGTCTGGCAGTCGCTTGTGGTAGAGATCCCTGACCCGCTTCACCAGCTCCGGGGAGGGTGGGACTGCAGATAGATAAATAAGCAGGAGGCACAGGTGTTGGGGGCGGTGGGGTGGGGGTGAGCACCAAGAGGGAGAAGAAACAGTGGTGGGTGTGTGAGAGGGGAGTGGAAGGACAACTCCATTTCAGAGCAGAAATCCTTGGCCTTTGGTTTCTCAAATGCATTTAGCAATACTGTTCCAGATGGAGAAACTGAAGCCCAAGGATGGGGAGAGACTCACGAGAGGCCCAACATCTGGGGACCCAGCAGCTGATCCCCAGGTTCTGGGAAGGAGAACTAGGGAAGACCTAGGTGGTGGAGGAAAAGGATGAAAGGTGGGGTCCCAGGGGGCACCTTTGTCCGTGAGGCTGTGCAGACATCGTGTGACCAGTGTCTCTGCCCCCTTGGGACAGTTTTCCACCAGCAAGAGCAGCTCTGGCGAGTTCATGCCCATTCCTCGGATCTAGAGGCAGAGAGGGATGACAGGGAAGCCCAGGGAAAGGGCTGAGCGATGTGGGGAGGATGAGGGGCCCAGGCTGAGAGCTTGGGGAGGCCTAGGTGTTGGGGGCAGGGTGGCTGGGGGGATGCTAGGATTCTGGTGTTAGAACTAGTGATAGAATAGATCTTAAAAGTTCTCATTAGAAGAAAATCATTAACTATGTGACATGGATGTTAATTAAACTTACTGTAATGATCGCTTCACAATATATACACACAGATCAAATCATCATGTTCTATACCTTAAACTAATATAATGTTATATGTCATTACATCTCAATAAAATGGGGGAAAAAGAACTGGTGACAGAGTTCAGAGAAGCAGGAGAAATCTGGAGAAGGTGGGGGAGGGTTGAGAAGCATCTTGGCTTCTTCCACCCAATCTCACTGGGACACAGACTCACCGCAGCTCCCGAGCCTTCACCAGCGCTGCCCTATTTGGCAGGCTCTGCCTTTCCTCTGTTGTCTCTGACCCAACCTGACCTTTAAAGCCCGACCTGTCCTTCAGTTCCTCAGTGAAGACTTTTCTGGCTTCTTTAGGCACCTGCCCACCCGCTCTGTGACAGCTAGGGCCCCAGCTCGGCTGCTTGCTCAGATCAGGGCTTGAGCTGCTGCTGCTTCTACAGCCTTCCCCGCACCTGCCACGAGTGCTAAACACAGGGAGCGGAGGGTCAGGCTTCAAGGGTTCATGCCTTCCTCTGCCCAATACAACTTTATAGTCAAGAGTGGAAGGGACAGCCTTACCCCTTGAGGAGCTCACAGTCCGGTGGGCTCATCCGTAAAGTGGGGAGAAGAATCTGCTTCCTCCTCGCAATGAGCCTATCATCCCCATGTCACTGGTGAGGACACCACTGAATATGTGTGGGTGGCAGGTACGTGGGAATTAACATAGCACACTTTCTCCTTTTGTTTATGTTGAAATTTTTCAGTGATAAAAAAAATGTCAGGATTAGATATAAAAAAAAAACAGTTTCAAATCCAGCTGCAAATTGGAAGGGCAGACATTCTGAATTTCAGGGGCCAGTTTGTAAGTGAGTTGCTTCTCTCATGGGTGACCCTGTGGCTTCAGAGAGGATCAGGGGGGACTTAGGCAACTAAAGATTCCTGTCAGCCAGGCAGGGGAAAGACAGCTCATAAATGATAACAATGACACAGAGGTTTACACGCACAAATTCACAGAATCCCTCCAACAAGCTTAGGGGACTGAATTATTGTCCTCATTTTTACTGAAGGATGCAAGTTCACGCAGTTGAGAAAGTGACAGGTGGAATGTGAACCCAGATCTGTCCAACTCTAGGCTCTAAACTGCAGGGCTACCTGGCTGTCTTCTCATGAGCAGTTGGGGACTACCCACAAGCTGGAGTTGCTCAGCCTGGGGTGACAACCGTTGGTACTTAGCACACACGGAGGAGATACCAGGGGAATGGCTGGTGTTGGGGATTCAGCCCTGCCTGTGGGTAGGCAGAGACTGGTGGGCTCAGGGGCCTCACCGGCTGTTCGATGACCCTCAGCACTGTCCTCTTGATGTCAGCGATGGCTTCAGTGTACACGGCTGCCAGCTCGTGGATCAGCTTGTGGTTCTGAGGCAGGAGGGCCAGGTAGAGGTACAAACACTGCTTCACTGTCTCCTCGGTCCAGGGCGCTGCCACCTCTAAAAGGGCAGGGGGTGAAGATCAGGCTGGCCCACACCCCTCCATTCCCCTCCCACCCACAGTGGCCCTTCTTGCGGGGCAGACACAGAAGGGAGCTGGGCCTGGGAAGCAAACTGTTCTAGGGCAGTAAGATAATCATCAGGAAAATGGGTGGAACCAGGATTGCTCACCTTTTAGAAGCCTCTGCACTAAACTCGCATCTTGTCTCCTCTGATAATCCACAGGGCAGCCAGAGATCTAAGTGTAGTTCCGACCCTGTCCCTCTCCTGCTCAGTGCTCCCACAACCCAAGGGCTTCTGTGCCCTCAGGATAGACCCCCAGCTCGTCCTCACCTAGCTCTACCTGCAAGGCCCTGTTCAGGGCAGGTCTGCCGCTGGGGCTCTGTGCTCTGGTCACACCCTACTTCTGACAGTCCCACAAATCCCCACTTCAGAGCCTTTGCATGTGCAGCTCTGTTGCCTAGAACACCACTGGTCCTCCTGTACCTCTTCATCCTCTGGGTATCACACTGCCAGGGCCTCTTCTGGGAAGCCTTCCCAGCACTCAGGCTGCACTGGGGCTCCTGTGCTTCCTGCCACAGCCTGAATCTTCCAATTTAATGGTCCATTCTCTTGGAGCCCGCATCTCCCCATCCGTAGTTTTGGAGGACCCGGAGCTTTGCTGAGGGAATGGGCCTGCGATGATCCTCCCTGGCTCATCCTGGAGTCCCATCACTGGCTAGCTCTGTCCTTGGCTTTCAGCCCAGCTGTCCCCTCCTCCAGGATGTTCTCCCTGACCCCTCAGGCGGGGTCAGGCACCCTCTCTGGACTCCTGCAGACCCCTGGTTTCACCACCTGAGGCCTGCTCATTCCAGTTATTACTGTCTGGCTGTCTTCCCTCGCAGGCTGGGCAGGGCTCAGCTCTGATCCAGCTCTATCCCCAGGGCCCAGCCCAGAGGCCAGGACACAGCAGGTGCTCAGCATGCCTCTGAAGAACCCGCACCAGACCTGTGTCCTTGTCGGCTCCAAACAGCACAGATGGTGGATTGGGGTGGACCAAGAGCTGCAGGTAGTTAAGGGCAAATTTCTCCACATACTCTCGCAGCTGTTCCTTCTCGTACATGCGCTTGATGAACAGCAAGGCTTGGGAACGCACCTGAGGAGAGAGCGGGGAGATGAGGGGGCAAGATGGTGGAGGGGGAGACAGCTGTTCTGAGCTCAGCAGCACCAGTGTGAAAACAAGTCCAAGTCTGAGAAAGGCACAGCCCAGCTGAGTTATCTGTGCTCAAGACTGGTCACCAGCTAGAGAGAGAGGTTTCCTGGATCAACTTGGGGCCCTTCACCAGCTCACCATCTACCTGCCCAGCCTCATCTGTTTTCGTTTCTTGCCTCAGTTGCTATGCTCCAACCAGAAGGGGCTCTCCTCAGTTCCTCAAAAGTGACAGCATTCTCCCTGTCACTGAGACTTGGCACAAAAGGGTTCCACACCTGGAATGCCTGCTTTTTCTTTTTTGGAATGCCTGTTGCTGGCTATATCCTGTTTCACTCAAGATATCCCCTGCTGGGAGCCACGAGGACAGCGGTCGATCTTGGGCACCACCTTGGCCCCAAGAGCACCAGAGGGCCAACCTACAGTGTGTGCCGTGAGGGTCTGCTGAGTGAACGAACTACGAAACACCAGAAAGAAGCTGGCAAAAGGCTGGAGTATGGATGGACCGAGGGCCCTCTTGATCACACACATGCACACACATTGTCCCCTCTGTCCAGGGCACATCCAACTACTCATGTCTTGGCTCACATGTCCCCTTTTCCTTCCTTAAAGCACCGCCCTTCCCCAGCCACCAGGGTTGCAACTTCTGCTGAAAGGTCACACTGGCTCCCCTCCTGGTCAGTGCCCACCAGGTCCTAGCACAGCACCAGGCCTTAAGAGGGGCGCACCAACACGGGTGGAATAAGAGCAAGAATGGGACTGCCTTTCCTGGGGGGTGAGTATGTGTATGTTTGTGTACATTCTTGGTAGCTTCATGCCATCGTAAATGGAAAAACCACCACCACCACCAAAACATTGTCGCAAGGAGGGCATTAGGCCCAGAAACTTTCAGGGGAATGTGGAAAAGGCTGGACTGGTTACTAAGGACAGAGGAAGGACTCAGTGTAGCCCAGCAGAGAGCAGTGGGGCATCACCTTGTCCTTCTCATGGGAGCTGAGGTCTAGCAGAACATGCAGGTACTGGAACTGGCGGGACGGGCGCTTGAAGATCAGGTCTCGAAGAGTGGACATGCCCAGGTAGGTGCGACTCTGCGGCAGGAAGGAGGGCAACCAAAGCTCAAGGTACCTGCGGTGTGTCTTTGGGATGTCTCCCTTGCCTCAGTCAGATCTTGTACTGGACACAAGCACCAGGTACCTCACAGAACTCCCACCACAAGGTCTAGGCTGTGCACCCTTCAGATTCCACCCTACCACCCAACACAGGGCCCTGCCCCCTTCCACAGGCTGCAGCAAGCAGGACTCTTGCCTGCACCACAGTGCTGGGGATGGAGGGAGAGTTGCCACCCGTCCTCACCTCATCCTCGCAGTACTTGCGAATCACCTCCAAGGCGCTCTCGGTGATCAGTGGTGCCTCTAGTACAACCTTGGTGAAGATCCTGCCAGAGAGGGAGGGACAGGGAACAGCTGCAGAGGAGAGGCCCCCTTCCCTGTCCTGCTGATTGCAGTGCACAGAACTGGCAGGGCTCCCCCTCACAAACAACTTGTTCAACCCCCTGGTTATAGAGCTTTGGAGGCAACAGAGCAGGGTTCAAACTGACTTGGGCAGAGACTACCTTTTGGAAACTCAGTTCCTCCCCTTTGTCAAATGTCTCCCCTAGCTTTTTTAATACAGCAGTGGGAGGGAATGACAGGGCAAATGGGGTGGGAAAGGGTATTGTTAGAGATGGAGTGGCCACAAAAGGCTGCTATGATACTTCAGTCAACATCGGTAGATGAGAAGGAGCCAGCCACGCAAGAAGTAGGGCGGAGAGCATTCCAGGTAGAGAGAACAGTAAGTGCCAAGTCCTGAACTCTGCATGCTCAAGGAACAGAAGACTGAAGGCCAGTGCGGCTATAGCTTGGGGCAGTGAAAAGCAGAGAGGCAAAAAAAGAGGCTACAGAGGTTGGTGGGAATGGATTACACAGGTCTCATAGGGCAGAGTAAGAAGTTGCTTTTTTCATGAGAACAATGGAAGGTTTTACTGGGGAAATACCAAGACAGGATTTACATTATAAAATTCCTGTGCTGCTGTGTGGAGAATGGGTAAGCTGGAGGTCCAGGATAAGTAGGAAGCTACAGAATGGATTCTGGCAAGAGACAGTGATGGTAAGTCACCTCCACAACAAGCCTCTGAAGCAGGCACTGTTACTTATTATGTATTATATAAGAAAACGGAGGCCAAGAGGGTGAGTGACACAGGGCAGAGAGCAAGCAGCAGAGCCGGGGAACAAGTCCGGGGTGCGTGACCCAGAGCCTGCACTGAAGCTACCTGTTGGTGCATGCAGAGTGGGGAGAGCGAGGAGACTCGGGGTGGGCGCAGGCAGGGCTGACTCGGTAGGTGATGAGGAGGGAGGTGGTCAGAAACCAGAAAGGAAAGGCAGGACACAGGAGGGGGACTCTTGGGGACAGGAGGGTGCAGGGCCATCCCCCTCACCCATCCTTCTGGTCTGGCTTCTCCTGCAGGCCGGAGAGCAGGCGGATGAGGCAGTCCTCATACTTGTCCAGGGTGCCCGTGGCACCAGCTGCTAGGTAGGCGTTGTACTCCTGGTAGAGCCAGGCGAAGGCCAGGTCCAGGCGGGCCCGCACATCCTCCAGGATGAAGGACAGGACCTCAGCCTTCAGGCCCGAGTCGAACTGAGTCACCAGGCTAGCCAGGATCTTTATGCGCACCTGACAGAAGAGTGTGTGTGTGGGTGGGTGGGAGTTGGCAATCCCAAGCACCCCACGATCATGCCTTGCCCAGCCTCAGGGACCCTGAGTGCAGACCCAGTGTTAAGTGAAGGAAAGCTGAAGAATCTTACTCTCAGTAGGTCTCATTTATATGGAAGAAAAAAATAAAAAAGGAGAAAAAAAATTCAGTCATCAGAATAAAACTAGCAGTAACATCTAAAAATTCCTAGGAGTAATACTTAAATTATATATATCTAAAATACAACATTATCAACATCTAAACTGTGTCTAAAATATAAATATCTGAATTTCTAGAAGTAACGTCTACATACTTAAATACACAGAAAAAGATCTTGAAGGATTTCCCTAATTTGTTTATTTTTGTTTGTTTTGGGGGAGGTAATTAGGTTTCTTTGTTTTTTAGTGGAGGTACTGGGGATTGAACCCAGGACCTCGTGCATGCTAAGCACGTGCTCTACCACTGAGCTATACCCTCCCCTCTGGATTGGTCACCTCCGTGGAGGAGACGGCATGTAGGTGGGGGTCCAAAGACCTATGATATCTCTGTGGCTTGGAAATATTTTTTAACAGAGAGAGTATGTTCATATACTTTTGGGTTAATTAAAAATAAATTTAAAAAAATAAGGAAAAAGGCACTTGACTGAGGTTGCAATGCAAGCAAGTGGTAGTGTCAGGACTTAAAGCAGGTGTGTCTGAAGCTAAAGAACAAGAACAAGAACACTGTTAACCACGAAGAAGCAGAACACCCAGCAGCCTGCGCTTGCAGGGCTCTTGCTCGCCGCTGGCCCCGCGCTGAGTGACAGCACACGCACGTGCACACACTTCTTCCTCCTCGTCACCTGTGTGGAGCGGCTGCTATCATCTCCACTTTATGGAGGAGGACAGAGTGAGGCTTGGAGAAGAGCTGGCATCTGGAGCCAGGGAGGGTTGTCCCCAGCGATCGTCCCTCTGCTGGGATGTGAGGTAGGCTCTTGGGGAGAGGGACTGGAGGCTGGGCTGGGGGGACAGGGGCACACCTGGGCAGCCCCGCTGCACGCCACAGCCTTCTCAGCCCGTAGGATCCGCTTCACAGCGCCCAGCTTCATGGCCTCAACCTGGGCGTCAGTCAGGGGCTTCAGCACATCGCTCAGACGGAAGATTTTCTTACGCCCTCCGGCACCTGCCAGCCTACACGGAAGAGTAGAGACAGGGATAAGGTGACTCAGAACATCCTTTCTGGAGCCCAGGCCCACCCCAGGCCATAGAGAGACCCCCACCCCCTGCCCCCAGTGCTGTCTCTCCGACTCCCCTGTGACTCTGAGGCACGGCAGGGCGCAGGACAAGAAGGAAGAGAATGCTCTTTTGGTTTTGTAAAGGGTATCTCAGGGAAGGCTGCTCTATAGAGCAGGCAGTGTGTGAGAGAAGATCTGAATGAAGTGACGGAATAAGACCCACAAATATCTGGGGGATGAGCTTTCCAGGCAGAAAGAACAGAAGATGCAAAGGCCTTCAAGTGGGGACCTGCTTGGCTATTCAAGAGCTATTAAGAGGCTGGTGTGACTGGAGGAGGGAGCAAGGGGAACAGAGCTTGGAGGGGCAGTAGGTCAGGCAAGCCTTGGCTGGGGACAGGGCAGGGACTGGCTGGATCTGGTGGTCTATAAGGCGGGTAACGGGGACGATGATGGCAGTAACCAGCAGCACTTCCTACATGCTAGGAATCATGCTAAGTGCTTTATATGATGATCACCATCCACCCCAAGACTCATCTAATTTAATCATCTAACCACCACTGTGAACTCATTTCATTCTCCCCATCCTTGGAGAGAGATACTATCATCCCAATTCTAGGTATAAGTAAGGGGGTGTTTGGATGTAAAAGAAAACAATGGCTAAGGCTTAGTGGTTGTGGTGTTGACTCTGGAATCAGACCCTCGTCCAGACCAATCTCTGTTTATCTGTCTTTGCCTGTCTGTCTCTCATGCACACACACCAAGAACCAGGCCCTCAGTCCAGTACCAGCACCTGTAAGGGGACTCACCGGGGCTGCGTGACAGGGATGATGGGCTCTGGCCTCCTCTTGGCCTGGGGTGCCTCCTCCTCCAGAGCGGACATGGAACTCAGGGAGCCCACCACCGAGATCGCCTGGCCCTGGGCTGACAGGCGTCGCTTGATCAGGACGCTTTCCGGCTTCACCACCTTCTCCTCCTTGGGCTCCTCTTTGTACTGTTTGGTCTGCTCCACCCCTGAGGGAGAGGCAGCAAATGGGCTCCAGGCACGTCAGCCCCACCTGCTAGGCTCCAAGGGGAGCCTCTGTTCTAAGGCTTACACACACAAAGCTCATTTAAATCTGCAAAATGGCTCTTCTGGAGCAGGTACATTTTCCATCCCCATTTTGCAATACAGCCATCGAGGCTCAAACTTGAAATGTCATTCACTGCTGGTGGGAGTATCAAATGGTACTGCCACTCTGGAAGGCTGATGAGCAGTTTCTAATAGCACTGAATATACCCAAACCTGTAACTCAACAGTGCTACTCCTTGGTATTTACTCAAGGTAAATGAGGGCATGCATTCATCAAAACACTTGTACACAAATGTTCACAGTAGCTTTATTCACAATGGCCAAAAACTAAATAACCCGCAGGTCCATCAACAGAGGAGTGTGGATAAACAAATGGTGGCCTAGTCACATAAGGGGATACCACTGAGCAATAAAAAATAATCTACTGCTTCACATCCCAACATGCATGAACCTCAAAAACTTATGCTGAGCAAAAGAAGCCACACTCTATGATCCCATTTATATGAAGTTCAAGACTAGGAAAAACTAATCTATGGAGACAGAAATCAGAATGGTGGTTGTCTCTGGAGGGGGGATGTCATGAGTGCTGACTGGAAAGGAACAAGAAGGAACTTTCCAGAGTGCTAGTAATAGTTCTTCTCCATCTGGGTGGTAGTTACACTGGTGTGTTCACTTTGTGAAAATTCACTAAGGTGTACACGTAAGAGCTGTGTGTTTCACTGTACATAATTTATACCTCAATAGTAGCGTTATAATGGGAAACCACCTGCGGCTCGGAGAGGTTAAGTAACTTGACCAAAGACACATAGCTATTAAGTGGCTGAGGTAGTCTGGTCCAACTCAGACCTCAAACCCA
The DNA here is from genome assembly GCF_009834535.1 of Camelus ferus. NCBI lineage: Eukaryota > Metazoa > Chordata > Mammalia > Artiodactyla > Camelidae > Camelus > Camelus ferus. The sequence goes on along the minus strand of NC_045704.1, from coordinate 15,343,019 downwards.
GGTCTGTTGGATTTTAAAGCCCAGGGCCTGTAAATATTGAGCACTCCATCCATCTATGGAACTCGTAATTATTTACACTTAAGATCTCATGTGATTTTCATTTGCACCACTACAAAGAAGTGCTCTTCCAACAAGGTGAACCCAGTGGCCAGAGTTAAACCCCTGGCCCAGGTCAGCTCTGTATGACACTCACCTGGCCCCAGTCCTGCGGCTGTCATCTGTGTGGCCATGAGCCGAGCCAGGTGTTTGATCTGGGCTTCAGTGCCTGCTGACTCCACTGGGGTGTAGATGGCTTGGAAGGAGGCGGGCATGACCTCAGGCAGGTACACCATGCTGATGAGGACCTACGGATGCCCAGGAAAAGCAGCCTTTCTTTACTCACTGACTCAACAGGCATCTGTTGCAAGCCCAGGCCAATGCTGGGGAAATGGCAGTGACTAGGACAGACGTAGGCCTGCTTCCATGGAGCTCAGACTCTTGGGGAAGTCAGAAAGAAAATAAATACTGCTGCAATGTGCTTTACGAGGGAGGAAGTAAAGGGTGCCATGAGATACATTAGGAAGGCCAGGGATGGCTTTGGCTCCCTGGGGCAGGGGCACGTAGGCTGAGAAATGAGAGAAGGGCAAGAATCAGACTGACAATGGAGTGAAGTCTTGCATTGGCAGGGTGGTGGTGGTGGTGTGTGTGTATACATATTTCAGGTATAGAGACAGCATGGGGAAAGGATAAGAGGCAGCAGAGCTGGTACCCTGTCCAGAGAGTGGAAGGACGTTCAGTGAAGAGTGTAATATGGACCAGAAACTGACTTTAAAAAAACATCAGGGGGCGGATATAGCTCAAGAACTAGAGCACATGCTCAGCATGCATGAGGTCCTGCGTTCAGTCCCCAGCACCTCCTCTAAGAGCAAATAAATAAATAAACCTAATTACCTCCCCCTCGAAAAAGTAAAAAAATTATAAATTTAAAAAACACATCAGAATAAAAAATAATAATTTAAGTGAAGAAAAACACATATAAGCTAAAAAAAATTCAGTATCCTAATAGAGCACATCCGTATCTGTCAGCAATTGGTAACAAAAGATAATTTCAAACTCCCTACATGCTTGGAAGTTTAAATGCATATTCTTAAATAATAAAATAATTAGAACAAAAAGATAAGGAAATAACTACAAATCAAAATGCGTAAGATGCAGCTAAAATGGTACTTAGCTGGAAAATCAGATCATTAAATGCTTACAATGGAAAGGAAGACTGAAAACTAATAAGCCAAGTATTTAACTTAAAACTTTGGGGAAAAACGTGAAAAGAAAGTAACATGAAAGAAAAAAGACAGCAGAAATAAAACAGAAAAAGTTACAAAAGGCTATCAACAAAATTTAAGAATCAGTTCTCTGAAATAACTGAAAACAAGCAAATCTACGAAGTATATAACCTTTAAAAGAAAAAAAAGAAAGAAAACAAGCAAATCTACAAGCAAGAATGAACAAAAAAGAGAAGAGGAAGGATGCAGTATTAGGGACAAAAAAGGGGCACATTACTACAGAGACAACAGGCATTACAAAAGTAAAAGAATCCTGTGAACAACTTCATGCCAGTAATTTGAGAAAGACAATCAGACAATTTCCCAGAGCGTGACAGGGATAGATAAGGTACAACAAGTTAATGGCAGCTCATCCGACAGGGCCTGAGGCAAGTTGAATTTAAATTTCATCTGGAAGGGAATGAAGAGCCCTGGCAGGGATTTGAGGAGAGAGGTGTCAGGACTTGAACTTGAGAAAGATGCCTCTGGCTGCCACAGGGAGAGTGGAAGGCAGAGCCAGGGAGCAAGCAGGCGGTGCTCGGCATGAAAGGGTGGGGCCTGGACAGGGCAGGGGCCTTGGGGATGGAGAAGAGGGGAAGGACTGGGGGTTGATGGGGAGGTAAAGAGTTTAACTCCTAAGTTTGTGGCTTGGAGACTGAGAGGCATGCGTGCGAAGAATACAGAGGGGCCATGGGCCTGTAGAAGACTGGTTGGGGAGAAATTTCACAAGTTTAGTTTTGACAGGTGCCTGAGGAACATCCAGAGAGAAAGATGCAGGAGGTGGTCTCATGTCCAGGCCTGGAGCTCACCAAAGAGATCTGAGCTGATGAGAAAACTCCTTCTCGCCACCCCAATCACCCAACAACTAGTAGCCTCTAGTCAGAGAAGGGAAAGCTGTGAGTGACTGCTGCTGAACAAGGGAAGAGGCATTCTCTGTGAGCACCCAACAGAAAGGTCTGGTGCTGCTACAGCCAAAGGACTGATGTGAGACCCCCAACCCCAATCAATTCAAACCAGCAGTTCTTTCACTTTGGAGCAGGACAGCTTTAAAAATCTGAAGAAAATGCAGGTCATCCCACCCCACCAACACCAATCCCACACCACTTAGAAAATAAGTCCCGGAGTTCACTCTCCAGTTAACAGACCTTTCCTGCAAAGGAGAGGAGAGAGAGAGTGAATGGGTTTGGATGGAGACTCAGACCACCCAGAGGGACTACTGGGGGTGGTGACAAATGACCACCTGAAGGAGTAAAGATCATCCAAGAAAAGGTCCATTCAAGGTGAGGAGGGCTCACTGGACTGCATCCTCCCAACACTAAGAATAAAAGTGTTTTAGATCTGATGTCATCTGGAAGTGGTGGGCAGTGTGGAGCAGAGGGGCAGGAAATACACTAGCGAGCCTTCCTCCCTGCCCTGCAGGAAACAGCCCCACCCATCCTCACCAGATTGGCCACATTGTCCGGCGTCAGCAGAGGCTGTAGGAACTCAGCTGTGATGTCTGTGTCTGACTGGCCGGAGATCTGGGCAGAGGCCTTCGAGGTCCCTGAGGGGCCTGGCTCCAAGTCCTTGTCCTCGTCGTCTTCCCCCAGGTTGGGCTCTAGAACAGAGAAGGAGACAAGATGCTGGCTCGAGAGAGAGCAGCCAGCCCTCCCCTTCTCGCAGGGACCCCAGGTGGTCCTGCCTCCTCGGCCTCAGCAAGTAGGAGCCCTGCGGCAGACGGAGACCTCTGTGCCGTGCAGCCCCGGGGACCACCTGCCTCTCTCTAGGCCTCAGTTCTCCTCATCTAGGGCAAGAGAATAAGCCATCTCAGCCTGGCTGAGCACATCCAAAAAGATGAAAAAGTTAATTAATAACTTCACAGAGCTTTACTGTTTAAAAACATCTATCTTTGAAATAGTGCTCAACCTCACCAGGAATCAGGAAAACATACAAAAATCTTAATAAGCCAGCAAGTTTGCCAATATGATTGACAAATAAAAAGTTGGTAGTGACAGTTGTTAGTAGGGGTGTGGACGGTGGAAATATAAACTGGTATAGCCTTTTGGAAGGGAAATTTGACAGGTCATAATTTTAATTTTGCACACCTCTTTGACACAGCAATTCCACTTTTAGATATCTACCTTTAAAAGGTTACTCACTATAACTAAAGTAAACTGAGTAGAGAGTTCACTGTGGCACCGACTGTACAGACACATGGCACACAATAGCAGGCTGGTTGAATACGAGTACAGTGGTTCTAGCTCAAAGGAACAAATAATACGAACCTTAGAGGAAAAGGTTTATGTGCAAAGGTGTTCCTTGAAGCTGTATTTATAAAAGTGGAAAACTGGGATGTTCAAAAGAGTGACGATTTAAGTAGATTAAGGCAAAAATATGATGAAATGTTACCGTCTTTAAAAAGTTTGCAACACATGTAACAAACAGCTGATACCCTGCATTAACAAAGGGCACATACAAATCTATTACAAAAGGCTGACCAACCCAATAGAATGGGCACTACACAGAAACTCAAATAGCCAATAAATGTAAAACAATGCGCAGCTAAACACACATGCAGGAAAGCAAATCTAAACCCAGAAAACCGTTTAAACCCAGAGTTTACAGAATGTCCAGGCCTGGTAAGAGGAGGGTAATTGGCACTCACACACCACTGGGGTTGTGTACACTGGTGCAGTTTTTAGGAAAACTGCTATCAAGAATTTAAATGTATCCAGTACTAATGGATCCAGTGCTCAAATCTTGATTTCTGAAACTATTCCCTGTTTAAGAGAAACCAGGGCACCTTAGAGAAATGGCTGTTTCCAAGACTGCAGTAAGGAAAGTACAAGATGAGTCTAGAACATCTTGTTACGCCAGAAAATAAGAAATGCTCAAAAAAACTTATGGGACACATTAAAGGACACAGGAGCCCAGCTCAAAGGCTCCCACTGCTAAATATGAGGCAATCTGAGCAACAAAGTGAATAACAAGAATAACGGATTATAACCCAGACAATAAACAAGAATTCACAAGTCCACACTGATAATAAAGTAGGGAGAAGAAAAGAAAACTCTTCCTTACAGCAGAAATGCCAAGTAACAAATGTAGAAGGAAATCTTTTATAACCATTATAGTAATAACAGATGCAGGCAACAATCATCAATGGGTGTTAAAACCACTGGGTGAAAGTTTGAAGAGGAACTGATATTTCATATAGTTTCAAGTAACTCTCTCAGTTTATTATTTACAAAGGGAAAAAGGTACTTTACACTAGAGGAAGCTGGCAGTCATCACTTCCACCAAGAGATCAAACTCCCATCACCAATAATGGGTCAAACTGACATCATGTACCTCCTTATAACACACGGGGGAGGTGGGAGGTATCACTTCTGCAGTGTTCCTGCCAGAAGTCCAGAACCCGAATCCAATCAGGAGGCAAGAGCAGACAAACCCCAAAAGACGGACATTCTAGTAAACAGCTGTCCTGGACTCTTCACAACATCAAGGTCATGAAACAGAAGAAGGCTGAAGAAATGATTTGGGAGACTCAAGGGACATGACAACTAAACGCATCGTGCGATCCCACCTTGTGATGGGTAAACAGGAGTGTTCAGTACTATTCTTGTAAAATATCTGCAAGTTCAAAATTATCTCAAAATAAAAACTTTAATAGAAAAATAAAATTGGTCCACAGAAAAGAACTTTAAATGTACAAGCCCTCTACCTTACCAATCCCACTACTGGGAATTTGTCTGATGACTGGACACGTAAGACTGTTACACTACAGCAATATTCATACTTTAAAGATAACTGGATACAAATGAAACATCTATCAACAGGGGGATTGGTTAAAGTGGTCCATGAGCTCTACAGACAATTATGCCACCATTAAAAGGATGCAGTAGATCTCTATGTGCAGATATAGAAAGAGCTCCAAGATGACTGCTGAACAAATAAGGTACAGAACATTTCGCTTTGTATGCTTAGAGATCCCTACCTCACTCCTTATATTAAAATAAGTTTTTTCTCAATTAAAAAAACCAAACAAACCTTGATTCATAAATATTCTAGAAACAATCATGATTGATTTTTAAAAAATTTTGGAGTAAGGAAGACTGTCATGGTCGACACTATTAATAAATAATACAATCATTAAAAATTACTTCAAAAAGAAAATAGATTTATAAATGAAACACAGGAAAGAACTCTCCATACATATAAGGCATTTCTGAAAGGAAAAGTGTTAGCACCTGAGGAGCAGTTACTTTTGGGGAGACAGATAAAAAGCAGACTATTTTCATTTTATCCCTCTCTGTATAATTTAAGTAGTTCGTAATTACTTTTAAGTATATTATATATTTTAATGATTCTATTTTGATATCATTTATTATATGTCATCAGGTTTATACAATATAATTTATAATGTACATTCAGCTCACAGTTTCCTGTAGATAATTTAACATTTCACAAGGCCACTCCCTGCCACCACCTCCTCCCAGGCCTGACTCGGCTCCTCAGCTCACCCAGCTTCATCTTCTTGAGCGTGGAATCTGAGTCGTCTCGGGGCCGCTTGCGGGCATCCTTGCCACTGGGCATATTGCGGGCGATCTCAGCCTGAGGTGTGCCCAGGTCTACCAGCAGGGTGGTGATCTGAGCCTGGAACTCCAAGGAGGCTGGGTGCTTCAGCACACTCAACAGGTGCAACTTGAGGTTCTTACGCACGCTGCTCACCTGAGATTTGGCCAGCGTTGGGGGCAGGTTGGCTGTGAGGAAAGTAGCAAGAGCTTCATGCTGTACACAGGGCTCATGGGGCCCTGCCAGCCTCACTTCCTAAACCCTAGCTTGGGCAGTGGTTGCAGGCATATCCTAGAAAAATTCCTTCACTCTCAGATCTAATGCATGCCCTTCCCCCATACAAGCTGATACTCAAAACCCTTGAGAGGTCTCCTTCAGTATTAGTCAACCTTAAAACAAAGAGAAAACTCACCCTCCCGTTTATCACACATAAAGTCTCATCTCCCTCCATCTCTGGTCTGGAAATTCCAACATGCTTGCCCTGGGGAAGGCTATCCCTTCACCACCAGAACATCCCAAATGAACTTCTAAAACAGTTGATCGTTGGTCCCAGACACCAGAATGATTTTCTAATGTCTAACAATCACCTTGACATGTGGGCCTCCCCTGTTCCACAGCGAAAGAGGATGCCTGTAATGTTGCCTGGCCAGCATCATTCCCCACTTCCTCAGCCAACAACACCCCTATTTTCCTTTGAGGGAACCACCCTGGCTCCATTCTCAGTCCAAGTGGGCAAGAGATTCAAGGCCAGTAAGAACACTGCAATCATCTGACCATTGTGATTGGTTCAGAGATAAGCTCACAATGTCTTCCTGGCCAATCAGAAACAATGAGCATCAGTCCTTGGACTTCTGCTGGAATGACTGGGAATGAGACACTCTCTTTCTCTTGAGGTTGCCAAGCAGACAGAATGGAAGTCTGGAGCAACTGGGGGCCATTTTCGATACCACATGGAAAGAGACATATAAGAGCCAAGAGATGGAGACAGATTCATGGTGTGCACACACTCATGCCTCAATCCCAGACTTCAGTTCTCACATACACACAAAAGTAGAGAAGTCTAATGAATCACCATGTACCCACCAACAATATTTTGCTGACCTTGGCACATCTATCCTGCTTTTTTAGGGAGAAAGGGGAAGAGCTGGAATATTTTAAAGTCCTTCACAGACATCAGGTCATTTCACCTACACGTATCTCAATATTAAAGCCAGCTCTGAACCAGATTTCTTTCACATGCAATCACCAAAAGATCTGGGTCTATTCTAGAGAATCCTTCCTTGTGTCCACGACCTACTAAATTGATGATGAATCCCCTGGGGGCCTGCTACCTAGCTCACATTTCCTCAGGGAAGAGGGGACTGGCCAGTGGACAGGAAGGAGAGGGGGAGGGGACCAACCTACCGTGCAGGGTTTCGTAAGCCTGAATCACCTCAGACATAAACATGGGTCTCTGGCGGGCAATATTGGCGAGGGAGCCCAGGGCTGTGGTCAGGTTGATGGAGGAGATAGCGGGGTGCACCATGAACTTGAGCAGCTGCTCTAAGGCTGCCTTGCCTTCTTCCCACAGCACATCTAATGAGAGAGAGAAGAGAACCAGTTAGTTGGGGCCTTTCTCCCTGGCCTCCAGAGAGAGCAGTCTTTGGGGCCAAAAGGAGAAAAATCCTTGTACACGCATGGCTGTGAATGGCTTAAAAAACACAGAAAATTTAGGGGTTGATGAGTTTGACTATAAGACTATTAATGAGTATAAAAATTTAGAGATGATGCTCAAAGCAAGGGCTTGCAATAGTAAAAGAGCAGAACTAATTTAAAATATCCAACCATAAGGAATCTATCTGAACTACACTGATGTGAAATTTTGAACACGTATACATGCGTACATACACAAAGAACTCAAAGGTCTTTGATCCAGTCACCAAAAGTTAACCTTTAACAACTTTGGTGGATATCTTTCTTGACATTTCTTATGCAAAAACATACTGGATACCACATTATTTGAAACAGTGAATAAAAAATAGAATGTGATGAAACCATACTACAGAATATTGTGTAGCATCTGAATACAATATGATTAGGAAAATATGTAACTTAAAATAATATTGCCGAGTTCAAAAGGTTGTCAAACCATATATAAGAATAGCTAATATTTGGAGAATGCTTACTATGCCAGCCATGTTAACTCACCAAAAGCTCATACCTACACTCTAAAGTAGATGCCATAGTAATGACCCCCAATTTATTAAGGAAGAAATAGGCTCAAAAATAATAAACTGAGATTTGAGTGTTGCATGAGGGCTCTCAAGCCCTGTAATAAACTGACTCCAGAAATTAAAAACCAAGAAAAAAAAGGGGGGGGAGCCAGTGTAGTGACTGACAAATGGCACCAGCTGATGGGTAGCACTCACTGTACTGGATGTAGGGATGGTCACGAGGGATGCGGTCCAGGCTGATGTCATGCTCCTGGCGTCGGGGCACTTCCGAGTCAGCCATTCGGGGTGACAGGGTGACGATGAGGCCCTCCACAAACTTGATGGCGTGGGTACGGATGCCGTCATTGTCAGAGTCCAACAGCAGGATGATGTCCCCAGCCATGGCAGACACCATGTCCCAGCAGGCCTCCTGGAGCTCACTGATCACCCGTGACTTCACCATCCACTGTGAGTGGGCCAGGCAGGGATGGACAGACAGATAGATGGGAACAAGGCATCAACTGACAACCCCATAAATGATGATGAACAGTCATTTGGGGAACATTTACTGAGTTACAATTCTGTTCCCAGCCCTGTGCTAGGTGATGCTGGAGACAGGGCCCAGTGGTGACCAAGCCAGGTCTGGTCCTGCCCTCATTACGTTCACAGACAGTGACAACCCAGAGTGATGAAGGCTCAGATCTTAAGGAAGCCAAAGGAATAATAATGCTGACCTCACAAGTTGGTGGCAGAGATTAAATAGATTCATTCATTTCATTAACATTAATGTACATCACACCATAGTGTGCACCCAGGCAGCCCATCCTGGTCACAGATCAGGTACTCTGGGAACATCTGTTAAATGTATCAGTGAACAGATGGATGGAAGGATGGGTTCATGGCAATTCCCTGACCATTAGACATTAGATCCCCCTGTTTTCTGTTCGCAAAGATCAACAGCACATCTTGCCCATGAAGAATTTTGATCTGACCCTGGTTTTGAATTCTGACTGATGAGTCTGTAAATGAGACCTGCCAGGCTAGGACAGCTCCAGGTGGGGAGAGAGCTCTCACCTGCAGGGCCACCTTGTAGAGCTGGGTCATGGTGAGGATGGCCTTCTTCACCACATTCACATTCTCATCTCTTAAAAGCATGTTGAGGTTCGCAATCAGTTTCAGCAGCAACTCAATGTCTCGCTTGCTGGGGGATGGAGGAAAAAGGGCACAGTCAAGGTGGTCTTTGGGCAATGGGAGCCTGGGGTCCATAAGAAAAGGAAAATCAGGGTCAGTGTGCCAGGAGATTGGAATGGAGGTGGGCAGAGTCAGGGACTGTACCTGTCTTGTTTGCCAGCACATCTGGAAGCTGAGAACAATGCTTGGCACCTCTGGAAACAGCTGCCCCCAAACACTGTTAGGTTGGTCCTCACCCCCCACTCTCTTTTGCTGTTAGGGCCTTGCTGTTCACATAAGGGGCAGCACAGCCTGACAACCCTGTGAATCTGGACGAGCCACTCTGTCTCATTTAGAATAGTTCCCACCTCATGGCTTGTTGTGAAAATTGCAACGATACATATAAAGTGCTTAGAACAGTGTAGAAAGCATTCAATAAATATTAGCCATTATTACTTCAACACACTTTGCTTTATGTCATCACTAGTTTTGCTTACTGATTTGTTTATCTAAGTCTGAGGGCTCTGAAAGTGGGGGACTCTTTCCAGTCTGAATACTAGCAGAGTCTCATTTTTTGTTGAAGGAAAGAATGAAAGGCCTTCAATAAATATTTGTCCAGTGAATAAAGAAATTCAAGGCTATACCTAGAACTCAGAATGTGAATTTTCATAGCATGTTACAATCTGACATTAGATATTAAGCTAATCAGTCAAAAAATAGGAAACTGTCAGCTACATGAAGGCAGGAACAGTATCTGTTTTTCTTCACTGTTATATTCTACAGCCTTACACAACTGCCTGGTACACAGCAGTTATGTGACATACCTGTTGAACAAATAGTTTTTTGGCAAACTCAGAAAATTTACCACAAATTCTCCCAGTAATAATCTATAAAAATGTTCAATCACTATGTCATATACCTGAAACTATTATAATATTGTAAATCAACTATATCTCCCCCACCCTCCAAAAACCCCCTACAAAACTAGTGGTTACCAGTGGAGAGAGGGAAGGGGGGACGGGCAAGATAGGGGCAGGGGTATACAGTATACATTTTACTATGTATAAAATAAATAAGCTACAAGGATATACTGTACAACACAGGAAATGTAGCCAACATTTTATAATAACTTTAAACAGAATATAATCTACACAGTCCACAATACAGAAAAGTCCTGCCCTTGTGGAGCTGGCATTTCTATGGGTAAAGAGAAGCATAATGGAATTTTGACTGGTGAGAAATTATAAAGAACAGTGCAGACAGGATATCAGACGTGTGTGGCAGGTGTGGCCAGAAAGGGCTCGCTGAGGAAGACCAGCCGAAAGGGAGGGAGCAAGCTCCCTGGGGGAAAGCGTCCTCTGCAGACACAGCAAAGAGAGGTCGTGAAGTGGAATGGCGTATTTTGAGGAACAAAAGGGAGGCCTGGGGACATAAGTGAGGATCAGAAAGGCCACCAGGAGGAGAGGCAAGGGTGAAGAGTTGGGTTTCAATCTAAGTGAGACAGTGAGCCAGTGAAGACCCAAGAGCAGGGAGGGTGGAGATCTGATTTACATTTCAGCAGGATCACTCTGGCCACTGTGTGCAAGAGGAAGCAGGCAACTGGGACAGTGTTTTCTTTTGCAGGAATAAAACATTTTGGAACTAGCCTGTGAATGTGCTAAATGCCACTGAATCGTTCACTTAAAAATAATTAATTTTATGTTTTATGAATTTCACCTCAATTAAGGGGGAAAAAAAAATAGTGGAAGCAGGGGAGCCAGACAGAAGGCCACTGAAGTCATCTAAGCAGGAGGTAATGGTGGCTTGGACCAGAGTAACAGCAAGGGAAGTGACTGAAAAATGGTCAGATGCTGTTTATAATGTGAAGGCAGAACCGACAGTCCTTACTGATGATGTAGCTGTGAAGTACAGGAGAAGCAGAGGAATCGTGGATGAATCTAAGCTTTTGACCTTATTAAATATTTGCTGAGGAGTCAGTGTGGATGGGAGGAAGGATGAGTCTGGGAAGCAGAGGGCAAGACTCTTAGGGCAGGGCCAGGCTAGGAACCAAAGAGGCCAACTCCAGCAGGGTTGCTCCCTACCATGCCTCCTCAATGAAGCCGATGACAAATTTGCGCACTTCAATCGACTTGTCTGCTTGGAATGCGATGATCTCCTGCCAAGGTCAGGAAGAAGGTGGGTCAAAGTTGCACCAGGATTCCCTGATCCCCAAATCCATACCCTTTCTGTCCCGATGGTCACTCACATCCAGGAAGTTGTCCAGTAGTGTGGGATCTTTGTTGATGATCAGTTCCTGGACCTGGAAGGAGATTGGGGATGGGAACGAGGAACACACATATAAAACCAGGGTCCAATCAGTGCCGATCGGAACACGTAGGAGAAAACAGCATGGGGAGGGGAGTAGATAGTAGATAAACTCAGTTCAAATCCTGGCTCCACCACCCCACCACAGCCTGGGCAAGTGGCTTCTTCTGAGTCTCGGTTTGCTCTTCTGCAAAATGGGAATCATAAAACAACAATTTATAGGGCTGCTGTGCAGCTTCAACGAGAAGCTCGGACAAGGCTGCAGGTACTGGAGGACACTGAATATGTGACAGAAAAAGGGCTAATGAGGGAAGTGCTGCAGGCCCCCTACCTTCCTGAGGCTCATCCATCGATTCACTCCATTCTCTTTCTGCTTCTACTCCCCACTCAACCACCACAATTCAGCAGGCATTTTATGACAGTGAGAACCCATTTCCTGAGGCCCTTGTATCTGCCAGGCTCTTCGGAATAAGCCCTTCCCCAAGATATTCTCATAGAAAATCAGTGCCGGCACAGGCCTGGCTCCTACAACCCAAGGTACTATTGAATGGACCCCACGGCCACCCTACGAGGTGGCCAAGACCCCACTCTACTGCTAACGTGGAGGTGGCTACCTGACTCCACACACTGGGCAAGTAAACTGGGGTTCTCATCCAGGCAACCTGACCCTCCAACCCCTGAACTGGACCCGCCTCCTGCTCTGAACCACACCCAGTACCTGCCCCTCCCCTCTCCTCTCCAGTCCTCTTCTGCCTTTGCATGGGCTATTCTGCCCTCTGCTCGAGATGCTCTCCCTCTCTCACTTGGCCAGCTTCTCTCCTTATCCTCCAGGTCTCAGCTCAGATGTCCCTTTTTCAGAAAGCCCTCCCTGATTCCTCATCCCTAGGTTGGGTCAGGAGCCTCCTCTAGTCTCCACAGCCCCCCGGGCTCTTCCCTCGCAGCCCTGCCCATTCTGGGTCCTCACTGTCTGGTGACCTGCAAGTCTTCGTCACAGGATAGAACCCTGGTAGAGAGGAAATACGAGGATCAAGAGCACAGGATTTGGAGTTTGAATCCAGCATCCAAGTCCTAGTTCAGCCAGAGCCTAGCAGAATGACTATGGGCTAATTATTTAAGCTCTGAGACTCTGCTTCCCTCTGCATAAAATGGGGATGAAATTACCCTGCCTCATAGGACTTTTGCGAGAATTCAATGAGAGCATGGCTGCATAGCACTGAGCACTGTGGCAGGCATATCCCAAGTCCTTAAATGTGGACACTAGTGTTATTACCAGTGACTTCTTTTTCATAGGTTCCCCTCCCGCCTCCCTTGTCCTGCTTAGCCCAGCATCACCGCCTCCCCCTCACCTGTTTGAGCACCGTGATCTTTGAATCATTGGTGATCAGTGCTGCCTGGTTCAGGAGATCCACCACCTGGAGGGAAGGTGAAAGGCAGGTGATGGTGCTCGCCTTGCCAGTCCAGCCCCTTCAGCACTCCCTGGGCTCCATCACCTGAGGGTGAATCACCCAACACAGGGCCTGTGCCTCCCCACTCCAACCCCTTCTCTCCATGCTCACTCTCTCTGAGGTGGTCATGCCATCAATGCCCGGCCCCTCCTCTTGTGTGAAAAACTGTGATGCCACGCTCCGGCGGGTGACGCTGTCCCCACTGCTGCCTGCCATGACTGCTGTCCAATGCTTCCTGGAGAAGAGGATAGATCAAGCTCTGGACTTTTACCCCACCATCTGCAAAGGGCTCAACACTCCTTTCCAGCCTGTTTGGTCCCTGTTGGGTCTTTTGAAGTCCCTCCCCCATCCAGAGTTGGGGTCAGACTCTATGTGTCCATGGGGTTGTAATCTGGGAGACACTGATGTCTCCCAGCTCAGAGGATGTATGTCGTGTAGTATGAGGCCTCACCTCCAGTACTTTACACATAGCGGGCTGACCATAAACATCTGCTGAATGACTGAACAAATGAACACACAGCAGCCATCTCACTGGTCTCAGTGCCTCTTGTCTCTCTATCTGGGCTGCACTCTGGACTGGACACCAGAGCAGGCTTTCTAAAACACAGCTCTGAGGAACCCTAGCCACAGAGTCCTGCACATAGTAAGTACTCAATACATCAAAGAAGGCCTAATTTAAATAAATTGTTTCAGCCATTTTCTGGAATACTACGAAGTTGTTTTTTAAAAGGCTGAGGTGGGGAAGACTTTGTCCCAAGGTTGCACTGGCAAAATTATGAAATAAGAAGGATGTCAATTACAGTACTATTCCTAGCAGTAAAAGACTACTATTGACCCAAGTGTTCTCAAATAGGGAGACTGGCTGAAAAACTATGATACATCCACATAATAAAATACTATGCAACTGTAAAAAGGAATGCGGGAAAGGAGAAGAAAGAATAAGGAAAATCTCTATACACTGATAAACAAGGAAAAACAAGCAAAATGAAGACAATGTTTACTGTATGCTCCCTTTTTACAAAAGAAAGGAAAATATGTGTATGTTAAAAAAAAAAAACTGAAAGGAAAAACCAAAAAGTAGAAAAGGGAAGAAAAATACTTAAAAAAATGGATGGATCTCAATGTATTATCATCATAAAAAGATGACAATGACAGTCTGCTGCATCACAGAAGAATTCAATTGATTTTTCTCAAGTTTGTGTATGGATACACAGAATAACCTGAGACAAGAAACAACTGGGTCTCAGTTTCCTTTTCTGTGAAACAGCAATGGAAACAGTGTTTACCTCCCAGGACTATTCTGAGTAGTAGATTATTTAGTATACATGGTAAACATGAGGTAAGTACAGCTACTATTTTTATGTGCACAGAAAGAAATCTGAAGGCTACTGCATAAACTGTTAATAATTTGAGGAGGGTAAAAAAGATTCATTTTTTAAAATGAACATGGTGGGCAGGGTATAGCTCAAGTGGTAGAGTACATACACAAAGTCCTGGGTTCAATCCCCAGTACCTCCTCTAAAAATAAATAAGTAAACCTAATTACCTCCCCCCGACAGAAAAAATTAAAACAAATAAAATGAACATAACATACCGTACACAGTAGTTTATTCAACAGGTATCTGCTGAATGACTACCCAACAGCCTCCTTCCTAGTCTCCCTGATGCCTGTCACCCCCGTATCCTTCCTAAAGTGAAAGCCAGTGTCCTCACCAAGGCCCATAAGGCCTTATGTGATCCGGCCCCTCCTACCTCTGCCCTCATTTCCCTCCCAGCTCTCTCTGCTCCAGTCACTCTGGCCTCCTTGTCATCACACCAAGCATACTACTTCCTCAAAGCCTTGGTACTTCTCTTCCTTCTGTCCGGAATACTCCTCCTGTCAGATACTGGCACAACTCCCTCCCTCCTTATTTCCTTCAGGTCTCAGCTCAAATATTCCAACAGTAAGGTCTTGCCTGACCACCCTACTTCAAATTTCAATTTCCTCTTCCCATCTGTGTTGCTTTATTTTTCTGCATGGCATTTATTATCATCAACACACTACATATTTATAAGCTCCATGAGAGCAGAGGGTGTGTGTGTGTGTGTGTGTGTGTGTGTGTGTGTGAACTTTCTCTATTCCCAGCATGGAACAATTTTTGGTACCAGTAAGTGTTCAATAAAAATCTGCTAAGTGAATGCCAAAGGGCTTCAACAATCACTGACCTTAGTATCCCTACCCTTTCGCTCTAGAATGCTTGAAAAATAACCTAATTATTTTTCACCTAATATTTATTGACAATTTAATATGCACTGGGGCACAATCCTAATATACATATTAACTTATCTAAACCTCACAACACCAACTCTTCAAGGTGGATACTATTTTTCATCCCCATTTCACAGGTAAGGAAATTCCAAGTCCAAGGAGGTAAAGACACTTGACCAAAGCTCACAACTTGTAAGATGTAGACCTAGCAGTATGGCTGCAGAATCTATCTTTCTCACCACTAAGCTGGACTGCCTCTCTGAAAGGAACTGCTCCCCTACCCCAGGTCTTTTCATACAGGCCAAAGGCCATGGCCACCCAATAATCCAGTATACTGCTGTTTCCCATTAGAACATAATGAACCTTTTCATGATGAACTTCTCCACTCTTTTCATGATGAGAATACATTGATCCACCCAAACTTTTTACCCTGTGTCCTTCCTCTTCCCCTTTTTGGTTTATTCTCTCTCTCTCTCTTTCTCTCTCTCTTTCTCTCTCTCTTTCTCTCTCTCTCTCTTTCTCTCTTTCTCTCTCTCTCTCTCTCTCTCTCTCTCTCTCTACACACGCACATCTCCTTTTCTTCCATAAAAACGGAGCATACAATAAACACTGTCTTCCACTTCGATTTTCACTTAATACATGCTGGAGCCCACTCTCTACATCTCATTCCTTTTTTGCCCCCTTTCCTCATTCCTTTTTACAGTTGCATAATATTTTATCATGTGGATATTATTAATTTTTTCCCTGCCAGTCTCCTTACTGAAAGAACATTTGGGGTGTATGCAGCCTTTTGCTATTACAAACAACCACTGTTTCCGCCCCCCACTCCCCGTGTACTCCTTATGGAGTCCCACTGCCCCACTCCCACCGGGAAGTATGATGAGTCCTCTCATATACATAGAGCGGCCCCACTCTGTGTATCTTTCATTCATTCAACGAACATTAAATGGGCGTTTTCAGTGAGACTGCGCTGTGCTGGGAACAGCGGTGATCAACACTACCCAGTCCCTGCCCCCATGGAGCTCACGGTCACAGACAGAACTAAAGAGCTACACAAAAAAAGGTCCAATAACAAATCAGATCACAAGTGACATGAAGGAAAGGAACAAAGACCTATGAGAGCGTTTAAAAGGCGGCTTTCGGGACTGAGGGCGGGAAAAGAGGGCTTCTCAGGGGAAGTGACGTTGGTGCCGAGACCCAAAAGATGAATGGGAGTTAGCCAGGTGGAATGAGTAAAAGGATGTTGCAGACAGAGGGGACGGCATGTGCAAAAAGCCTGAGGCGGGAAGGCTTGTGGCGAGTCTGAGGAACTGAAAAGCCCGTGCAGCTGTGCGAAGTGAGGAACGAGCAAAAAGGCAGAGCAGAGGCCGGCGGGGCGGAGGCGCCCTGACGGCTCCGTTGGAACTTTGCCCTGAGGGCACCGGGGAGCCACGGGAGGGTCCTGAGCTAGGGAAGAAACTGGGGTCGTGAGCGTCACTACTCCCCTCTCCTCTCAGCGTCCCCACACTCCCCCCGACAGCTCCCCTACTCTTTCAGGGTCCTTCCTCCCTTCGTCCCCGGGCCCCCACGCCGGCCCCCGCTCACCGCGGCTCCGGCCTCCGTCCCCCTCGCGCCCCCTCAGCAGCGCCTCTTCACAAACGCTGCCGCCGCCATCTTCCGCTCGCCGCCGTGACACTGCGCACGCGCCGCACTCGCGGAGTCTCTGGGAAATGGAGTCCACTTTGCAGCCGGACCCCGCCCCTACTCCTGCCGTGAGAGCGGCCTTCCGCCTTCCACCCCCAACAAGATGTCACGGCAGCATTTCATTTCCGGCTTTCGGACGCCATACCTTCTGGGAAATGCAGTCCTTTGACAGAGGCGCAGGACGGAAAGGGAGATAGAGGCTTCTGGGAAATGGAGTTCACAGTAGTTCTGGGTCCCTGGACGGCTGGTGTTAGAGAGTGTGGGGAGACCGGGAGGCGAAGCTCCTACGTCTTTGAGGTGGTCTGTTGCCCCAGCGGGATCTGAGCAGAGGCCCTGATCCCCTCCACCTTTGATCCTGACCATTTACACAGTATGGAGCATTTCCAGCCATTAGAAGCTTCAGTCTTTCATTTCGTCCAAAGGGAAATGTGGTTTCGAGGGTCTCTTACCAGTCCTTAGAGTAGTATATCGGGACCCCTGGAGACCACTCAGTTCTGAGCCCTCTATTCTCCGTAGCAGTCGTGCTGGGCTCTGGCTGTTCGCCCGCTCCAGTCGAGATGATGAAACCCCCTGGGCAGAAGGGCCTTAGAGTTCTGCCCTCGGGGCTCTTAGTATCAGCAATGTCTATCTACCACCTGTAACTCCCTCACCCTTCAGCCATCTCCAGCTCTCGCGTCCCCGGGCTGCGGCTCCCGGCGCCTGAGGTCTATCTCCTCGCAGTCCCGCAGGGGGCGCCCCAGTCCGGGCGCACCGCCCTCGGGGAGGCGGGAGGGGAGCCCAGGGCGGGCGAGGGCGGGCGGGGGTGGGGGGGTGTCCCGGCTATAAAGCGTGGCCGCCTCCCGCGGCGCCCAGGACGGCTGGGACCCTGTGCGGTCGAACGGACGGGCGCCGGTCGGAACTGGGGTCGTGCCGACTGAGAGATCCGAAGTGCTCGGTTCCCCCCCGGGCCAGAGCGGGGGCGGGTGGGGGCGCAGGCCCGGGGGATGCTGGGCTCGGTGAAGATGGAGGCCCATGACCTGGCCGAGTGGAGCTACTACCCGGAGGCGGGAGAGGTGTGTCCTCGGGGATGGCGGAGCGGGAAGTGGGGGGCAGGGGGCAGAAATCGGGGTGCAGGCCTAAATGGGGGCAAGGACCAAGGTGTGGACTCAAATGGGGACCCCAGCTAGAATTGGGGGCCGGAGGAACTAGAGACACGGAGACCAGGTGTAGGAGTCAGGGACAGAGGACAATGCATGGGAGCGCGGTTCAGGCAGACTAGTCGGAGTGAGGGCTTAACTGGGAGTCAGGAAGATTTAGGCAAGGGTCAAGCCATAGTTTAAATGTGAGGACTGGGTGTCAGGGACCCAAAGTACAAGAGATTAAAATCAACAAACCAAAGATAGGACTCAGATCTCCGGTTACGGACAGAGCTGGGGGATTAGGAAATAAGGTTCAGAATTGGGGGGAAAAGATAGGGACCAAGAGATGGGAGAGGGAAGTCACCATTAGGGGAAGTCTGAGCTGGGAACTCAGGATTAGAATTTAGTGTTAAAGCTGGAGGATCTGGGGTAGAAATAAGAATTGGGGCTCCCGGATAAGGATTGGGGCTGAGAACTACGTTAAAGTTAGAAATAGGGATTGCTGTTCAGAGATAAGAGATGGAGGTGCTCAGAGATGACGCTTGGTTTGGAAAGTGTGAATAACAGGTGATTTAGAGCTGGGGCTCAGATAGATAGGGGCCAGACAGATGGGATCAGAGGATCCTGAGAGCAGGGGACTGGGCAACAGCACTGGCAGGGGACGGGGCCCATCTCCATCCACCCCCATCCCTACTCATGACCCTCTCCCCTCCCAGCTGAACTTCAGGGATTTAATTGTTATTAGAGACCCTCAGCAGGGATTCTTCTTGTTGGAGTCTGGAGGGTTTCAGATTTCACATCCCCGCTCCCCAACTTTCCAGCAATCTCCAGTATTTACTAATGTCCTCACCACTCCCATCTCAGACAAGACTTCCCTGAGTAGGGGGCAGGGGTATATCTTAATTTCCTCACCCCAGCCGACAGAAAGTCCTTCCCCAGATCTAACTCCCATTCCTCTTGCTGCAAGGACCCCTCCTTAGCTCGCTGTCTCTGTAGTCAACATGGGGAAGTGGAGGGAGGGCAGGGTCCTAGTCAGAGTGTTATGGGGGTCTGGAAGCTTGGGTTTCTAACCTGGAAGGGGACTGCAGACTTGAGATGGGTATGGGAAGGGAATAGTTGAGTTCTCCAAAGAGACTAAGATCTGGAGTTTACAGGGGCCCCAGTGTGCCTGAGTCCTGGGTCTGGGGTTTGAAGCTATAGGGTGGGACTCCTGGATACCCAGGCCTGTGGGGCTTGGCAAGGTGCCCAGGAGGGGCCAGTCCTGGGGCTGTAGAGGTGTGAGGTGCACGTGGGGTGGGGCAGGCTGACCAGGGAAGAGATTGGGAGTGTAGAGAGGTGGAGGCAGGGCGGCTGGAGATGTCAGCTGTATGGTGGGGAAGATAGAGACCAGGCTGGGGTTGGAGAATCCCAGATAGTGGGGGATCCCAGCTGAATCACCTCCCCTCAGAGAGTTCAGAGTCTAGGGACATGATTTATGGGAAACAACTACAAATCGATGTTTTGGAGTTGCATTTTAAGAAGTAAATTGTGAGAGTCTAGGATGAAGGATTCATTATTTGGGGCATAGCCTGAAGTTTAGGGGCCAATTTGTGTGCATATTGTCCCTGAAATTGCAGGACAGTCTAGAGATGGTCAGCATTTGGGGGCATATTTTGGAAGAGTTGACTTTTGGGGGCTGGAAATGGACATACTGTCTAAGGGTCTCATTGGCTTTCCCATCAGCTGAACCACCTGCTCCCCCTGGGTCAGAACAATGGGGAGAGAAACATCTGCATCCACTCAGTGACAGAGAACTGAGGGCACCCCTAAACTGCTTTTTGCCCACCATACCCTCTTGCTGAGGTGATATTGATACCCCTAGACTGACTCCCTGTCTGGAAGGAAATTGAAAAGTCATCACCCTAAGGCGATATCACCCACTGGCCTCCGGTTCTCACAGATTAGCTGGTCCAGTTGCTCCCCTATTTTAGAGATGGAAAACCTACAGCCTCTCAGAGTGTATGGGGCTACTTGAGATCCTAGGCTGGGACCAGGATTAGAAACTAGACTTCTGGCTTCACACTGCCTCCCTTGGCTCCCTGTCACACCCTCCTCCAGAGACAATAAGGAAATGAAAGGGGATAAATTCTGGCCTTCTGAGGTGGGGGTGCCGGTCCCCTGAGAGCTTCCCCCCAACCTCAGCCCCGCCCTTGCAGGGGAGATCCGGCTCAGACCCGGACACTGGGGGTTCATCCCAGCCCCGGGGCGTGGGAAAGCCTAGGGTGGATTAAGGCAGCTACAGCGCTTGAGGTCAGACCTCAAGAAGGACTTCCGGGTGGGTGGGGAGCCAGAAAAGGAGGGCTCTGGGGTCCCAGTCTCCCTGCCTCTGTGATACAAGAGAGTCTGAGTTGGAGAAATGTAGAGGGGTTGTAGAAGGATTTAGGAACTCTCTGTGGAGCCCCCTGGGTCCAACACCTTCTCTCCTCTCTCTGCAGGACCCTCTTCCCTTACTCTTGGGGAGGGGCCAGAACCAGCCAACCAGGGGGGAGACCAGTGCATGGGGGAGGGGAATAGCCATAGCTCCAATTTCAATGCAAGACTTCTGGGGAGATGGTGGTGCTGAAGGAAGGAGGCAGAGAGATACAAAGAGGTGCTGAAGGAGAAAGAAAGATGGGGGGGAGGAGAGGAGTAGGGTAGAGAGAGAGAAAGGGAGAGATGGTACCAAGGAAGGGAGAAAGAGATGTGAGAGAAGGTGGCGACAGAGAGAAAGAGAGATGGGGTTTGGCAGAGTCACGAGGAAAGAAAGGCAAGGACAGAGAGATGAGGGAAAGAGATGGAGGAGAGAGAGAGAGACAGGGAGAGATAAAGGGAGAGAGATGAGGAAAGGAGAGAGATGGAATGGGAAAAAGAGGGAGAGATATAGGGAGGGAGTGAGGGAACGAGTATAGAGGTACTGAGACAGGGGAGGAGATGGACAGATACACACAGAGCCAACAGGGAGATTCAAAGATCCATAGGATGGGGGAGGGTATAGCTCAAGTGGTAGAGTGCATGCTTAGCATACATGAGTTTCTGGGTTCAATCCCCAGTGCCTCCTCTAAAAATAAATAAATGAACTAATTACCTCCCCCACCAGAAAAATAATTAAAACAAAACAAAACAAAAAAACACACAAGAACAAAGAGACACAGGAGAAAAGAGCTACCTGGACAGACATATGAAAGAGAGAGGGGATAATTTCTACTGGAACTCAGACCTAGGTTGATTGCCACCTATTCCTGACTCTCTGAGTGACCCTGGCAGTTCCTCTTTCTCTCAGGACCTTTGGATCTGCAGACACTTAAGTGACAAGGAGATGAGATGTGACACATTGATTCATAGCAGAGGTAGCAGCACCTCCAGTGCCATGAGACCCCTTCAGCGGGAGGGGATCAGGACAGACAGGCAGATGGAGGATTGAGGGAGAAAGGCTGGGAGAGAGTGGAAAAGGATAAATACACAGAGAGAGAGAAGTCACCATCCAACATGCTTCCTGTTTTCCTTGCTTATCTTGGTCACTTCCTGTGAGATTGACAGCACCATGAGGGCAAGCATTTCAGTCTGTCTTGGTCACTGCTTTTATAGCATGATCCAGACCACCCATCCGGAGCCAGACTACCTGATTCAGAATCCCAGTTCTGCTCCTTCCTTGCTGTGTGAGCCGCCCCCAACAACCTCTCTGGGCCTCAGCTTACCCAGCTGTAAAATGGGTGTCATGTTAGTGCCTCCCCCATAGTGCAGTTATAAGGATGAGAGCAGACGTTTCCTGTGAAGTGCTTGGAGTAGTGCCTGGCTCAGAGTAGGTGGCGAATAAATATCGAATATTTGAGACACTGTATCATTACTTACAAAGACATAGGAATGTCTGCTGTATTTCACTGAGCTAAGATGAACATTTTCCCCCCATTTGAACATTTCTGAAAATGGAATGGGTTTTACAATCAGTGATGTCTAGGGATTATAACTGACAGTGTTTTTTTTCCCATTCTTATTGATACTTAATATTGCAGCTTACAAAGTAATATCTTTGATGTGATGACCTATATATAGTAAGTAGATGACATATATTAGGTTGAAATGTGGAATTTCTGACTTTCAAATGTTCTTGACCTATAAAGACTGTAATTTTATAACCTAAAAGATTGATAGAACATACACATATAGATTTCATTATTAGGTAAATTAGCAGCTCTTGGATCTTTTTTTCTTTTGGTCTCAGGACTTCTTATACTTTTTTTTAAATTTCTTAATTTTTATTTCTTTTTTAAAAATTTTGGGGGGAGGTAATTAGGTTTTTATTTATTTGTTTTAGTGAAGGTACTGCTGAGCTATACCCTCCCCCACTACACTCTTAAAATTATTGAGGACCCCAGTTTCTGTTGACTGGGGTTATATTTATCAATAGACACCACATTAGAAATGAAAACTGAGGAATTTTAAAGATATGCATTAATTCATTTGAAAATAGCAACAATGTATTAGTATAAGTAATGTATTTTTATTAAAATAACTATACTTCAAAATATTTAGTGAAAGGAGTGGCACACTTACATTTTTGCAAATCTCTTTCATGTCTGGTTTAACAGAAGACAGCTAGATTTTCATAGCTGCTTCCGCGTTTAGTCTGTTGCAATGTCATGCATTATGTGGCCTCTGAAAAACTCCTCTGCATGCTCATGAGAGAGAGTAACAAAGGCTAGTCATATCTTAGCATTGTATGGGAATAGTTTTGACCTCATGGATACCCTGAAAGGGTCTCAGAGGCTCCCCAGGGTGTCCCAGAGCACACTTTGAAAACCACTTAGAGTGTGAGCTCCAGTGCATGGGAGCCTAGGGGATGGGGTCAGGGAGCGGGATCATGAGGACAAGGAAGAGAGAGGGACTCCAACAGACAGCTGTCTACAGACAGAGGTAAGGATGGAAGGGAATCATACAGGAGGCAAGACAGACAGATGGACACACAATGGGTCCGACAACCCTTTGCTTACTGGCGGACTGGAGACTCACTGCTCGCCATCTCTCTCTCCTTGCAGGTTTACTCTCCAGTGACCCCAGTACCCACCATGGCCCCCCTCAACTCCTATATGACCCTGAACCCTCTGAGCTCTCCCTACCCCCCGGGGGGGCTCCCTGCCTCCCCAATGCCCACAGGTCCCCTGGCGCCCCCAGCCCCCACAGCACCTCTGGGGCCCACCTTCCCAGGCCTGGGTGCCAGCAGTGGTGGAGGCAGCAGCTCAGGGTACGGGGGCCCGGGACCGGGGCTGGTGCATGGGAAGGAGATGCCGAAAGGGTACCGGCGACCCCTGGCACACGCCAAGCCGCCATATTCCTACATCTCGCTCATCACCATGGCCATCCAGCAGGCGCCCGGCAAGATGCTGACCCTGAGTGAGATCTACCAGTGGATCATGGACCTCTTCCCCTACTACCGGGAGAACCAGCAGCGCTGGCAGAACTCCATCCGCCACTCGCTGTCTTTCAATGACTGCTTCGTCAAGGTGGCGCGCTCCCCAGACAAGCCGGGCAAGGGCTCCTACTGGGCCCTGCACCCCAGCTCAGGTAACATGTTTGAGAATGGCTGCTACCTGCGCCGCCAGAAGCGCTTCAAGCTGGAGGAGAAGGTGAAGAAAGCAGGCGGCGGGACCTCCACCTCCAGGAACAGTGCGGGCTCTGCCGCCTCGACCACCACCCCTGCTGCTGCAGTCACCTCTCCGCCGCAGCCCCCGCCCCCCGAGCCTGAGGCCCAGGGTGGGGAGGACGTGGGGGCTCTGGACTGTGGCTCACCCCCTTCCTCCACACCCTACTTCACTGGCCTGGAGCTCCCAGGGGAGCTGAAGCTGGATGCGCCCTACAACTTCAACCACCCTTTCTCTATCAACAACTTGATGTCGGAACAGACACCAGCACCTCCCAAACTGGACGTGGGGTTTGGGGGCTATGGGGCAGAGGGTGGGGAGCCTGGGGTCTACTACCAGGGCCTCTATTCCCGCTCTCTGCTTAATGCATCCTAGCAGGTATGTGGCGGGGTGGGAGCATGGTGGGTGGGGTATGGCTGTAGCTCACACCATCAGGCTCTTGGGGCCTGATCCTCCTGGTGACACTTTGCTTGTCCCGTCAGTTAACATCTTGGTTGGTCTATTACTTACTGTGGTGACTGCCGTCTCTGTGGGCACCAGGTTGATCCACTAGGTACTGTGATAACTGCCACTGACATCTTGGTAGGCCCACTGGGTACTGTGAAGACTGCCATGTTGATTGATATTACTGGTTGATCTACTGGGTGCTCTGATGGCTGCCATCTGGGATGACATCTTGGTTGGCCCTCTGGGCGCTGTGATGACATCCTCTTGGCTGACCCTTTGGGTGTGATGGTGGTGCCATTTCAATTACATCTTCTTTGGCCCATTGGATACTGTGATCACTTCTTTGTTGGTGGATTTATTGGCATAGTAGGTGCCAAGTTGGCCACCCTCCTGCATAACATCTTTTTTGGCCCATTGGGTACTGTGATGGCCACCATCTTGGCTGGCCGACATAACCAGTGTATGCATCATGATGGCTACCACAGCCCCTGTGTTGGCCGTGTCATCACCATCTCTGGCGTGAGTGGAGTGAGGGATGGAGATGAGGATACTTCTTGGTTTTCTCTGTAGCCCATCCTCCCTCTGGTCCAGGAGAAACCAGAATGGACTGGTTAGGGTGTGGGGAATTTCTACTGAAGTCTGGTTCTTGCCTGGGAAGCGGGATACTGGCTGCATCTGACCATTAAAGACACCATTTCTGCCTCTTACTGAAAGTCTCGTTTCCTTGGCGAGTGGGCCCTGTGAGGCTTGAACACCTGAATTGCTGTTCCCTGTCCCCTCTCCTTCCTGCCCCCAAGAGCTGGCTGCCTCTGGGGGAAGGGCTGGGGGAGGCATCGACCTGACCTTTGGCTCTTTGCTGTCCCTGACCCCAAGGACAGTTTGTTCACAGATAGCAGCCCCCGCAGCAGTGGGGCCAGGGCAGCAGGAGGAGGTGGCGCTGCAGTGACCAAGGCCATCTCCCCACCCCCACTCTCCGGACACACGCCTCTAGCTCTGAGGCTCAGGGAGCCCAGGGGCTGCGCAGTTTTTGGTTAAGCTGGGGAGGAGGAGACGGGACAAACCAAGTGTTAACTGAAGGAGACAGTGTGTGTATTAGTTTCTGCGTGTGTGCGCCTGTGCCTCTGTGGGTTGTAGGATATCACTGTGCCCATTGAAGTCCCTGTGGTCTGCTGCAGAGTGTTATTTAGTGTTTGTATCCCTCAGTTGTGTGAGTTTGTATGTCTGTTCATCCTCTGGGTGTGTGCTTATTGTGGGCATCTCGCGATATCAGACTCACGTGCTTTGTCTTTATTGTTTTGTGTGTGTGGTTCTCTTATATACCTCTCCCGGGGACCCTCTGGGTCTCACACTGTTGGATGTGTCTTTTCTGTCTGTCTATTTGCATACCTGCTGCCTCAGAGAGTCTGTGTCTACATCATTGGTGACTATATCATTGTCGTGGGTCATTGTGTGTCACTGTGTGTTTCATGTGTATCTCTGTGAGTCAGCATCTGCCTGTATTTTTTTTTTTAAGTATATCTGTGTTTGTGTATCATGCCTGTCTTTGCTGTGTGCCTGTCACTGTTGTGTGTGTGTGGGTGAGCATGTGTTTGCTGGCCCTGGTGTGCTTCTGTCACTTTTACGTGCAGGTGTGTGGGAGAGGAGGTGGGTCCTCCTTCCAGGCGCTGGAGGCTTCTGGGGGCCTCTGGGTTTGGGGTCTGGGTATTTCTATCCTTCCAGGTCTCTTCCTAGGCTCTGGGTCTGAGATCTGTGGCTCAGATGTCCTGCGGGTATAGCTCTCTGGGAAAGACAATTGTGTTCTTCACACTCTGTCATTTAACAGTGAAAACTGAGAACCAAAACCAGAAGGGGCTGGGGCAGGGCCAGGCTGGAGCCGGTGTCTTTTCCTCGGTTTACCTTTGCCTTTCTTGGTCGTAGTCACTCTAGCCACTTAATCATTTATTTAGTCAGTCAGTCATTCAAAGACCAAAGGCTGTCTCTTAATCCACATGTGTGTGTGTGCACGTGTGTGTGTGAGAGAGGGGGAGAGAGAGAGAGAGAGAAATGTTTCTCCCAGTTCCTGAGTGTCCATCTTTCTCTTTGTCTCTTAATGTCATTTTTCTCAGTGTCATTCTGTCCCTCTCTTGCCTTTATTCTCTGTTCCTTGGTTTTGGGGAAGACACTCGCTCAGTCTCTGTGCGTCTGCCTCATACGCTCTGCCTCGCTCTCTCTCTCATTCTCTCCAGTGCTTTGACTCTGTCCCTCCCTCTCTGGGCCTCTGGATCACTCGCTCCTTCTCTTGGGGGCTCTGACTCTTCCTCTCTTGGGGTTCACCTCCCCCTACCCCCCAAATCCTTTGGCTCTATGGCCTCTCTCCTCCTCCCGCCTCCCTCTCCCGGCTCCCTGAGTTTCCGCCTCTACCTGCTACCTGGCAGGCCAGGCCCTCTATTTCTGTCGCCGCGCCCGCCCTGCCGGCTGCGTGTCACCCCCGCCCCCTGCCGTGCTGGCTCCCCGTCAGCCGTCCCACCAGCCTCGCTGTCCCGGGCAGGCCGGGGAATTCCTCCTGGTTCCTGGAAAAAACAACTGGGGCCGAGAGAAAGGCCCTCAGTCTCCCCGGGTGCCCGCCCCCCTCCCTCGGGCCTGGGGGTCTCTCCCGGAGTCGGCCGGCCCGAGGCAGGAAGCCCTGCGGTTTCTGGCTTCTCCCAGGCGGCCTCCGGATCTGGCCCCCGCCCCCCGGCCAACAGCCCAAATATTATTCCGCAGGAGGAGTCGGTGGCGGCGGGAGGAGGCCCAGGCTGAAAGAGGCTTTCAGGGCGGCCAGGCCTGGGGCTTCCTGTCCCCAGGCTCAGGCCTCAGGCCGCCCCAGTGGGGACCTCAGGTGGCCGGAGGGGCGGGTGTTGTTGTAGGGTCCTGGGGGGAGGGTGGGGCCATCCGTCAGGGTGTCTGGTGGCCACCGGCTCGGCTGGCGTGGGCAGGTGTGACCCCCACCCCAGGGACAGCCGGCTGGTGGCCAGCATGGAAAAGTACCACAGTCAGACATGGGACGCATGGACAGACATGAGGACGCTAGGGATCAGGGATGGAGGGCCAGCCATGGGGACACAGAGAAGCATGAGCTGGGCCAGATGGACCTGGACACAGCTTGTGGGCTTTAGGTGACGTAGTCCAAGGGAGGGGCCCGTGGGTGGGGATGCAGAGGCCAAGGCAGGGTCCCAGCTGTGGGCAGAGGGCCATCTACATCAGAAGAGATGAGACGATAATGACGATGAAAAAGAAAATAATGGCTGCTGGGGCTTCCCATGTGTCTGGCATCATGTAAGCCCCTGACAGAACTAAGTGACCCCATCCTTCCCCCCACTCATTTTATTATCGGGGAAACTGAGGCATGAAGCGGTGAAGTGACTTGCTCAAGGTCACACAAGGAGTGAGTGAGGGAGCTCAGACTTGAACCCAAGCCCAGAGCCAGGGCCTGAACCAGGACGCTATTCTAGAGCACGGGAGGAGCAGCAGGGTAGGGCCCTGGGAGTAATCAAGCTCTCCCTCAAGTCACCTCCACTCACACCCGGCTACAGGAGGACGAGGGGGCACCCCAGAAGCCAGCAAGCCTCTGTCACTGTGTACCTTGGGGTCAGCGTGTCAATGTCACAGGCTTATGTGCTACTCCATGGTTTGTCTCCGTCAGCGTGAGTGGGTGTCGTGTGCGCCTGTGTTTCTTGTCACTGGGTTTCTGTAGGTGTTTCTGTGCTTGTGTCTCTGTGTATGTGTGTATGTCAGTGTCATTGTCTTCCATGTGTCACTGTGTCTCTAAGCCTCACACTATGTTTGCCCCTCATTGTGTCCTGGGCTCTGTCACTGCCGTGTGTCTGTCACTGTGTCTATTACAGTGGGTCTCTGTCACTAGGTCCTGTGGGTCTGTTTATGTCTCAGACACTCTTGGTCTGCCTATATCTGTCCCTGTGTGTCACCGCGTCTGTCCCCCTATGTGTCACCATCTCCCCAGGTGTCACTGTGGCGTGTGTTACTCACCACCCAGGCCACAGGTGGGCGTGTCGGGCCCACTGGTGCCCAGAGCTGGGGCCCTGCCCATCCCACCCTTGCCTGCCATGGGCCAGGCTGGACGCCTGTTTGCAATGCCTGCCCCAGGTAAACACCAAGATCCGGAACCCAAGGGCCACCTCCCTCACCTCCGCTCCCTGCCCCTTAGCCTGCCCCGGACTGGGTTGGACCAGAGCCCCACAGGCGGGGCCCCGACACTGGAGACGTGCCCTGACCCTCCCCCACCCGTGGTCACTAGCCTCCCAAGCCCCCAGCCTTGGCCTGGAGCCGCCTGCCTGCCTGCCTGCTGCTCTTTCTCTCTGTCCCCATCTGGGGGTCTGCTGGCCTGTTTCTTTCTGTCCCTCCTTTCTCTCCCTTCGGTTTCTGGGGCTCTGCCTTTCTCTGGAATGACCCTTGTCTTTATTCTGTCACTGTCCCTCTACCTGTGACTTTTTCCTGTCTTCTCTCCGGGAACTTCAATCTCTCCATTTTCTTGATCTGTCTCCACTGGGTCAGCTTACTCTTTCTGCCACTTGGTGTCTAACGCCGGGTTGCAATCTGCCCGGTCTCTTTTTGTTTCTCTCTTGCCCTTTGTAAGTTTCTCTCTCGTCTTCTGTCACTGTGTCCCTCTCTGCTGGAGCCTCTCAGTCTTGGCCACTATCTCTGTGTGTCTTGGGGCCCCCAGCCCCCGACAGAAGCAGACCTCTGCCGTGCTGGGGTTCTCGGGGAAGTGTGTGGCCCCCAGCCTCCCGCCCCAGCGCACTGGTATATATATAAAGGCATATGGACATATTATTTATATCTGTACCCGGGGGCAGGAGGGGCAGACACTGGGGCCTTTGTGTAGCCACTGCCCGCTGCCTGCCCGCCCGCCACTCCTCTCCCTTCGTCCCTGCCGCCCGCCCGCCCCCACTCCCCCCACACAGAAAGGTTCCTGTGGGGCCTGCCAGCTTCCTCTGCCTGAGGTGTGAGTGGGCACACCACGGGCAAGGCGGGCAGGGGGGCCTGGGGGATTTTTCCAGCTCCAGGGCAGCCTTCCGGGTGGGGAGGGCTCTGGAAGGAATGGGACTTCTCAGCTGGACTGCTGTCTGTCTGTCTGTCTGCCTCTGCTGTTCCTGGGCATCCCTGCGGCCTTACCTGGCTTCTCCCTGGGAATCTGTCCATCTATCTCATGTCATTCTGTTTCTCTGTTTATTTGGGTCTTAGTCATTCATGCACACTCTGTCGTTGGGCATATATACGAAGCCCTCTGCTGAGCCCTGGAGACACAATGATGAACGATATGCTGTCCATCCCAACTGATTCTTTGCTATTTCTGTCTCATTTGCTCCATCCCTTCTCTCAGTGCTTGAAACCCTCTACCTATTCCCATTAAAACAAAATCCAAAATCCTTACCATGGTCTACAGGGCCCCCCATACTCCCTGACTGTCCCTCTGACCTCATTCCTATGACTCCCCTTTGCCCAGCTGCACTAGCCACCTGGCTGTTTCTGGAATGAACCAAGCAGGCTCCCACCTCAGGGCCTTTGCATGTGCTATTCCTGCAGATGGCCCCGGGCTCGCTCCCTCACCTCCTTCATTTTTACCATCATCTCAGAGAGCTCTTCCCTACTTCCCACTTTAAAATACCAACCTCCATCGTTTTATCTCTCCTTTCCCTGGTTTCTTTTTTCTTCTTAGGACTTACTGCTCCATGACTGTACAAATGATGGACATTTTATGCATCTGTATCTCCCACCTGAACGTCAGCTCCTTGAGAGTAGGGGCTGCATCCCGTTCCCTGTTGTATCCACAGCAGGTACTGCGGTGCTTGTCACCCTGCAGAGGCTGAATAGATATCTGTTGAAGGAGTCCATTCATCTATACATCCTTTATACCTGCCAGTGCAGGGCAATGCTGGGGACACAGTGGTAACTGAGACAGCCCCAGCCCCACCCTTAGGGGCTCACAGTCCAGTACCCAGAGAATGATTTAGAATGCTCAGGGCTGTGATAGGGGAGTTGAGGGCCTGTGGGAGCCCAGAAATGGCACCTGACACAGACGGAGGTCAAGAAGGACTTCCTGGAGGAGGCGTCAGCTGAGTTGAAACCTGGAGAGTAAGGAGTGAGCCAGATTTTGCCATGGGGACCAAGTGACCAGGGCAGATTCAGCCCTGCCCTTCACACAGCTCTGTTCTCTCCCTCTGTCGCACAGAACTTTTGAGTTTGAAGATGTATTTACTTGAAACCTGTACCTTTCCCTGATTTCACAGCCTCCCTCCCTCCCTCCGAGTCTCAGGCTCCCTTCTCTCTCCTTCTGTGTCTCTATTGTTGGCATTTCATCAGTGTATCTCAGCCTCTCCACCCACCTGGATATTTCTCTTAATTCTCTCCTCTGAACGTTCGTCTCTCTATTTCTACCTCATCTCCCTCATCTCCGGGGGTCTCTCCATCTCTCCGTGTCTCTCTCTGGGTCTCTGTCTTCCCTCTTTCAGTGAGCTGGCCTCTCTTTACATCTCCCTCCCCACCTCTGCTGTCTCCATCTGTCCTTGGGTCTCTCTCCACGTCTCTCTCTCCTTCTATGAAGCCTCTTCACCTACTCACGGATCCCCAAATCAGTCCTGAACCCCTCCACTCTGGCCCCACCCTGGCACTGGATCAAGAGGGGGAGCTGATTCAGCCCCCCACACCCACACAGTTCAGTCCGTCTGCTCTGTTAATAGTTAACCCAACTTCTATCTAGAATACACACCAGCCAGGCTGGGGGTGACTCCCCTGCCCCCCACCCACCCAACAGCTGTTCTTAAAGGACCAGGTGTCCTCCGCAGCTATTTAGCCCCAACTGGGGCACAGGGCCCTGGTGTCTGGAGGCTTCCAGCTCTGAAGATGGGGGAAGGGAAGCTACCCAGTACTTGGCCTGCAGAGCTGGGTCAGGGGAGGCCACAAGACTGCCCAGGAGGGGTGCCCAGGCATGGAGCTCCATCCAGCGTCTCCCATGCTCTGGGCTTATCGCCTGGTGTATTTAATCAGGGGTGGTTTTCCCAGCCCTGCCCAGAGCCCAGGCTGGCAGTGCCAGGGGTGACAGAACACCTGAGACCTGATGGCTTGGGGAGGGGATGGGACCCCTCAGTCCAAGAAATAAGGGTCCTCCAGATGTGGAGGACAAAGCCCCAGGGTCCCTAATATTTGGGAGTCAGGACATGAGGGTCTGCAGGATGTGTGGGTGGGACACCTGGGTAACCAGGAGGATGGTTCAGGACGTTAAGGTCTTCTAGATTTAGGTGATGTAACACCTGGGTTCCCAAGACCTGGGGGAACCTAGGGTCTCAGAGCCGTGTGACAGGGTTGTGCAGTGGCAGGACACACGGTCATTCCCCACCTCTCTGTCCATCCGCTGGCCTTTGCGCCCAGAGTTCCCCCTTCCCGGAATCTCCACTTCAGGGTCGCGGGGAAGGCCGCCCGGGTGGGGGCTGGGCTCTGGGGGCCGCCCCCTCCCCTTAACCCCTGCTTTGCCGCAGCCCGCTTAGGCCCCGCCCCGTGACGCCAGCGAGCAGGAAGTCCTGGTTAATGATCATACCACCGGGACAGGTGCGGGACAAGGCCGCGCACATCAGAGGCGGCCGCGGGGGGAGTGCCTTTTACCCTGCCAGTCACGGTGTGTGTCCTAGGCCGGCCGCCGTTGAGGCTGGTCTCCAGAGCTGGGCGCGCAGTTCAGGGCCACCACCAGAGGCGAGCAGGTACCTGGTTTCCAGGGACCCTGTTGGTTACTTCCTGAGGTAAATTTCTTCTTTCCTCGGGCAGTCCCTTCAGCAATCTAGCCTAATTCTCTCCCTGCCCAGAACTCACTGCCCATCCCTTCTGGGAAGCCTCCTGATGCCTCTTTCCCCTCCCCTGGTGGGCACTGAGTCTCCCATATTCTGGGTAGATACAGCGGATGGGCCGGAAGGGAAACCTAATTCCCGAGCTTGGCTGTGGCTCCCATGCAAGAGCCATCCCCACTCTGAGTCTCAGTTCTGTCACCTGGAAAACGGGCTGACGGCCTGAACGCCTGACCAGTGGCCAGGCAGTTGTAGACAGCCAGCGGGCGCACCTGAGCGAAGGGCGCCACCTGGCGGCTACGATGCAACGTCCTCTCCCTCGCAGGATCAGTTCAGTCCCAAAGGGGGCGCAGCATCTCACACAACTAAGGGACCAAGAAGGAAAAACCCATCTTTCGGTTTATTGAAGGAGGAAAAGAGGGTAAGAGGGGGGAGGCAATAAAATGCTTTTGCTTCGTTTATAAAGAGCGAGATTTCAGGAGGCCCCTTCTCAAGGAGGAGGGGGGCACCTCTCCCCCAACTACAAGCAGCAGCAAAGCCAAGCCAAGGAGGGGAGAGGGAAACTGGAGGGGTCAAGGGACCCCAAACACCCCCTCAGACAGAAACCCCCACAAGCTTTCTCCCCCCACCCTCAATGCATCTACCCCAGGGGACCCATCTGGGATAAGGAAGTGGGTATGTACACAGGTAGGGGAAGCACTGGGCTGGGTGGGGGAGGGAATAATTTATCCGCAGCAGCGGTGGGTGGCAAGGGGGATGGGTGGGCAGTAGACTGGTGGCAGTGGTGGCCTAGGGGTCCCGTTCTTTCTTAACCTTGATGTCTCCAGCAAGGATGGTGGCGATCTCACCCTGCATGAAGGCCCAGGGGACAGAGGAGCCCACTAGCGGGCACTTGTCGCCACTAGGGCAGTACACCTCCCCAGCAGGACCCTGTGCCTTGATGAACTCCCGTGAGCAGGGAAAGCAAAACTTGTGTCCGGGCACTGAGGGGCACTGGACGAAGTGGGTGTCTTCCAGCCGCTCTCGGCATAGGGTACAGCACAAGGGGGCCCCAGGGGTCGCCCCGGTGCCGCTACCACCCCCGCTAACCGCTTCCGCCCCTGCTGTGGGGCTAACTTCTGCCTCACCGTTGCGGGCCACTAGACGATGCTGGACTGGAGGCTGGGCCGTGGAGGAGGCTGCGGGGCTGGCACCCCCTGCACGCACAGGGCCCCCACCCCCGCCAGGGTCCTTGGGGGAGTGGCCCAGGGCCTCGGCCACGTTCTTCAGGGCGGCGATAGGTGAGGGCACACCCGGAGTATCAGCGGAGTACGGGCCACCAGGTGCCACCCAGTGCCGCTGCTGCTGCTCCTCGGTGGTCATCTTCCCAGCCGCCTCGCCCTCGGGCTCAGGAGACGCCTTGCGACGGCGTGGTGTGGGCGCCAGGTTCCGGGATGGGGCTCGTGGAGGTGGGCCACATAGAGCTGCAGGGGCTGGCTCTGGGTACTGCTGGGGCAGGGCCTCGGCGGGAGCTGGCTCTCGGAAGCTGCGGACACCATCGGTTAGCAGCTCCCCCAACTGGCGCCATTCCCCCGAGCCGTGCCGGCGTTCATATTCGAGGTACTTGAAGCCTGATGAGGCCAGTGCCTTGCCCGGCTCCCGCAGAGCATCATGAAACATCTGACGAGCCACGGCCAGGACTCCTGCATACACGTTGCCAGAACCACAGGGGTATTCGGTGAAGAGCTTCAGCTCGAACTCGTAGCCTGGCGGGCGGGCAGTAGCATCGAAGGCGAACACCCGCCCCACCAGCCCGTGATCCTTCTTGAAGCGGACATTGAAAGGGGCGCAGGCAGACAGCGCCAGCAGCTGTTCCCGCACAGCTTTGGGGCGCCCGTGCCATTCCTCTGCCCGGCCCCTCATGGCCTCGTTCAGTTCTGCCAGACAGTCCGCATTCCTCTGCTGCTTCTCCTTCTCGAAATCGGAGCCGAAGGCTGGACGGGCAGGACTCAAGCCGGGTGCCAGCGTCAGGCCTCGGCTTCCCAGGCCAGACACCGCAGCTGCCAGCAGCCCGGGGGGCATCAAGCCAGGCATGGAGCCAAGGAGGGCCCTTCGCGCCCCCTCCGCCACAGCCTCCTCGCGGCCCAGCCCATTAGCCAGGCGAGAACCCAGAGTGTACTCCAGGGCGGGAGAGGGCAAGGGGAGGCGGCCCGACGATGTGGCCCTGTCATAGCGGTCCTGGCCCGAGACAGCGCCGCCTGTCCCCGACGGCTGGGGCTGGGCCTGTGGAGGCGGCAACTGAGGCCCCTGTGCGGTGGCGGCAGCGAGGTCCTTAGTGGCCGGGTGTTTGAGGGCCGGGGGCCCGGGTGAGCGGCCCTCGGGGAGCACGTGGCTGCGCTTGAGCTGGCGGGCGGCATCGATGAGCAGCTCGATGCGATCTGCGCCCTCGAAGTTCACGCAGCCACGGCACACGGCCTCACTGAAGTCCCACACCATGGCCCACGGCATCTTAGGCAGGTCGCACAGGTAGCACCACTGGCGGCGAGACGCCTGCACCGACGCCATAGCCCCCGCGCGCGCGCCTCCGGGCCCCCGCGTTCCAACCGCCGCAGACGTTCGATTCTAGCCGCCGACGTTCGATTCGTGTCCCCAGGACCGCGCGAGCCACGGTCGGGCCTCAGGCTCGGCCTCCCCGCGGATCCAGGCCCGGCCCCCCTTCCCCGCCCCCTGGGCCCTAAGCCTTTTTCCTCACTCCCGCCTCCTTGAAAAGGCAGGCAGAGGCACGTCGGCGCCTCCGCCCGGTCAGGGTTCCAGGCCGCGGCGCACAGCTCGGGCCCCGCGATGGGCCGCGGGCGCCGCCGCCGCCTCGGGCTCCCGCCGCTCCCGCCACCGCCGCCGCAACGGCCGCCGCCGCCGCCGCCGCCGCCGCCGCCTCCTCCACAGCCTTCTGCCCCAGAGGCCGCTTCGCAGGGAAAGTTACATAACGCGCCTGCAAAGCCTTCTGGGAAACGTAGTCCCGCCGGGACTGGTTCTTAAAGGGGACTGCAGGCGTCAGAGGAAGGTGGGAGCTCGCCGGCTCTCCACTGCGCAACCTTTTCTACCACTCCTAGCCGCGGGGCAGGGAGTTTGGCTGGCTCCTAGCTGCTCGAGCACAAGGGGAGAGGGTGGGGATGTGATACAAATGGTGAGAGCCACCACGGATTTCGAATTTGTAGCGGGTGGACAGGCTTCCGGGCATCCAGTTTCTGCTCCGACTTGCTGTGTAGCTTAAGCAAAAGTCTTGCCCTCTCTGAGGCTCAGTTCCCCGCCCTTCAAAGGTGGGCCAGTGACTGGTCACAAAGGCAGCAACGGAGGGGCCTTGATTGGACGGTTTCAGAGTAAGGGGACGGGAAGCTGACAACTTACTTTTGGGGAGGGCTGTCCACTTGGCATTTCGTCTTGCCCAGGATCTTGGATATCAGCCTCTGACTGAGGCGGGCAACAGCCGGACAAAGGAGAAGACTGACGGTCTCTGCCTCAGTTGCCTTATCTGCCAAAGGGAGTGGTCGAGCGCCCCCAGGTCTGTTCCAGTTCTGCCTGTGCGCTCTGGTCTTAAAAGGGTTACACTGTCGGTTTCTGCCCCCACCACCAAACTTCACTACAATTCCCAAAATGCTCTGCGGGGCGAACAAACTGACGCACTTCCGCTGTCTGGGAGGTTGGGGGAGGCCTTCCCGGTTCCCGCTGTCTGTTCTTACCCCCCCACCACCTTAATCTCAGGGGGGGGTCTTTCCGTGTTTTCCAAGCATCTGGTTGAGCGTATCCTCACCCTCTACGGCTCACTAATTTGGGGGAAGGGAAGGAGGACAGAGATGGCAAGAGTTGGGGGGCATAGTTTCTGGGGAGACCCGGAGCCAGACCGCCTTTCTCCAGTCTTGAGTGTTTGCTACCTGATAGGCCCAAGCAGGCTTTGGTGACCTCCATGGTTTTGTTTTTTGTTTTTTCCTTCCCGGCGACGAGAACAGACAGCGCGGGGCAGGTTTGGGGAGGGGTCATGTGGAGGAAAGATAATTCCAACCCACACCAGCCTCTTCCTTTCTCTAGGCCTGGGCCCATAGTAAGCATTCAAAAATATTTGAATGACTTGCCAGAGTTACATCTATTAGTGCTTTTCAAACTAATCGGGGGTTGCTTGCCTCCACTCTCCCTCATCCCACTGCAACCATAGCAGGTCTGATTTTGTTACCCAGTCTTCAGTCTCAATTTTAACACCTGTATTATTTTAACATTTTTCTTAAAGTCGACTCCCGTGGGGAAAAAAAGACTATTTACTTTTGCCTCATCCTCAGCAGTAGTATGTGCATAGTCATGGGTTTTTATGTACTAGATACACATTTTTTAAAAAAATAAGTTAAAACTACACACATATAGAACCATTAAAAAGGCCATCCATGTATTACCTAAAATTGGCTTTCGGCCATTCTTTAGTAAACATGAGTAGGAGTCAGGAGTTCTGGCCAGAGGCTGGCTTCAGGTGGACTGGACTGGCCCCTGACAAATGTAGGGTAAGTCCTTAAACTTCTCAGGAAAAAGTGGAGACCCTCTAGAATCTGCTTTTCATTGCCTACCTTTAGGTTAAAATGCAAACATGCATATAAACGCTTAGCATAGGGCCTGGCCCATAAGAGGAGCACCATAAATGAAAGCTGTTTTTAACCTCCCATTACTTGGAAGATTCAACCTCTCTGTGTTGGGCCAGGCTGAGGATGCAGCAGTGATGAAGGTGGGGGTTCAGGTCTTGCCCTGACAAGGCTCATCCTGGTAACAGAGGCAGACATTCAGTTTAAATTTACTCAAAGGATTATTTAACTGCATTTCTTTTATAACTGCTGGGGGAAAGGGGGTGTCCAGAAGGGCTTTCCTTGAGAAGGTGACCTGAAGGATGAGTAGAATGTGGTTGTAGGAAGTAAAGACGCCTAAGTCTTTGTGCCCATATTATAGATGAGGACAGCGGAGGCCCAGATTACATAGCTGGCCAGGGAAGTACCAGAGGTTGAGCCAGATCTGAGTCCAGGGTGGTGGTTATTATCTACTTTGCTACCAGGCTCTGCTGCCAGTTTGGGAGTTAAAAAAAAAAACAAACCAGCTCCTGCCTTCAGTGAAACTATGGGGAAAGTGGGCCTTAAGCAGATAAATGCATGTGGTCATTGAGGGACCACAGGATGCTGAGAGAGAATCTAAGCAGACCCATCCTAGCCCAGGGAAGAGAATCCAGGATGTTCTCCTGGGGATGACATTTAGGCTAGTATCTGAAGGATGAAAAAGTAGGAATAAGATTTGAACACAGGACTTGATGGTTTAAAAAAAAAAAGGCTGGAAAACTACCAGCCTCCAACTTCAAGGGGGGTGTCACTTGCCCATGGAGGAGGGTGGGGCAGGTGTAGATGATGGAACTCCAGGCCTGTCTCAGACAGAGCTCCAAGTAATTGTATTAAAAATAAGTTTATTGATATCTTGTCACCACTGGGGAGAATGGAGGGGGTTGAGCTCTGGAGGTCAGAGACTGCAATGGGAGGCAGAAGGTTCAACCTACACCTCCCCAGCAAGACTCCGCCCCCCTCTCCCTAGGGTACAGAGTGCAGTATCCTCTTCATCCATATTCTGATTTGTCTTGCAACCCCCACCCCCTCCAAAGTCTGGGTTGGGGAGGTGGGTCAATTCTCTTCAAGTCAAGGCCAGGAGTTAGGGGAGGGGGGATGTGCAGATCCAAGAGGCTCCCTCCGCAACCCACAAAGGGCAATAATAAATAACATAAGATCGATGGCTTAGAAGTCAGGGTTAAGGGAAGCAGCCAGGCAGACAGCGCCGTATTGGAGAAAGGGCTGGGGGGCTCATCAAGGAGGTCCCCCCAGAATCAGGCACTAACTAGTACAGGGAGTGGGCTCTCTTGTGCCCCTGCAGCAGGGAGCCAGGGGTGCAGCTGGAATGGAGAAGGTGCATTGCCCTCCTCCACAGGGCTAAGCTGGGGGAGGAGGTGCAGGCAGAAGGTGTGCAGACAAGCTTCAGATGAAGAGCTGATTTCATGGAGATTTCCATCGCCCCCGCCTCTTCCGTGTAGGGAAGCTTTTCCTCCTCTTGTGTGGGGGGGAATCATGGGGAGGGAGGGGGGCTGGGGGCGGCCGGGGGGCCCCTTCCTCGCTCCTAGGACCAATGATCACCCCCCTGGCTGCCACCATGGCCCCATCCACGACAGCAGCCACCATGGACACTGGTTCTGGGGTGACCTCCACCTTGGGGGAGGGTGGGGACAGGACAGGCCTAGGGGGTGGAGGCGGGGGTGGGGGTTGGGGCAGAGGTGGGGGCAGCGGGTCAGCTGGGGTTCCTGGCAATAGGGGCAGCAGAGCGCTGAGGGCCTCGCTCAATTTGGCCAGTCCCTGCCGGAGGGTGCCGGCCAGCTCCCGGATGGCATTGGCAGTCTCCTGCTGGGCCCGTAGGAAGTCCAGGGAGGGGTCTGGGGCCGAAGGCAGAGGCAGTGGAGGGGGTGGGGGGCTGGGGGGCGAGGGTGCCACTTGGACCTGCTGCGGTGGCTGGGCTGGTGGCCGTGGTGGAGGGGCTGGGGGTGGTGGAGACAAGGCCAGGCGGGGCAGCTGAACGGTCTGCAGGGCTGGCGGGGGCGAGGACTCACGCTCCTTGGGTGGCTGGCAGCCCCCTTCCTGGGGATTGCAGGAGGGCCGGGCCCAAGGCTCTGGGCTGCTGGAGCCCCCCTTGCTGTGGGCTGGTGTATCTGTGGAGAGAGAGATGAAGGTAAGATGTAGGTGACCCCTAATGAACGTTGTCTTGATTTCCTCTTTCCACCTCCCACCCACCCTGACCCACCTCAAAGCCATACTTTTAAAACCTAAGTCAGATCATGCCTTGGAGCAAAAGCCCCATGACCCCAGGGAGAGAAAGTATATTCAAGGATAACCTGGTGGCAGATGGATGCCAGCCTTAATGGAAACAGGGTCCTGGAGGTTCCCTGCTGAGCCAGGCAGCTCTTCTCACATTCAGAGTAAGAGCCAACATTCTAAAAGGCTCTGAATCATCTGGACAACCCCGCCCCCCACCTCCCAACACACACACACCTCTCAGATTGCACTGCTGGATCCTGGGGAAGCCCCAGGGTGGGAGGGTCTGGGAGAGAGGTGGGGTGGCTGGAGCAGTAAGGGGTACTTCTGAAGGCTGGGAGTAGGGGGCTCTTCCCAAGCAGGATGACAGGATATCAGTCTCAGCTCTGGTCTGTACCAGTTCAACCCCCAACCTGGGGGGCTTTCTTCACCTCCTCTCACCTGGGATCTTGTTCACGCTCATGGACTTTTAAGAGTCTGTGTGCAGAGGCTCCCAGATTTCTGGTCCCAGCCTGAACCTCTCCCCGCCCTGTGTACTTGGCATATCCTCTCCAATAATTATCCAATAATGTCTCAAACTCACTTGCCTAGAGCTGAGCTCCTGATCTTCCCCGAACCTGCTCCTCCCTCAGTCACTCCTATCTCAGATGACAGCAGCTCCATCCTTTGAGCTGCTGGGGATAAAAACTGTCACTCTTTTTCTCTCCCAAGACACCATCCATGTCCAAATGCCATTGGCTCTGCCTTCAAACTAATCCAACATCTATCCACCTCCACGGCCCCCACCCTGGTCTAACCACTACCATCTCCCACCTGGACTATTCACTGGGCTCCCAGCCTCCACCCCCGCCCCGACAGTCTGTTCTCCACCGGTAGCTTCAGAGGTTCAACTAAAATACACATCAGTTATGCTACAGGAAAGAAACTACTTACAAAGGACCACATATCATATGATCCACTTATCTGAAATGTCCAAAATAGGCAAATCTATAGAGGCAGAAAGTAGATTAGTGGTTGCCAATGTCTAGGCAAAGATGGGGGGACAAGGTCGGGGTTGATGGCTAAGAGGTACAGTGTTTCTTTCTGGAGTGATGAAAATGTCCTAAGAGTGATCGTTGTGCAACTCTACGAATATACTAAAAGCTACTGAATTGTACACGTTAAATGGATGGGTTGTATGGATGAGAATTCGATCTCAATACAAGTATTAAAAAAATACAAGCCAGATGTCTTTTCTCTGCTCAAAATCTTCCCGTGGCTGTCATCTCACTCAGAGTAAAAGCAAAGTTCTCAAGGCCCCCACAATCTGCCTCCATTGCCTCCCTCACCTCATCTCCCACCCCTCCTCTCTCTCTCTTTCTCTCTCTTCATTTGGCTCCAGCCACTTTGGCCACCTTGCTGGTCCTCATACACTTTCGGCCGGCTCCTGCCTCAGGGCCTTTGTACTTCCACCTCCCTTAGCCTGTATAGGTCTTTCCCCAGACACCTGCCTGGGTCCCTCCCTCACCTCCTCAGGCCTCTGCTCAAACACAGCCTCCTTGGGAAGGCCTTCCTTGACCCTCTGTCTAAAGTCACTCCCATCCCTGTCCTTTCCTCTCTCCTAACCCTACCTGATTTCTTTCATAGCTCTTATCTCCACCTGGCATGGGATCGCTCTGTGTTTGTTGTCTGTCTCCTCCTCCTTATGTCAGCTCCATCAGGCAGGGCTTTGTTTTGTTCACTGCTGTTTACCCAGCGCCTAGAACAATGTCCAGCACAAAATTTTGTCTTTAATGAAACAAGAACTGTGGCTTCCAGGGAGTCAGTACTGATGGGCACCAGGCCCCAGGTCCTGGCGGCAGCCCTCCCACAGCTCCCCAGCACCCATGGGGGACAGTCCAGCCTCTCTCTAGGGCTCCAGAGCCTCAGCTCTTGCCCCTTTCTATCCCTCTTCCTTGCCTCTGGGCCATGGTATGTGCTGTTCCCTCCACCACAATCACCACCCCCGCCAGCCCTGAATGCTGGGGCTCTAGCCTCCTTGGGCCAGCCAGCCTGGAGAAGTGGGAGAGGCTGGGAGAGAGATGACGCTTTCCTGGCTGGCCCTCAGCAAAGCGGCTAAGCTCTTCTCCTGTGTTTGTTCAGCCAGCCCCTGGGGTAGGTGCTGTCGTTACTACCCCATTTTATAGATGAGGTGACTTGAGGCCCAGAGAGGTGTCACAGAACCAGTGAATAGGATAAGAGGGATTTGAGCCCAGTCAGGGTCCCCGAGCCTATGGGTTTAACCCCTCCTCGGGCAGGGTGGCGAGTCTCCTTCAAAAAAGGCATTAGAATTGCAGCCACTTGGCAATGTGGCTTTTCTAGTCTACTGAGTAAAAAGATCAGAGGGGCACAGCCTTCATGCCCACCAGGCTCACAGGGGTCATGGAAGGGCTGCTGTGAGAGTTAAAATCATAGTTATTTGTTGGACATTATGCTGTACACCAGAAATGGATACACTGTAACTGACTATACTTCAGTTTAAAAAACTACGACCTTTGGGCCTCAGTTTCCCCACCTGTAAATGGGTGTGTATGAGCATAGGGCAAAGTAACCCTGTAACTGAACATTTCCCTGAGGACTATTACAGGCACTGATTGAATCACCATGGACACAGGGTGCCAGTGCCTGGCACACAGTAAGGTTTCAGTGTTGCTACTGTTATTTTTCTTTCATTCAAATATTAGGCCACAAGACATACGGTCCTTATCTCTTCTTCCAGTGTCAAGAAAGATGCCTCAGGCTGCCCCAGGCTCTGTTCCTGTCTTTCAGTCAGAGCATTTCCTCTTTAAAGAGTTTTACACAGTGGGTAATCTCTGTGTGAGAGTCTAATCAAGGATGCTTTAAGCACATTCCTGCCTCAGGACCTTTGCACCTGGTGTTTCCTCCAGCTGGAGTCTTCTTCCCTCAGCTATTATCCACTTGGCTTAAATCTCTTTCTTCAGGTCTCTACTCAAATTTCACCTCCTCAAGAGAATCGCTCCCTGACTACCCTGTCTGTAGAGACCTCTCTTCCATCACTCACTATCCTCTTAACATGCTTTATTTTACTTCTTTTAGTTCTTATCACCTCTTTGTTATAATCTGTTTTGGGGGGTACTTGTTTGTGGTCTGTCTCCCTGACTAGAATGTCAGCTTCATACGGGAAGGAAAACTGTCTTTTCCTCCATAGTATTGCCAGCACCTACCATGATGCCTGCCTCAGAACAGGTGCTCAGTACTTGTGGAATGAATGAATGAAAAGGGGGTTGCACAGCTTTTGAAGTAGTAAGTTTGCCATCTCTGCTCTGGTTCAATGGGGCCATTTCACAGATAGAAACACTGAGGTTTGGCTCATACTGAGAATAAGGGTCCCGAGTGATTGTCTTTCTCCTGCTTAAGACACTTCCATGCCTCCCACCTACCTTCAAGATAAAATCCAAAGCCCTGACCTTTATTTACAAACCACGTGTGATCTAATTCTTGCATGCCCATAAACCCTCAGTCAATATTAATTGTTGTTATTATATATATATTGTATATATCAAGCCATCTAGCCCAGTGGCTAAGTGCATGGACTGTGAGTTGGACAAAACACATATTAGAATCTCAACCCTACTACTTACTTGCTGTGTGAACTTGGGTGGGTTACTGAACTTCTCTAAATTACATGATCCTGAACTGCCTTATTTGATCATGTGCTCCCTTTCTCTAAACCCTTCAGGGGCTCCCCACAGTACTCAGGATACAACTGAACTCTTTAACCTCAGTGTAAAGGCCCTGCATGGTTGGGTCTTTGCTGACTTCTCTGACCTTATCTCAAAACTTTTCCTTCTTCAGTTTTTCCACTCTCCCTTCCTCCCCTCCCCCAACTAGGAAACATTTCTCAGTTTCCTAAACTGGCCAAGCTTTCCTGCCTCCAAGCCACTGGACATGCTGTTCCTTCTATCAGGAACACTTTCCCAGCTTTTCTTCAGCCTTCCTCTTTGTGTCTCAGCTCTGATGCCTCCTCCTCCAGGAAGCCCTCCTTGACTTCCCAGGCTGGGTTAGGTGCCCACTCGGGACTCCCACAGCCCAGCCCCGCCTGCTCCGAGCACCACTGTCTACCCATGGGTCTGTCTCCCCTACTGGACTGTGAGCTTCAGATGGCTCTGTCCCCAACACTGCCCAGCACAGGACAGGTACCTGGGGAATAGCTGCAAAAGAAATAATCCAGAGTCAGGGCTAAGCGGGAGGTTTTGTACTCCACTCTCCACAGTTCTTTTACTCAGGGAATGACCTTGGGAAAATGACCAAACCTCCCTGACTCTCTGATTTATAAAGTAGTGAAAGAGTTCCTACTTCACAGCATTGGTAATTACATCAAGAGCTAAAAAGGAGGCAATGTACTAAGCAATTTACACATGTTAACTCATTTAATCTTCCCAGCAGCCCTTTGAGATGGACACTATTTTTTATACCTGGTTTACAGATGCAAAAACTGATGGGCAGTAACTTACCCCAAATTACACAGCCGAGTGGCAAAGTTGTAGCTGGAGCCCCGGCTGCCGCCAGAGTCACTCCCTACACTACAGTTGAATGAAATCCTGGGTGTGCTGATGATCCCAGGTGTGGACTCTGGCGTCAGGCCTCCTAGATCCAGGTTGTAGTCCTGATTCTGACAGTTACTAGCTGTGGACCTGAAGCAAGTCACTTCACTTTTCTGAGCCTCAGTATCAGCAGGTGCAAAATGGCACCCTTTTCACAGGGTTGTAGTTAGGATCTCATGAACCATTTAAAGGGCTTGGAACAGCGCCGGGCACGAAGTAAGATTTCTTTGCGTTTGTAAGGTGATGCTGAAACAACTCACCTGCCCGTCGGTCCTCCCTGCGGTCCTCAGACAACACATAGCGTTGGGCGCAGGTGCTTGGGGCCGGCGGCTGCGAGGAGGCGGCCGCTGGGGGCTGCTCGGCCCCTGCACCAGATCCTGGGCCCGCCACACCCGGTCCCAGGATGGCAAAAATGGTCTCCTCCTCCGCGGAGAAGGCGTCCTCGGCGGCAGGCCCGGCGCCCTGCGTGGAGTGCGGCACACGGGCCAGCTTTTCCTTGGTGCGGCGCTTGAAGTCGTTCCAGCGCTTCTGCACCTCCTGGCCAGTGCGCTTCCAGCTGGTAATGCCGTTGATCTTAGCGGCGATGCCGTCCCACACACGCCGCCGCTCGGCCACGCTCACCCGACGGCTCTGAGCGCCGTAGAGCTGAGGGTAGTGGGCGCGCACCTCACGGATGAGGATCTGGTTCTCTTCGAACGAGAAGCGCGGCTTGCGCAGCCGGGTGGTCTCTTCCGCT
Organism: Camelus ferus; assembly: GCF_009834535.1. NCBI lineage: Eukaryota > Metazoa > Chordata > Mammalia > Artiodactyla > Camelidae > Camelus > Camelus ferus. The sequence goes on along the minus strand of NC_045704.1, from coordinate 15,298,928 downwards.
TCGCCCGCCGCCGCCGAGGCCATGGCGCCCCCCGACGCCGCAGTCCGGCTGCCTGGCGCATGGGGGGCGCCGGCGCTGCGGGCACAGGGCGCACGGCGCTGACAGCGGTTCAGCGTCTCCGCGCTTGCCTGCCCCACCCTGGCCGCCCCGACACTGGCTCCTATGTCCCTGGGGACTAGGGTGGGGTTGGAGGGCGGACGGGGGCGACGGGCCGCGGGGGACCGTCAGAGTGCCTAATAATAGATGACACCAGCTGAGCGCTCATCTAGTGCCTGGCGCGGCGCAAAGTGCCAGGCCACGGAGTTGATGCAAATTGGGGGAGGGTCTGAAGGAGTGGAGGGAAATGAGGCAAAGCGGAAGAAGAGGGGGTGTCTGCAGGAGTTAGAGGAGAATGGGGGCATAGGAGAATGGGAAATGTAAGGAGAATGAGGATGTCTCGCGGGTCGAAGAAGCACGGGGATAAGGAGATGCTGAAGAGGAAATGCAGCAAGAAGCGGGGATTTGGAGCAGAGGAGCACTCTGGGGGTTCCAGGGCAATGGGACGTCTGTAAGACCAATGAGGGAAGGTGTCCTCAGAGGGGAGGTCCATAAATAATGGTGAGTTGGGGGCTCCTAGGTCAGTGGACAAGCTGGACTATTAAATATTAGGGATTAGGGTCTGCGGGGATTGTGGGGGCTCTGGGGATTGCCACGAATTAAGGGGAGCTTTGAAGATAATGGAAGTCCGAAATTAGGAGGGGACAACGGAGACTACGGGAGACTCCAGGAAGAGTGAGGGTCGCAGAGGTTGGGGACCGAGTCGGGCCGCGGGTCACTCACCGGCGCCGCCGCAGCCCCCGCCTGCCCGTCGGTCAAGGCTCGGGCTTCTGCGGCCTCTTCCCTCCCCTTGCCGGGATCTCTCCCTCCCTTCTGGGCCCCGCCCCCGGCCGCCCCGGGAGCTAAGGCGCAGGCGCACCTAGCGCCATTCGGTCCCCCAACGCCCTTACCGCTTGGCTCTCACTCCCCCTGCCATGGCGCAAGCGCAGCATTGCCCTCCACGGGCCCCCGTCAGCGGGCCGCAGTTGCGCAGGCGCAAGGTTAGCGCGGCGCTCTTGCCCTAGCCTCCTGGTGCTACAAAAGCGCATGAGCAAAGCTCTGTCGCACGCATGCGCACTCTCGGCTCCCCGCTAGCAGTGGTACCCGGACTCCGTCCCTGCGCAGGCGTAGCAATCCTTGGAGGATGAAGGAGGGACGATAGAGAGTGTTGAGAGTGAATGGCTTCCCACCCTTTCGTACAGTCTTCCAGCCTACCTCCAACATTGCCTGTGTCTCTCTTAGAGAAAGTGGAGTGTCTCTCTTAGAGAAAGTGGAAGGAGACGGTGCTGGAGGGAAGCTCTTCGTTTCCATGACGACTACGTGGGTGGGGTAGGGGGCGTGAGAAAACACGGTTGCAGCCTCTTATGCCCGCCCCTGCGCAGGCCTGCTCGGGATCTGCTAACCACCTATTACCTGTTGGGGTGGGACACCCTGGGGATATTCCGCCCCAGGTGGGTGCGGTAACCATAGCAACCCATCTACCGTCTAACTCTGACTGGGTGGGGGAGGGGAGAAACTCGTCTTAACACAAGTCACGGCTGGCACGCCTAGAGGGAGATCAGAGGGAGAATTTGTTGGCTGGTAAGGGGTGGTCCTGGCATGACTCTAAGCAAATGCATGGAGGCAAGAACACGGGTTGGGTGAGCTGGAAGGCAGGATGATGGAGTTAAGTCTACCTGCAGAAATTTGATGTTTAGCATCCTGCTGGAGTCCTCAGGGTCATTCAACAAACAGTGCTTCATTCATCTATTCAACAAATATTTATTGCACGCTTACACAATTCCAGGTGCAGTGAATACAAAAAGCAAAAATCTATACACTCATGGAGATCACTTTTTAGTTGGAGAGTCAGATAATTAGCAAAATAAATAAGATATATAAGTGAAAAGGCAGTAAGTACTATGGAACAAATAGAAGTAGGCAAAGGGGTTGGGAAGTATGGTGTGTGTGTCTGTAATTTTTAAATAAGGTGTTTAGGGGAGGCCTCCCTGAGAAGGTGATATTTGAGTAGAGACATGAAGGAGGTGAGGGAGCAAGGGCAGCCAGAGGTAGGTCAGTGCCTGCTGTGGCAGGAGGCCAGTGGGCTGGAGCAGAGGGAGCCAGTGGCCAGCGGGCAGGGTAGGGTTAGGGGACAAATTTGCAGGGCCTGTGGGTCACTGTAAGGATTTTGGCCTTCACATGAGCTGACAGCCATGAACAGAGGAAGAACATGATCTGATTCTGTTGTTAATAGTAGAGGAAACTGACTTTAGGGAGTGAGGGTGACTTTAGGGAGTGGGGCTCCAGCAAGGAGTTGTCAACAGTGGTTCAGGTGAGAGGTGGTGGTGGCTCCAACTAGAGTGGTAGCTGCTGAGGTGAGATGAAGTAGAACTGGGTGGAGGAAGTGAGAGAAAGAGAGGTGTTGAGGATGGCTTCAGTGTCTCTGGCCTGAGAAATGGAAGGAGGGAGCTGCCAGAAGCAAAGACTGGTAGGGCTGCGAGAGGATCAGGAGTTCAAGTTTGCCCAAGTACAGACATTAAGGATATTTGAATCTGAACTTCAGGGGAGAGGTTCAGTCTTGAGATATGAACTTAGGAGTCATGAGTGAATGAAAGACATGTAAGTCCCTCAGATTGGGAGTGGTTGGCAAGGGAGCAAGTGTAGATAGAAAAGAAGTCCATGACACGAGGCTGGGCACTCTGATGTAGAAGTCTGGAATCAGCCAAAGAGAGAGGAGGGGCAGTCAGTGAGTGAAAGGAAAAGCAGGGCCATCTGTTGTCCTGGAGGCCAAGTGAGAAGTGCAGGTCAAGGAGGAGGGAAGGGTCCAGGATGCTAAAGAAAAGAGCAATTTTGGGGATGTGGTGGGGGCAGTGTCTTGATTGGGTGGGTTCAAGAGAGGGTTTAGAGAGAGCCAGTGTAGATGATCCTCTCTAGCACAGAAATGGGGTGGTGTCTGGAAGGAGGCATGGGATCTCGAGAGGTGTATTTAAGATGGGAGATGTCACTGTATGTTTCTGTACCAATGGGGATGACCCAAGGGAGGGGAGATTGATAGTGCAGAGGAGAGAGAAGAGGCTTGCTGGAGCAATGTCCTTGAGTGGGCATGGTGGGTGGGACTCAGGGCATAAGAACAGGGTGGTCCAAGGGGCATGGGTTGTTTAGCTGCAGTAAACAGGAAGGGGATATTGTACTTGGAGATAGGCAGGTGGTGGAATATGGTGTCAGGAGCTTGGGAATGTCCTCTTCTGGTTCCTTCTGTTGTCTCAGTAGAGTAGGAAGCAGGGTCAAGGGTAAGAAGGAGGTGCTAAGGTAAGGAAGAGAGAGGAGAAAGCATGAAATCAGCCAGGGAAATGTAGACCTATAGAACCAATCACTTAAGGTAACTGGATGCAAAAGCAAAGAGTGACAAGTCCCTGTGATTGTATGTTTTTCTCTGTTCTTATTTTTCTGAGTGGATGTGGGTACAGAATGGGTGGCAAGCCGACTTTCACCAGGGCTGGGATTAGATGAGGTCCCACCATGTGCCCCATGAAGGGTCAGGGTCCAGGAATCAGAGGCAGCCCAGGCAGAGCCTTATGTACAACGTTAATAAGCTTGATTGTGATCCTATGGCCAGCGGGTTCTGAGCAAGGATAGACAGGGTGTGATAATGTGCTTTAGAAAGAACCCCCAGCTGTTGTTGTGTGGAGGGTGGGTGGGAGTGGGCAATGCTGTTAGCCAGAGTCACGGGAGAAGTCTGGGGCAGGGGCAAGGAGGGGGTGGTTGAGACTGGACCAGGGCAGGGATGGTGGGAAGGCTGGAAATGAATTGGAAGGGATTTGAGAGGCAGAATATACACAGTGTGGTGACTGTGATGTTGAGAAGGGAAAAGGAGATGCCTAGGTGACACCAGTTCTCCAGCCCAGGTCCCAGGTCGGGGGACGAGGTCAATTAGGACATGGGGAGTGTAAGGTGCTCCACGGGTGCTATGGGTTGAACTGTGTCCCCACAAGAATATACACTGAGGTCCTACCCCTCGGTACTTCAGAATGTGACCTGGAAACAGGGTCATTGCAGATGTAATTACTTAAGATGAGGTCATCCTGGAGGAGGGTGGACCCTACATCCAACATGACTGCTGTTCTTGTAAGAAGAAGAGAGAGAAATGCAGAGGGAGGAAGACAGCTCTGTGAAGACAGAGGCAGAGATGGGCGTGATGCTGCCAAGGAAGCTAAGCGGAGCCCAGGGCTCCCAGAAGCTGGAAGAGACAAGGAAGGATCCTCCCCTAGAACCTTTGGAGAGAGTGTGGCACTGCCAACAGCTTGATTTCAGATTTCTAGCCTCCAGAATTGGGAAAGGATTCATTTCTGTGGTTTTAAGCCACCCAGATTCTGGCCCTTTGTTATGGCAGCCTTTGCAAAGTGAGATGTTGGGCACCTGGGGGAGGCATCCAGGATGCTGTTGGCACCATGGGAGTCTGGGCTGAGGGGAGGCTTGGGTTTAACTCAGGTCTGGAGCCCATGAGAAGGCTGGAGACAGGGAGCCCCTGGCAGAAGTGAGGTTGAGAGGGCTTTGCAGGCATGAGTACACTGAGGCAAGATGCAGGAGGGCTGGTCATACTTTTGCACCTTCTCTATCCCCTGCAGGTAGCTCCCAGGATCCCAGTAACATGGGAGCCAAGAAGAGAGAGAGCACACAGGGCAGCCTCCTGAGCTCAGAGCAGGCAGAGACACCCTGCCCACTCTGTGTTCAAGAGCAGAACAGAGGAGGAGACGGAGGCTGGACTCCATGCAGAGAAGCAAATGCTTAAGTGGCACCTCCTCCCTCAAGTACCACTTTGGGTTTAGGAGGGGAAGAGGCCAGTTCTCCACCCACTTGGGACCAGGAAGGAAAATTAGATCCATTAAAGGGGGACCTAGAACCCCACAGAGTTCCTGCTGTTCCCTGAGGTGTCAGCCTAAGGCTGAATCCCTGAACCTCATGTGTCCACCGTGGTCACCGGTGCCTTCTATTTTGTGGGTCTCAGAAATTGAATTTCTGTACATATGAGAGAGTCCAGGGGTCCTGGTGATTAGTGACCATAGGTTAAAGCTGATTTCCAATGTTAACCAGAATCTGGGCCATTTAGGAGAATTGTTTTTACAAAAAGTCGCGGGCAAGAGCAGCTCCATTAAGTAAAGTCTTTTTATTGTGAATCTGTATTGAGTATGTTGAGAGATCACGTTTAGGTTAATCTTCCTGTTTCTCTCTTTACGTGTCTTTCAATCTGTCCTTTTTGTCTCTTCTCCCTTCTTTCCTCTCTCCCTCTCTCCCTTTTCTTTTAGTCATTCTAACGAATACAGACCCTTCTCCCGGGCTCCACTTTCACCACATACAATGGCCTACGTAAAACCCACTTAGAAGTCTCAAACGGAAGTCACATGCCCATCAGGAAATCCTGTCAGCTCCCCCCTCAAAATACATCTGGAATCTGACCATCTCTTCCCAGCCCATTACTACCTGATCCCCGCCACTGCCTCTCACCAGGACTAGTTGTAGTCACCTTCTGACTGGTTTCCCTGCTTCCGCTCTTGACCTCCTAGAGGTATACTTTCTTTTCTTTTCTTTTTTAATTGAAGTATAGTCAGTTACACTGTGTTAATTTCTGGCGTACAGCACAATGTCCCAGTCATGCATAGACATACATACATTCATTTTCATATTCTTTTTCATTAAACGTTATTACAAGATATTGAATATAGTTCCCTGTGCTATACAGAACCTAGAGGTATAATTTCAAACCCCAACAAAAGTAATCCCATTAAAACATGTCTGATCAAGAGGCCTGATCCCTGGCTCAGAGGCCACCTGTGGTCCCCATCACACTCAGAGGAAAAGCCAAAATCTTCAACACTGTGGCCTCTCTCTGAGCTTCTCCCACCCGCTCCTTACTGTTCCTTGAAAGGTCCACAAACATTCCTGCCTCAGGGCCTTTGCATACACCCCTCCCCTTACTTGGATTGCTCTTGCCCCAGGTACCCACGTGGCTTGCTCCCTTGCTCCTGGAATTCTTGGTTCAAATGTCATCTTCTTTGTGAGACCTTTCCATCTTCATAACTCCTGATCCCTCTTACCCTGTTCTACCTTTCTTTCCTCCTTTATCAGCTAACATGCTCTACAACTCCTTTATTTCTTCTGTCTATGGCTGTAATGGCCAGTTGGATGTGTTCACCTGACTAGGCTACAGTCCCAGGTTTTCAAACACTAATCCCAGTGTTGCCATGAAGGTATTTTGTAGATGCAATTAAAGTCTATACTTAGTTGACTTTAAGGAAGATTATCCTAGATAATCTGGGCAGGCCTGATTCAATAGGGTGAAAGATTTAGAGAACAGAGAGAGCTGAGACTTCCTTTCCTAGATCCAGTTCCTTTCACTTTTTACCGTAACCCACGATGAGGAATTTATTTTACATCATTTTCTACCACAAACACACACACACCTGAAACAAAAGATCACAAAAGAATAATCTTAGTCATACGAACAGAGCAAATATTACATGCCAGGAACTGTTTCAACAGTTAATACTCATAACACTACAGTGAGGCAGATACTAGGGTTAATCCCCATTTTACAGAGAAGAAAACTAAGGCCCAGAGAAGTTAAGTAACCTGTCCAAAGTTACACGATGAGTGGGAGAATCTGAACCCAGACTGGCTGGCTTCAAAACTGAGCAATTTCCACTATCCTGCGGCATGTCTCAACAACCTCTGAAAATATATAACTGAAGCAAAAGTTCCTCAAAGCAATACTTACTTTACTCCCTACAATGCATTCTGATATTTTCCCATTCTGTTTTATTTTGTTTCTTTGTTTAATGCTGGTTGTAACCCACTATTTTTTGGACCCATGAATGGGTCAGGACCCACAGTTTGGAAAATAGGCCTTTGGAAGCCTTCCCTAATTCACCCTCATCCCAGGACCCTTGCCCTCTGACCTCCTGCATCCTCCTGTATCACCGCACCCACGCCTGCAGAGCTCTCCCCACCTCATCTCTGCCAGGGGCTCCCTGTCTCCAGCCTTCTCATGGGCTCCAGACCTGAGTTAAACCCAAGCCTCACCTCAGCCCAGACTCCTATGGCACCAACAGCATCCTGGATGCCTCCCCCAGGTGCCCAACATCTCAGTTTGCAAAGGCTGCCATAACAAAGGGCCAGAATCTGGGTGGCTTAAAACCACAGAAATGCATCCTTTCCCAATTCTGGAGGCTAGAAATCTGAAATCAAGCTGTTGGTGGTGCTGCACTCTCTCCAAAGTTTCTAGAGGAGGATCCTTCCTTGTCTCTTCCAGCTTCTGGGAGCCCCGGGCTCCGTTAGCTTCCTTGGCAGCATCACGCCCATCTCTGCCTCTGTCTTCCTCCCTCCATGTTTCTCTCTCCTCTTCTTACAAGAACAGCAGTCATGTTGGATGTAGGGTCCACCCTCCTCCAGGATGGCCTCATCTTAAGTGATTACATCGTTAATGACTCTGTTTCCAAATAAGATCACATTCCAAATTTCTAAGGGATAGGACTTTATTATTATTTTTTGGGGGGGGAGTTGGGCACACAGTTCAATCCAAAAACACCTTACACTCCCCATGTCCTAACTGACCCCATGGCCCCAGCTGAGACCTGGGTCAGAGAACTGGTTGTCACTGAGACATTTTTCTTCCCCTGGGCATCCAAAGGAGGCCATGGCTCCATGAGAGTCTGGGTAAAGGGAGTAGTGGGTCTAAATCTGGTCTGGAGCTCATGAGAAGGCTGCAGGTGAGCAGCCATCGGCTGAGGTGTACGGAGCTGTGCAGTTACGTGTGAGGGGCCGGAGATCAAGGTCAGGGTCCATGTATTCCTTCAGCTCCTTCAGTGTCCTCAGCTCTTGCCAGCTACCCTGCCACTTCATTATCTGCTGAATAAATTAAAATTCATTAAAACACTTCATTAAAACACAAAACCAAAACTTGATCCGTAGTTGTCTGTCTCCAGCCTCACAGCCCCAGATCAGAGGTTGAGCAGCCTCCTCAATGCTTCACCTTGGATGGCCCCAGGCACTTCATGTCCTCCACCTCCTAGACTGACCTCAGCCAAGATGCCGAGGTCTCCCTCTCCTCCAGTCTAAAGTGCACTCCCTCAACCTGTCGTAATTCCCCTGAGGACTAAGTGCCCCACCTCTTGTGACTTTTCACAACTGCTGCCCACGCTTTGCCCTTGTTTAAACTGTTCAGCCCTCTTCCATCATCCCATCTGAGAGGCCATCAGCTTCCTCCCTGGTAGAGCCCACGCTTCCTCTGAACCTTCCTCCAGGGCACTGCTGTGCAGAGCTCCACCTGCCGCATACGTACACCACAGCTCTGGGGTTGGGGGGGGTCCCTTTTGGCTATTGTTTTGGGGGGGAACTTGGGGATCTCTGTTATGCATTTTTGGAAAAGGACCTGTGAGCAGAGATCCTTAAGATGGGGGTGTCTCTTTTATTTCTATGTGACTAGTGTCTGTGTGAGGGGAGTCCAAGCTGGATTTCAGAGTCTGCAGAATGCACATCGAAGGTCAAATTCTCACCCAAGGTCTGCAAGAGTCTGAACTCTCCCCATTTTGCCTCTCTTTTCTTTCTTTTCTTTTTTCAGTGGAGGTACTGGGGTTGAACCCAGGGCCTTGTGCATGCTAACCATGCACTCTACCACTATACCTATATTCCTATACGTACCCCTCCTTGCCTCTCTGATCTTATCTCTTACTCAGCCGGCCTCCTGCTTATTCTGCAAACACACCAGAGCCAATTCTACCTTGGGGCCTTTGAACGCACCATCTCCTCTGCCTGGAACACCCTTCTCCTGTTTTCCTCAATGTATTCGGACTCTTCTCAAGAGTCACCTCCACAGAAAGGCCTCCTCTGAGCACCCCGTATAAAACAGCCTCTCCTTCCCTCTTCATCCTTCCACTCTGCCCCCTTTTCCTTCACAGCACTTATCACCCACCTGACATGATATTCTCTGTTTATTCAGTGGTTGTCACTGCACCCTCTTCCCACCTAGAATGTCACCTTCATAAGGACAGGGGTCTTGTCTGCTTTGCTCACTGCTATGCCTGCCAATGTCCAGAACGGTGCCTGGAATAAAGCAGGAGCTCAATAAATACACATGGAACAACAGAATAAAAGAAGCCCTGATATTTATTACATGCAACATTTTGTGCACCTGCACATTTCCCCAGGGTGGGAGACCACAGTTTTTGTCACCTCTCCAGTGGGGTCTAGGAGCCCAGAGTTTAAGAACAACTGTAAAGTTGGTCCTGGAAGACCTGGGCTCTAGTAGGGTGAGAGGGGACCCTGGACAGAGCCCGAAGAAGGATGCAGAAACGGAATCTGGGATCAAGGTGAAGGTTGGGTGTTGGTGTCCAGTCTACAGGTGACCTGTGTCCGAGAATGTGGGGGGGCACGTTCGTGGGAGGGACCAAGGACTCCTTCCTGCTCCACCTCCCGCTTCCCATGTTTTGGGGCAAATATGGGTCCCCCCTCCCCCAGCCTCTGAAGAAACAGACATAGGGTTTTCAAAGTCAACCAGAAACGCTCTTTATTCACTAGAGCTCAACACTCGGGCCCAGCCCTGAGCCAAAAACCGAACTTAAAATCTGACTCGGGGCTCTTTTTTTGCCCCTAAAATAAAATCTAGGCAGTTGCCATTCCCATCTGGGCACTAAAACCACTTTTCCTGTGGGAGCTTCGTGGACTTTACTGTTGCAGGAGGAAACAAAGGAACTTTACAAAACTATCACGACTTGCAGGTGGGTGGGAGGTGGCAGAGAGACGCCTTCTCGCTGGGGAAAGGATCCGTCGGTGATTTGCCGTTGGGGGCAGGAGTGCAGTGAAACGGAATGAAATGAATGATGGGAAGAACAACCAGGGGGAGTTCAAGGGTATCGGCTGTTGGCTCACCCCAAAGCCCTCCACCCCCTGATAAGCCTGCAAAGACAAGGCGCCCCGCTGCTGTGGCCCCTCCTCCCTCCAGCTCCTGATGGATGGGCTGTTGAGGGCAGGGCAGGACCCATCCGTGCCGTCCACGATGAAACGGTGGATCTGCCAGTGGCTGAAGAAGGTGGAGAGGGCGGGTTGAAGTCAGGATCCCATCTTGAAGTTCTTGGGCTGGAAGGTCCAAGCCAGCCTGTTCCCTCTCTCCACATTCTGAGGGGCGGACTGGGAGAGCACAGTGGGGTTCTGTAGGTCCAAGGGTCCAAGAATTCCAAAAGGAATGGAACCCCAGGGGCTAAGAAGTCAAAGGGGCAGGGCTGGTGGCCCAGAAGGACTAAAGATCCATGAACCGTGGCCCAGAAGGATCCACAGGGCTGTGCGGTCCAAGGGGCCGGGGTCCTGCTGTACCCAGAATCCACGGATATCTCCAGGACAGAAACCTTAGGGCTGAGAGGTCCAAGGGGCAGGGCTGGCCTGGCTCTCCACAGACTCCATTGTTTCAGGATCCAGCAGGGATGGAGTTCTGGAGGTCAGACATTCCAAAGGGCTGGGTGACTCCAAGGGAGGTGGGGTGAGTCCAGGGACTTGGTAGGACTGAACCAGGAGGGCTGGGGGTGCGGGGGCTGAGCACCTCATGGTCCTCAGCGCTTGAACTTGCGGCCGGCCGAATTGCGCCCACTGCGGCGGTAGAGAGACTGCTGGCCCCCGTTGAGCGGGCAGTACTTGAGCGTGTGGGCCTGGTCACCTGTGGCCCCGCACAGGGGACACACATAGTGCCTCAGGATGGGACACACCACCACACCCTCCGGGGTCTTCAGCTGGTGCGAGGAGTACACGTGGCGAGACTCCCCATTGTGCTTGCAGAAGTTGCAGAGGGTGGCCAGGCCCCCACTAGGCCCCTGCCCTCCCGGCCCCTGCTCTTGCTGGGCCTCAGGTCTCGGTTCCCCAGTCCCTGGGGCCTCCTGCCCTTGCCCCCGATTCTGGATCAGGGCCAACACCACCTGGCTCAGGTTGAAGTAGTCCTTTCCACATGTCGAAGGGTGGCAGCTGCATAGCCCCCTGGCAGTGGTGTAGGTGGCTGGAGAGAGAGGGGCTAGGGCCCCAGTGGACAGAAGCAGCAGATGGTTTTCTGGAGCAGAGAGGAGCTGAACCCCTTTTTATACTCCTCAAAGACCCTTCTGAACAAAGGTGGAGCTTAGGATTTAAAGGGCCCACTCCTCACCCTTGGTCCCCATCTGACTTTAATCCCCCATGGATAACTGGAAGGGGGTCATTCCCCTCGTCTCTCGTCCTTGCTCTAACTGCCAGGTGCTGTGATCTGGAAAGGCCCTTCTCCCTGGGCCTCAGTTTCTTTATCTGGTCAATAAAGTCCGATGTCTGCAAATGCCCCCAACCCCCCTCCTCCCTTCAAGGCTGGGGGCTGCCCTCTCTAGAGCCATTCCTAATAATAACAACAGTCCCTGACTATGAGCTGGTTGCTGGGCTCCCACAGTTACCTTCATGATCTGATTTCACTCCCACAACAACTCCTGCGTGGGTAACATAGTTACCATTTTCTAGACAAGTTGCTGAAGCTCAGAGGGGAAAACTCCTACTGGCCCAGAGTAACATAACACGCAAGTGGCATAGCCAGGGCTCGCAACTCCAAAGCAAATGCTCCTCCTATCTCTTTTGGATTAAAACCTATTTTTTTGGTCACATCTGGAATTAGGAGCCACTGATTCAACACAGATTTCTTGAGAGTGCACCAGAGTGTTCATTGTTTTTGAAAAAGGGTCTCTTTGAGCCTCATAACCATTCAAGGAGGCAGGCACCAGTGTTTCCATTTTATAGAAAAGTCTATGAGGCTCAGAGAGGTTAAGGAAGATACTCAAAGTCACACAGCAGGGAAATGGCAGAGTTGGGATTGACACCCAGCTCTGACTTCAGAGACACTAGAAATTGATCTTAGAAGCAGAAGAGGACCCTGGCATGACAGACTCATTTAGAATGCCCACACTTCCCCCTTGGCCTGGCACATTTTCCCAGATCCTTTCTGAGCTTCAGGACCAAGTAAAAGCCTTGCCTCCCGCCCATGCCAACTCCAGGAATTCTTCTTCCACCTGTGCTCCCCAGTTGGTCTCCTTGACCACTCAACATACAATCATTGAAGTCCCTTGTATTGGACGCTGGAAACTCAGCAGTGACCACATCTACCCTGTGCCTGTTTCACAAACAACCAGTCTAGCCGGCTAATGAGAAAACAACAGCCCATAAAGACCCGATTACACAGACAGGGTGCTCTGAGAGAGGCTGAGCTGGGAGAGGTGACCGGAAGCTGAGATCACATAGAACAGTCTTCCAGGAAAAGGAACACGAGATATGGAGCCCTGAAGTCTGGGGACAGCAAGGGGGCTGGAGTGGCCAGAATGGGGTGACAGTCCCCAGATTAGGCCAGCCCGGGATGCAGGGGCTGGATACCATCAGACTGTGACCTCCCTCAGGGGATGTTTTAGAAATGATGGGGTCATTTTGGGTTTGTTACAGTGATTGGAGGGGTGACTGGATGTAGTGGACAGGGACCAGGGATGCCAGATAACCATATGACCAAGATCTGTCCCGGGACCCACTTGACTTTTCAATGTCCCACTGGACACCCATGTATGTAGAAAAACCCATTTATGCCGGCCTGAGTCTAGAACCGAGCTATGTTTTACATATAAACTCTAAGTGCTTTTGCAATATTTTAAGATACACTGACTTTTCCTGGAATATAACTGTTGTATACACCATGGCCTGCTTCTTGATTTTGGTAGGAACCTTATCCAAAGTTGTTCACTATTTCCAGAAACCACATCACCCCAGGCAATGCGGATTGTGGTGCTTGTCCAAACAACACAGTTTATTCCTATTTCCTATTCATGGTGAGTCTACACAAAGATGCGAGTACCTGCCTGATGAGATGCTCTTTCCAGTGGCCATGCTTGAGCATTTATAGATGAAGATAAATTTTTTTATTATAAACTGCTGTCTTTTAATTTCTCCTTTGCAGTTCAGTTAGGACATGATCATAATTTTCTTTTCTTTTCTTTTCAATATATTTTAATTTATTTATTTATTTATTTATTTATTTATTTATTTATTTATTTTATTTTATTTTTCCTCTTTTTGGAGGCACTGGGGATTGAACCCAGGACCTTGTACACACCAAGCACGTGCCCTACCACAAGCTATACCCCCACCTTTCCAATTTTCAAAAATAAAATGTGTGTGTTGGTGGGCTCTATTACCTAGGAACTTAATTTCAGAATCCTCAAGGGGCATCTCAAAATGTTAGATAAAGTGGGTGTCAGGTCTCACTGGGTTAAGCACCCAGTCATGTAGGTCAATATCAGCCCATTGGTCTTTGTCGTCGGAGCAATAGGGAGCCACTGAAGGGTAAAAGCAAGAGAGGGGCAAATGAGAAATGTTTTAGGATGCTCCTCTGGTTGCTGTCAATTGAATAGAGGCTATCCCCATCAGTTCACATTGTCTTGAGCTGATCAGGGAGCGAAGTCTGAACAAAGTCTTTTGAGGACTCCTTGATGGCAGATACTAGGTCTTGCCTTCGGAAAGAGCTTAATACATGCTTATTGAGTGAATGTATCATCTCTGTGGTTGGGCTCAAGGTTGGGAAGGGACAAAGGGAGGAATTTATGAATGTCAGAGGAAAGGTCTTTTTGTGGTGTGATTTCCCAGCTTTCTGTAATTTCCTTTTTTTTTTCTAGGGGAAAAATGTTTTTTTTTTAATTGAAATATTGTTGATTTACAACATTGTGTAAGTTTCTGGTGTTCAGCCTAGTGATTCAGCTATACATATATATATTATTTTTCATATTCTTTCTCATTATAGGTTATTACAAGATATTGAATATAGTTCCCTGTGCCAAACAGTAGGGCCTTGTTGTTGATCTGTTTTATATATAGTAGTTAGTATTGCAAATCCCAAACTCCTATTTTACCCCTCTGTAATTTCCTTTTGAAGTAATGATTTGGATAGTGGATTGTTTGATGTCTGTCCTCACTGGTAATCTGTGAGCCTCAGGAGGTCAGCCCCAGGTGATGATGTTCCCAGCATCACCCAGCACAGGGCCAGGTGGCCACAGAGCAGGTCAGGGGATGTTAGCGGGAAGAGTGTCCACAGACCAATAATAGGTCATTCAAATGGGCGATTCCTGTGTCTCAAGTGCTTATGGTGTTCTTTATTGTTCAGCTCTAATATCTCCTCCTCCAGGAAGTCCGCCAGACCCTCAGGCTGGGTCAGCCTTCTCTGAGTGCCCCCATCCCAGCCCTGCCTACTCTGAGTCATCACTGACTGGGGTTGGGTCAGTCTCTCCTTCTGGACCATGAGCCTGTGAGGGCAGGGCTAAGGCTGTTCCACAAGTATATTTATGTGCTTCATGTCATTTAACTCTCATTGCTTTCCTAAGTACCATTCTTGTTCCTGATTTGCAAAGGCAGCAACTGATGTTCAGAGAAGTTAGGTGACTTGTCTGTGGTCACACAGCTGGCAGGCAGCAGAGCTGGGATTCCAACTTGGGTCTGCCCCAGTCTAGTCTTTGCCCTTAACCACTGCCCTACACTGCCTTAATAAATACTCAATAGAATGAATGAATAAATGAGTGCATCTGGGAGCTACCCAGCATCTTCCAGATCACCTGGTCAAGTTTACCTTACTTTCTTATTTTACAGATGTAAATAAGGCCTCAAGATGGGATGGATCTCAGTTTCAGTCTCTTAAAGCCATGGTTCCTGGCCAAGGTCCCTGGATTCACCTGCACATCGGGTACTTTCTGGAAACCCATTAATAAAAGTACACCTGTGGTCATAGGGTGATCTGTGAGGTTTTCTGCTTGTTCATCTCCCTGAAGAGGTAAATCAGACATCTGTGTTATAATATTGGGGTCATGGGGTCTGGCAGTGGGGTGACTTGAGCACAAAATCCACCCCCCACCACAGTTCACTGGGTGGGTAGCATCCTGGATAATGTCTCAGTAATCAGCCCTGGGTTCAAGCCAGGCTTTACCACCTGCTCGCTGAGTGGATGTGGGCTTATTATTCAATCTTTCTTAGCCTCAGTTTTTTCATCTGTCAAGAGGAAATGACATCAGTGCTTGTCCAGGGGCCATGGACTGTAATTGTGTTTGCAAACAGCACAGAGCTTGGTTCGTGGGATATGCTGATGACATGTTAGCCATGATAATTGACAAGATTAAGGCAGTGATCTCAAGGGGACTTATTTACTGAGCATCTCCTTAGGGCCAGCACTATGCTCAGGGCTATACCCACATCCATTTCCCTGTATCATCCCCAGACCCTGTGAAGCAGGGTCTAGCAATAGCTCCATTTTACACATGAGCCATGGGAGGTTCAGAGAGGCCGAGGGGCTTGTCCAAGGTTATGTGGACAATGAGTGGTAGGCTGGAACTGGAACCCAGGACTGGCTGAAGAGCCTGCAAAGGTGTTCAACAGAAAGCAAGGGAGCAAGAGGGACTTACCAGGCATAGGAAGGTGTTCAACAGAAAGCAAGGGAGCAAGAGGGACTTGCCAGGCATAGGGACAGAATGAGGTGAAAGCCAGGAAGGATGAGGGGATCTGAGTGACACAGATTTTCACAGGGAGAAGCTGTCGGCCATCAGTGGACATATTCCAGGGCAGGAGAGACCAAGGTCCGCCATGTGGCAGAACAAGGCTTTTGGAGGGAGGAACCAGGATGGGTGAGGGGGCCTCTGCACCAAGTGCTTTCCACAAAGTCACAGCTGAAACCTCCAGCATGAGAGGTGCGAGTTTCCCGTGTGCAGCAGGACCGGCACCCGGGGACCCAGTTAAGTGTTGGTCGCTGCAGCTGTGGCAATCTGCTGGGAATCTGAGAATGACTAAGGAGTGGAGCAGCTTTCGAGGCTCCATGACTTCCTTTAACAACCGCACCTGTTGTTTGGAGACTCTCAGATTCTGTTGCTTGTAAGTTTTATTTCTTTTCTTAAAAAAAATGTTTCTATATTGACATAAGTTTACAATGTGTTAATTTCTGGTATACAGCATAGTGAATCAGATATATATATATATATATATATATATATATATATATATATATATATATATATATATATATATTCCCTTTCCTATACTTTTTCATTGTAGGCTATTACAAGATATTGAATATAGTCCCCTGTGCTATAGAGTAGGATCTTGTTGTTTATCTTTTCTTTTTATTTTTTCCCTGATTGTTTTCTTCTAGAACTCTGTTATTGGGGCCATGACTACCCTCCTCCCCACCCCAACTGGGTGGTGCTTTATTGGATCAGTAGCTGGAAGACAACCCTTCTCAGATAAGCTTTCTTCCATGGTGTAGTTGTTGCCGTGTACTGAGGGAAAGTCAAAGATGATGTTGATGAGAAATTCATCAGCCTGGTGTTTACTTGATCATAACCTCCACCCCCATGGCTAAGCCTCACCACTCTCTGCTGGCCAGACGCCACAGCTGCCCTGTTTACTTGTGAGTTTCCCTCTAAGCCTCACAGCCTGCCAGAAAACAGCTCATGGGGGGTCCAGAGAGGGGCGAGGAGAAGCAAGAGGGAGTCTGGAGGAAAGAAACCCTGAGAAGGAGGAGGAGAGACACACAGAGAGGCAGCAAAGACTCCCAGAGGGACTGAGGGATGCACTTGTGCAGGGACCAAGACAGGGGAGATGAAGACCAGGGGAAAGAGAGACTCCCAGAGACCAAGAAGGTCACAGTCATTGTCCTTGTGGTCTCTATTTATTAGATGCTGGCCCATGTGATCTCACGAAACCCTCACCACAACCTTGTCAAGTAGTGTTATAATATCCCTGTTTCACAGAGCAGCAAACTGAGGCCCAGGGAGGTGACATCTCTGGTCCATGTCATCCAGTTAGCCTGGACTCATATCCAGGTCTGAAGAGAGAGAAGAGGGACACATTCACAGGAATCGAAGGGGACAGAGGTTCCAGGAGAGAGAGGTGGAAATAAGAGGCGGGAAACCACAATAAAGTGATATGTGGCATGGGTGTCGGGCATGTGGCTGCTGCAGCCAGAGGGCTTGGGTGAAATCTTGGCACTGCCACTTCCAGATGCGTGGTTTTTAGCAAGTGATGTCACTTCCCTGGGCTTCTGTGTCCTCCCATTTCACAAAAAGGCAGGTCACTGATGACTCCCTACTATGGGGCTGTTGACAACTAACAACACAGGTAGCCATTAGCATAGTACACAGTGGACTTTAGCCATTATTTTTAATTTTATTCCCTTGCTAAAGATTTACCGAAGAGTGCTAGGCAGGATAGGAGACTGTGCAGGCACAGAAAGTGGAGATTGATCATTCATTCAACAAACCTTTACTGAATACCTAACATGTATTTGGCCCTGTTCTAGATGCCAAAGATAAAGCAATGATCAAAAAATATAAAAATCCCTGCCTTTATGGAGCTGGAATTTTATATAGATAACAAATAAGATATGCAAGTGAAATATAGTATGTCAGGTAAGGCTGTGTGCTGTGGAGAAAAAATAAAGTGGGTAGGGAGATAGAGAGTGGTCAGGGAAGCCCTCTTGGAGGAGGTGATATTTGAGAAAAGTCTTAAAAGTAGTGAGAGAGGGAGCTTTGTGGATATGTGGGGGAAAAGTGTCCCTGACTCAAAGAACAGCCAGTGCAAAGGCCCTTCGGTCAGAGCGTAACTGCTTTTTTAACCGGCACTCTGGGTGATTCTGATTTGGAGGTAGGGCCAAAAGAGGTAATTAAGTTAAAATGAGGCCCCCATTAGGGTGGGCTCTAATCCAGTCTGACTGGTGTCCTTATAAGAAGAGATTAAGACACATAAAGGGACGCCAGGCACATGGGTGCATAGAGGAGAGCCCATGTGAGGACACAGAGTTCTCAGAGGTGGCCATCTGCAAGTCAAGAGCCCTGAGAAGGAACCCAACCTTGTGACACCATAATCTTGGGCTTCCTAGCCTCCAAAACTGTGAGAAAATTAATTTATTAAGTCATCCAGTGGGTGGTAATTTGTTGTGGCAGCCCTAGCAAATGAATACAACCTACATTCTTAAAAGTCATTTCTGCAGAATGTAAGACTACACTAGGGGTTATATTCTTTCAGCACATTGGCACGTGGGCAGGGCTAGGAGAAATCCCACAATTAAATATAAATTGTCATCAGTCAGAGGTAATCAGGACTGGGTTGTTTCCTAATTCCTGGCTCTCAATCCTTGGCACTGTTTCTCCAAGGTTGGGAGTAGAGTGGGGTGATGGTGGTCCAAGGGCCAATAGAAAGAACTTGGGATCTTGTTAAAAATGCAGCCTTCTGTGTCCCACACCAGAGAATCAGATGCTTCTGAGGATGTCTTAAAGTATCTGCATTTTGGGGGGAAGGTATAGCTCAGAGGTAGAGTGCGTGCTTACCATGTTCAAGGCCCTGGGTTCAATCCCCAGTACCTCCATTAAAAAAAAAAAAACTAATAAAAAAAAAAAAAGCTTCATTTTTAACCAGCACCCTGGGTGATTCTGACGCACACTGAAATTTGAGAATTCTCCTTCAGAACTTTTTTAAAAGTTTTTTTTTCTCTGGGGAGGAGGGATTAGGTTGGTTTATTTATTTATTTATTTATTTATTTATTTATTTATTTATTTATTTATTTATTAAAGGAGGTAACTGGGGATTGAACCCAGGACTTCGTATGCACTCTACCACTGAGCTATACCCTCCCCTAGCCATGATATCACTTCAAACATAAATACTTTAGTATGTAACTATAAAACAGATTATTTTTAAAGCATAATGATACAACATTGTATCTAAATATCAATCATAATTCCTTAATGTTATCCAGTGTTCAAAACTCAAATGGTCAAATTTCTCCAATTATCTCATAATCCTCATGGCATCAATAAAATTTTTTCACACTTAATCCACCAGATGTTTATTTAGAAATTATGTATATATTTGTGTTTTTTCCTCTACTAATATTTTATGTTCCTTATAAATTTACACTACCTGAAAAATCAAGAAAGAAAAAAGGAACCAGATAAAAATCAACAATAGAAACAGGTTCTAATATTTTCTCCTGGCCTCCTGCTGGGCTATCTTGCATGCCTCCACTTTGTTTTTTATTTATTTTTATTTTAAATTTTATTATTATTATTTCCTTTTTTTTTTGTGGGGAGAGGTAATTTGGTTTACTTATTAGGTATTTTTTTGATGGAGGTACTGAGGATTGAACCCAGGACCTGGGCACACTAAGCATGCGCTCTACCACTGAGCTATTATCCTCCCCCAACGCATGTTGATTGTTTTAAGAGTTAGGTCTAGACATCATGACACGCTGGTACATATTTCAGCCTGAGTACACCTAACAAGAGGTGTGTTCTCTTAAACAACCATAGTACAAGGATCCAGTCCAGGGAACTTAACACAGATAGACTAATATCACCAAATATACATGTTCAAAATTTCCTAATCATTCCAACATTCTAATAGAATCTTTTACAGTTGTGTTTGTGTATGTGTGTGTGTTTTCCTTTAAATCCAGGACCCAATTCAGGATCCGTGCTGCAGTTAGTTATAATATCTCTTCAGTCTCTTTGAATCTACAATAGTCCCCTTCCTTTTTTTTTTCTTTTGTGATATTGATATATTTTTAAGAAGACCAGGTATTTAGGAAAATGTCCCTCAGTTTGGATTTGTCTGATACTTCTGCATAATTAGATGTAAGCATTTCGAGCTGTTTTATTGTATAAATGCAATTGTGCTAGGAGGGACGTCCCCTGGGGGGCACCCGATGTCAGTTTTCCTGTCATTGGTGACACTGAGTTCCAACTGTTGGTTAAAGTGGTGCACACCAGAACTCTCCTCTTTGTAATTACCAAGTAATTGGTGGAATAACACTTTCAGACTCTGTGAAGATCCTGTTTAGTATACATTTTAACATTTTTAAAAGTGCCTACCATTAGAGAGGAGACAGAAACCAAGCAAACATTTTAGCTGGGGGTGTGGCGGCAGGGAGGAAGACAACAGACCAGCAAATAAAGGAATAGTTACGAGGTTCAGAATGTGAACCCGGTGAAGGCGGGGAGTCTGTCTTGTTTACTCCTGTGTCTGTGCCTAAAGCAGCACCTGGCACATACACTCAGTAAAGACATGTTGAAATGAATGAATGAATGAATAGCAATAAGTGCTATGAAGAGTCTGGAAACAGGGTATTGCTAAAGAGACTCTGGGGTGGGGTGAGGTGGGGTGTGTGGCTATTTTAGGTAGGATGTTAGGGGTGTCAACACCCCTATGCTTAGAGGTATTTTGAGTCGGAAAGAAGGGGAAAAAAAATGTAAAATGTCGCTGAAGCAAGACAAAATTTGCTGTTTGATGAGCAGAGGGAGGGCTGGGGGTTGGGATGAGGGGGAAGTTGAGAAGAGAAGTGAGGCTGAGCCTAGGTTCCCTCAAGATCAGGCTGGTGGGCTGGCGGATGGAGTGGGATTTTGCGGACCACGTGGGTAGTGAGGAATTTACATGGGAAGCCATTGGGGTTGGGGAGTTGCAGGGAATGTGATCCAAGGTCCCTTTCACCCTTGCTTAGAGAGGGACATCTCTTTGTCTATGTCTTTCTCTATGCTTTTCTCACCATTGCAGAATCTGATACAAGCTCTATGTAAACATGTGCGATTTTGTGTGTGATTTCAGAGGGTTCACGGAATTCTTGGGTACAGACTGTCTGGTTTGGTCGACACCACACCCCTCACACAGGTAAAGGGAGACTCACAGCTAGTCATAATAACTAGCATCTAGAGAAGCATTTAGGCTATGCTATGCTTTGTTCTGAATGCTTTGTAAGCAGGTAACTCAGTGTTCACAACAACCGAAAGAGGAAGATCTTGGGAAGATCCTTGGTGATCCTCATTATCCAGATGGGAAAATAGGAAACAGAGGGGATAACTGCCTTTCCCATAATCACACAAGTGGTCAGTGACAAAGGTAAGGTCACAAACCTGGAGTCTCTCTGGCTTTATCCAATAGGCTAGGACTGCCTCCAAGTGAACTCAATCTCAGAAGTGAAGGATGCCCTAAAGTCCATTCCGGGTCTTCCCAGATGTCTCAAGCCCAGCCAGAAACGCTAGTAGGTTATTTGACTCCACATCTGCCAGGAAAGCTGGGCAAATCAGGGGCTGTCACTGGTGGGTTGGGTGAGGACCCCAAGCTTGGGGCAGGGGGTGGCTGGACTGGGGGTCCCACAGCTGGCAAGGTGGGCGTGGAGGGAGGATCATCCAGTCGGGTGTGCATAGTGTGCGTTTGTTGCTTGTTACCTTGTGTCTGCTCCTGGGGGTCTGTGGGAGTACTTGAGTCTTAGTAAATCAAGGCAGTGGCTTGGGAAGTTTGCATGGTTTCAACTCCAACCTCACGCCTCACTAGCTGGGTGACTTTGGGCAAGTTACTTAGCTTCCCCGAGCCTCCTTTTCCCATAAAAATGGAGATAATCACAGTTTCTCCTTCACAGGGCATTGTGATTATTCAAGATGGTGCTTGTCAGGTGCTGGGCATAGGGCCCAGACTATGGTGGGGGGTTCATGAAGGGCGGCCAGCTCAATTCAGTGTGTCATTTTGCAGTGTGTGCTGGGTGAAATTCCATCAGTTTCCACTGTGTGTCCATTGGGTGTTATGCTTGCCATCCTGTGTATTCCTGAGCGGTTGGAGAAGATACCTTGATACTTTCCGGATCTTCCCCTCACAGATTAACCTGCCGCATCCTCTCTCCGACCCTAGTACGAACCCGGCACTGGTCCGGAACCACGCTACCTCCCCAGTCCCTCCAATCCCAGGGCTAAAAATGTCAGCTACCTCCCTTTTCCTGATGACTTGTTTATTAATCACGCCCACAGCCGTTTGGCCACGCCCACCTCCCCTTCAACCCCACGCATTAAATCGCTAAGCCACGCCTCTCTGTCAATTCCCGGTCTGGAACGGCCCAATGCGCCCACAGAGGCCACGTCTCCTCGCCGGATCTAGCACCAGCCGCTGCCTGTGCCTTCTAGCCCCTCTTCCTTCGGCTCCGCGCCTCCACCGTGCCCTAGGCCTTGAGTAGTCATTATCGTGGATGGGTGTGGGTCCTGGAGACATATTTGCCCCTGGAAAGGCGTTGCCGTGGGAGTGGGCGAGGTACGTCCTTCCCTAGAGCTACATGAATCTCGGGGCCTTTGGAGTTGAGGGAGGCAGAGGCTGTGAAAGTCACGTGACTCACAGACCTCTGCTCACTCCCACCCCCACCCCTAACCCCTTGTCGGTGAGTCATCCTTCAAAAACATCTCTGGGGAACCACCTTCTGCGGAGAAGAGAGCTTCAGGCAGGCACCTGGGGATATGGGGATACCCCTCACCAAAGGACACTTGTCGGCTACATTCATCCTCAAATTTCTACCCAATCTCTGGGATCTGCGCAGGAGAGGAAAGGATTATGGATGTTTCACTTGTTTTTAAAGAGGAGTGGTCAGAATTGGGTAGGCTCCCTCCCCTTGCCTCTAAGATACAAAACTTAAAAAGAAAGAAAAAAGTAAGGGAAAGAAAGAGAAAATGACAATTTATGTATTAAAATCAACAAGTGAACAACATACAGATATCACTCAGAATGACCCAGTGTGTGTACGGGGGTCAGACCTCACTAAGTAAAAAGAGGAAAAGGGGGGCTCAGGTGAGGGTGAGGAGGGGCCTTCTGGGCTCCACCGCTAGTCACTCCTCCCTGGATTTCTCTGTTTTTGGTCTTTCTTTCTGGGTCTTTGTCCTCTACCCTTCTGGGTATCTGCTGTCCCCCCCATCTCCTCTTCTCTTGGATGCCCCCTCCATCTTTGGATCTCTGTCTCCTTCTCTCTCTGGTTTTTAACTCACTCCTTCTTGGTCTCTGTCCCCCATCCCTCTAGGTTTCCATTTCCCCCTCTCTTTGTCTCTGTCCTTTCTCTCTGGATCTTTGTCCCCTTGTCTCTCTGGGTCTCTGTCCCCTAGTCTTTCTGAGTTCTCTCCTTACTCTCTCTAGTCTCTGATCACTTCTTTCTGTCTCTGAGTTTCTCTTTAACCCCAATCCAGTTCTAGATCCAAACCCAGCCCTAATCTTAGCCACAATCCTAGCCTTGACTGTGAGTCTAGCTATAACCAGAGTCTTAACTCTATACCTTGCCTTCACCTTATCCTAACCCTGACCATGTCTATAACCCATAAACCACGGCTAGTTGTCATCTTTACCTGAATTTTAACCATTTTCAACCCCAAACCAAACACCAATATTGATTGCTACTGATCCTTAATCTTAGCCTTAGCCCGATTTTTAATTTCTACTCCTAATTGGAACCAAACTCCAGTCCTGAGAGCTTTATGTGGCTTGGAGTCATCTCTGACTTCTTTTTCTTTCACTTCCCACATCCAGTCTACCAGCAAATGCTGTCAGGGTAACTTTCAAATTCTATCAGTGTCTAACTATTTTTCTCCATCTCTAGAGCCACCTTCTGGTCCAACCACGATCATATTCTACTTGGACTATGGTAGTCACCTTCTCACTGGGCTCCTCCCATTTATTTCACTCTCCTAGCCCCCGTCCCCTACAGACTGTTCTCTACATGATGACCAGAGGGATCCTCTTAAAACCGGAGTCAGCTCACATCCTTGGCCAGAACCCTTCCATGGCTTCTGTCTCTTTAAGAGTAAAAGTCAAAGTCCCATATTGGCCCCCAAGATCCTAAATAATATGGCCCTCTTTGTCTCCTCTCTGACCTCATTTCCTCCCACCATCCCCTTGCTCAATCTTCCCTCCTTGTTATTCCACTCATACTCCAGGCACATCCCACCCCAGGGCCTTTGCACTTGCTGCTCCCTCTGCCTGAAATGCTCTTTCCCCAGATACTGATATGTCCACTCCCACTTCTCCTTCAGGTCTTTACTCATGTCATGTTTTCGGTAAAGCCTTTCCATTCCCCTTATTGAAAGTTGCAATGCCCCACCCTTCCAGCACTTTCTATTTCCCTTCTCTGCCTCATTTTTCTTCATGACATGTATTATCATCTAGTATACTATATAATTTTTAGTTATTTATCCTGCGTATTGCCTCTTTCCCCCAGTAGAGTGTAGGCACCCTAGGATAGGGAAATTTTTTGCCTCTTTTGTCACCCAATGTCTAAAACAGTGCCTAACACATAGTAGATGCATAATAAATGTTTTTGGAATGACCATGTACTTCCTGAGAAGGATGCAGCTCTATTTCTCTGCAGGTCTGAGATCACTGGGAAAGAGGAAGAACAGTGAGTAGGGGAGAGGGTTGAGGTTGCCACAGCTTCCAGGAAAGCAGGCTGAGTTGTCAGTTTCATCTGGGCAACTGAGGGCCGGGCTCTAACTCCAAACCCTCGTGGCCACTCCAGCTCTGGCCAGGAACTCACCAAACTGTTTCAGTTCATCTTGTTCACCTATGGGGGCTGGATTTTCCCACCTGCAGGGAGAGCAGCTGAGAAATGCCATAGCGTGGGTCCTCTTCCTGGCTTGTCCACTGAGCCAGGGGTCACCCATATCTTCCCTCCTTATAGCACTGTGTCTCTGCTTCAGCTTAGAATGGGGTGTGGGTCAAGAGAGAGACTCTCTAAATACCAGAGCTGGAACTGGGGAAAGAGGTGAGGGTGAGGGAGGGAAGCTATGAAGCCTGGCACTGATCTTGCAGCCAGCGATGAAAAAGAGGACAGAGAAAGGACTGAATCAAAACTGGACAGTGAAAAAGGCAAAAACCAGAGACGAACAGAATGACCGAATGTGAGAAACACATGCACAGAGAAACACAGATGGACAGAGAGAGTGCGTGCAATAATGGGAGCCAATGGGTCCCCTCAACATCTTTTCCACTTAGTGTATTCTTCTCTCCTACTGCACTTTACTGGAACTGCAGAGACTGGCAAGATAAAACTACATTTCCCAGAATGCCATGTGGTTGGAGGGGTTCCGGATGGAGGTTTAAGTTCCACCAATCAGATGCCTCCGCTGGAAGCTTGAATTTCCCACCGAGGTAAGCTGGCTGAGAGACAGCCACGAGGTTCTGCCAATGTAGATCTCAGCGAGGTGGTGTGGTTGAGGGGCCAGTGATTGACTTCCTGATCGCAGAGTGGAGCAGCAGTTTTGGGGCGGCCTTTTCTGGGTGGTGGATTTGGGAGTGCCCTGGAGGTTGTTTCTTTTGACAGGCTCTGTCTGTGTCCCTTAATAAATCCCTTTTTGCTTACACTGGCCCGAGTGGATCCTGTCTGCTGCCACTGACTGATAATAATGAGTACCCAGACAGGGAGAAAGAGATACAAAGGCAGCCAGAAACAGGAAAAGTGATCCAGAGTGGAGTACAGAGACTCCACCTTCCAGCAGAGACAAGGAGAGAGATAGAGCCCTGCAGGGATACAGTGGATAAAATTAAAAAAGAGAGAGAGAGAGAGAGATGGAAAGGTGGAAGATGTGCTGAGACAGACACTCAGAAATACTGAAAGTAAACTGAGGCAGAGAGGAGCAATATAGACCCCTCCCCAGAATGCTGGAGTGGGAGTGTTGGTAGAGAGGACCCTTCAGCAACTAAACTAAGGCACAGCAGTTGGAGGCAGGAAGATGGAGGGGATGTTGGAGAGGTCCCTGACTTGCCAGAATCCCCAAGGAGCATTTTTCTGGCAGAATGTCTCTTTTTCCCAATGGCTAGTCCCAGCCCTAACTTCAACAGTCCTGACTGAGGAAGGAGTAGTGACCCCGAATGCACTCCCCACCTCTCTGTCACTTCCCCTTAAGGTCTTACCCGCAAAGACCAGCCCCTTTGAGGACTTGGGAAGGGGGAGGGTGAGGCAGAGAGAGGAGGAGACCCAGGGACAGAGAGAGAGCAGCTGTGAGCTAGGCATGCCAGATTTAGGATTCCAGGTAGTGGACTTGGATGACTTGGCTTTTTGGACTGGTTCTGGCTTTGCTGTGGCCCCTCAGATCTCTTTGTCCTCCTCCCTCTAAGGTTGCCCGATAAAATACAGGGTTCCCAGTAACACTTAAACATAAGCAACGACTAATATTTTAGTAGAAGGATGGCCCCAATATTGCATGGGATCTACTTAAGAAAATTAATGTTTTTTTTTTAATTTGAAATTGAAATCTCACTGGACAAACTGTATTTTTATGTGCTAAATCTGCAGCCCTATCTCCATCTCTGTCCTGTTTCTGCCTTTTTTCCTTTTCCTGTTTGTGCTGTTTTCTCTCTCTGCCGGTCTATTTCCGCCTTTCTCTGTTCATTCTTGATGATCTTGCTGTAATGTGCAATGGCCTCTCAGATCCCCCCTGAGACCCCCCACACCCACCCCGGCTCCCTCCTTCCCTCCTCTTCCCACCCCACCCCTCTCTAGGGCCAGCTCTCCCGTCCAGGCAACTCTTCCATCTTCTTTCTTCACCTCTTTCCTCATTGCAGCCCCCCTACTTCTACAATCCCCACCCCCCACCAGGGGAGAAGATCTGGAGGTTTCGAGGGAGTTAGGAATGCCCCATTACTCACCTGCATCCTGATTTCACCTCTTTTCCTTTCCATCTCCTGGGCCAGAGAGGTCATCAGAGTTTCCCAAAGTCACATAGCAGAACTGAGACCAAATGCCACCTCCCCTACCCCCACCCCCCAGACTCTTCCGAGGTCCCAGATTCCTTGTGGAAAATTTCTTTACTTTTTCTGAAAATGGGCCTGGCTTGGTGATATTTTTGAATATCGGGTCACAGGCCAGTACCAGAGATGTCTGTGGTGCAAGGGATGGTAGACTTTTGAGCATCTGCTATGTGCTAAGAGTGGGGATACGGCTTTTAGGCTGTAAGCACGAGAGCCGTGGCTTGTCAAGGTTGTTGCCATGTCTCCATGTCTGAGAACATAGTAGGTGCTCAATAAATGTCTGCTGAATGAATGAATGAGTGAATGAATGAAAAAATACACCCCAAGGAGTTGAGGACTCCTCTCCGTGTCTGCCCTTCTCACCCCCACTGCAATCTGTTTCATACTTTGTCCTCACCTCAGTCTGCTTTTTACCTTCCATCGCCTCTCTTGGTTTCTGTCTTTCACTAGAATCATTGTTTTTTGTTTGCTTTTTTTTTTTTTAACAGAGGTACTGGGGATTGAACTCAGGACCTCATGCATGCTAAGCATGTCCTCTGTCACTCAGCTATACTCAACCCCCTCTAGAATAATTTTTTTTTGTTATTTTTCAGCTGGAAATTTCGTGCCAGTGATCACATGTGCTGAGCATCTCCCCTGTGTCAGGTACCAATGGGCTGATTTTTCTTGCAAAATCCTTCTGGAATATTCCAGAAGGTAAATACAGCTTGGTCGGGTGATTTCCAGATGTGGAGACTGAGACCCAGCCAGAGGAAGCAAGGTGCCCTGGTCACACGAAAACCACCATATCTGGCCTCCCCCTAAACTTCTCTTTTTTTGGTGGAGGGAGGTAATTAGGTATGTATTTATTTATTTATAATGGAGGTACTGGGGATCGAGCCCAGGACTTTATGTATGCTAAGCACGTGCCCTACCACTGAGCTACACCCTCCCCCCTAAACCTACCTCTTTTGTCTCTCCACCTCCAACTTCATCCCTCCTCATGCCTGGCACATCATCCCTTGCCCAGCTGCATCTCTGACACCTCCAAAATGTTAGGAGGTTAGCATTAAACAATTACCACGGGGTTGCAAACACAAACGTGGCCAGGGGCCAGCCATGTGACAGAAATGAGCAGGAAGGGCTGAGGTTGGCTACCCTGGATGGTGGGCAATGAGTGACTGCCCCACTCCAGCCAGTTATAACCAGGTGGCAGTTGCCACTCAGGGAATGCCACATCTCATTTCCTGAGAGGGGCACATTTTCAGGCCAAGTCTCCCAAGGTTGAAATGCTGGCACCAAAATTGCATAACACTGTTCAGGCCAAGTGGGGTGATGTGGCACCAGACCTGCCTGCTGGCTGATGGTTTGCAGTCTCTGAATTGTCTTTAGTCCCACGTGCCAGGTTCTGTGCTAAGGAAGAATTTCCAGATTCCAGTAGAACGTCTGCTCCATGAAGGCAGAAACATTTGAGTCTCTTCTGTTCATTGTTTTATCTCCAGCACCTAGAACAGTGCCTTACCTGCAGCAGGTGCTCAATAAATGTTTTAAAGTGAATGATACATGGAATCCTAGCATAAACTACAGAAATAACATTGTTAAAAAATCTCCATGTTACAGACAGAGAGATGGAGTCTCAGAGGCTTGAAGTCCCAGGGTTACAGAGCAGCCCTGGGATCTAAACTTACCCGACTCCGAAACCATAACCCTGGGCTGTCCTGACTCTGCCTGGGGCTGTGCATTTGTGATGCTGTGTGGGGATGTGCATCCCCAAGCGTGTCTGTGGGATTGTGGTGCCGAGTATGTGTGGTGGTGGTATCAGTCCTCCTGATTGGACGTTGAGGCCCTGGAAACTAACCCGGGCCACTTGCTCTGCTTAGGTGCACTCTGGGCGGTCACCCAGTCCAGAGAGAACAATCTGCCCCTTCCCTACCCCCTCCCCAGGGCCCATCCTCGGGGTCCCCCCACCCTCCTCCCCTAGATGCCCAGAGCCCTGGGGGAAAGGGGGAAAGAATTCAGGATGAGGGTGGAGGTGCGGGGAAGAGGAAGAGGGAAGGGGATGGGTTAAGAAGGAGTGTGTGATGTCAAGCAAAAAAGACAACATTAGACACAGATGCTGAGATGGCGTTTATCGCGGCAAAAAAAGGTGAAGTCGCCGAGGGAGAAGTGGGGGGGAGGGGTGTGGTGGGGGCCGGGGTGGGGACCATGGAAGCTAATACATGGTGCACTAGGTCACACGACGGACACTGGGGGGGTAGGTGGGGGTGGGTGGGGGGTGGGCATGGCCCAGGCATGGTAATGGGGGGAGGGGGAGAGGAGAGGGCAGTGGGCCCCAGCCAGGAGCTTCTGGAGGTGGTGGGGAGGAGGTGGGCAGCGTCTGGTCGCAGAGGATGGAAGGAATCAGTTAGAGGGGGTTGAATGGAAGCACTGGAGGCATGGCCACATGGCAGGTGGTCTGGGCCCAAGAAGTGAAATGTGGGAGTTGGGCAGCAGGCAGGGGGCCAGTCCTGGGCTTGGAGCTTTGAATCTAAGGATTGGGGGTACCCAAGGGGCCTTAGGGGTCCTCCAGTTCCTACCTCGCCATTTTCCAAGAGAGAGAACACGCCTGAGAGGCACTAGCTTAAGGTCCGAACAAGGATTTAGCAATCATTTCTCCAAAGACAGTCCTACCTCCACCTCCATTCTCCTCCCCTGTCTGTCCCAAACAGAGAAAGAGGGAAGAGAGATTCTAACTCCTCTGACTCCACCATTCTCTCACTGGGGCTCCATAGAGAACTTGGAGAATGAACCCATTTCTCAGATGGGGAAAACTGAGTCATCCTTTCAGGCTACACCTTTTCATACCTCTCCCACCTCCCTGCCAGAGAATCTGTGTCCCCATCCCTTTAGGAGTAATACTGGTATCCTGAAATCCTTAACACTGGGGGTAGGTGAGGGAACACATCTTGGGGTTCTCCCAAATCAAACCGGGATGTGGGCCATGCCTCCAGTGGCCTGAGATGCCAACACAAAGAAAAAAAAAAATGACTCCCCACGACCCCTGGCTCAAACCCAGTACAAAAGTGACTATTTACAGTGAAGGGGTGGGGAGTGGGAGGGGCACAGAAAGGAGTGGGCCAGAGTGAGTTCTCCACTTGGGGGAGGCCACGCCCCTGACCCTGCCTTTGAAAGGGACAAAGCCAAACAGCATAGATATTTATAAAGGGTCTCTATCCCCAGGCCGGGAATACCCGAGGGGTGAGGGATGGGGTTGGGGCATGGGATGGGGTGCGGGTGGGGAGGCATGGGCGGTGGGAGGAGATGGAGGAAAGGTAGCTATTGCCCCTCGCCTCCTCCCTCCCCCCCGCCGGACACACAGTTTTCCGTGGGATGAACACAGAAAGGGTTAATCAAAAAGAGTTCGATGAGCGAGTCTGACGGTCGAGTGGGGCGGGCTGGAGCAATGAAGCCGCAGGTCCCGGTGGCCGGTGGTGATGGAGTCACTTAGAAGATGAGAGGTTGGTGGTTTTGAGGGTGGGGGAGGGGGAAGAAGCGGGTAGGGGAGGGGGATTAGGCAGTCCCCCCCAATTATCTCTGTGAGGCAAGAGTATCCTGGACTGGCTGAGAAAGGGTTAAAAACCAGCCGCCTTCACCACCACCACCCTCGCCGAGACTCTCCCCACGTCCCTCCCGGCCACCCATCAGTCCCCCACCCAACGGGAGGAGGGCTCTGAGACGGACCAGACACGTAACGGCAGCGGCGCAACGGAGGGAAGCCCCCTCCACCAAGGCGTCCAGGCGGCTGACTGCAGTGGAGAGGGATCGCGATAGCAGGGCTGGGTGTCGCGACTCCACGAGAGCCGTAAAACCAGCGTCCCTGGCCCGCAGTACCCGAATTTGGGCATCGCGATCCCGTTCTCCCCATCGTGACATCCATTTCAGGCTTTCGCGACAACCTGCCTGGGGGTTCTGGACGGCGGGGGCAGGTCCGCAGCTAACAGCGAAGGCCTGACTGGCTGTGGCGATAGGTGTGCACCCAGTCAGCAGCCTGGACGCCCCAAATGCCATCCTCATCGCCACTCTTAGTTAATACTTTTTTTCCGCTGCTCAGTCTATCACAACCTCTAATTCCAGTCTTGAAAAAGCAATAATCAACGCAGGGGAATCCACTCACTTTCCAAACAGTAGTAGGCCACCAATCAGAAACAAAATAAACAGGGCGTGGGGTGGAGGGATAGGCAGGAGAAACAGAACAAGGGGATGGTGAGTGGTTTGGGGTTGAAGAAGGGGAAAAGAAATACCACTTAGAGAAGAGTGGTACCGTATTCTTCCAAGTATAGGTCCCCCATCGTCTATTAAGCGGACTCTTACCGAACTCCATTTGGGATACCTATAATTCCCACCTACAAGTCCAGGGCAGGCGTTAGGGCGGATAAAAATGGCCCGATCTTTGCCTTCTGATCCCTTAATAATTATTGCAGTGCCGCCTCCTTACCCATGTAGAGATGGCTGGGACAGGGTGGAAGAAGGGCAGGTTGGCTCAGAGACCCCCTGAGATGGGGGATGAAGGAGGTGAATTTGGCACATTGAACCCCTTCTTCTCATAAGTGCTTTGAGGTCCTTCTCTCAAATCCAGCTGGCACCATCCCTCAGGCCAGAGGAGGAGGGGTTGAGTTTGTCTCCCCCTCCCCAGTTTCTACAGATTTGCCCAAAGGAGGCAAGTGGGGTTCTCCCTGGCTGGTGGAAACTGGGGGGAATCCAAAAGATTAGGGATTAGTTGAAGGGAACTTTTTTTTCTCTCTTTTTTTTTTTCTTACAAAGATTCTAAGAAAAACTCAGGGGTAGGAGGGCTGAGGAAGGGGGACCCAATTGAGCTAAGTGTCCAGAGACTTTTTCAGTGCCTCTTAGGGGCCTCCTCAAAGAGAGATGGTCCCACTTGCTCCCCTCTATCTGAGGTTCCCTCCCCCTAGAGCGGCTCAGTTCCAAGGAAGTTTGGCACTTTTTTTTTAATTAACGGGGAAACAGAGTAAGGGAGGGGGTTGAGAGTGGAAGAGAGGGAGAAGACAGACACAGACAAAGATAGAGACAGGACAGGTAACAATGGAAGACACAGGGAGAGAAAGGAGAAAGCCATTGGGAGCCAGAAAGGGGAAAATGCTGGGGCGCTAGGGGTGGGGGGTGTTGGGGGCTGGAGGGCAAATGGGAAAGAACAAAGAGACAATTCAATGCAGCAAACACTTATTAAGCACCTACTGGGTGCTGAAGAGCAGGGTGCAGGGAGGCCACTCAGAGTCTCTGAGATCTGATTGGCTAACAGAGAAGAAGAGGAGAAAAAAAAAGAGGTGATGGGTTTTTCAATGATCCCCATCCCTGACCCCACATCTGTGTCCCCTCTGGACAAACTGCAGCACAAAAGATTGAGGTCAGATTGCAGAAGGGACTTTTAAGGGATGGGGAAGACGGGAGAGTGAGTTTCCTAGGGTAAAATGGGAAAAGGGGTGTGGCTCTCCACTCACCAATATAGTGAGTGAACTAGCTCACTGAGCTAGCTAACTATCTTTCATATAGCCCTGGCTGGTGGGGTAGGGGGTCCCCCAAAAATGTGAATAGGGAGGGGGCTGTCACACAGATACCCCAAGGGAACACTTTTCAAGAGGCCCAGCCTCCAGAGACGTGTCTGTGTGAGAGGAGTACTGGACCCTGCTGATTGGGACCCAGAAACAGGTCTACAGAAAGCATCTGAGAAGCCAAGGGCAGCTGAGGATGCAAATGATATGCAAATGAGTGCTTTCAAATCCCACCTCCCTACTCCCAGACCTTACTTCAGCTCTCCCTGGCTCCTTCCCCTCCTTCTGGGGGTCTGGGCAGTTGTAGGGGGAATAGTCCAGCTAGATACTGCAATACCCACGTGTGGGTGGAGATACTGTGAAATACTGTAAGGTCTTTTGCGAGGTGGAAGGGGGGCAATGGCCCACAGGGCCACCTCCACCTCTGACCCCAAGAGCCCCCAACGACGGTAGATATGTACAAAGTTACATCAAGAATTGTTTTGGCACTCAAATCTCCAACTGGGTTCAGTCTGGAGATTAGGGGTGGGGGCAGCAGCAATGGGAGGTGAGGGATGGGGAAATGGAGTCTGCCCCCCACCCTGGAGATGAAGAGGGCATGGAAAAAGTCACCCTAGTGCCCAAGCTACAGCCTCCCATCAGGTGGAAGGGCTGGGGTGGGAAATTCAGTGCAAGGTACCTTGAAGGCTATTGCTTTCTAGGGATTTTCACATTTTGATTTGGGGGTGGCTCTCTAGCGAGGGGCAGGGGTCTTCCAGGCTTTAAGGGCGGGAATTGTCTCTGGCTTTTTTTCCCTCCTTTTTTGGGAGAGAGACGAGGAGGCCGGATTCCCCTAAAGCCATGGAGAAAGGAAGGGTCTGGAAGACCTAGGAGGGGGACAATTGGAGGAGAGGGTGGGCATGGGGTGCCCCTCCCCCAGAGATGCTGATGATGGAACCAGGGCACGGAGGGCCCTGTCTTGGGTTGGAGGAAGTGGAGGTGGTCTCCATGGGGGAGGGGGAGATGGACAGGGGTAGAGGTGGGTCTCAGCTATCCTAAGTCCATAGGGTTATCAGGCCCCAAAAACTCAGCCTGCCAACAAGGTCTTAGAGCTGACCACAGCCACAGTGCCCAGGGAGCCACTCACAAACCAACTCTCGGGGCTGCCTGGCTTGGCAGACTTCATCAGAACATTCTAGGTCCTCAGAGCCTATGGTGAGAGCACCAAAACATTCTGATCCATCAGACACCACCAGAGTACTCCAGCTTGCTGGAAAGCACAAGTCAATCTAATACATTAGACCACACGAAGCATTCTGGCTCAAGAGACCCTGCCATAGCTCACTGAACGCTCCTGGGCCACCGTGGCCTGACAGAGCCACCATACATTTGGCTCACCAGACTTACGAAACAAAGCCACGCAGACACAAGCATGCACACAAAAGGCGGGGGTGGGAATGGGGGTCTTTAACGGTTTTCACTAGCATCATCTCCCACCCTTCCCTGCCGGGTGAGTCGGACTTGGTGTGTTTGGATGGAGATGACCCTGACAGTAGTGGGTCTTTTTCCTCAGAGTCCTCCAGATTAGATCCAAGTCCCTCCCCTTATTCTCCTCCTAGGAAGACCCCCAAGCCAAGACTCACCGAAGAGGGGTGTGGGTAGAGAAGGAGGAAAAGTGACTGGCCATGGCCCGATACAGGAAGTGCATGCGTCACCCTGATGACATCACAGGAAGTAACATGCCTCCATGATATCACGGAAGTAACCTTCAAGGAAGGCTCATTGAGACCTCATAGGAAGTACCTGTCTCTCCTGTCGTCATAGGACATGACCTCTGGTTGCAGCTACTTCCTGTGACATCACAGGGAGTGCCAGAAGCACTCCTAGAAAGTACTTGACTCAGTGACATCACAACAGGGATCTTCATACCCATTACTCTAGGAAAAGCCACAGGAGATGCCACAGGAAGTTGGTCTAGCCTCTTGCAAGAGTCTTACCCACCAGACTGGCCGAATCCCAGAGCCGGCCTCATTCCCAGCAGCACCGCACACCCCCCACACCCCTTTACCATCTGACAACAAGAGTGAAAAGTTGCACCTAGGAGGGGCAACTCCAGTGGGGGGAGATTAGCTGAGAAAATCTGGGAACTCTGGGGTCCCTGCTCCAAACACCCCATTTCAGCTCAGACTCCTCTGCTCCCTCTCCTCCCATCATTTCCCTCAGATCTGGAGCTGGAAGCAGGAGAGGTGGGGTGTAGTTTCAGGGAGGCCCCTCATTCTAGGTGACCCAGAGGCTCCCTCCCCTCCTCCCATATGGAAACAAAAACTTATAAAGGGGGAAAAAAATCCTTATCAAAGGGGAGGGGAAAAAAGGAGGGAAAGAAAGAGAAAATAACGCTTTGTTTTCTATTAAAATCAACAAAATGCAATATATACAGATATCACACAGACCTGGGCCCTGGGAGAGGAGGGTCAGGCCCAGTCAAGCATAGGGAGGAAGGAAGGAGGGGTCAGTTCAGGGCTGGGGAGGGAGCTTCTGGGCCCCATCCCCAGCCATCACTCAATCCTGCCTATGACTACCAGAAAGGAGGGGTGCAGTCAGGCCTACCCCAGCCCCATCCCAAGAAAAGCAGGACTATACCGAGCTGAGGTCAGGAGTTAGGGGCGGGTGGAGGAGAAGGAGGAGGAGGAGCAGGAGGAGGAAGAGTAGGGACAGGGAGACGGGTGGGAGCACACACCACAGGCCTCATCCCACCTTCTGGGGGTTTGAGGCCCTCACTCCCTGCTCGTAGGTGACCCGCTGGCTGATGAGGTATTGAGCGGCTTGCGTGGCCGCGGGGCTGCCAGTGATGGTGACCCGCCGGTTCCGCGTGCCTGGCAGGAACTCTCCCTTCTTGGAGATCTGGATGCGGGCGCCTGTCAGCTCCTGGTACTCCACCAACGTCTTGCCCCCCTTGCCCAGGATGGCTCCCACCAGGTTCTCAGGCACCGCAATCTCCACCAGCTCCTTGGCACTCTCAGCTGCCAACTTCTCCGCCGTCAGGAAGCCCCCAGCCGCCCCCGCGGCGGCAGCGGCGGCCACGAGCGGGCCACCCCCTCCGCCTGCCCCGCCACCCGCCCCGGCCCCGAGGTAGCCATTGGCGGCGGCGGCCAAGGCAAAGGACCCCAGGGCTCCGGGTGGCGGGGGTGGAGGTGGGGCAGCCCCTCCGGCTGGCCCGGCCCCTGCTTCACCGGCGTAGGATGCCAGGAGGTTGGCAGCGGCGGCGGCGGCAGGGTTGGCACCGGCAGCCACGGCAGCCAGGACCCCGGAGGCTGCGGCCGAGTTGAGGCCCAGGCCGAGGGAGTTGGTGTTGTAGCCGTAACTGGCCAGCGTGTTAAGCGCCGTGCTGATGGCCAGCAGATCGGTGCCTGAGAAGGCAGGCAGGGCGGCAGGGAAGGCTCCCACGCCCGCCAACCCCGCAGGGCCCAGCAGGCCAGAAGCGGCAGCGGCCGAGGCAGCGGCAGCGGCAGGCAGCACATCAGCGGGGCTGGCGTATGGCGAGCCGGTGGGGTTGGAGTTGGCCACGGGGCCGGCCACGTTGGCGTAGCTGATATTCAGGCAGCTGCTGCTCTGGGGATCTTCCTGTACCTTCTGCACGATGGCGCTCACGGCCTTGTGCACCTGCTCCGGTTCACCGCTGACCGTCACCACGCGCTCCTGCAGGTTGATGCCCTCTGGCTTCTGGGACAGCTGCACCCAAGCACCCGACTGTTCCATCACCGCCTTCACCGTCGCGCCCCCCTTGCCGATGATCAGGCCCGCCGTGCTGTTGGGGACGATCAGCTTGGCCTGCGTGTGGAGCCAGAGGGAGGGTCATCAGAGACTGAACAGTCACATTAGTCTATGACTTGCCTTCTCAAGTCATTCCCACCCTGACTCTCAAGCGTCCAAACTCAGGCTCAGTATGCCCCTTTGATATGCATCAGTATGGTCCTACTGGTTGTTAGAAATATTGAACACCTTCCATATTGGTTGGTGAAAAATGAGTTAGTACTGCAAGTCCCCTCAGTAGCCTCTCAGCCACCCTGTTCCACACCCCTGGGACCTCTAGGACCTCCCTTCCCTCCAGCACTTCAAAGCTTAATGACTGACCCAGTAGGGGCCCTCTTGGACCCCTACTCCAAGCTTGCCTTGGTGCCCACGCCCTTTTCTTACATTGAGTCTGACTCGCAGCCCCCTAGAAAAGGCCTCACAAGTCTCACTTTACAGATGAGCCACTCGAGGCCTAGGAGATGAAAGGACTTGCCCCAAGGTCACACAGACAGGGAAAGAACTGAAACCCAGCCTCATGGGTTCCACTCCATTGTGCTCCCTGCTCTATGGTGTGGTCACCTCACTCAACCACACTTTTGTTATTGTTATGGGCTGAATTGCTGCCCCCTCCCCACTCTCCAGTTCACATGTCAAAGTCCTAACCCTAGTACCTCAGAATATGGATGTATTTGTCACATTCTGTATTTGGAGATTGGGTCTTTGTTATTAAGGTTCTGTTTTTTTAATGGAGGCATTGGAGACTGAATCCAGGACCTCGTGCATGCGAGGCACAAGCTCTACCACTGAGCTACAGCCTCCCCCTTGGAGACAGGGTCTTTAAAGAGGCCTTGAAGGTTCAACGAGGTCATTAGGGTGGGCCCCTACCCAATATGGTTAGAGTCCTTGTAAGAAGAGGAGATTAGGGCACGGACATACACGGGGGAAGACCATGTGAGGACACAGGGAGGAGATGGCCGACTAAAGACAAGGATAGAGGCCTCAGAAGAAATCAACTCTGTTGACACCTTGAACTTGGATCTGTAGTCTTCAGACTTACGAGAAAATGAATTTGTTTAAGCCACCCAGTTCATGTACTTTGTTACACAGCCCTTGTAATCTAATACAGTTGTCTTATCTGTAAAATGACGGTAACAAAACCTTACAGCTAAGACGGAGAAAACTGGTCACTTAAGTATGATGGTCCCCCTTTCAGGTTATAGGGCAGCCCATCCTTTGCAGCTACAAAGCTGATCAGTCTTAATTCCAGTGGGGATATTTCAAAACCAGATGTCTCCTTTCACATCTCCAAGAGCATTTCTACACATAAATTCCTCCTTCTCAATCCTTCCCGCGTTCCCCTTAGACTAGTGGATTCTACTCTCTGAAGCTCTTATCTCTGCCTCTCCTTTCCACCTGCAAGCCAGACCCCAGGGGTGTTTGAGAAATTGTTGGAGTTGTTTTGGTTGTCATAGTACCTGGGGGCAGATGCGGGCATTCAGTGAGCAGGGACCCGGATGTCTGCACCTGCAACTTGAGAGTCAGATTCTCACAATGAAGAACCGTCCCAGGTCCTGTATGACTTTTGAATGTCCCCTGTAACATTCATGTTGGTGAAAGTCTATTTCCAAATCTCCCAACCTTCTGATACATGTAAGTACCAAGTTTTGTTTTTGTTTTTGTTTATTTTGGCACGGTTTAAAGATCTACTGAAATTTCCAGGAATGTAACTCTCAGTAAATCGAGGGATGATTGTACTTTGGTTCTCAACTTTACCAAGAGTCATTCACCATTTGAGAAAACTGTGGCATCGGTAGTAATGCCATGTGTAAAACTTAAATCCAGTACTCTGCTCTGGATCACCATGCTTGTCTCACTCAGGCTACGTTAGGTGTGAGCAGCTGACTATTTCATGATTTCTTCTACTGTGGTCTCCGGGCTGAGCATTTACATATTAAAATTCATCTTACTTTCTAGCAAATCAACTTCCATTCACTTCTCCTTTATTTAAAAAAGTCTTATGGGATATAGAAGATGTACATCCATACAATGGAATATTATTTGGCAATCAATTTATCATCTAAATTTTTGGGTGGGGAGGTAATTAGATTTATTTATATATTTATTGGAGGTACTGGGGATTGCACCCAGGACCTCATGTGTGCTTAAGCACGCGCTCTACCACTGAGCTATACCCTCCACGGGCAATCAGTCTAAACAAACAAAGTAAGGATGCATGCTACCACATGGATGAACCTAGAAAACATTATGTGAAGGAAGTCAGGCGCAAAAGACCACAGATTGTATAATTCCATTTATATGAATGTTCAGAATAGGCAAATCTATAGAGACAAAGTAGATTAGTGGTGGCTTAGAGCAGGGGTGGAGGGAGCTGGGAGGATTGAGGGGTGATAGCTAAGGGGATCAAGATTTCCTTTTGAGGAAATGAAATGTTCTAAAATTGACTGTGGTGGTGGATGCCCAAGTCTGAATATAATAAAGCCATGGAACTGCACACTTGAAATGGGTCAATTGCATTTATGTGAATTATATCTCAATAAAACTGTTAAAAATCTTACAGATGTAGCTATGTTTATTTATATATATATACATATATATACATATTACATATACATTATTTCAGAGAGGAAAGTGGGCATGCGAAAATATTTGCAGGAGAAAGGGGACATCAGGTGTGACAGGGCTGAGAACTCTACATGCTGTTTTCTGATACTGCTCTGACTTCACTCTTCCCTGTCCCTTGCTAACTCCACGGCAGACATATCAGATTCCCTCCAGTTCCTCCAACTTGATCAGCTCGGCCCAGACTCAGGGCCTTTGCACCTGCTGTTCCCTCATCTGGAATGCTCTTCCCTAGAAAAGGCGGCTCATCCCTCTCTCCATTCAGGTCTTTGCACAAATGCACCTCCTCAGAGAGACCTTCCCTAACCACCCGATGATCAAAGCTTGTCTACGTGTTTATGTCTCCAGCATCGACACCTCTAGACTTGTAACCACCAACCTCACATCTCTAGTATGATGTTGAGTGGACATTCCAAACATAAAGTCCAAAATTGACTCCTCATCTTCCTCTTCAAAAGCGCTTCTGCCATGGTCTTCCTCATTTCAGTAGATGGAAGATGGATCCATCCACCACTCAGGCCCAACCCTTACGAGTCCTCTCTTCCCTTTACAAGCAACATCCAATCAGCAATTCTGCTGGCTCTACCTTCAAAAATATACCCCAGACTATGCTAGATTAAAAGAGATTACTGAGGGGGGAGGGTATAGCTAAAGTGGTAGAGCGCATGCTCAGCATGCACAGGGTCTTGGGCTCAATCCCCAGTACTGCCACTAAAAATAAATAAATAAACCTAATTTCCTACACCTCCCCCCAAAAAAGTTGAAAAAAAAAAAAGATTACTGAGGTATAACCACCAAATGCAATGCATGAACACTTAAAGAATCATTAATAAAAAATGTTCTAGAGATATAAAAGCTATTTTGGGGCAATCTGAATATGGACTTTTTATTAAATAATATTACAAATTTAGTATTAATTTTTATAGGAGTGATAATAGTAACATAATAATACAGGAGACTGTCCTTGTTCTTGGGAGATACATGCTGAAATATTTAGGAGTGAAGAATCATGAGGCCTACAACTTATTTTCAAATGGATCAGGAAAAAAGAAACAAAAAACCATGTGTGTATGTGTGTGTTTGTGGAGATGAAGCAGATGCTAACAATCGGTGAATCTAAGTGCAGTGTAGACGGAGTTCATTGTCTTGTTCTTTAAACATTTTCCAAATAAAATATTAAGAGAAAAAAAAACCCCAGTATTTCCTTTCTTTCTCTGTTTTTTCTTCTTAGTAGTTTCACTCTCTGACATCCTACATATTCTATTTATTTACTTGTTTATTTTCTGCTTCCCATGAAAGAATTTTAGATCCACAGGGACAGAGATTTCCATCTGTATTGCTTACTACTGGGTTCTCAGTGCCTAGAGGAGTGCCTGGCACATACTCAGCAAAGGGTGGGTGAATGAATGGATGGATGAAAAATGGATGATGACATGCCCAAAGGACCAAGCAGGAATGGGACTGAGTGGAGGTGTGGCTCACCTAGTGGTGGTGGTGGGGTGTTTGTGTATATGAATTTAGGTAGCCAAACTCAGCCTGATATGAGTTTTATAGACTAACTGGAAATTCTGACTTGTAAAATGTGAAGCATCCTAGTTTCTAAATGTTGGCAATCACTTAAAACTGTGTGAGAACCACTGTGCAGTAGCGAGGCCACCAGACTGCAATCTGTGCACACAAATCCCTGAAAAGCTGCCTTGGACTCTGGAGACATCTGCTCAGGTTCAAGTCCTGGCACCATCACTGATGCTGGGCAAGGGACATAATCTCTTTGAAACTCAGTTTTCTCATCTGTAAAATGGGGATAGTCATATCTCCTCCATAGGATTACTGTGAGGTCTAACAGAGATCATGAATGAAATGATGAGTTAGAAATTCAACCACGGCCACAGTCAGCTAGAACTGTGCATGGCTGCCCTTCAGGTGACATGCAGTGACTACCACTGCCAGGTTATACCGAGCTGCCTCCCCTCAGTTATGTTTCTGCTTGGTCCCTGTGAGCATGTCATCATCCATGCATTCAAACCAGCAACATTTGCTGAGCACCTACTATGTGCCAAGCATTGGGTGCCATGAGAGCATGCAATTAATATGTACCCATAGTAGGTGGTCAAGAAATGGTTGTCATTGTTATCCCCATGAGCAGACCTGGATTTAAATCCCACA
Source organism: Camelus ferus (assembly GCF_009834535.1). NCBI lineage: Eukaryota > Metazoa > Chordata > Mammalia > Artiodactyla > Camelidae > Camelus > Camelus ferus. Next base: position 15,258,174 of record NC_045704.1, on the reverse strand, counting down.
TCTGTGGTATAGCCACTTGGGAAAAAAGTCTGGCAGTTCTTCAAAAAAGTTAATATACATAAAAGTCATAGATCATGTGACCCAGAAATTCCACCCTAGGTACATACCCCAGAGAATTGAAAACATATGTCCACATATATGTTCATCACCACCATTATTCATAATAGCTAAAAAGTAGAAACAACCCAAATTTCTATCAAGCCATGAACAGACAAACAAAATGTGGTATATCCTTACAATGAAATGTTATTTGACCACAAAAAGGAATGGAGTTTTAAAAAAAAAAGGGGGGGGGGATTAGGTTTATTTATTTAATGGGAGTACTGGGGATCAAACCCAGGACCTTGTGCATGCTAAGCACGCACTCTACCACTGAGCTATAGCTTCCCCACCAGAAATGGAGTTTTGATATATGCTATAATATGGATGAATCTTGAAGACATTATATACTAAGGGAAAGAAGCCAGACACAAAATGCCACAGAAATAGCACTCAACTTATGTAAACTATTCAGAATAGGCAAATCCATAGACACTAAAAGCAGACTAGTGGTGGGAAGGGGGTGGAGAGGGAGAGGACTAGGGGAATGGAGAGGAACTGTTGATGGGTATGGGGCTTCTTTTTGGGGTGGTGAAAATGTTTTGGAATTAGATAGTGATGATCAATGTGCAACTCTGTGATTATACTGAAACCACTGAATTTTACATTTAAAAATAATGAACCATACAGTATGTGGATTATATTTCAAAACAGCTGTTATTTTGAAGAAATCATTAGGAAAAAAAGAAGTCTGACAAGTCAAGGGGATAGAACAGAAGAATGTACAAAATCAGACCTAAGAGTAAAGGGGTATTTAGTATGTGATACAGCATTTCAGAGCAATGGGGGAAGGATGGAACCTTTTCATCCAAGGAACAGTGTTCACCCAGAAATGTTTCCTCTGTACTTGTTTCCTCATCTCTGAAACTAACAAAACCACAGCTACCCTATACAAATATTGGGAATACTGAATGACTGAAGTGACCTTCTACTGCCTGGCACATGGGAAGCCCTCAGAAAACAGTAGTGGCCTTCATGATCGGCCCAGATCGCAGAACCACAGCATCTTAGAGAGATCTGCAGGTGCAGTTCAATAGAATCCTGGAGTCCCAGGATGTCAGAACAGTAGATTCTATGAATAATATATGTTTAGAATGTTGGAATCACAGAGCCACAGAATTATAGGAGTTTTAGAGCCAGAAAGACCTCAGAGAACACCTGCCCCAGGGGGTTGCAAGTCTGGAGATTTAAAAATAATAGTAACAACAACAACAACAGTAGCAGCAGCCCAGTAGCTGCTAGCATACCACATGCCAGACACTTTTCTAAATACTTCCATATAGTAGCTTACTTAATCTTGGCAACAACCCTACAAGGCAGGTATTATGATTATCACATTTTATAGATTGGGAAACAGGGGCACAGAGAGGTAAGGAACTCGCTTAGAGTCACAGAGATAGTGAATAGTAGTGCCAGGATCTTATCCCAGGCCACAGTCCATGTTAAGATTCCCAGGCCTTCTCCCCAGGAATTCTGATTCACTGGCTCCAGGCTGCAGGGTTTTTTGTTTTGTTTTGTTTTCTTATTTGTTTTTGGGGGGATTGGGTTTATTTATTTATTTACTTACTTATTTACTTTTTTATTTAAATGGAGGTACTGGGGATTGAACCCAGGACCTTGTGCATGCTAAGCATGGGCTCTACCACTGATCTATACCCTCCCCTGAGAAATCTGTGTTTTAAGCTACCTAGATGATTCAGATACCAACCAGGGCTGAAAACCACTGGTCTAGCCCAGAGGTGGCAAACTGGTGATGCTCTAGCCAGAGCCAGCCCACAGCCACACAGCAGTTTAAAAACTAAGCCAACCTTGAAAAATCAATTATTTTAAAATATTTTGGACTTCTTTCGAAAAATGTGGAAGATGTGGTAACACTACGTCCACATTCGCAAAGGGCAAGAATCAAGTCATGCTGAGCTTCCCCCTTTAGGGAGGGTATTATATCTCTATGATGAGGCCACAGTCCCCAATCGTTTATGTTCCATTTCTGAATCCTGGAGGCATTGCAATTTATAATCCCTGGTTTGGCCCGGCTTCCCCACTGTAAATGAAGGGAAGCCTGAGGTACACAGAAGGGAAGAAGCAGAGTAACACAGCAAATCCAAGGCAAATAGGGAACAGACCTGCCTCCTGAGTAGAAAATCCCGTAACAACAGCTAACATTTTTGGAGAACTTTCTATGCCTTAGGCATACATGCTAAGTGCTTTTCAAACATTAATGAATACTAACCATCACTCTTAAGTAGTTACCATAATAAACCTCATTTTATATGAAGAAATCAGGTCACTTGCTCAAGTTCACTCAGGTAAGAAGTTATCAGAGTAAAATTCAACTCAACATCTGACTCCGGAGCCTGAGCCTTCAGCCATCATCTTTCTTATTCTTTGGAGCCCACGAGTAATAAGGCAGAGAAAAATCCTGGTTCTGTAACCTTTCGACTCCACTAAGTCAGAGTTCTGTGGCTTAGGGGGTGGGGTGGGAAGCTCAGGCACAGATGGTGCTGACCCCATTTTCCCTGTAACACGTACAAACTCTTGATGAACCCGGAGCCCCTTGTGGCCACGACCAAGGCGGAGGGAGGAGGCAATACCCTCGCCTCGTGTAAACTGGGTAAGCTGTGGCCTGTGATAGGAAGGGATTCAGAAGAGGCCTGGCAGGGCGCAAGGAGCGGAGCTGCTTCAGCACCAAGGACAGCAGCCGCGCTCCAAGCCCCAAGCCCGCAGTCTTTTTTGGGAATGCTCCGCTCTGCAGCATTCTTCCGGGGTTTTCTGCCACCGTTTCCCCACGAGCTTGGAGGGACTCAGGCCCGTGGTCTACCTCACCTCAGAGCCACAAGAATTCCCAACAATTCCAGCTTCATTTTACCGAGGCCCTCTCTCTTCTGCTTTTAGGCAGACGTTAAGGAACCCTCACAAGAGGGCTGTCCGTCTGCCCAGGACTTCTTGTCTCTTTGCATCGTGTGCTCATGTATATGGGAGCTGAGAAGGGGAGAGAAAACAGGGAATTTACTGCAGCCAACCCCGCGTTCTCCTCCTCCTTGGATCCGTAGCCAGTCAGGACCGCGCTGCCAAGGGCTTTAATGCAAGCCCACCTGTCTGGTACCCACGGTGGTCCTGGCAATTGGAGAGGCCTGTAAAGTGATTGGATCTGCTCCTTGCCAAGTCCCTACGCCACCCCCCATAACCCAAGAGGCTCTGCCATCCTCCTTACAGAGACCTGCCCCTCTCTCCCTAAGGAAACACCATTTCTCCAAAATGGTGGCCACTCCTATTCAGTAGTTAACGGAGAGATGAAGTACCAGAGGCCATTTCTAAACTCTTCTGTATGTAGATGAGGTATTACTGAGGTTACTTCCAGTGAGAACAGTAAGTGGGAAGCAGATGGTTTTGGAAAGACAGCGGGATGAGGTGGAAGGGAAAGAGGATCTAGAGAATCCAGGAAGGAGGTATAAGGAAGGGGGTCTGGGTCAGATTCTCCCAGACCTTTACTCTCTGAATCAGATCACCCTAAGATGTCTGGAGTCCTTAGGCTGACTCCCCAGTAGTGGAGTTACTATGCATTTGATTGATAAACGTTTTATAGCCATTATCCCAATGAACGTCCATTGCAGTCCAGTGATGTGGAAGAATTATCTTCTCCCAGAACCCCACCAGCTTTACAGAAACACAGTCTCTGGCCCTGCTAACCTGCTTGGCTCTGTCAGGGTTCATTGTGGTTTGTGGTTGAAGGATGTTGACCACCTCAGGCTTGGTCATTGCTTGTGGGATTTCTCGGACCTTCTCAGCAATAAAGCTGTGCACAGCATTCAAGGCCTCTGCTGTGCCCTGTACCAGGCATACTCGCTCTGTGGTTCCTGTGGAGGAAGGAAGAAAGAGGGCACACTCATCAGATAGGAAAAGGGGCACTCCTGAGAGACAGGTCCCATTTAAAGGAAAGAGAAAACTGAGGTCCAGAGAGTGGATCTGAGTAGCCCCAGGTCACATGGTAAGTCTGGGCAAGCTGGCATGGGCTCCCAGGCCTTGATGGGTAGCTGGGAGAGTGAGTGGAATCCCTGTTTCATTATCTGCACTTCCTCTCCCTCCCTGAAAACAACCCCCAGGGATGGAAGAATGATGCTTAAGTGCTTTGCGATGCCCACAGCAGCCCTGGGCAAGGGAGACAGGGCTCAGCTGCCTCTTCCCAGTCCTTGCCGGCTTTCGGTTGCTGTGGCAACCATTCACTCACTCAACACTCCCCCCACCTTCTAGAAGCCGAGAGCTCAGGCCTGCAACGGTTGCCACAGTAACTGGAACCCCCTTATCGGTGTGGCTGGCCGGGTCCTCAGCCCACCCCCAGGGGGACGAGGGACGAGGCCCCGTTGCTATGGCAACCCCTGAAAGCCTGCAGCGATGGCCTCTGGGCTTTTGGAGAGGATGGGGAAGGGCTGGGGGATGGGGGAGACAGGAGAGAGGCCTGAGTGCCTGCCTGGACCCACCAGATGGAGGGCTGGGGGTGGGGGAGGGCATGGGTGTGGATAGGGAAGAGCAGAGTAGGTCAAAGGTAACTTGTGGAAGAGTGGAGACGGGGATGGAGAAAGGTGGGTAGGGTGGGTGCCTTTACTGGAGATTCTCCAGATATTGGCTGTGGTTCTGAGTTGGTCATCCTCATGGTGTGTGTGTGTGTGTGTGTGTGTGTGTGTGTGTGTGTGTGTGTGTGTGTGTGTGTGTGTGTGTGTGTGTCAGTGTGTACTGGGGGGGCAGCAAGAAAAAGAAGCTAACTGTGGGTGATGTTGGCATATATGTGTATGGGAGAGAGACTCTGGGTGACACTGACTGGCCAGTGTGAGTACATCTGTGAGGCTGTTTGGGTGAGTGTGTGTGTGTACTTGCGTATACTTGGGCAGGACTGGATGAATTATCTTTATCTATGTATGTGTGTGTTCAGGAAAGAGCAGGAGAGACCGAGATACAAACTGCATGACATAGTGATTCCAAAAAGACGTTTGTGTGTCCTCTTGTGTGTAGGAAAGACTTTGGTGTTGCCGTGCTGTTCAAGGTTATGTACACTGTTTGTGAGACTGAGCTGGGTGTCCGTAAGGGTTTGAGAGTAAGAAACAAAGAATTCCACGAAGCGGCATTGAGGCTGAATGATGAATGTATAGCACTTTGAGACTCTATGACAGTGTGTGTGTCTGCGTGTGTGTGTGTGTGTGTGTGTGTGTGTGTCTGCGTGTGTGTGTGTATGTAAGGGAAAGAGGTAGCCAGACACCACTAGGTATTCAAGACTGCTTGGATGTCTGGTGTATGGAATGCACGTATATGTGTATGAAGGCACGCGTATAGGAAACAGACAAGACTCTGTGACTGATGTGCGTGAACATCATGCGCTCACGCATCACAGAAGAGAAAGAGGCCAACAGGCAGACCCAGGTGTCAGTATGTAAGATTGCTTGGAGGACTGATATATCTGTGTGTGTGTCTGAGTGTATGTATTACAGCCAGACAAAGAAGACTCTATGAAGACTTGCTGTGGTGAGGCTGATTTGGGCATGGCAGGTGTGTGGTACGTGTGTGTGTCTCTCCCTGGGTGGGACTCTGTCTGCAGGACCAGTTGGCTCCCTGGTCTGTAAAAGGTCTGGAATGTGCACCAGGCTGCATGTGCCTGCGTGTCTGGGACACTGCGGGGTGAGTGTCCAGTGTCCTGTGGGCATTTCAGTGTAGTATGCTGATGTTACCACCCTGATTACTCCCTTGCCATCTCTCAGCCTGGCATGCCAGTCTTGCTGGATGTCTGAGTGTCACTGTCTTGGGTCTCTTGTGTAGTTGACATCCCCCATCTCCTTTGGGCTACTGTTCCTCACTCTTACTCCCCTCCACCCCAGAACAATGGCTTGGCCTGAGCCAAGCGTGAGTCAGCGTGCAGGCTGCCTTCGTCTGGTTGTAAATAGGAAAGGGTGTGGGTCAGGGTGGGAACTGGGGGGTGGGGTGGCCCCAGGGAGAGCCCAGCTGAAGTGGCCAGGCTCTCCATCTCTGTGAGGCTTCCTTCCAGCTCAGGGAGCCTGTGATCTCACATCCCCTTGTGGTTCTTAACCAGGGTCCACAGGGGCTTTGGGGGACTCAGTTAAACCCTGAAAGAATGTCTAATAATAACAGCTGGTGCTTACATAACACCAATCGCCAGGCACAATTCTAAGCACTTTACATATATTTGTTCACTTTAATATATGAGACAGGCGACATTATTATTCTTGATTTACTGCTAAGGACACTAAGGCACAGAGGTCTGGGGTTTGTCCAAGTTCCCTCAGCCAGTAGTGAAAGATCAGGGTTTCGAACCCCAGGTGTCTGGCTTCAGAGTCTGGGCTTTTAACCACTAAGCCACACAGTGCTCAATTTGGGGGGTGTGGAGTGTGTGTGTTGGGGAAAGGCATACAATGACTGCAATTTTGCTTTTGTGTTTTTGATAGTAAAAAAGAATATATATGAATTTATTAAGTAGTCACTTACGATTTGGTACTTCACTGCAAATGTGTTATAAATCAATAAAAAAATTTTTTAAAGAGTGTGTGTCTGTTTTTCTTCTGGGGCTCAGGTCCAGGGCTTCAGGCAGGTGCTCAAAATTGGAAGGAGTGCTAGAATCACTAAACTGGTGAGCCACACAGGAGACTATGTGACTTTGGGCAGGTATCTGCCTTTTTCTGGGTCTTAGTTTCTCCGTGTATGACCCAGAAGGATTGAATCTAGTGTTTGGGGTTTCCTGTACCAAGGAGGGGACACCCTTTGTGTGTTCTACTCCTCCCTTCGGGTTAAAGGCCAGGTAGATTTTTGTTTCATGTAGTAGACACGTAAGTGCAGTGTGTGTGTCTGCATGTGTGTGTATGTCTTTGTGTTTGAGTGTGTGAACCGACCAGGCCCAGAGGACCCTTTCAATTTCTCCATTGTCCTTTCTCACCTGTTCTCTTATGCCTCAGCCACACTCCCCCTCTTCCCTAGCCTTTGAACATGCTACTTCATCTCTCTGAAGCACCCTTCACTGCTCTTTACCCAGCTCATTCTTACTTATTGTTCTGGCCTCTTCCTCTAGGAAGCCCTTCCTGACCTCCCCCAGGCAGGGTCGGGTGCCCTGTCCGGGCTCCCTCCATCCTCTGGGCTTCCCCATCCCAGCCCTGACCACTCTAGGACATCACTGGTGTTTGGTTGATCTCCCCTACTGGGATGTGAGATCTGTGAGGACCAGACTGGGGTGTCTCAGTCACTGCTGTGTCCCTATCTCTGTCCAGCAGGGCGCTGGCATAGAGAAGATGCTCAGAGAATATATGTTGAATGAATGAATGAAAGGTGTCGGCCAGGAGCAGAGGAACACATGCTCAAGCAGTAGGACCACCATTTCTTATGTTCCTGTGGGTCCTAGGAAGTCCTAGGGACAGGACTGGGATTTTGGGGCCTGTGGCCTGCATCTCTGAGTTAGAAGCCAGCACATGCCTATGATCTGAGAATTCCAATTCAGAGGTGGGGAGTGGGGCTGGCTGCACGTCCAGGGGCTGGGGAGAGATGCTGGCTCACATTGCTTGTTTGAACACTGGCCCAGGAGAGCCAAGGACTGTCCCGTCCTCTGGGGTTCTCAGCTGCCTGGCCTGTGGGGTGTGTCACTGAGATGGGAGGGGATGACGTGTGTCATGTCACAGAATGAGATCCAGGGGCAAGGAACCAAGTGTCCTTAGATGAATGTCCCAAGCAGAAGTCTCATCTGTATCTTGTGGGCTAGAGGGGTGTGGGGGAAACTGGGCCAGGGTGGATGAGAGAAGGGGGTTGGGCCAGGTTCCCTGGACTGTTCTCTAAACCTCTTGCCAAAGCTGCTTAGTGAGATGGGAGGCAGGGGGGTGGAGGGAGGAGAGAGAGAGAGAAAGAGAGACTGAGAGAGAGAGAGAGAATATGAATTTGTCCTGACCCTGGGCTCTAGCTCTGGTGTTTGACCTAAAAAATCCAAGGGGATTAAGGATGAACTAGAACCAGCGCTCGACCAAAGATGCAATGCAGGGAGCCTTCCCCGGATTCCTAGATGTCAAAGCTCAGGCATTGGTCTGGGGAGGGAGATAGACACTGAGGGGGATGAGAGAGAGCAGAGGGGCCTTGAAAATTTTATGGTTGGAGGGAGGGAGACAACTGGAGGAGAGGCAGAAAAGCGGCTGGATTTGGAGAGAGGAAAAAAAAAAAACAAGAGGAAGCTCAGACTTAGGGAAAAAAGAGAAACAAGAAGGTAGAAATGGGCAAGTAAGGGAGGCAAGAAATAAGGGATGATCCAGGTAGAGGATGGAAAGGTGCTACTAAATACTGGGTGACTGAACAGAGAGTTGGGAGAGCAAGAGAAAGAAAAATGTGAGAATCTGAGAGTCGGAGGGGAAGGAAAAGATGGAGAGAGATGGGAAGACAGCGAGGGAAGGGAAGAGGAGAGGAGGGAGAGGGCAAAGCAGAGACAGACAGAATGTCTGGGAGACTCAGAGGACAGAGATGGGGGATGTCCAAACAGAACCAGTGAGCCAGAGCCAAAAGCAGAGCAGGATGGGAGTGGAGACTAAAGGGAAAAGAGATGGGAAAGTCAGAAGCAGAAGGAGAGAAACACAGAAAGCATGACACAGACAGAAAACCAGTCCGACTCAGACTGGGCAAGATGGGGTGACAGAGAAATCCAAAAGGAAAGAGTGAGGGTCTGTGTAATATGGATGGCTGCCCCCCCAGCCCTAAGGGGCACCCTAACACCTGCCTCCCTGACCCCCCCCCCAGCTCCTCCAACTGACCCAAAGGGGCAGGTGTGTGGGAAGGGGCACATCTGCCAGCACATCATGCAAATGAGCTCATGAATATGCAGCAGCCCTATTGTCTTGCGCTGCCCCCACCCCCATCTGCTGGGGCCTGGCCCCAGGGGGCCAAGGGCAGCTCAGCCCCCTTAGGGGGAGGGGAGGCCCCCTACCACTCTCACTGCCCCTAGGGCAGCCCTTCCCCCTCCTGGAGGGCCCAGGTGGGTGGGATGGGAGGCCCGGGGAAGAGGGCCGGGCTGCGGCTCACCCGGATAGAAGTCTTTGGACTTGGAGAGCTTGATGGTGGCTCCGGTCTCCTTCTGCAGCTGCACGATGGTCTGCCCGCCCTTGCCAATGATGGAGCCCGCCGCGTAGCTGGGAATCAGCACCTTCAGGAAGTATTCCCCTTCCTCTGCAGGGGCACACAGTGGGGAGGGAGGTCAGGGGAGAGGGGTCTTCACCTTTGGATGGTACTCCAGGGAGGGAGGCTGGGAAACCATGGGGATCACAGTAACATATAACAGTAATGACCAAGAGAATAGCAGTAAGGAAAATAATACATGTAATGATCTTCATTCATTCATTCATTCATTCATTCCACCAATAGTTACCGAGCACCTGCTACGTGCTTGGCACCGTTCTACTGAAACATCCATGAAGAAAACAGACAAAGCTCCCTGATTTCGCAAATAAGGCAAGTAAGGCCAAATGAGTGTCAGTGTTTCAGCCAAGAGCTCACACAGCTACATTCTTCTAGAGGGGGGAAGACAGACAGTATGTAGTATGTTTCTTTGGATGGTACTAAGAAAACAAAATGAGGCAGGAAAGAGGATGGGGAGTGTAAGGGGCTGTACTGTCAGATCCGGTAGCCAGGAAAGCCCTTCCCAGGAATGTGGCATTCTTTGTTTATCAAACTCTTCTAGAGCGCCTGATATGTGCCAGACTCTGTTTCAAGTACTTTATGAATATGAGTTCTTTTAATTTTCACACTGATGCTTATGAGGGAGGGCTTAAAAACCCATTCTACAGATGAGGAAACAAAGGTGAAGAAACTGCTCCTGCTCACATAGCTAGTAGATGGCAGGGTTGAGATCTGAACCCAACCTGGTTCCAGAGTTCATGTTCTGAACCATTACAATATCCTGCCTCCCGGCTGTGGAGGAGGGAACAGAACCCTGTGGCTCTGTGGAGAAAGAGCAAGTGCAAAGGCCCTGGGGTGGAATTGTGCCTGGGTTGTTTGAGTGGGAGTGCGGCTTGGGCTGACAGAGGATGAAAGGGAGGAGATGCAGGCTGAGAGGGGTTGAGATAGTGGTGGGGCATCCTGGCTTCTAGGCCAAAGTGAAGTCTCTGGGTTTTATTCCAAGTGAGGTAGAAGCTATGGGAAGGCCCTGAGCAGAGGAGGGATGTGATCTGACTTAGGTTTTAAGCTCCCTCTGAGGGCCATGAGGGGAGGAGACTGTGAGAAGCACAGGTGGAAGAGCTGGGAGGCCAGTGAGGAGGCAACTGCAATGGTCCAGCTGGGAGGTGATGGTGGTCTGACTGGTGGAAAACAGCGAGCAGAGAGCAGGGAAGAGGGCTGGACTCTGGGATGCTCTCAACCCTCACTACTGACCCGCTGCTGTGCTGGGTGCTTGCCAGCTTGATCTAATCCATTCCTCAAGACCGCCCAGTGAGGTGAGTAGAATGAGCTCCATTTTAACATAAGGGGAGAGGAAACGGATGCAGCTTAGTGTTAGAGCACATGCTTACCATGCACGAGGTTCTGGGTTCAATCCCCAGTGCCTACATTAAAGTAAATAAATAAATAAACCTAACCGCCAACCCCCACCCCCGCAAAAAGTCTAACATAAGGGTAAACTGACGCACAGAAAAGTAAAGGTACCAGCCCTAGGACACCAAGACAGTGGCTGGCCTGAGATTCAAATGCAATTCTGATTCAGTCTTGGCTGGCCCATGCTTAACACTCTTCCCTGCTGGCAGCTAAAGTCCAACCTGCTCAGTCCTAGAGGTGGTGAGGTGGCACCACGGGTCGTTAATGGGGCTTCAGTCATTCTTTGCAGACCAATTTTCTTGGTCACGTGTAAAGCGCTTTGTTCATGAAGTCTCAAGGCAAGTACCTAACCTTTTCTACCTTCTAACCAAGCTGTTGCCCTTAAGTCTTCACAGGGTGGAAATTCAGGAGCCTTCTGAGTCTAAGACCCTTTTGTGATTTGGCCTCGTCCACCTCTCCAGCTTCACATCCTCATCTCCCTGCAGACACACTTTCCTTTTTGTTCCTCAAACTCCCTGCCTCCCTCCTACCTCAGGGCCTTTGCACAGTCTCTTTGCCCGGAACTCCCTCCCCCAAGTGAATTCGTCTTGTCTGTTAGGTCCCCCCTCAAATGTCCCTTCTTCTTAGAAGCTTTTCTTAAACCCTGAGGAGGGGATGAATCCCTGGATCCCTTTTTTTCATGCTTTCAGAGCAAACTACCCCAGAAGTCCAGTGTGGATCACATCACTGAAGCTCATCTTTGTGTCCAGGGACTCACGCAGTGCCCAGTGCATAGTAGGCACACAGTAAACCCTGGGAAAAGGAGGGGAGGAGCCAGGCCATTTTGCTTCCAAAGCTTAAGGTCAGACCACCCTCTAGTGGTTTTTAACTCTTTCTGTTAAGCAAAGGAAACCGATTTTCAATGTCTCACATGAAACTCCAACATACAGAACAGATAAAAGAGAAACTGCTGTTAAAAGTGGGAGCAGGGTGGGGGGCTGGCAGCCCTGCCCCTCTCCACCTGGTCCCTTAAGATGGAAGGTTCTGGGTTCCCTGACATGTTAAGATGGAGGTGTGGGGGCAAGGAGCTGGATGTGGCTTTGCAGGCATGGGGATGGGTGCCCAGAATTAAGGGGTTTCCTTTAGCCCAAGGCGATCCTCTTAAACTTGCCTAATCAGGCCATTAAGCCTATTAGGTAATTAACCCCTCAGGGTGCCTTTCCATCAATCATCCTGACACCACCCCCTCCCCGGCTGAAATTACTTTCTTCCCTGGGCTCACAGAGGTGGCCCTTTGCTTGCCCCGCCCCTCCACCTGACACAGAGATGGGGGCCAGTGCTCCATCTTTGGGAGGTTCAGAAAGATGGGGAGGGCGTTCTCACTAGAACTCTGTCCTCTTTCCTTCTTGACATCATTCTCCATCTTCCTCCATCCAGGGCCATCTGCTCTGAAGAAAACTGGTGACGCCCCCTGCCCCTGTTGTTCCCGCTTCCTCAGGTTCTGCCCGAGTAATCTCCAAATGAAAGGGCAGAAACAGCCCTAGGCGGAATGCGAATTCTGTCTCTGATGGGTTCCATGGCCTTGGGTGCATCACCTCACCTCTTTGGGTCTCAGTTTTCTCATCTGTAAAATGGGGACAGGATAGCGCTACTTCCTAGGGTGACTATCATTATTACATGATAAACTATAAAGTACTTAGGAGGGTCTTAGGCATGTAGAACACTTGAGAAATGTTAGATACTACCGCCATCATCATCACTATTATCAACGTTATGATTAATATCACCTATTTCATGAACACAGGTGAAGTTCTCATCACAGTGTCTGGCACATGGCAAGTGCACTATAAATGGGGAAATGTGTCTCTATGGTTTGGGGTTTTGTTGGGAAATAGGAGGAGGGGAGGCCCCACTTCCTCCATTACCTGTCCCCAGGCTTCTCCCTGCTTCTGGGAGGAGGGATGTCCTCTCACTGATAGAAACAAGACTCTGCTCCCACTCCCCACCCCCAGCATATCTCTAATTTTCTTCTTCCTCATGCCACCTGCCTGAATCTGGCCCTTGTTACAGCCTTCTGTACTAGTATTTCTTTTCTTCTTCTCCCCCTCTTTTCTCCTTTCCTCCAACAAATCCTTTCTGAGCACCTGCCTTGTTTCAGGTCCTGGGGACACAGCAGGGAACAAGACCGACAGTCTGTGCCCTTTAAGTCCACTCACTTTTAAAATGTAAATGCATTTATTTCAAGAGGACTCTTAAAAAAAATCACTGCTAAGAGTCAGAGTTTGAAGGGCTGGTTATATTTTTTCCTCCCAAAGTGCATTAATATAAAAAAAAGATCTAAAAAAAAGTTTGTTCGTGGACCCCCTTAAGTCATCTTGTGGGCACTTGGGGGTCCCTATATCAACGTAGGGGAAGTTTGGAGGCCCATCCACAGGCCAGCGTCCTATGGAGAGTGAGCAGCTGAGACCTCACACCTGTAGAAGGTCAAGACTTCAAGTCCCAGGAGTCCCCACAGCGGCCAACAGTCTGCTCTGGGCCTCTTCAGAATCTTCTACATTCCAGGCCATGTGAGGCCCGCCTCCTCCAGGAAGAAACCAGGCCTCTGTCAGTCTGCCTTGTAGCAAAGGGCAGACACATGACCTCAGCTGACCCCGGAGCCCCCAGCCCTCAAGCTCTGCTTGTGAAAAAGTTCCTCCTTCTACCGAAGCAGAATCTAGACACCAGAACTTTCCACCCATCCACCCCCGTCCCCTCTTCGCTCTTCCCCTGGGGTCCAGGCAGCTCCCTCTACACCCGACAGGGATGGAGGATACCACCTTCAGCTCTCCTGGTTTCCCTCTGCTGCTATTTCAATATGACCTTGGGAAGGGGCTGTTTTTCCGTTTTCTAGTCATTCTGAGTCTCTGGTCTCCCCCTGCCTTTTGTGCCTTTCTCTTCAGAAATGCTTACAAAGACTTTCAGAAAGTAACCAATACTCCCCTACCTCCATGAATAAAGTTTACCTACCCAGGAGATCTGGGATGCTGTGGTCAGAGTGAGGCTTTTTTGTCAGAGAGTTGACCCTGAAAGGTGGCTCAGATCTGGGAGGGTGGCCAGTCACAACAAAGACAGGGCAGAAGTGCGAGTGACAGAGGTGTCCTTTGCGGGGACAATATATTTGGGGGGGAACCAGGGTTGCGGTGTATCCTCATGGAAGCTGCTCTTGTCTGGGGGCCGGGGGTGGAAGTATCAGTGTGTTCTGTGGTGGTATGAGGCGGCTGGGGTGGGATGTGTGTATTGTCATTGGGAGCATGTGAGGATGCTGTTGGGAAAAGTCAAGAGATGGTGGGGGCGTGGTGTGGGAGTGGTACCACCGAGGAGGGTGGGACCTTAGGTGGGTGATATCTTTCTGTGAATGACGGTGTTGCCTGTTCCTGAGAGAAATGTAATAACGTAACTGACATGGGTTCTGAAGGGATGAGATGCTGTGTGATGCTGACTTTGATTCGGACTTTCTCTCCAAGTGAGAGAAAGGTGGATGGAATATGATTTCCTTGGGGCAAATCATCACTGGATAATCAAACAGGACTGTGACATTCTCCACAGCAATAATGATGATGATGATGATGGTGACTATTGTTTATGGAGCACTTAGTATCTGTCAGGCCTGATGCCGGGTGCTTCACACACACAATCTCATTTAACCCACACAACAGACTAGAGAGGTAGGAGGTAGATCTTACGGTTCCCATTTTCCAGATGAGGAGACTGAGGCTCAGAGCAGGGACACCATTTGCCTGAGGGGCCCACACCAAGCATGTGACAGTGATGAGATGTACCCTTGAAGGTCTCCCTCTTGGGCTCTTAACCTTGGTGAAACTGGCTTTGTGTGAAAGAGTGAGGATGTTGGGAGCAAGACTTGGCGGGAGGAAGCTGCGTTTGGGGTGTGAGGTGTGTATGTGTGTGTCTGTGGTAGGGAGTTGCTGTTTCCATATACATGGGGGTGCCAGAGGTGGGAATACAGTCAAGAGTATGGAGGCCACTTAAGAGTTATCACCTGTGCTCAAGGGGGACACTCCTTGTTACTGTCCCACCAGACTGGGATTATTTGTTTCTCTGATGCGTTCCTAACTAGAGCCTCCATCCAGCCTCTTCATCCAAGCCCCCCTGTCCTTAGTGCCTCGCCTCCCTCTCAACAGCATCTACCTGCCAGTCACAGTGCCCAGAAGCAAATTTTAACAGCCACCATCTCCTCTCTCAGCCCCTAGGATGGGTAGACTGGCACCATGGGCAAGAGCTCAATCTGTCCAGGCTGGCCCGACTTGCTGTGACACCCTTACCCCTCTGAGCCTCAGTTTCCTCATCTGAAAATGGGGTTCACAATCATGTCTACCCATACAATGGAACCAGCCTCCCAAGTTCAAATCACGCTCTGCCTCTTCTTAGCTGACCAACAGTGGGCAACTTAATTAACCTCTCTGTGCCTCAGTGTGTCACTTGTAAGATGGGTAACATAATAGGATTGTAAGGATTA
The DNA here is from genome assembly GCF_009834535.1 of Camelus ferus. Classification (NCBI taxonomy): domain Eukaryota; kingdom Metazoa; phylum Chordata; class Mammalia; order Artiodactyla; family Camelidae; genus Camelus; species Camelus ferus. The sequence goes on along the minus strand of NC_045704.1, from coordinate 15,243,038 downwards.
TTCAATGATTGGTCAAGTGTTTTCCATAATACTTTCTGGTGCACTGTAGCACCATAAATGTTAACTATTGTTATATTAATTATTATTATTAATATTACATCATAGAGCGTTAGGAGAATTAAATGAAATACTGCATGTAAGCCATTAAGCAATAATATTGGTAGCTACTATGACCATCCTCATTCTGGTTATCGTTATTTCCCCATTTGGCAGATGGTGACACAGAGGCTCAGAGAAGGGGTGAGGTGGACCCAGCAGCCAACAGACATGAAAGTGTTATCGGAAGGAGCCCTCAATTTTAAGATGAAAGTCCTGGACCCTTGCCAACGTCTGCCCCTGAGTCTTTCTGCAAACAGAGGACTGTTCTTTTGTATCTCTGGGCCTCAGTTTCCCCCTGGGTCAACAGGAGGGGAGGTGGAAGAGTCTGGAGGAGAGGGTCCCTAAGGGCTCATCCTGGTCTCCTCACTGCTGAAGAAGGCAGGACGCGCAGTGGTTGAGCACATGAGCTCTGGACCCGGGCAGCCCAGAGTTGGAGAGATCCTAGCTCCCCTACTTCTAAGCTGTGTGACTTGGGGTAAGTGGCTTCATGTCGCTGAGCCCCAGTACTTCTCATCAGAAAAAGTCGCTCAAGTCATCTCCCCTGAGGGTTGCCTTGGGAAATTAACTGTATCTCCGAGCCTGACTCAGAGTAGGTGCCAAACACTTGGACCTGACTGTCCTTGGCAGCATCACACTGTTAGGTTGTGCTGCTCTGAAAGATCAGATTTTGAGCACTTTAGCCCCTTTAAGAGAAGGATGAGACCCCCACCCCTACCCCCCAGCAGGGGTGGGGCTGGACCGTCAGGCTGGGCTCAGGGACTGCCTGGGTTCCCAGCTCGACTCTCTGACTCTCTCCAGGACTGGGAATGGCAGGGAATGGCAGCAAGGCAGGAAGGAGGGAAGGAAGTGGCGGGGACACATTCATGTGTGTGCTGGGGGTGGGGGAGCAGGAAGAAGGACAGGAAAGTCCAACCCACCCCTCCCCCAACTTCCCTTTCCTCCAATTTCTACTGGACACCCTCACAGGCAGCCAGGGGTTCCCTGAATCCTGTCCCACCTGGACAGGAGAGAAGGGCAGTGCTGGGATGGGAGGAAAAGACTGGGCTGGTGTTCATCAGAGGAGAGGAGGTGGGAGGTCCCCACCCCACCCACGACAATGCCTGGTGCTGCGGGAAGACTGTGCTCTGCCCTGAGGCCATCTCTCTCCCATCCGGAGGAAAAGGAGAGAGGAAGTGGAGATTTTGGCCAAGGTGACCGCCAGGAGGGGCCTGTCTGCTCTGGGGTCTCCCTCCTTCCAAGCAGCTAATGGACCAGGGTCCGAGTCCCCTGACAAACCCTACGTCTTCCCTGAGTCCCCGAGGGTAGAGCAGACACACACCTAGAGTGCCCAGCTGGTCTTTTATTCTCTGGTACACACACATCCTCACACACACACAGTAAGATCCCTCTTGTCTTACACACACCCCCCTTCTGTGTTGTCAAACATTCAGCCATCTCACTCACACACACACACACACACACACACACACACACACATACACACACGCACTCCCTTGTCATACACACAGAATCAGCCCCACATCAACCATTTCACACATACCCTCTCCCCTTGTTACACATACACACACATTTGGGTGTCACACACATACACTTTCCCTTTTCACACTCCTTGGGTGTCACAGGCACACATTCCTGCTCCCTCTCACATGGTCCTCCATCCTTCCCTTGTTACACACACATCCTCATGCGTTTCACCAGAGCCCCAGCCTCTCCCTCGTCATACACCCACCTTCCTTGTTGCACACACCCCCTCTGATGTCACTGTTGCACACCTCCGTGTGTCACACCCAGCCCCAGCCTCTCTGGAGTCACACCCACACTCTTTTCTTGTCACATCCTCTCACCAGCTTCTCCTGGTCCCACCCCACCCGGGACACGCCTGTGTCACACACACTCAACTGCCTCCCTCTGATCCACACAGCCTCTTGTGGCTCACACCCAGATCTGGCCCATTCGGCAGCCCACACACACCCCCTGGCATGTCACACACACCCTCTCACTCATGTGTCACACTCTGCCACAGTCCCCTCTGGGGTGACAGGCACACACTTGTCACATCTACCTCTTTGAGGGTCTCAAACATGGTGCCCAGCCCCTCTCATCTCACCCTGTCTCTTACACACACACACACACACACACACACTCACAAACACACCCTCTTTCCTGTCATGTCCATGATCCCTAATGTCACACATCCAGGCCTTACAGGGCTCACACGCACACACAAACATACACACACACCTGTCCCAGCCACCTAGTCTCTCCCTGAGCTTTACACACCCACCCATTCCTCCATGTCACCCAACACACCCACCCAGCTTGTCCCCACGCACCATCCCGCCCATGACCCACACATGCCTCCCTCCGGGACAACCCTTGCTCAGGACATCCCCAGGGAGGGAGCTGGGAAGCTCAGGGTCCACAGGCCTCCTCAGCTCCTTCCCCTCCCCCTCCTCGCCAGGACACGCCAGCCCGGGAACACCCCTGCCCTGAAAGGGTCACATCACACACCCCTCAAGGACACAGAGACACCCGCTCGGAGGGACCCACGCCCCCCATCCTTTGCGAGCCCCCAAGGACACTTACCACCCCCTCCCCCCCAACCTCTCTCAACGCAGACAAAGCTTCCAGCCCCGGGCCGAGGCAAGACGGAGAAGGGGTCCGGCTCCCTCCCCGACTGCCCTCTCCGTTCCCCAGTCTAGGGAGGGGCGCCCTTCCCCTCCCCAGAGCCCTTGCACCTGCCGTTTGTGGGGGAGGAGGATGGAGAAAGGCGAGGCCCCCTGCCCGCTCCCCCACACCGAGCCGCAGCCCTTTCTCACCTCCCGTGTTGCTGCGCTTGGTGCAGACCACCTCGGGGGGCGTTTCGAGGGGCCTCTTGCGGGAATCCGGGGCCTCGGGCTCCATGGGGGGGGCCTGGGGCGGCGGCTGCTGCTGCTGCGGCGGCTGCGGCGGCGGCGGCGGCGGCTGCTGTGGCGGCGGCGACGGCTGCTGGGGAGGCTGGGGTTGCGGCGGCGGCGGCGGCGGGGGCGGCGGCGGCTGAGGGGCCGCGGAGGCCGTGAAGAGGCCGTGCACCGCGCCGGCGGCCATCATCCTCATGGTGGGGGGGGGCGGGGGACGGGGGAGGGGAGGGGGAGGGAAGGGGATGTGGGAGGGGGAGGGGGCTGTGGCGGAGGGATGGGGGAGGGGGAACCCCGGAGATGGAAGGAGGGAGGGAGCTGGTTCTGGGGGGCTGACGGAGCCCGGAGAGCGGATGTGAGCAGGATGGGAGGGCAGAGGGGGTCTCAGATGGGGCCCAGAGAGAACTGAGGGGTGGGGTCTCTCTCAAGATCACGGACGCCGGGGACTAGCCCCGCCACTGGGGGAACTGGACACCCCTCTTTGCTCCCCGGGGCGGAGGGCCGAGCCCCCCAGACCCTGCCCGGGGCGGGGGGCCGGAGGAATGTGGCCGGAGGTGGGAGGTGGTGGCGGCCGTTAGTGGGGACCCGGGGGGCGGCAGGCGCGGGCGGCAGCGGCGGCGGGGCTGGCGGTGGCTGCTGGCCCGAGCATCTTCTTCCCGGAGGCTCCCACAGAGTCCTGGCCCCTCCCACCCGCTCAAGGCCACGCCCATGCAGGTCAGGGCCACGCCCTTCGGCGCCCCCATTGGCCTGCCCTTGAAGCCTGGACCACGCCCCCTGAATTGACCCCGCCCCTTCCCGCAGCTGCGAGAGGGACCAGGCTCCCCCAGGCTTCGATAAAGACCCTGGGCTCCTCCAAACCTTCCCTACCCCTCACCTGTAATGAAAGTTTATTGAGCACTTACCATGTGCCAGGTCCGGTCTAAGCAAGCACTTCACAAATGTTATCACATCTAATCCCTAGAGCAGCCAACTCTGTGAGGTACTCCTGTTATCCCCATTTTACGATGAGGAAACTGAGCCTCAGACACTTGACATCACTTAGTGGCGATAAGAGATCCCGCTTCACATGTCACCCAACCCTGACAGCTGGGAAGTTCCTGCTGAAATCTTTCACCCATCCCTTGAAGAATCAACACAGTGTTACTGCAAGGACCTAGGGAGTTGAATTCAATGAATATCTGACTTAAAGCATGTCAGTTAACTAACTTATCAGCTAACACTCGATTCAGTCAACAGCACTTATAAACCTATTAAGTGCCACGCACTATCCCAAACACTGGGATACAAGAGGGAACAAAACAGTTTTGGCTCTTAAAGAGTGAGTATTACTATTTATGTCATTAAGAAAACCTGATTTTCAGATGGCAAGATGGAGGCCCAGGAACATGCAGTGTGGCTTTGTCCAAGGGCACACAGGTGGACAGAGGGAAAACTGGGATTTGAACACAGGACAAGCTTAATTTCAGAGCCCGAAGTCCCTGGAAGTAGAGGTCCCTTCCTTGGAATGAATCATTGTTAATATTCAATTTCCACTGACACATGAATTTTCTTCTCCCTGGATTTCTGGTCTCCAAGGATTCTTTCCTTCCTAGGTCAGTCAGAGGCAAGATCAGGCTCAGAGGGGGCCTGAATGGGGGTAATTGTGGCAGCTGGGGGTCCCTCCCTCAGCTCCATCCCACTCCTGTCCCTTCCTTAGCCATGCTCTGAGGTCCCCAGGATGGGGAGGGTAGCAGATGGCCTGGGGTGGATAGGGTGGCCGCCCCTCTGTCCCCTCCCCCTCATTGTCCCCGGAGCCAAGGGCGATGGGAGGGGGTTGTGGTCCACTGCAGTCCGGATCCTCCCCCTCCATCTTCTTGGAGGGAGCTGAGGAGCTGGTTGCCATGGAGACAGGGAAGAGGCAGAGGGATGCAGGGAGATACTGGGGTCAGGCCGAGATCCACACCTTAGACCCTCTGAGTCACATACACACACCACATAGGTATATCCCAGCATCCATGGAGTCAGATGTGAAGTTCCCCCCCAAAAACAGAGTCACACAGGCCCCCCTGCAGACACACAGGTGCATGCTCAACAGTTTTACACAGGCACACTCTGATGTATGAAGAAGACTCACAGAGGATAGGCACACACACACACACACACACACATACACACATACCTATAATGCATAATGCACATTCAGTCATGTGGACCCAAAGCCACACCAGAGGCTCTCATGCACAGATAGGTAGACACAAATCTAATATCCGAGTATGTCCCAGGTACACCTATTTAGAGCCAAAACAACTCCACACTTGGCCACATACACCCTGAGAAGTTACAAGTACATGATCAAAGCCACAAGACATACACAGCCTATGTTACATAAAGCGTACATGTTAATGACATGTAATATACAGACTGACAAACGGAATTGTGTCTTCCACACTTATGGGGTAAGCACACACATTTAGATACGTGGTCCACATAGTCCAATGCACAAAATTCATAGGACCTCACAAACCACTCAGCGAACACATAACACACATAGAGTCCGTGTGCTGCTCAGCTCTCATTCCCACGTCATGCCTGTAGCCTCAGCTCTGCAATACCCCCCCAACAAGCCCTCCCATTTGGACACACACAACAGCACGGTTGGTCACGCACTCACACTCACACACAAACACAAACCTCCTCCTAGATATTTTTAAACCCAGGCTAGTTCTGCTGCTATGGCAACCGCCCCAAACCTATTGCCATAGCAACCCAACGTCAGCTTTCCAAGCACCAAATCCTGGGGGATTGCAGGGCCCCAATCAGAGGCGGGCGAAGGGGGCTGCTACACCCTCTACCATCATCCATGCCACCCCAGTACCCCCACTTGAGAGCGTTCAGGGAAGCAGTCACATTCGGCTGAGCAGGGGCTGGAGCCAGCGACCGAGCTGGAAGCAAGAGCAGCCCTCAACTTGCTTTCTCCTCCTGCCCCATCAGAGCTTTATGGAGGGGCTCATGGGACAAAGGTCAGCCTGTACTGGACACACACAAGCCTGGTTTTGAAACTGGGCTCTGCCATTGACATGCTGTGTGACTTGGGCATGTCTTCACCCTCTGAGTCTCATGTTCCTTAATTTGGAAAACGTTTTTGCTGCTGTCGCTGTTGATATGAATATCCCAAAGGACTATTGAGACTTGCTGGTTAAAGGCTCAGGTAGCTCTGCATCCAAATTTGGACTCTCCCACTTTCTAGCTTTCTCTGTGACAAAGTTAGGGGGCAAAACATTGTCCAATTTCACAGGGTTGTTGGGAAGATTCCCAGCCAAGGGGTGTGGCCATTGATCTAAGAATTTTGTATGTATGCAAACTTATTTAAGTCTTAAGCATGGCTTTATGGGTAGGCACTATTATTATTCCTATGTTGCTGAAAAGGAAACTGAGGCTCAGTGAGCTTGCTTGAGATCACACAGCTACAAAGTTTGGAAGCATGGGATTTGAACCCAGGCAGTCAAAGACACATCCTTAGCCTATTCTCTCTCCTGCCTCTCAAAGAGGGGAGCTGGGAGAAGAATGATAGGATGGCAGATTCTTGGAAACGCTTTCTAGCCTCAGTTTACTAGTCTGCAAAAGGGGGCTTCAAACAGTACTGCTGGCTGGGGTGTTGAAGGATCTACAGCTTGCAACTGGGGGCTCTGAGGATGAGCTGGCATAACTGAGTTCTCTGTGTAGGTGGAAAGCAGCTTGAGAGGGGCCAGAAAAGCGGGCAAGTGGGCAGGCCCAGGAGGGAGGCTGGCTGGGACTTAAGCCCTGCTCTTCTTCCTCCCAGCCTGGTGGCCTGAGGCATGAGATTTCTCTAGTCTGGGCCTCAGTCTCACCATCTGTCAACTGGGAATCACAATGGTGCTTGGGGTGTGCCAAGGAATCCAAGAACCAAAGCAGGTAAAACCACTTGGCCTGAGTCCCAGCAGAGAGAGGAATCTAAGTTGCTGTTAATATCGTCCATCCAGTCTGTACATGGGATGAAGGAGAAGCAGGTCGGTGGAGTGCAGGGTTTGGCAGACTTTTCTGACCCACAGCAAGAAACAAGTTTACATCAAGATTCAATGCATATAACACTGAAATGCAAGTTTCTTTAGATCATACTTCATCTATACTTTCGTCTATATACTATGTCTATACTCTGTGCACAGACTGTGATCTATTCTAGTCTATTGGAAAATGCTGGTTGATTTCTAACCAGTTGTGAGCAACAGTATGAAAAACCCTGGTGTGTAGGTTACAAGGTGGAATCCCAGAGTCTTTGGAGGATTTTAAGCAGGGGAGTGAGTTGGGCATCAAAGGGGCATGGAGGCTGGGATTGAGCCAGAACAGACTCCAGGGAGGAAGGGTTCTTTTCCTGGACCCCAGCAGGAGCAGGGAAGCTGGAACCCAACACATAAATCAGTGAATGCAGTGTATCATACACAACGTAGAGAAGTTACAAGCATCAACTGTAAAGGCAGATCCTCACTTATCCATCTGACAAAAATTTTTTTTGAGTACTTCCTATGTGTTGGGGATTGTTGTAGGCACTGGAGATATGGCAGGGACACAAATTCTTGACCTCATGAGCTCACATTCTAGGGAGGTAGACAATAAACAAGCAAAAGAAGTAAAGCATAGTTTGTTAGGTGATTGTTAAGAGTTGAAGAGAAAAAAGTACATCAAGGAAGGGGAAGGAGGGATTGGGATGCAGGGGAGTGGAGAGAGGCTGCAGTTTAAAATAGAGTGGACAAGAAAGGCCTCCCTGAGGTGACATTTGAGCAGAATCTGAAGGAGGTGAGGGAGTGGGCCATGTGGGTCTCTGATGGAAGAGCAAGTGCAAAGGCCCTGAGGCAGGAGTGCTGTGGCCTATTGGAGGAAAAAGGAGGAGCCAGGGAAGCTAGAGAAGCATATGGGGGTGGGAAGGGGGCAGAGTGGGAGGGATGAGGCCAGAGAGTTAGGTAGGGAACAGACTGTGTCTGCCTAGAGGGCCACTGGTAAAGACTTAGCTTGGACTCTGAGTGAGATGGGCACCATGGAGGGTTTTGAGAAAGAACCTGAGTTGACTTGAGTTTTATCACAAGATCCTTCTGGCTGCACATGAAGAACGCTATGTTGGGGGCTGGGGTAGAAGTAAGGATCCCAGTGAGGTGACTGGGACTATCCAGGTGAGAGGTGCTGGTGGCTGGACCAGAGCGAGAGATAGCAGTGCAGGTGGGGACTCATCACTGGAGCCTTGGTTCTCCCATATGCCTTTGGGCAAATCATTTCACCTCTCCGCAGCCTCAGATCCCTGTTTACAAATGGGAGTGATCATAAAGCACCCACCTCTCAGGGCTCCAGTCTGGTCTCAGTATGTTGGAGCGCAGATAGCCCTTGGCACAGAATGTGTACTCAACAAACACTGGCTGCCAGTGTCACTGATACTGCTCCCCAGGCTCCCAGCCCAGAGAGGTTCTATGTCCTGTCCAGTGGGGTGAGGCTGGGCTTTGGGAAGGACAGTGAAGACCTCACACGATGCTTGTGTGTTTATCTGACCTTGGGGATATTTAAGTCAAGACAATCATAGTGCAAAAAATTACTGTGCTGAGAGGAACTAAAGGGTCTTTTATTTCTAACAGCCTTTTTATAGGATGGGGAAATGGAGGTCTATAGAACAGCTTTATCTTGCCCAGGAGCCCACAGTGAGTTGGGGGCTGAGACGGGCTGGAATCCATCCCCCTCTCCTGTCTCGGGCCTGTGTTCCTGGTCCTGGCTGCCTCCTTGGTGATGATGGCATTTGAACACGTCCCCTCCCCCACCCAGCCTCAGCATCTTCCTATGACTTCCTACAGTCTCCGGGATAAATTCCAAACTCTCCCAGTTGCTCAGTCCAAAAACCTCCATTCGCCCTTGACACCTCGCTCTTTCCCACACACCCACATCCAATCCATCAGCAAACCTTTGCTGCTGCACTTTTAGATTCCAAATCTGACCCCATCTCGCCACCTCTATCAACACCATCAAGGTCCAGGCCCCCATCAGCTCCCATCTGGACTCTCATAGGAGCCCCTTTCCTGGCCTTATCGCTCCCACCCTGGCCTTATCCTTTTGACAGCAGCTGGAGCCAACCTTTAAAAAGGCGAGGCAGCTCATCCACTGTGTCATGTGCAAGAAAAATAAAAGTGGGGCTTCTGTAAGAACATTGAGGAACAATATAGATTTCTTGCCTTAGGCTTGGTGGAGGGAGAAGGAGCTTTCTTTGCATCTCTCCACTGGGTATGGCTTTACAAATGTGGATGGGTAAGCGGAGGTACCAGGAGGTTGTCACAGTGTAGCCAAGCTGGGAACTGAACAGGGCAGCCTGGCTGCAGAAGCCACCCCCTTAACTTTACTACGCTGTCTTGCTTTCCCACATGTGCCTCTCTGCTCAGCCAAATTTCTCCAATGTATGCCCCTACCCCTTCCATAATCTACCTGAACCCCCCTCCCCCAGGCCCCGACCCCAAACCTTGATGCTTTTCTAGCTCAGAACCACAAGCTTACAGGCTAAAGCTGATTTGACGCAATAATCTTTGGTCAAATTTCATTTTAGTAATTCCCTCCACCTTGCATCTGCCCCCCTCCCATAGGCACCCACACTAGTGGGCTCCGTTTTTGGCCTCGGGTCCTTCTTTTAGTCTTTTACAAAGTTCCCTGTGCATCCTTCAGGTCAGTTTCATTGTCCGTGTTTTAAATTGGCAAAAATGTCATCGAGCAGCAAACCTCATTGTCTTTCTTCCTTGGTGCTTTTTTTGAGAGCTCTTGGTGTGGCTGTGCTGATTTCCAGCTTCTGAGGAGTGAGTCTTAAAGACTCCGGAGAGACTTAACCTGGGTTCAAGTCCCAGCCTGGCTGCTCACTAGCTGAATAACCTGGGGTAAGTTACCGAACCTCTCTGGGCTTCAGTTTCTCTATCTGTAAAATGAGCGTTGTTAAATAATGGCAGCTTTCAGGATCGTTGCAAGCTGGCATCTTAAAGCATTTAGTAAGCATTACTACGCATTGTATGGATGTCAGCTTCTATCTTTTATATTGCCGTGGGGTGTTCCGGCATATATGCCACATTCCACTACTTGAGACTTAATGAATGGACATCAAATTCTTTCCAACCCTTCGCTACTTAAACTCCACTCAATGCTTACCCTCATACACACTTTGTTTGTTTGTTTGTTTGTTTCATACACACCTCATTTAGAGAGGGGGGAAATAGAGCATCCTCAGATTTAACTTCTGAAAGTATTGCCAGATTGTCCTCCAGAAAGGATACACTTATTAATACTCCTGCCATCAGTACCGAATGACCCATTCTTCCACATACTTCTCCCGGACTTGGTGTTCTTAGACTGTCTAGTTTTTGCCAATCTAACGCATTTAAAAGTAATCGCTTTATGTCCTTTCCTATGTAGATCAGTTTAGCTTCTCTGGGCTGCTTTAGTTTTTAATCTCTACCCAGAATTACTATAAATTTACACATGTGTATATGAGGCTTTGAATACTAACACTTTAATATTTTAGCCACTGTCACAGTAAACAAGGACTCATAATAGCACCTCCTTTCTATATTGTTAAGAAGTTTCAATGTGATGATATTGACCACTGATTATTATGCGCTTACTACATCATGGGTGCTGTGCTAAGCACTTTATTGGTATTAACTAATTTATTCTTCACAACTTGGTATCACTCTCATTTTACAGATGAGAAAACTGACACACAGAGGTGACCAGAAGAAGGAGAGCTAGGATTTAAACCCAGGCAGACACATTCATTCACCACCTCGCTGCCTCTGAATGAGATGATGCAGGAAAAGCACTTAGGGCTTAAAAAAAAAAAAGCACCTAGGGCTTAATGAAAGCTCTGTATTATCACAGCTGTAATCATCAGACAGGACAATCCAGAGGGGTTTGGGGCATATTTGTTAATTGCCTTGGTAAATTTCATGATAGATTTAGCTTTGGGGACATTTTACAAGTATAGTAATAATAGCATCTCTCATTAAAAACTCACGTTAGAGTGTGTGAAACCTGGAAAGGACTCAACTGGACCTCTGTTCCCCTATCTGTGAAAGGATAAGGTGGGACAAGACCCTAGTCCCTATTCTTTTCACGGTCCTTCTGTTTCCCAAATCAAAGCACTTATAACTATCACAATTGCCCTCCTTTCCAGTATTAACCAGGTGCCAGGTCCCGTTCCCAGCTTTTATGTGAATGAGATCGGCAGGCAATTCTCACCTAACTCGCCTGCCTGCCTGCACCCATTTAATGTGGCTAGACAAAAACACACTGCAGTGAGACTGGGCTCACCGTCATTTCATGCCTGAAAGCTCTGCTCATGCCCCTGCACTCTTCCACACTTCTGGAAGCCTGTGTCACACCTCCTCCCTCCTTCAACCTCTACCACCTCCTTCCTGGCCTCACTCTCACCCTTGACCTTGCTCCCATTTCTCAGAGAGAAGAGAAGCCATCAGAAGAGATCTTCTGGTTCCTAACACATTTATCCTTGCTACCTGCACCAGAGACCCTATTCTCTGCCTTCCTTCCTGCTGATGATGGAAACACACCTAGCCAAGGCCACTTCAAATGTGCACGACATCCCATTCTCTCTTGCCTACTCAGGGATGTAAATCAAGCCATTCTCTCCTTCTCTCCTGCATTATCAGTTCTCCCCTCTCTTCTAGATCATTCCCATTGGTGTAAAAACACGCTCGAATAAAAACAAGCTTTATTAACCCTGTCTAGCTACAGTCCTAATGGTCTGCTGCCTTTGACAACAAAACCCTCCAAAATAGTTATTGGTACTAATGTCTCCAGTTCCTTTCCTCCAGTCCTTCCTGAATCACTCCACTTGGGGTTTGGCTCCACCACTTGACCAAATCAATTCTTGAGGTGACCAGGAACCTCCCTATGGCTCAATCCAAGAGTCCAGTGACCTGCCCATATGTTACTTGAGACTTCCCTCTGATAATCACATCCTCTTCCTAGGTTTATTTTCTTCCCTTGACTCCTAAGACACCCCACACTCATGAATTCCCTCCTATCTCAGTGGCTGCTCCTCCCCAAATTCCTCTGTTGTTTCTTCCTCATCTATGAAGTCTTTAAACATTGGAGGGTCTTGGGGCTCAGTCCTTGGTCCTCTTCTCTCTCCACTTACTCCTCTGGGGGTGGCCTCCCAAATTCATATTTATATCTCTAGGCTGGACCTCACCCTTGAATTCAGACTCATCTATTCAGCTACGTTCTCAACACTTCCTCTGGGAAGTCTATTAGGTACCTCAACGCGTCCAAAACCAAACTCCCAATCCCCAGTCTCCCCCTGCCTCCCCCACTTGCAATTCATCTAATCTCAATAAATGGAAACTTCATCTTGGCAGCTTCTCAGATCAAAAACCTTGCAATCATTTTTGATGCCTCTCTTTCTTCCCCTCCCAACACCCAATCCATCAGCAAATTGTCAGCCCTACCTTCAGAAAATATGCAGATTCTAACCACGTCTTCCCACCTCCATGGCTACCACCCTCGGAAAAGCCACCATCATCTCTCATTTGAATTATTTTTTAAATCTTTTCCTTAAAATTTTTTAAATTGAGGTGAAAGCCAGAAACATAAAAATAGCATTCAATGGCACAAACCAGAGGCATTTCATACATTCACAGTGTTGTGAAAACATCATCTCTATTTAGTTCCAAAACATTTTCATCATTCCCCAAAGGAGACCCCACACCTATTAAACAATGACTTCCCATTCCCAGTCTCCATGTCCCAATTCCAGCCCCCACCACCACTAATGTGCTTTCTATCTCTCTGGATTTGCCTGATTTAGACATTTCATATGAATGGAATCATACACTATGTGACCTTCTGTGTCTGGCTTCCTTTACTTTGCACAATGTTTTCGAGGTTCATTCATGTTATAGCATGAATCGATACTCCATTCCTTTTTATTGCTGAATAATATTCCATTTATGGCTAGATCACATTTTGTTTATCCTTTCAGCTACTGATAGACATTTGGGTCATTGCCACCTTTTGGTTATCATGAATGGTACTGCTATGAAGATTCATGTACAAGGATTTATTTGAACATCAGTTTTCAGTTCTCTTGGGTATATACCTAGGACCAGAATTGCTGAATCATTTGATAATTCTATGTTGAACCTTATGAGGAGCTACCAAAATGTTTTCCATAGGTTGTACCATTTAATCTCATTCGAATTATTTTAACCCAGCCTCTTCTTAACACAGTATGATCACTCATGACGTGATTAAAATGATGTCCCTGCTGCCCTCCACTTTCAGTGGGCCCCTTCTCACTCAGAGCAAAATGCAAAGATCTCAAGATGGCTTACAAGACCCTAGATGACTTGGCTTCTGGCTCTCTCCCAAACATCTTCTACCACACTTCTACTCACTCAATATTGACCGCCTCACTATTCTTTAAATGCATCAGGGATGCTCCCATCTCAGTGCCTTTGCACTCACTGTTTCCTTTTCCTGGAATGCTTTACCCTTGGACTACAAGGCCAGCTCCTTCACTGACCTCAAGTCTCTGCTCTAAGCCAGCTTCTCTGAGACACCATCTCTGACCACCCCTTCCCCTTTACCTCTGCTTTATTTTTTCCATACCACTTATCACCACCTGCCATTTATTTATTTGTATTTTATTGCCTGTCTCCCTTTCACTAGAGCATGGGCGTTTTTTGTCTCTTCACTGAGGTACCAAGTCCCGGGATCCAGAAAAATGCCTGGAACACAGCAAGTGCTCAGGAAATGCTGGATGAATGAATGAACAAATGAATCAAACTCCATTTACAGATGAAGAAAGGGAAGATCACAGAAAAGGCATGACTTGTGGGCAGTCCCAAGCTGGTAAGAGGAAGCCTTGATTTTTTCCCCCCTGGGATTCTCATCTAGGTCTCTCTGACTGCAAAGCCCCCAGGTTCTTAACTGGACCGTTTAGTGAGCTTTATATCTGGGCCTCATAATAACCCTAAATGTTAGTCTTTTAGTATTACTCATTCTCCAGGTGGGAAAACTCACACACAGAGAAGGAAGGAGGCCCCACCAACAGCTGGTGGCAGTGTCAGGACTAGCTGTTATATTCCAGGGCAGGATTTCTGGCACTAGCCTCTGGCACACATTCAATAAATGGACATTCAATAAATGCATCGTGATCGGTATTCAGAGTGGGTTTATAGTAAAGCTCACAGAAGCTTCAGGGCCCCTGATTTGCATAGGCCCTTCCATGGTCCTAGCAAGGTGTTCCTAAGATCTGATGTCTTTGTAAAATTTGCAAAAGGAAGGTATTTAAAATGCAATTGGTTTAGACCACTGGCTTTTCCCAGTTCTATTTCCGCATGTTGCATTTCTCCTTACCATGGGTGGTGCTGGAGCGGCCTCAGGCACTGATGGGATCTAGGGAAGGGGCAGGTGAGTTGAGGGTACATTTAGGTTGGGTTCCATGGAATATTTTGATGTGGTTCATAGATATTTTTAGCTATATTTAAATTATTACCTAACTAGTTGTCCTGGTAGGAATGGCTTCCAGAATAGTCCTATTGTTCAAGGTGCTGACTCACTAGGTGGAAGGCCAGTCTGTTGTGGTATGAACGGTCCTCTGGTGGCCCCCTCCAGCAGCACCTGCATAATGAAAATGAGTCAAGAATTAAAGGACTGAGCCAGAAGGTAGCCTTGAAACGTTTTCCAAAGTGTAGCTAACACGAGTTAAACTTCATGAAAAGTTTTGATAAGTTTCCAAAAAACTTAGATGGCATTGGCAATGCTGCCTTGTGAAGTTGAAATTTTTTAAAATGAAAATGACTTTTAAAAGTTCCATCAAGTTAAAAAAAAAAGTTCCATCAAGTATGCTAGAGGGAAGATCACTTACTTTCCCCCTCTCTCTGTAGATAAGGATGTTATGAAATAAGTACATCAGCCAAAAAAGTAGGAAACATACCCCAGAGGTGTGTCATGGCAGTAAACTAATAATAACATTACGTTATCTTTTGGGATTTTGCAATGTTTGTGGTATTTGTCAGCTCTTTAAAATATGTAATTTGTTATTATTTCTTATTCTAAGAAAATTTTCATGTTCATATCCAATTCTGTGTGTGATTTTGTATTCTTTTTCTGAAAGAGAATGCTCCCCTCCCCTACTTCCCTACCAAATTCCATAAGCAGTATCCGCCCTATTGACGACTCATAAGCTCAAAATAGAGGTGGTTTTCAGGCTGTGTGATCCCAGGCCAGTGGCTGTACCTCTCTGAGCCTGTTGCTTAAATGGGAAAATGGGGATCGTAATAGCCTCTACATCGCGGGATTGTTAACTTTAAATAAGCCAAGGCCTGCAAACTGCTAAGTGCAGGCTTGGAACGCACTGACAGATGACATATCAACGAGTCTTTACGCTAAGAACGTTTCCACAGCTTCAGTACCCGCGTCCAAGACGTCCTCTGTGCATGCGCCTCCGACTTTCCTTTCCAGCCTGCCGGTCGGGGTGGGTGCAGCCTACTCTGAAGCACGGGTTGTGGGCGGAGTCAATGAGTTACTTCCGGGATTTCCTCCCCTCCGAGGAACAACCTTCTTTATATGACTGGCAGTAGTTATCAGCCAGTAGTGATTGGAGAGGAGATGGACGACCCGACCCATTTCGGAACCTCTCTACGGAGTTGGCCAATTGCAAGCTTCGGAAGGCGGGTTCTTCTCCGACGCGGGCTAGAGTGACGGGTGTCTGTTTCGACTAATGGGAACTTGGCAGCTAGTAAGCCAGGACCAATCAGAAGCGAGAAGGCCGGATCCTGGGGCGGGGCTGGAGCTTCGGCCGTTGAGCCGCTCGCGAGGATGGGTGTCTGCGGAGAAGGTGAGAGGCGGCGAGAGCGGCCGATGCGCGGGCTGGGGTGGCGATCCTGGGGGGAGGGGGTGCTCTGAGGGTAGAGTGAGTTGGACAGGCAGCTGACCTGGCAGTGTGGGAATCAGGAGGGGTTGCCCTTTAACACGGATAGGCGCTTTAATGACAGGATGTGAGGCGGAGGGCAGTAGGTGAGTTGAGGGGGGGTGTTTTCTGTTTCGTAGGAGGCTCTTTAATGAGGGAAGTGCGTAAGGTAGGAGACAGCAGGTGATAAAATGTAGAAATGCCCTTGTAAGACAGCCTTGGGATTTAATGAGACTTTTTAAGGCAGAGGTTTATTATAGCTCAGTGTGGAGGAGCGGAGGTCCCTGCCATCAGTTCTAAGTTTTGATTTGAGTGGAGGGTAGATGAAGAACAATATTGAGGGAGAAAATGAGTGAGGACTCCAGGGATGAGGATGTGCTTTTACGAGGTGTGAAGGCTTATGATACACGTACCCTTTACTGAGGGCTTACTATGTGCCAGGCAGCTACCACGTGTTTTTTTGTGTGACAACTCTTAAACTTCCTAACAACCCTACCAGTGGTTAAGAGTGGGGGCTCTGGCGTTGGTTTGCCCGAGTTTGAATGCTAGCTTTGCCTCCAGCCCTGTCACTAGGTGAGGTTTTTAACCCTCTTTGCCTCAGTTTCATCATCTGTAGAATGACCTCATCTCTTCTCTGTATCATTCACCTTGCAATTTCACCCAGTCTCTTGGCTTCATTGGCTCTTTAGATAATGATATTTCCAAGTGTTTATCTCCAGTCGAGATCTCTGCCCTGGACTCTAGACTCAAATGTCCAATGGCTGGTCCTTCTCTACTTGGAAGTCTAGCTGACATACAGACTTTAAAACCTTGTCCCAAACCAAACTTGGAGTTTCTCCCCTTCAACCTCAAAACCCAGTTGATGGTAGTTCCAGCCTTCCAGGACAAAAAGCTTGTGGAGCTGTCCTTTACTTCCTCCCCTTCTCTCACCCACATACTGTCTGTCAATCAGCAAATCTCACGGACCGACCTTCAAATACAAACAGAATCCAAACGTGTCTCACCACCTCCCTTGTTATCACTCTGGTCTAAGCCATCACCTGTTCTCACTTGGTCTGTTGCAGTGGCCTCTTCACTGGTTTCCCCATCTCAGCCCTTGACCCCTCAGTCAAGTTAATAGAAAAGTCAGATCATGTTGCTCCCTTGTTCAAACCCTCCCATGGCTCCCACTTCATGCAGTAAAAGTCTTCACCAAGCTTACAAGACCCCACCCGATCCAGCTTCTCCTCCTCCCTGCCCTCAACTCCCACCAATCCCATTTGTTCACTGTCAGACAGCCTGGCCCCCTTGCTGTCCCTCAAACAAAGCAAATACATCCCCACCTGGGGAATGTACTTGCTGTCCCTTCTGGCTGCTTTGAGTTCCCCCCAGATGCCTCTGTGGCTTCTCCCTCATCTCCTTCAGAGTCTCTTCAAATGTCAACTCCACAGTCAGGCCCTCGCTGCCCACTCAAACTATAATAGCTCCTGTCACTCTGGCTCTTCGCTACCTGGCTTTATTTTCCTTCATAACACTTGCAATTACCTGACATATATTAGTGTTTGGTTGTATCTACTCGGCTCCTTAGACATTCCTCACTAGAGTGTTGGCTCCAACTGGATATAGAACTCAGCACCTAGAAGTCCACATAGGTGCTTAAAAGATGTTACTTGTACTGTTCCACCATTACCACCACTTCTTGTGGGGGGGTCTCCCCGTGACACAGGGCAGGGTTGTTGAGTTGGGAGGGTGTTGGGTCGGGTGTTCGGGTATAGATGGGGTCATAAACTGGGCAGACTGTGGTGGCCAAGGGCAGAAGGTCTCAGCTCTAGTTAGTGCTGAGGGAGCTTGTAGGAAATGCAGATTCCTGGGCCCATCCCCCAGAGATTATGCTTCTGTAGATTTGGCACCCTGCCTGGGATCCTGCATTTTCATCAAGCTCCTGCATTGATGGTGAAGGTCTGCAGCCCTCACTTTGAAAAACAAGCCAGTTCAGAGCTTGGCCTGGGACTCACCCCTAAACTCCTCCTCTGTGGCTGGCTGGGTGCTGGGCAGTGCTGGGGACACTGTCATGATCAAGACAGCCCTTTAACCAGTCTGGAAGTCAGGAAGGGCTTCCTGCAGGAAGGGACATTTGAGCTGAAACCTGGAAGATGACAAGGAGTGAGCTGAGAGGAAACCTTGGCTGTATCTCCAGAGCTTTGAACCCTGTTTCCTGGCATCATTAATTCACAAGCAGCCCCTGATCTATGCCAGGCCCAGGGTGCGGAAGATACAAGAATGATCAAAATGGTTGTGCCTTCATGGGCTTCTGGTCTGTCAACTAATCATTGACTAGTTGCACAGATGGTAACAGCTGACCGAGTGCCAGGCACTGTTTGAAGCATCTTATATGTATTAACTCATTCGATCCCCACAGTAATCCTATGTGAGCCCTTATCTGCACTTTGCTAATGGGGAAAGGCCTGGAGAGGGTAAATGCTTTGCCAGGGGTCACATTGTGGGTAAATAGTGGAGCCAGGATCTGAACCTGGGAGTCCTCAGCCTACAGCGTGTACCATGCTTAAGATGTGAGGCCATATTTGGATTAGTGTTGGGAAGGAAAGGAGCAGAGAGTTTGGAAGGAAATGGAAGGTAGTCAGGGAAGGGCAGCTGAGTGATGAGTAGAGGGATGAATGTGCCAGTCTCTCACTGCAGGATTCGAGGTGACTGTTTCATCCTCCGTAAAATGGGGACTGTTTATAATACCTACGAGAGAGCAGAATTAAGGGTGAGTCACTGGGTGGTAGGTGTGCGTGGTCCTTATCTAAGGCAAAAAGTGTTTGAGGGACAGTGGGAGAGAGAAGGACTGGATACCCGAGGAGGGTGGTGATGGGCTGCAGTGTGCACTGTGGGGGTCTGGATTGTGGGGTATTCTTAAGGGCTTTGGAGATCTAGACAATTCCAGGGGGATAATGTGGAAGGCTTTGGTTTGTATTTTGGAGGTATGCAGGAACAGGGGAAAGGGTTCTATCTAGTTCAGATTCACCCACATGGTGGGGAGGTGAGCTCAGAATGAGGGCTCAGAGGAGTCACTTGGGCTAGGCGTGAGTGTGTGTGTGTGTGTGTGTGTGGTGGGGAGTACACCGCATGGAGAGTCCTGCTAGGTCATGGCCGCCTGGAATATGCAGTGTGGGCCATGGTGGGGTGGCAGATCGTGGGAAAACAACCATCAGGGGTGGGAGCTGCCACGGGGGACTTACCCATGTCTAGTGTGGGAGATGGTGATGTGGATTTATTTGGGAGGAGCCCAGCGTGGTGGATTGTCAGCCCTGGTCCTGCTGTAAAGGCTGTGAAATCTGAAATATTCAGGGAGCACAGTTTGGGAGGAGGAGCCAGGGCCGGTGATATCACACTGGAAATGGAGAGGGGAGTCCCCTTCGTGAAAGATGGGGGTGAGGAGGGGGCTGGAAAACTGAGTGTGTGTGCTTGTGTGCTGAAGCCATGATGTCATGAGGCCCGAGAAGTGGAGTCAGGTCTGTGGACCAGAGTGGGGCGCTGGGGTGTACACGCGGAGCGCTCAAGGTGGAAGTGCTGATGTCACGGGTTAGCGAGGGCGGAGCCTCGGAGGCACGGCATCCCGGCTGGGATGCGGGGTCGAGAAGCTGAGGCGAAGTATCTAGGAGAGACTTGGGACTGGAACAAGACAGCGACCATGATGGGTCACTGGTCGAAGGTCACAGAGCAATGGTTGGAGTCACAGAGCAAGGATGGAGGACGCAGGTAGAAGGACAGAGTCGGCGTTTGGGGGCAGGTGCTTCAAGGAGGGAGGGAGGAGCTCGGTCCTGGAGAATCCCAGAATTAGGGAGGTTAGTATTCAGGGAAGGCTCTCCGAAGGGAAGAGAGTTGGAAAATGTGTCAGTGGCGGGGTCGGGGGAGAGGGAGTTTACACAGAATTTGAGAGGGAACAGAATTCAGGTGAAATATGAGGGTTATGGAATACAGGCTGAAAATGGGGTGTGTATGGAGTAGAATGTTGGGCAAATATGCGGACAGAATTCAGGTGGAATAGTGTGGGGGACGCAAAATTCAAGTAGAATATGAGAGGACCCCACTAGAACATGGGGGGCTGGGAGTGGCCAGAATCTCGAGGCTCTCTAGGGAATGAGTGACGGGGAGCTGGGGTCAGGAAGGGAGAGTTGAGCTGGCGGGAGTGTGCGATTTATTTGGTCTAGAAGAGGGGAGGAGGGGAGCGGGCGAAGTTTTTACAGGTGAGGGAGGCAAGTGTAAGGGGAGGGTTGAATTCAGGCAGAATATTCAGGGGCTTAATATCTGGGGACTGAGATGCGGCTGTGTCATCAGGGCCGTTGGATGCAGAAAGGCCCTGCTACCTAGGGAAGGGCTATGAATGCGAGGCTTGTGTGGCAGAGTGGGGAAGGGGGAGGGTAGGGCCAGGTTGGTAGTGGTGATGGGTGGGGCGGGTCCCCTTCCTCCTCTGTCTCCTCGGGAGAATTGGTACCACAAGTAGGGTGGTGAATGGGGCGGTGAGGCTGTGTGGCGCGTCCGGTGTTCCCGTGCTGCCTCTGACGCCTTGGTAATCGGCACGGCGCGATCGCTGATTGGCTTGCGGCGTCTGAGGGGCGGAGTGTAGGACACCCGGTGGGGCGGGGCCAGCGCTGCCTGGCACTCGCGTTGGGGGCGGTTGATGAGGGATATGTTGAAATGTGTAGCTGTTTGTTTGCCCATAGTTCAGGAATGATTAACCCTCACTTTTGAAGTCCCAGGAAACGAAAGTACAATTGTGAGAGTGAATTTTCCGAGGGAAAGGATTTCCCAGATTTCGTTAGCCCCTGCAAAGCACCAGAGACCCATCCCCCAAATAAAGTTAAGAGCTTGGGTCTAGAGGTAGAAAGGGGCCTGTTAGCACGTCTGGGGTTCAGGCGCTTGTCCTTGGGCTTTTGAGGAAGGGGATCTGTGGGTGCACCTGTTGGGTGGTATTCTGGGAGACCCTGAAATTACTTGCAAAGGTTATGGGCCTATTCATTTATCTGGGGAAGGATCGGAGATCTCGTAAGATTCTCAAAGGCACAAGGACTCTAAAAAGGTTAGAAATCACTGGCCTGGAGTTTCAGGGCTCATCTTTTTCTCACAATATTATATTTTCCAATATCAGACTTTAGGAAGGACTAATTGGGGAAAGTGTGAGGACTAAAAGAGGTGATGGGGAGAGAATGAGATCAAGCACTGGAGGGGTCCTCGTGGTCTGGGTTAGGGGCAGCCCTGGGTGGTTCTGTCTTTGGAGTAGCTCTGGGACTCTGGACAGGGCCCTTTTTCTTATGGAGCCTCAGTTTCCCCATTTGTACACTGGGGAGGGATTGGGCTTGCCTTGTCGCTATAGCCCCTTTCAAGCTCAGAAACAACAACAAAGTAATAGTAACAAGAACAATGATGATTGGATGTGGGGATGAAATAGATGAAGGGAATTAAGAGGTACCAACCTCCAGTTAGGAAAAAATAAGCCACATAATCTGGTCAATAATATTGGAATAACTCTGCATGGGGATAGATGGTTACTAGACTTACTGTGAAGAGCATTTCATAATGTATGCAAGTATCAAGTCACTGTGTAATACACCTGAAACTAACATCCTGTTGTATGTCAACTATATTTCAATTTAAAAAAATGATGATGCTGTTACGTACTGAGTGTTTGCTGTGTGGCTGTGTGTCAGGCATGGGTCAATTTTGCCAAGGATTTTGACATGATTAATTCATTTAATCCTTACACCAATCCAAGGAGATGAACGCTGTTATCCTCCTATGGGCTTACAAAGGCCTGCAGGAACATCATCTGGCCCGTTACATCTCTGATCTCCTCAATTTCCCCCTCTCCTTCCCTCACCCTGACCTCCTTGCTGTTTCTGAAAAAAACTAGGAACATCCCACCTTGGAGCCTTTGCCAGGCTGTTCCCTTGCCTGAATACCCTTCCCCAGATATTCATCTGTCTCCCTCCCTCACTCCCCCCAGGCCTCTGCTCCCTGCAGGGTCGGGGTGGGGCTTCCTTGGCCACTTTAGCCAAAAGAGCAACCCCCAACCCCTAGCATCCTCTTTCTCCACTACTTGACATTTTTATGCCTCTGTTACCGCCCTCTTTTCATTTATTTAAAAAATTTTGGGGGGGGAGTTATTAAGTTTATTTATATATTTATTTTTGATGGAGGTACTGGGGATTGAACCCAGGACCTCATGCATGCTAAGCATGTGCTTTACCATTTGAGCTGTATTCTACCCTTTGTTGTCACCCTCCTGAAGGTAGGGACATAATCTGCTTTCTCTACATATCCCCAGCACTCAGGATGGCATGTGCTTTAAAGATAAGGAATCTGGCTCCAAGAGAGGTTAAGTTCCTTGCCCACATATGTGCACAGAGCTGAACCCAAGCAGCCTAGGGCTCCCATTCTGAACCACTCCCTAGAATCCAGGCTGAGAGTGAACACATGACCCTCTCCTCCAGCTCCTCGTAGAACTAACAATGAGTAGTAGTCCTATTGGCTAAGAGAAAGTACTTACGCTTGCAACAGACCAATGAATAGATCAATTATTAATTCATTTAAATGATTTAAATGTACCATGGATAATATGTTATCCATACACTGGCTGTTCGCTCCACTTGGACCACGTTCCCTCAGGATAGCACATGACTTGTTCCCTGACCTCCTTCAGTTCTCTGCCCAAATGTCACTTCCATGGGGAGGCCTGCCCTTGACCCCCCTATTTAAAATCTCTGCCCCACTTGATCACAATACTCTGTTTCCCTTTCCAGTTTGACTTTTCTCCCCAAGTGTTTGAATAAATGAATGAATAATAAATCTATAATGAGTATAAGGATGAATAAATTAATAATCAGTAGTAGAAATTATGATTCTCTTATTGGAAATCATATTCTATGAACCAGTGTGTATTAGGCATAGTAATGTGCAGGACACAGTTCTGAGTGCTTTTATGCATATTGTCCAATTTAATCCTCATGACAGCTCTATGAGGTAGGTGCCATTACTATACCCATTTTTTCAGATGAGGAAACTGAGGCACAGAGAGGCAAAGCCTCTTTCCTAAGGTAACACAGCTGATACATGGTGGAACCAGGATTCTGGCCTTTCAGCTCCTCTGAGCCCCTCTGAGTCTCTGTCTCATTCCTCTCAGCGACACTGGCCATGGACCAGCCAGCCGGCCTGCAGGTGGACTACATCTTCCGGGGTGTGGAGCATGCCGTGCGGGTGATGGTATCTGGGCAGGTGCTAGAGCTGGAGGTGGAGGACCGGATGACGGCCGACCAGTGGCGAGGCGAGTTCGATGCCAGCTGTGAGTGTGCCTGTCTGGGTGGGCTCTCCTGTCCTTCCCTGGGATCAGCTTCTCCCAGAAGATGAGACCAACCAGGATCCTGTCCATCTGCCTCTTCTACCTGACCAGAGGCTCTCTAAGGTGGGGAGGGGGTATATGGCTCATTCCTCGGGCCAGAGGCAGTGGTATTGGGGAAAGTGAGAAAGCTTGGGTGCATTGCCCTTGGGTTGGGCAAGTGGTCAAACCTCAGGAAGGACTTTTCTCCCTACCTAGTCATCGAAGATTTGACTCACAAGACAGGGAACTTCAAACAGTTCAACATCTTCTGTAACATGCTGGAGTCAGCCCTCACCCAGGTAGGGGCCAGGGCTGGGGGCTGGGGGAGGTTTCTGTTTCCTGAATCTCTGGGAGGGTAGATACCCACCTGATGTATGCAAGACCTCTGCCTTGTCTTTCATTGAAAGAACAAGGCTATCTTTGTCTTTTCTTCTTCGTCAAATGTAAATGGCTTATTCTGATCGTAATTCAAATGACAGTGATTCTCATGTAGAAAATTGAAGTCACAGAGAAATGTAAAGAAGAAAGTAAAAATCACTCCATTCCTAATACTCCTGGTAATATTTTGTTAATATTGTAATGAAAATCACTCCAGCCATTTCTCCATTTCCCTATTCACTTGTGAATGTGTGTGTATGTATGTATGTGCAGATCTATAATTTTATAGATAAAGTTGATATATTTCCTAAGGAATTCTGTAATCTGCTTTTAAAAGATTCAGCAATATTTCAGTCGGGGTAGGGTTTAGCTCAAGTGGTAGAGCACATGCTCAGTATGCATGAGGTCCTGGGTTCAATCCCCAGTACCTCCTCTAAAAATAAATAAATAAATAAACCTAATAACCTCAAAAAAAAGATAAAACAAACAATATTTCATAAAAATTTACAAAAAAGGATAAACAATATTTCATAAAAATTTAGTCACATCAATGAGTACAGCTAATCATTCATCTCATTTACTAAGCATCTATGTTGTGCCAGGCACTGTGGTAGGCACAGGGAATACAGCTTTGAACAAGAGACAAAATTCCTGCCCTGGTGAAGCTGATATTCTAGTGGAAGAGACAGACAATTGAAAAAAAATATAATGTCAAGTAGTTAAAAGTATTAATAGGAAAAAAAAGCAGGTTGGAATTTAGAATGACAGAATTTCTATTTAGACATTTAAAAATTGTGAACTACGTAATTTCTCTGATTACAGATGAAATATGCACTCATAAAACTGATGATACTAAAGTAATGTGTGACTGAGAAAGTGAGAGTCTAAATCCCTTACTGTCTCCCATCCAAGACTGTTAACATTTTGGTATCTCTAGGTATAATGGGCTGTATGTATATAACAGCACAATGGCCAAGAGCATGGACTCTTAAGTCAGATTTATCACTACCACTTACTACTTGGAAGCCCTGGGCCAGTTACTTCCCCTCCATGTCTTAGTTTCCCTATCTGTGCTATGAGGATGATAGTAGTCCCCATTTCATAGTGTTGTGAAGATTAAATGAGTTATAGGTAAAAAGCTTAGAATAGTGCCTGGCTCATAATATACATGTATTGTCTGTTTTTATTATTATTACAACTTCTGAGTTTGTTATCCTTGTTGGTGGTTGCCTAGTATTCTACTGTGCCCATGCATTATGATTTATTTAACACAGTGGTTCTCAAACTTTTTGGCCTCAGGACCCCTTAGGCTCTTAAAAATTACCGAGGACACCAAAGAGTTTTTGTTTACGCAGATTTCACCTATCAGTATTTGTTTGCCACGTTCTAAATGAAAACCGAAAATATAAAGATATTTATGAATTCACTGAAAAATAACAATAGCAAACCTGTTATTTTTTTTTTAATTTGTTTGTTTTACTTATTTATTTTTTTAATGGAAGTACTGGGGATTGAATCCAGGATCTCATGCATGCTAAGCATATGCTCTACCACTGAGCTACACTCACCCCTCCAAACCCCAAACCTGTTATATGTTAACTTAAATAACATTTTTATGAAAAATATATTTTCTAAAACAGAATTACTTAGTAAGAAATATAACAGCCTTTTTTTTTTTTTTAACTTTTTGCAAGTCTCTTTAATGTCTGGCTTAATAGAAAACGGCTAGATTCTCATGTGCTTCTGCATTCAGTCTGTTGTGATATGTTCTGGTTGAAGTACATGCAGAAAAAAAATCTGCCTAAGAAAGATCTGTAGTTGGGAAAGAGAGTCCTTTAATAGCTTTTTCAGATAATTGAGTATATCCTCCTTCGCTAACACATTAAAACTGGACATGTGGTAGTTTCTTAAAGGTTTGTTGTAATGTGGAGTGTGAGACCATATCAATGGACTTTTCCTATTTTGTGACCTTAAAATCTCTTGATGTACTTTGCCTGGATCTCTTAGCCATTTTGTAACATCACGCATTTGTAACACCATTTGTAACACCATACGTTGGTCATTTGGAAAATATTGGTTCACTGAGTTGTGCAGATCTTCTTGGTCATTTGGAAAATATTGGTTCACTGAGTTGTGCAGATCTTCCAAAAGTTGACACATTTCATTGTACAATACCAGGAAGTCACATTTGTTAAGATTCTCACCGATATGACCCAGGAAGTCTTTCAACATTGAGAAGCCATCAAGCACACAGTGGCAGAGACAAGTTTTCCAAAATTCTAATTTTCGCTTTGAAGTTTGAATTTTCTTGTTGGCAGCCAATACCGTGAGCTGTTTTTCTTGAAGTGACAGGCTCACTTTGTTCATTTTGGAGAAAATGCTTGCCAAACATCCCAGACTGAATAACCATAGTGTTGTCTGTCAGTCCTTTTTCAAGTAAAAAAATAGCGTTCCATGAAAAAGTGGCTAATTTAGCTCAAAATTCAGTCGCACAAGTGCTTTTCCTGAGAAAATGTCATACTTTGGTATGTGGCCCAACGTGTACTTTGCATTTTGTCACACACAGTCGTAAAAATCTCAATGGTCAAGATTCAATAAAATGAATCATTTTTACGGGTTCATCAAGAATATTCCTAGGCTTCATTTTCTGTGTCTTTTATCTATTTATTTGTGTGTTTGTTTCTCCCTCCTTCCCAGCCCCACTGCATGGCCGTGAATACAATGGCTACAAGTACCTTTGATGCCACTGGCTTGCTTTCTGCTTGTGGGCACCAGCAGTTCTACCCACCAGGACTTTTGCACCATCGGTGTAAATGTCAGCACAGCAAAGGAAGCAAATGAGGGTGGGGGTATAGCTCAGTGATAGAGCGTGTGCTTTGCATGCACGAGGTCCTGGGTTCAATCCCCAGTGCCTCCATTAAGGGGAGAAAAAAAGAGGGGCAGATGACATCTTAGTATTGACCTCATGGACTCCTCTGAAAGGGTGTCAGGGACTGTCAGGGTCCTCGGACAATACTCGGAAGCCACAGCACTAAGCCATTCCCCGTGCTTAAGCATTTAGGCTCTTTCCAGTCTCTCCCTCCGATGATGTCCTGTGCCAGCCCCTATGGGGCAGGGACATCTTGATTACCAGCCTCAGTGTCGGAAAGCCCAGCAGCCCACAGAATGAATGGAGTGTGTGGGCTGGGTGCTCTGGGTATGGCCATGCTGGGTCTTGTGGCGACTCCTCCCACTCTCTCCCAACAGAGCAGTGAGTCGGTCACCCTTGACCTGCTGACCTACACAGATCTGGAGTCCCTGCGGAACCGAAAGATGGGGGGCCGCCCAGGCCCCTTGGCCTCAAGATCGGCCCAGCTCAACTCCAAGCGCTACCTGATCCTCATCTACTCTGTGGAGTTTGACAGGTGGGTACAAGGGGATGGCTCCAGGTCCAGGCTGGTAGCTGGTGGGCAGGTGGGAGAGAATGGATAGGACTTAGGAACCCCTGGTACCCAGGGCGAGGTGGGGATGTTGCTTAAGCCTTGCCTTTGGAATCTTCAGTGTTAAGGTTTATATCACTTAGTATTGTGTTTGAGTACAAGTAGCATGGTAACAGCTACCAGTGTCTTAAACAAACAATGGTTTATCACATAACAGGTTGTCTAGGTTGGTGGCTGCTACTCAACAGTTTCATTAAGGACTCAGGCTCCTTTTGTTTTGTTTTTGTTTTTCTTTCGTCATCCTTAATGTGTTGGCTTTTTGACGTCATCCTTATCGCTTCATGGTCACAAAATGGTTGCTGGTCGTCCAGGCGTAGCATCTGCTTCAAAGCAGGAGGAAGAGGAACAGGGCTGTGCTCGCTAATTGTATCTACTGTTTTTATTAGGATAGCAAAAGTGTTCCCAGAAGATGCCCAACAGATTTCCTTTAGTGTTTGGCCAAAAATGTTCACATGTCCTTTCCCAGAAGGATTCTTGGCCTCTGAGATGCCACGGTTCTAATCCTCCTTCTCAGGATTCACTACCCGCTGCCCCTCCCGTACCAGGGCAAGCCAGACCCTGTGGTCCTGCAGGGCATCATCCGTTCATTGAAGGAGGAGCTGGGCCGCCTTCGAGGGCTGGACGGCCAGGACACTCGGGACAGCCGGGAGACTGAGATCTGGCACCTACGGGAGCAGTGAGTCCAGGGTGGGGTGAATGGGCGGTTGGGGCCAGGGGCGCACGTCCCATCATGCACTGAGGGCCCAGTGCTTAGCCCTGTTGGAAGGACAGCCATCCCTCGTTCGCCAGATATTTATCCTGAGCTCCTCCTCTGTGCCCGCTTTGTGTTAAGTGGTGCTGGGGACACAGCAGTGACCAAGGCAATCCTGGCCCTGCCCTCCTTGGGGCTCCCAGTCTGAACAGATCTGTATGCAGACAGTGAAGGCTCACCATGGTTGGGGCTTGGGAGCCCAGAGGGAGAGTTGACCGTGCCTGGTAAGGGAAGGGTGTTCTAGGTAAAGGGAACACCATGTGCAAAGACAGGGTGTGAGGTAGGGCTACATTCAGTTGAATCTACCTTCACTGAGCACCTCTTTTGTGCTGGCGCCTTCCCTGCCCATCGTGTAGGGCCAGCCCAGGGGCCAGATAGACATTGATCACATAACCCAGTGTAGCAT
Organism: Camelus ferus; assembly: GCF_009834535.1. Classification (NCBI taxonomy): domain Eukaryota; kingdom Metazoa; phylum Chordata; class Mammalia; order Artiodactyla; family Camelidae; genus Camelus; species Camelus ferus. Next base: position 15,214,731 of record NC_045704.1, on the reverse strand, counting down.
TGCAAATGGAGATGGGTTAGACAGGAAAGGGAGCCTGTGCTATGGGAGGTGGGAACAGGAACTGATGGGGTCTCAGAGTGGGCCAGGTGAAGGGGTGGGGAAGAGTGTTCTAGGCAGAGGGAATAGCATGTGCAAAGGCCTTGCATTAGATGGGAATATAGTGAGGACGATGAGGAAAGAGTGAAGTGAGGAAGGGCTCTTGGCATATTTATTGAGTGCCTGCTGTGTGCAGAGGGCTATGGAGGGGCTGACTGGGACTTGGTCTCCACCTGAAGGGGGCTCCACTCCTTGGAGAGGGCTAATACTATTTTTAGTAATAATAATAATAGAAGCTAATGTTTATTGTGCATTTAACTGTGTGCCAAGGACTCTGCTCAGTGCTGCATGGTTTAATTCATTTTATCCTCACAGAGTAGGCACTACTATCGTCCCTATTTTATAGAGGAAGAAACTGCGGCCCAGGAAGTTTGGAGAACTTGCCCCAGGTTCCACAGTGAAGTAATACGGCCAGGCTAGATCTTGAATCCAGGCAGTCAGCACAAGCCCCCTTTCGTTCCTCAGCCACTGTACACTGTTGGCAGCTGCTGGCCCAGAACTGAGCACCCAGTGCTGACAGGGAAGACCAGACTTATGCCCTCCCGGGAACGGGAGCTCATGAGGCTGGAGAATGGAGAACCTTTTGAGTCTTCCCGGTGCGTTTGCGTGGGTGCGTTAGTGCATGTGTTACCCAGGATGGCCACGAGGTGGCGTTGTCTGCCCTGAAATCCATAATCAGCCGGTTGCTTCTTACATTCCTCTTCCAATCTTGGAGTTCGGGAAGACTTCAAGATTCATTCATTCATCCATCCAACATTTACTGAGTTCACACTGTGCTAGGCACACTGCCTGGCCCTAGTTGATGTTTATTGAGCCGTTACTGAGTGCCGGACAGAATCTTAGCACTCTTTATAGATTCCTACAACCTTATAGGTAGGTATTATTATCATCCCACTTCACAGAGATGTGAAGTGAAATTGTGTCAGGTCACCCAGCTTGTAATAAGTGGTATAAGCTGGGCGTCGTCAGCCTGGGCACAGAGCCTGTGTTCCTACATAGTGACCAGACAGCTAGAGTGAGGATGCAGAGAGAGAACAGATAATCACACCCATCAGTGCCAGCTCCACTATGATTGGTGCTGGGAAGGAAATGTACAGTGAGCCAGGAGAGCAGGAAACAGAAGGGCGTGACCTAGCCTAGCTGGGGGGCAGGCCGACTTCCCTGGGGAACAGGGACGTGATGTTTGAAGGATGAATGGAGTCATTCCTGCCAGGAGGAGAGAACTGCATTTGCAAAGAGCACCAGAGAGGAGGTGGGAGGAGGGGAGGGGAGGGGGGAAGTCAGCTGAAAGGGACCGAATGGGGACGCCCCTTGGGGAGTGTGGGGGAGACACAGATTTTTAAAAATGTTTTATTAGGAAAAATTCCAGGAACACACAAAAGTAGACAGTAGTATAATGTACATGTACTTGCGCCCCAGCTTCAGCGGTTGCCTACATTTTTGCCCATCTTGTTTGATCTACATCCTTTCCTCTCTCCTGAGAGGCAAATCCCAGATATTGTATCTCCTCTGTAAACACTTCAATATGTATCTTTAACATATAAGGGGGTCTTTTAAAGACATATAAGTACTGTTATTATATCCAACAAAATTAACAAAAATTCCTTCGTATCATCTGATACACCCAGGGTGTATATGTTGACACCTCTCTGGTTATCTCACAAATATCTTTTTGCAATTGTCTTGTGTGAATAAGTACCCACATATGACCCACGTTGCAATTTGTTGTGTTTCTTAAATCTCTTTATTACACCCCCCCCCCCATTTTTCATGCTACTTCTTTGTGAAAGAAGCCAGGTTATTTGTCCTGTACAGTTTCCCACAGTGTGGATTTTGTTCATTTTGTCTCCATGGTTCATGTATTCACGTGTCCCCTGTATTTACTGTGAAGTGGTTCAGATTCAGCTAATCAGATTCAGGCTTCTGGGATGACACCTAACTCGGTGGTGCTGTGTATTTGCCTACTGTCAGGTGCTGTTGGAACTGATGAGTTTGGTTGCTGAGAGCTGGATCCCTGTTTTATAAAATTCCCATCAGCCCAGACTCTCTTGGTGGTTTTCATTCGCACTTCTCTAATTACCGATCAAGAGATGGTGCGTGCCCGCCCCGGTGGAGGAGTGAGGATATGGGACCGTGCCCCTCACCCTGCCCCAGCTCTCGCTGTCTTCCCTCTACCTCCTCCCAGGGTGTCGCGCTTGGTGTCTGAAAAGCGCGAGCTGGAGGCCCAGTTGGGCCGATCGCGCGAAGAGGCGCTGGCTGGGCGAGCGGCGCGCCAGGAGATCGAGTCACTGCGCGGGCTCGTGCGCGGCCTGGAGCTGGAGCTGCGGCAAGAGCGCGGCCTCGGGCACCGCGGGGCCGGCCGCCGGAGCCAGGATTGCCGCCGGCTGGCCAAGGAGGTGAGGGGGCCGGGCTGGGGGGCTGGGCGGCTGGGAGACCGGCAGGGCACTAACCTGGACTTCAGTCTGGATCTCTACGCTCCGCTTCCCTCCCGGCAGCTCGAGGAGGTGAAGGCGTCGGAGCGGCGCCTGCGTGCCCGGCTGAAGACGCTGAACGCCGAGCTGGCCATGTACAAGAGAGGGTGAGCGGCGCGGCCCTGGGGTGGGCGGGGCCTGGAGGTGAATGGGCGGGGTCTAGGTGACGGGGCGGGGCCGGGTAGGATGTAGAGGAGGGCGGGTGAAGCCTGAGAGTGGGCGGGGATGGAGGGATGAAAGGGGCCTAATGGAAGGCATGGGGCTTAGGGAAGGACTCAATAATTGAAAACGATGGGAGGAGTCTGTAGAGAGACGGGCCGGCCTGCGGCGGCATTCAAGAGTCTGGACATGGAGATAGGGACCAGAAAGGGGCGGGGCCTGAGGTCTAGTTAAGCGAAAGGGCGTGGCTCAGTAGGTGGGGATCTGGGTTATGTTTGCTGGCGTTGATTGGGGTGGGTGTTGAAAAATTAGGAAGGGGTTTCCAGGGAACTGTGGAAGATCTCTGCGAGAAGGGTCAGGTGAAAGTGTGTTAGGATGTAGAGAAGTGACAGATGGGTTATTTGGGGGTTTTAGTGGGGCTCTGAGAGAGGTGGACTTTGGGAGGTTTCTGTGAGAGTCGCGTGTGAGGATGTTAATGGCTAGGAGTTGATGGGAGATGAGCCTGAAGGTTCGGAGATGGTGCGGTCCAGGGAAGAGGCTTAGGAAAGGAGTTGTCGCCGGTGGGAAACCAGCAGTGGGTTCTGTGATCCCAGGAGACGGACTCCGCCGGTGGTGCAGCCTTCAGCCCGGGAGGATCGGGCTTCGACGTCTCGGGAGCGCTCCACGTCGCGTGGCCGTGGCGCCGCCCGGTCCTCATCCCGGGAGAGTGCCCGCGGGGGCCGGGGTCGAGGCCGCCCTGCCCGCCCCTCGCCCTCGCCTACAGGTCTGTGACAGCCCTGCCCTGCCGGTGGGAGGAGGTGGATGGGAATGGAACTCTGGAGGCGTGATCCTGTGACTCCAGCCTCCTCTTCTCTCCACACCCCCCGCCCGGTCCTAGGTGGTCGCGTGCCCCGTTTCGACCCAACAGCCTTTGTGAAAGCCAAGGAGAAGAAGCAGAGAGAGATCAAGATGAAGTTAGCACCCATTCCCTCCTCACCTATCCACATCCCTGCCCCTTTACCTGACCCTCTGACCTCTGGCCTCATCCATCCCCATCTCCCATCTCCATTACCTGTCACCTGCTCCATCTCTCCCCTTTCCCCTACCTGCTCCCGCAGCGACGCCCTTCCCCGAATTAGTTGGGCAAATAGGTGGGCGGCTCCTTTCTCGTTCCGTAGGCGGCAGCAGCAGCAGCAGCGGAACCGACTGGGCAGCGGAGGAAGCGGTGACGGTCCATCCATCTCCTGGTCTCGCCAGACTCGGCCCCCTGCTGCCGTGACCGGCCGAGGAGACGCGGCTAACCGCTCCCGAAACCGCAGCTCCTCCGGTAACTGGACTGGAGTGCTCGGGGCTGGCAGGCCGTCTGGAGGGACTGGCAAGAGCGAGAGGCTCACACTCTCCTTCTCCCTCTAGTGGACAGTTTCCGCAGCCGCTGCTCCTCCGCCAGCTCCTGCAGCGAATTCGAGGATTTCTCTGAATCCCTCCCTAGAGGGTAAAACATGGACTAGGGGAAGGGATGGCCTGCAAACGGGTGTCAGGGGAGACTGGAAACAGCCTTTTGTAGAGAAATTGGGTGATAGAAGCTGGAGCCTTGAAACTAGGGAAGAGGGAGAGGTGGCAGGTGCCACAGTCTCCTTCCATTGGTCCTTGATTACTTTCTCCTCTCAGCGTTCGCTGCCGTGGGAAGCCCCCCAGCCCCACAACCTGGAGTGGGTCCAACACGGTGAGTGCCTTTCCTCAGGCTTTGGACTAGACGGCTAGCATTGAACCACCAGGAGCTCTCTGTCCCTTTCTCCCATGATTCCATGCTAGGGGATCAGGTTGTAGAGGTGGTCTCGAAATTCCTCTGGAGGCAGTGTTTTGAGACCTTTGGATTGGAAGGGAGGATGGGTGGGGGCAGAGGACGCCAGTTAAGAGCACCGGTGCTGGCCTCAAGTTCCTGGGTCTTAAAACCTGGCTCCCCTTCCTGTAACCTGTGTGACTTAAGGTAATTACTTAGCTTCTGTACCTCAGTTTCTTTATCAGTTAAATGAGCATGGTTATAGCATTCACCTCAGAGGGTTCTGGTGAAGATACAAGGAGGTTATTGTGCATTTAAGTGCCCGGTAGGGATCAACTCATTTTTTATGTGGTCCTTTGGTTGAGAATTTCCGGTGGGATCTGGGGGGCTGGAATAGAGGGTGCCTTATCCCCTTTCCTGCCACCCCCAGCAGCAGAAGTCCACCCCCTTGGAACGCGGCCGCCATCAGAGACGCCTGGCCAATTCAGGGGGCTGGGTCCCCATCAAAGGTGAGCCTGGGCCTCCACATCTCCCTCTCACCTGCCCAAGAGCCGGCGGGATGGTACTGAGGGCGGCATATTGGGCTCCGTAGCTCCCTGCGGCTTCAGGCCCTGCACAGACCCCCCCGACCCCAACGCCTGCTCTCGCAGAGTACAGCTCCGACCACCAGGCAGCTGACATGGCCGAAATAGACGCCCGCCTGAAGGCCTTGCAGGAATACATGAACCGACTGGACACGCGGTCGTGACCTCGGAAAAGTACTGCCCTTCCAGCCCCACCCACCGCTGGCTTCGGCGCGGGGTGGGGCCGGTGTGTCCTGGCCCCGCCCAGATCCCTGCCCCTCCTGGTGCTCAAGAGGTCTCAGGTGTGTGTGACCTTGACCCCTCCCTCTCCCGCAGGCATTGCAGGCTGGGAGGGTGGGTATGTGCATTTTGTAAATAAATGTATTTGCCCTCGGGATCCCTCAGCTTACGACTGAAGGGTGGGGGTGGAGTGGGGAGAAGTGAAGCTTGGGTGAGGGGTAACTGGGACCTGTGTGTATTTCTGAAGTTGTCTGTGACTGGGAGGCAGATTGGGGTACAGGCTCAGGGAAAACTCCCGCACTCTCGAAAGCAACGAAAGGAGTGGGGACCTGAAGGGTGGGAGTGATCAGCTCATCCCCAGGTGGCCCAAGGAGAGATGCTGCACAGGATGTCTTTGGCGGTGTGGTGGAGAGGGGTGTCCTCCAGCATGGTTCACTGCCCAGCAGCTGAGGACCCCTGAGCTGCTTTTTGTGACATGTCGGCCGACTTGGTGCTAATTCCTGCACTCTGACCTGAGACCTCTGGGTTCTGAGCTGTGATGTTACTTCCAAGCTGGGATCTCTGGGGTCTTGGTTCAGGGGGCCTCTGGGTTCTGAGCACCAGAGAGGACTGAATGCTAAGAGGATGGGGCTGTGGTGGCTGGGGTCTTGTGAGAGGGAGAGAGGGCAGGGGACATGGGAATACAGTTTGAGCTTCACCTTTATTGGGGGAGGGGGAGGCAGTGGGGTTTCTGACAGAGTGGGGATGGGAGCGGTGTGCCGAGCCGGAGAGGGCCTCATGCGCGGTAGTGTGACCAAGTCTGGATGATTTCGTAGAGCCGGTCACCTGGAGAGAGGGTCGGCTGCACATCCCGGTGTCCTTTGACCTCGTAGTTGGATCTCAGGGCTCCCAGAGCCACACCACAAGCCAGCAGATTCTGGGCTGCCCGGAGGGCGCGGGGCGGGGGCACTCGATCTGGGGGAGGGTAGAGGTAGGGGTTAGGCTGGGGCTTCCTGGAAAGGCAGAGGTAGTGTCGGGTAGTGCTTCTGATTGTGCACTCCGAGCTGGCCCCCTAGGGCCCAGAACCCAGTCTGCCACTGCCAAGCAGTGACTTAACATCTCTGTGCCTCAGATTCCTCATCTGTGAAAGGGGAGAATGACAGCACCTGCCCAGAGGTGCCCAATAGCTAGCTGTCATTTACCAGACACTTCTTAGGTGCCATGGACTGAGCTTCACTGAAGCTGTGCAACTGAAAATGGCCTTTACCCAAAGGAGAAACAAGGCTCAGAGAAGCAGTCACTCGCCTGAGGTCACAGAGCTTGTAGCTGGCAGAGCCTCCCACTGACTACACACCATGCTGTGTCACCCCCCGAGCTCCAAGTCAGCCTGCAGGCTGGACAAGTCACTTACTCATATAGTTGCCCATGAAGGAGATGCCTATGGATATGGGGTTCCAGGTGGGACCTGCGTGGGCGCCCTTGATGTTCCAGCCTCGGCCTTCGTACACGAGCCCATCTTCTCCGATCAGGAAGCTGCATGGGTAGGTGGGCTGGATGAGTGAAGGAGAGCTTCCTGGGGGAGGACTCCCACCCATCCTCTGCTCACCCCGCCCCTGTCCCTGCCATTCACACGCCATTTCCCCAACACCCTCCCCTCATCTTCCACAGTAATAACAATGACCATGGCCCTTGCCATTGTCAAGCATAGCTCTACATGCACCTTTTTTCATCCTTGCAGCAACGCTGTGAGCCACCACTGCCCCCATCCTGTAGATGATCAGAGAGGAGGCAACACCTGCCCAAGGTCACACAGCTGGTCTGGGGCAGAGCCAGGGTTTTCACCCAGGCCTCTCATGACTCCTACCCACGTGGTCTGATTCCTTGCTCTTTCCTGCCTCCCTGGAGGATTCATTGAGCTCTTGGTTTGCTAACTCATCTGTAGTCCTCACAGGCAGGCACTGTTATCCCCCCCTCCCCCCTTGAAGCTGAGGATGCAGAGACTGAGATTATTTAGCCAACATCATGTCCTAGAGTTAATGCTTCTCAGAACTTTCCAGTGAGAAGTTCTTCTGCCCTCTCCCCAGGCTACTTCCTGCTTCCTCTTCCCTGCCAGGGTGCATTTGAGTGACAGGATCAGGGACTCGAGGGTTGGCACAGCAACCAGACACAAACCCCAAAGCCTCAGCATCTGTCTCTTTGAAGTTTCCAGTCCTGGGACTGGGAGCAGATCCTTAAGACTCATTCAGCACATCTTGATTGAGGGAGTCTGATTTGGCAATTGCAATTAACTAGACAGCATTTTGGAGACACAGGATTTTCCACCTCAGCCCCCTGGCTCACACAGTCACCGATGATGCACATAATGTGGGAACTTCTGAATAACAGATCCTGAATTTGCCACTTGGAAAGCCAAACTCTTAGAATCTAGACTGAAGAAGCTAGAAATACCACAGTGATCCTGGCCCCAGGCCTAGGCTGGTCAAGGCCTGCCACAGCCCCAGCACCTGGCACAAACCATTGGTGTTCTCTATACACTTGTTAAATGGATGCATCTAATTTAAACCTCAACCACCACCACCAGGTGGGTATAGTCAGGAGCTCCATTTTACAGGTGAAGTAACTGAGGCTCCAAAGGAGACGCAACAAGGAATGGGGATTCAAAACATTTGAATCGGGCTCTGAATCCTAAAATCTGAGAAACAGATTTCAGTTTGCTTTTCTAAAAAGTGATTTAAGCCACTTTGCGGAGTCAAGCTCTGGTCTTTGTTACTTCAAGGGAAACACTTAGAATCAGAGCGCCTGACCCTTGGAAACAAAACTTTGAAGTTGGAGACTTTGAATTGTAAAACCTTGAGCCAGAAGAGCTGGGGATCCCCTTGGAGGCATCTAGATCTCTGAGTGAGGCCCTCAGATTTCCCACCCTCACCCCAGCCCTACAGGAGCAGTCTAAAGGTGGAGCCTGGGAGCCTGCATTTCCAGTCAGCTGATTCCAAAGCTCTCTTGCTGCAGAAACCCTTGTGCAGGACCCCAGACTATTACCTTGGAGAGGGAGCTGGTGGGTATGGGCCCCAAGAGGCAGAGCTAACCCATCTCTACCCCTGTTTCTGCCCTCTGGCCCCCCTACAGTCTTTTCTCTACCCAGCAGCCAGACGGAAGCAGGCTCATATCCCTCCCATGACTCCTATTTTACTCAGAGTAGAACTCAGCTCCTCCGCATGGCTCACAGGACCCTGTGCCATCTGGCCCCTGCCAAGCCCTTCCTCACTTCATGTCACTCTTCCCACCTACTTCCAGTCACCCTGAACTCTGTCTTTCAGACATGCCCCACTCACTCGGCCTTCTGGCCTTTACCTCTGCCATACCCCCAGCTCACTACAGTCTTCCCTGGTCTCCCCTTTGCTGGAGCCCTGCCAGTCCCTCTGTTCCTTTTCTCATCGCTTCTATTGCCACCTGTCTTCATCTTGTTGACTTAGCTTGTCTGTCACCTGTTGCTCCTTGCTGGTCTTATTTAAATCCCTTTGGGTTGGATTCATACTGTTCATAGCTGTATTCCCATCCCAGCACCTGGTGCACAGCCTGGCACGTAGTAGCAGGTGCCAGGAGTCCAGGGATTTGGGGGCTGCCACTCCACTGAAGGTCATGTCCTTAGCGTTTTGCCTGAATTGGCTGGCTTAGTGATGGAATGGGCCACCATCCTATTGACTTTGGAGAGGAGGAAGATGAAGCTGAAACGGAGGGTGAATGCCTGCCCCAGGGCTCAGCCAGCAGTTAAGTGGATCTGGGACTGGAACCTGGCCATGCCTAACCGGCCCGGGACTTCCCCAAAAGGACACCTTCCTGTGTGGTGGCAAAGTCTGTCCCTTCCTTTGAGGGGCAGAGCTTAAACTGCCACCCCTTCTCCTCCTAGCATCTTTTTGCTACCTGCACACGCCCAGCCCTAAGTGGATACCCTGGGGAGAAACAATGATGCTGCACGGTTGAGTAAGGGGCCCGGGGTGTCAGCCAGGTGGCTCTAGAGCCGGGTCCTGCGGTCTCCCACGCCTGCACACCTCTCCCTCCCCAGTCCCGGTGCCAGACTTGGCTCCCGTCTTCACTCACTTGTAGCCCACGTCGCACCAGCCCAGGTTCCGCACATGGTAGCTTTGCACGTTCTGGGCCTGCTGCGCGCACGAAGCCGGGGTGTCGCAGTGGCTGCCCGCAGTGTGCGACACCACCACGTAGCGCACCGGCCGTGTTAGCCTTTCCCTGCACTCGGACGCCAGGGCCCTCCACTCTCGGCGGGGCACGATGGAGCCGCAGGCCGGCGGGTCTTCTCGAGCCGCTCCGAGGCTGAGGAGGGCGAGGAGAGCCCAGACAAGCAGCGCGCAGTGCCGGGTCATGGCAGGCAGATCGCGCGGGGACAGCTGGCACCTCGCGGCTGGCCCTGTGCTTTTATCTGCCTGGGGCGGAGTGGCGGGAAGGTCTTGCATCACACCACCAGGGACTTCCCGGTGGGACCCCAGACTCCACTTCCTTCTCTGGTGGGGTTGCAACCAGGTTGCTATGTGGTCAGATCCGGGGGAGGTGGGGAGGTGGGAGCCCGTGGTAAAGCCAAAGGGCCCCTCACCTAGCCGAGAGCAGGGGATGGGGAGAGGCACACAGGCCCCTGGGCACCTTGCCCTGTGATTTCTGGAGGACCTAGGGTCTGGATCCCTGCCCTGCTTTGTCTCTCCTCTCAGTGGGGCATTGGACGGATCACCAGGAACTTAACGCGGAAGAGAGGCCCCGGGCCTCTTCTCCCTTCCTCCTGCATGGCTGAGGAACAAAAGATCCCCCTTAAAAAACCCTCCTCCCAGGCCTAAGCCCGATGTCATTTAACCCTTGCAGCAAACTGAAGAGATGAATATTGGGAAGCTCGTTTCACAGTTGAGTAAACTGAGGCCGGAAGAGGGCTAGTAACCGTTGCTGACACATGGGAGACAGTAGAGCCTGGTGGCCCAGTGCCCCCGTTCAGAGCCAGGCTGCCTGCGTTTGAATTCAGGTGACATTCCAGCGTGTAAGCTAGGGCAGGGACTTCACCTTTCTGTGCCTAAATTTTCCTTACCTGCAAATGGGAATGATAATCGAAAGTACCTAACTCATAGGTCAATCCCTTAGAAGATGTCTGGCTCATACTGCCACGTAAGCATCACAGGGACTTGACCTCAGATCTGTCCTTGGTAGTAAGCTACATGCTTTGCTTTATATGTGTGCCTCCGGCACTTCCCTTCTGCACTAGAGGGAATCCGTGGTCCAGAGAGGAATAGCCATTTGCCCAGCATCACTCAGTGACTTGGGATCACCTGTTGAGGCAGAAGGCTTTCCCAGGGGCTTTGCCCTACCCAGGCCCCATTTCCCACTCCCTTCTAGAGCACCTGGTGAGTTCAGGGCAGGCTGCCTGGCTTGTTCTTCTTCCTTTCTTTCTACTTTGTTAGATTAAAAAAAAATTTACAGGGGGGAGGGTATAGCTCAAGTGGTAGAGCACGTGCTTACTATGAGGTCCTGGGTTCAGTCCCCAGAACCTCCTATTAAACAACAAACAAACAAATAAGGAAACCTAATTACCTCCCCCCTAAAAATTTTTTTTTCACAAAAGTAACATATGCTAGCTGTAATGAGTTGAATTGATACAAAATGTTAATCACCTGCGTTCCACTCCCTCCAGCCCTGCCCACCTGAGGTCACCAAGAACAAAGTGGTATGTTTTCTTCCACCATAATCTCCGTGCTTAGGTAGATCATGCTTACACTATCATGCTATTACTGAATGGTGCCCAAGGCAGCGCTAAGCACTTCCATGAATTATCTCAGCACATGCTCCCAACAGGTCTGTGAGGCAGATATTATTAACCTTGCCTTTTTACAGTCAGGGAAACTGAGGTTATTACCTTCAGGGAGAAGATGGTGATGCCAGGGTTTATCTGCAAGCTTCCTGGCTCCAGAGATTAAGTTCTAAATCACATTCTGCTTCCTACAAACATATATAAGGACATATTTTTTTTTAAATAATAAAATCAACATATTTTAAAAGTAATAAAATCAACAATGTCTTGTAATAACCTATAATGAGAAAGAATATGAAAAAGAGTGTGTGTATATAAATGTATGTATATAAAACTGAGTCACAGTGCTATACACCAGAAACTAACACATTGTAAATCAACTATACTTCAATTAAAAAAAAATTATAAAATCAAAACCATAGCATCAATTTGCCTTTTGTCACTTAATATTTCATATGCATCTCCAGGTCAGTATATCTACATAATTCTAATCTGTCTTTCAAAATAGTTGCATAATGTTTCTTGGTCTAGGTTTCCCATTTTGACATAATTTCTTTTTTGAAGATTTCCAGTCCCTCTCCACTGCCTGTGCTGAAAAAAAAAAAAAAATTATCAGACGTACAGCCTTACACATTGGAGTGTTTATAAGTTGTAAATATAGACTTTCCAGGTCAAAACATATACACAGTTAATAGATATTACCAGATTGTTTTCCCCAAAAGACTATTAACAATTCATATTTCTATCACTAATGTATTGGAGCCCCTGCTCACCCCAGAAGTAGGTGTTATCACTTCTTCAATTTATGGGTATAAAGTGATATCTCTTTGTAACTTTAATTGGCAATTTTATGACTACTCAGGAGATAATATTTTTCTGTTTGCTGCCCATTTGGATTTGTCTTTTGTCAATTGCCTGTTAATCAACACTGTCCATTAAAAGAAAATTGGAGTTCTCATCACCAGAGACAAATTTCTTTTCTTTTTCTTTTTTCCTTTTTATTGTATCTATACAAAAAGATGGATGTTAACCTAACTTATTTTGGTAATCACTTCACAATATAAGTAAATCAAACCACCACACTGTATGCATTAAACTCACACAGGGATGTATGTCAATTATTTCTCAATAAAACTGGAAAAATTTTAAAAAGTTAGATTGTTTGCCTTTTTGTTATCAATTTGCAAAATAAAGAAAATAATTCCACTTAATGAGATTGTTGAGTTGTTTTGTGTGTATATTTTGTATCTCAGTTTTTTTGGGGGGGCTGTAATTAGGTTTGTTTGTTTATCTGTTTATTTTTAATGGAGGTCCTGGGGATTGAACTCAGGACCTTGTGCATGCTAAGCACGCACTCTACCACTGAGCTATATCCTCCCTGCTCAGTTCTTTTTAAAAGCACTAAAGAATAAGATACATATAGAAAAGTGTATAAATGCAGTTTTTATAGCATTAATACAGCTAATAGAATTTATAGAGTTAATAGTGGAGAGCTTTGTTAATTTGCACACCATAAGTACACTTTGTATCAAGCATCCAGGTCAGGAAAAAGCTACATTTAAGATTTTAATAGATATTGCCAAATACCATTCCAATTTTTTTTAGTATTTATATTCCCCAGCAATGTGATCAGTCCAAAGAATGGTATCTTATTATTGTTTTATTTGCATTTCATCAACATTAGAGAGGTGATTATCTTTTCATGTATTAAATAGATGTTTGCATCTATCTTCTGTGAACTGTCTGCTTATCTCTTTTAATCATTTTCTTCTTGGGTTGTTGTATATGGGGATATTAACCCTATATCTGTCAAATGTGCTACAAACCTTTTCCTCCAGTCTGTTAAAATGTTTTAAAAGATGGTTTCTTTGTTTTGTCTTGCTTTAAGAAGACTTTTCCACAAACAATATTATAAAACTTTTTTCTATTGAAAAAATGTTATTGTGTGTTTTACTTTTAGACCTTTGCCTCAGCTAGAATTTATAATTGCATATGGTGTGAGGTAGGGGGGGTCTCACTTTGTTTCCAGACAGTTAATCATTTGTCCCAGCATCATTCATGAACTAGATCTGGTTTTACATTTCAGCCCTGCCACATATTAGCTGGATAACCTTGGGCAACTGGGCAGCATTTGACATAGTTGACCACTTCCTTCTTCTCGAAATGCTCATTTCCCTTAGCTTTTGTGTCATAAGACTTTCTTGACTTTTCTTCTGCTTCTCTGGCTGGTCTTTTGTTCTTCCTTTCAGACTCATTCTTTCCTTCTTGATCATCATACCTTTTCTGCCAGGTGATCTGATCCAGAAAATGGCTTCAGCCACCACCCAAATGCAGATAATTTTCAGATTTTTATGTCCAGCTGGGAGCTCTTAGTTGAATTCTGGATCTGTGTATCCACTTGCCTACTTCACATCTCCACTTGGATGTTCCACAGGCACCTCAAATGCAAGATTTCCAAAATGGATCATGATTTGCTCCTCTAAACTGACTCTCCTCCAGGAGTCCCTGTCTAAGGGAATGGTAAGGCATCAATCTGAGCACCCTTCTTGACTATTCCCTACTCTGTCCCCAAAACAGCATCCAAAACGATGCCCAGCACATAGCAGGTGCTCAGTAGATAGTTACTGAATGATTTGATGAATATCCAATCTACCCCCAAGTCAGATTTCTATCTTCTCCTAAATATCTTGTAAATTAAAGCACTCCTGTCTATTTCTGCTCTCTCCACCTTGATTCAGTCACCATCTCCTCCTACCTGGAGTTTGCTCCCACTTCTTCAGTGACCTCCCGTCACGCACCCTGGCCCCTGTGAGGCCCAGGCTCAGATCAAAAGCCAGTCACATTTTTTCTGTGGCCTCTTATAACTCTTGAGATGAGACCTAAGCTCTTCATGATGGCCGACAGAATGGGCTGCTTCTACCTCAGTCACACCTCACTCATGGCAAAGACTCTCTTCAGAGTCCCCCAGCCACCCGCACTTCTTGCTGCCTTTGAAGAAACTTTGACTACCCTACCCCTAGGGGACTCTGTACAAAGAGGAATCAAGAAATTCAGCAACTTCGTACCTTAGCTTTAAGATTTCAAAACACTCAGCTAACATTTTGTAAAAAGACAGGAATATTTACACATCAGATTCCCTAATGATACTAAGAATGCAATCACTAGCCAGGTGGGGTGAAGTCTTCCCTTGTTAGAATTGTATGTATTCTGTATCTCATCAGCCTAAAATTGAGAGATGCCCTTGTGAACATTTACCGCAACTTATAACAATGGGTAATTGTTACATTTCTTTAACCCTGAGATTGTATTACTTGAATACTTTTTTGATAGGAGGAAGTTGGGTTTACTTGCTGTGTTTTAGGAAGTTGAATTTTTTAAGTATTTAACTCCCCCATTGGCGGGAATACCTGCTCAACTCTAGAGAGCGACATTCTCCCAGCATCAACAAGACAACTTCTTAAAAGATTACACTCCTTCTTGCTCTTGTAACGGGTCACATGACCCACAAAAATGACACTTAGATCTGAATTATGTTAACTGTCAATGATATATCATTGAATGTACAACCCTGTCTCAAAAAGCTTATAAAACTGCCTTGATTTCTAACCAGCAGAACAGTTCTCAGAGCTTTGTGAGATGATCTTCCCAGGTTATACACCTCAAATTTGGCTCGAATAAAATTTTCCATTTCTTTCTTGATCGACTGATTAATTTTTCATTGACATACTTGGCGTAGTCGGCAGGACATCACAGACACTCACCAGAAGACACCTGGAGTCTACCTGGAACCAGTGCTTGGTACCAGCATGGGCCCATTGAACTTCACCGGCTTCTCCGTAGTCCTCAGGTGTTCTGGTGAGTTCTCCTGATGTTCAGATCTCACTGTTTGGGTGATGATCCTAAAATTTTATTCAGGCTGCTTTTCACCTAAGACTCAGAATCTTAAGGGGCAGCAGTGCATTTCCCAGGCCAGGGACTAGGGGGCCTGGGGGAGAGGCCCAGGGAAATGTAGGCGGCTGGTTTTTGTTAAATCTGGCTTAAACTGAGAAAAAAAAATGGGCTGATATGTGGTCTGAACAAAACTTTTGCTGATGAAATGAGAGACTGAATTACTCAGTTTCAAAGAATAAAGGGACAGTTTGCTCTTTCTGGTCACATGGTGTCCTCAGGTGACTGAGGATCTCGGGGAAGTGTCTGAGGATCAGCCTCACTATATGCAGTGGTCCCACAGGGGACCCCATCACGACCATCAGGTAAGAACCACTTGTCCCCGGCGCGGAGGGGCGACGCAACAGAGGCTGATCACCTAGTGCTCCGAGCATCCCTGATGGTTTCAGGCTGTCACAGGGAGAAACCAAGCCATGTGAAAGAAGTCAAATCAACCCCAGGGTAACTTCTTGGGAAGCTAGACTCAGAAGTAGCACACATGCAATCCCTGCACACTGTCCTCAGAAATTTGTTCAGATCATATCTCATATCTCATCTGAATTAGGTTACGAAATGAATACAGGGAAATTGTGCCTCAAAGGCCAAACAGCTCCCGTGCAAACAGCCACCTGTGGGGATACCAGCTGGGTTTATGTATGCCTGCAAGGACTTAATTGGGAGCTAAAGGAAACTGGGCCCCGAAATAGCCACATTGGGGTTCTTTTGGGACTCCAAAACTAAATTTTGAGCATGCAGTAAAAGCTAGCAGTCTTCTGTGCCTGCAGGGCCTACTGGAAATAACAGTGGTGTTTTTCTCTTTCCTAAAATGAGATTAGCAGGGAAAAAATATTTGTGGGGCCAGCTCCATGGATCCTTTGAACTGGAGAAACATTTACAGTACTAAAATTTTAGAGAGCGCTCATCTCGAACGATTGCATCTGTTTTAACCCAGGGATATTCCCTGAAAGTGTTTGTAAATAGATTACCAAAGCGAAAGGCCATTGATCTGACTAAAGGGACCGTAGCTGATATTTGGAGCCTAATAGGAATTTTGGGGGAGGCCTTCTCCCCTAAATAAAGGAAAATAAAACAATCCAACAGAGATGAATGGGGCTTTCAGTCCTTTGATATCATTGAAGTGGCCACCCAATTCTTTGAGAAACTCAAAATTCCTTGTCTTACAGATCCAGTCTTTGCAGGACCAGAGGTGTGGCTTCAGAAATAATCCAAAGTCCACCAATTCTTTTCCCACTCCCCAAACCCCCTCTATTTATCTTAAGAGGCTTGTAAGGTTTGAATTTTTTTTTTTTCCCACTGGTCTCAGGGGAAAAAAGTCATCCTAGGAGGAACTTGCATTTCTCCTCCAGGCCTTCGAAATGCAAATGTTCTACCTGCTCTTCTCCAGGAACTCTAATCTCTGCCATCTTTTTATAGATGCAAATTTTGAGAAAGGGGAACTTGACTTGTCAAGCACAAACAGAATTTTTTTTTAATTTGCATTCTTTTTTTATTGAAGTCTAGTCAGTTTACAATGTTGTGTCAATTTCTGGTGTATAGCATAAAGCTTCAGTCATACGTGAACATACATATATTCGTTTTCATATTCTTTTTTTCATTATTGGGTACCACGAGATATTGAATATAGTTCCCAGTGCTATACAGTATAAACTTGTTGTTTATCTATTTCATATATAGTAGTTAGTATCTGCAAATCTTGAACTCCCAACTTACCCCTTCCCATCCCCTTTAACCCTTGGTAGCCATAAGTTTGTTCTCTAAGTCTGTGAGTCTTTTTCTATTTTGCAAATAAGTTCATTTGTATGTTGCTGTGTTTTTTTTTTTAGATTCCATGTATGTGTTATCATATGGTATTTTTCTTTCTCTTTCTGGCTCATTTCACTTAGAATGACGATCTCTAGGTCCATTCATATTGCTGCAAATGGCATTATTTCATTGTATTTTATGGCTGAGTAGTATTCCATTGTGTAAATATACCACAACTTCTTTATCCAGTTTCCATGCCTTGGCTATTGTAAATGGTACTGCTGTGAACATTGGTGTGCATGTGTCTTTTTGAGTTATAGTTTTCTCTGGATATATGCCCAGGACCGGGATTGCTGGATCATTTGGTAAGTCTGTTTTTAATTTTTTAAGGAAACTGCATACCAAGAACAAATAGAAATCTTAAACGTCTTCCATAGACGTGAGTAAAAATTTTTAACCATCTAGACAGGTGACTTTGATTTGTTCCATCTGCCAGAAACCCAATTTGAATTCAACCTCTTTTGTAACTGATGGGTTGTAAATTGTTGTACCTGATTCATGGCTGGAATTTTGAAATGGGAATTATGAGGTCTCTGTCTGTTTGCATGTTTGTACATATCTATATACATGTTGTAGATATATGGTATTGAGAGACAATTTGTAAAAGAGCTGTATTTAATTGGCTTAAAGGAAATTAAGTGCATAATTAAATATTCAGAAATAGAAGAGAAACTGGCCAGGATGAAAACTGAGTTCACGTGATCTAGAAAATATTCAGTACTGAATTTATATCTCGTATTAAAGTTAGCTTAAGCTTATTGGTTTGATTAATAGAGATGTGTCTTAGAGCAATGGTTCTTTTTTATGTCAATTTTTTGAAATTAAAAAAAATTTATTTGTTGATGGAGGTACTGAGGATTGAACCCAGGACCCTTTGCATGCTAAGGAGATGTTCTACCAACTGAGCTGTACCCCCCCAAACAAAAAAACAAAACAAAACAAATCAAAAAAAGAATAGAGATGTGTCCTTAGAGTCATCAATATTAAGTCGTAATACTTTCGTTGTTCTTAGGTTTACTAGATGTCACATGACCTTATTCCTGTTACAAAGTTTGTCACTAAGAAACATAACAATACGACGAAATTTTTAAATAAATAAAATAGAGATAAATGAGAAGAGCTTTTAGGTAAACTCCTTAGGAATAACTGTATTTTGGGCATGTCTGCTTTAAGGATAGTACCTCCAGATTTTGGTAACTTGAAACTAAATCAAGTTAAAACAGGAATTCATTCACTATATGGGTCACTTCAAATAGGATAAAATACTAGGACATTAACTGCTGGGCAGGTCTAAATTTCCCTGCCTTTGTCTTCTTAGAAGAGGAAGGCTAAAGCATTAAGTTTGTCAATCAGGAAATGCTGGTGTGACAAACAGTTTATAATTACTTGCTTCTTGGTTTTCACTAGAGATTAAGATTTTAAGGTTAAGAATAAGGGAAACATTTCAGAACGCCAGGAAAGTGGGATGTGTGTTTTCAGCCAAGAAGGCATGTGGCATGAAAATGCATTTTGTTAGAGGAAAAAGGTGGTTTTATTGTAGAGCTGGTTTCTGTTTCCAAATGGAAAAGAAAGTCAGGGACAGATTAATATGGATACAGAAAGTTGCAGAAGGTTTGCGGAGGAAAAATACAGAGAGTTGTGTGCATGGTCAGGATTGGCTAAGATTGGATTTAATTAAGGAAATGAATTTTAAAGGTACAATGGTACAAAACCTGAATTTGCTTCTTTCTCTAAGAGGCCAAAGTTGTCTTAAAATATTGAACTGCTTTTGGTAATGATTGTGAGTTTCTGTGTTTAACTGATCTGTATTTGCCATTGAAAACTTTTATTGTCAACTTGGTTTAGTGAATGCATATTTTTTCCACAGTAACCTATGATTCCCTTTGACCAAGTGTTTTAAAACTTTGATATTTTTGACAAACTTCCCATAAGATCAGATTCTAAATGAAATTCATTTGACCTTTAGCCAACTTTGAGGTTTTGCAAAGGTTGTGGAACCCTTCAAAATATTTGTTTTCTTCATATCAGAGAGAGGAATATAAAACTAATTGGGCTTATTTGGTATTGTTCAATTTCCTGGCATTGTCAATTAAGTGATGATAAAAACTTCGTTGATTGTATCATATAGGCAGATGTTTCTCATATACATTCTAGAAATTACTATGGAATTTGTAAAATTCTGGTATGTCCTGGTGAATATCATCACTCAGAATTTTAGTGTGTGTCACATCAGTAACAAAGGCTCTTTTCAATTGCATTGTAATCGAAAGTCTTTAACCTTGACTTTTTAAGTTTTTGTCATTTATAGACAATTATTGTTGTACTCTGATACTTTTGCAAAAATGCTTTTCTTCAAGATTTATAGAAAGGACTTTTGATAGGTACAGATTTCTGGTAACTTTCAGATCATACCACCAAACTGGGTAAGAAGTTATAATTAGTAGAAAACCTAGTGGCTTCGTAAAACTGTTAAAAGAAGATTAAGATCACAGATTAGTCACATGGGACTTAGTGAACTTATGAGTATGGCTATAATTTTTGGTCTTTGAAATATTACTGATTTTTAGTCTGTGTTTTTCAGATATAAGGAAACTTTCAAATTACACCTCTGTAAGTAGAACTGAAATATCTTTCATCTCTACCTGATCTCTCCAGAATTTGGAAACTCATGTTCCCAGTAGCTTTCTTAGGTAATATAAGGGGGGCCACCTCCTAACAGGTGCAGGAATCTCAAGATATTTTGGGGACCTCAAGAAGAGAGGAATTTACCGAAATCCATCACCCAAATCTAGAGCTATCACAGTCAGAATCTGTGACACGCTCTTGGTGTGGCTTTTCTGGCCTTATGAAGTTCAAGCCAAGATTCTTTATGAAAAGTTCCAGCACAGACCATTTAAAAGAGTCTATGGTCAACTAACCAGATTTTTGGTAGAAATGAGGGTAATCTTAGAGAGAAAAGATTATGTTTCAGTGAGTATTAAATTCTAGTATTGTTAATTGAGGTCAGTATTTACTGGTTAAGACTTCCTAGATAGCTCCTTGTAAAGTTTAGTTATTAAAAGGACATTCTAAGTTTGTTTTGGAAGTTTAGCACAGTACTCTAACTTTGGATGAAGATCTGATTTGCCATGACCTACAACCAGGAGATTATTCATACTGGGAAAGACATCCGGTAAATGGCTTGCTGCAGCCGCATTGGAAGGGACAATATCAGGCCTCCCCTGAATGAGCTGCAACTCCTATTTCTTTTATTATTATTTTTTATTTTTATTTTTTTAACATTTTTTATTGATTTATAATAATTGTACAATGTTGTGTCAAATTCCAGTGTAGAGCACAATTTTTCAGTTATACGTGAACATATATATATTCATTGTCACATTTTTATCTCTGTGAGCTACCGTAAGATCTTGTATATATTTCCCTGTGCTATACAGTATAATCTTGTTTACCTATTCTACAATTTTGAAATCCCAGTCTATCTCTTCCCACCCCCCGCCCCCTTGGCAACCACAAGTTTGTATTCTATGTCTATGAGTCTGTTTCTGTTTTGTATTTATGTTTTATTTGTTTGTTTGTGTTTTTTTAAATTTTAGATTCCACATATGAGCGATCTCGTATGGTATTTTTCTTTCTCTTTCTGGCTTACTTCACTTAGAATGACATTCTCCAGGAGCATCCATGTTGTTACAAATGGCGTTATGTTGTCAGTTTTTATGGCTGAATTGCCATTCCTATTTCTGATATCTGACTTCCACTAAGATCAGCGCTACCAGAGAAGGAAGAGAAGAAGATGACATCTGAAGTAGACAGCTGCTGACCCAAGATGCCAGACCAAACCTGAATACTGATTACTTTGACAATTGCTCACAGTTTTGCTTATGAACCAAATGTATTTCTTGGGCTCAGTCATATGCAAATTTCAAAAATTAATCCAGTGGGGAGAGTGTAGCTCAGTGGTAGAGCACATGCTTAGCATGCACGAGGTCCTAGGTTCAATCCCCAGTATCTCCATTAAAAAATAAACAAACAAACAAATAAATAAATGAATGTAATTACCCTCCCCAACAACAACAAAAAATAAGTTGAAATAAAATGTTTAAAAAAGAAAAAAAAATCAAACCAATTGCTGGATTTATGGCCAATTGCCTGTGTCTCGTGCACCCAGGTTGCCTTGGTGGAATTTACCTCTTCAAGGCTCTAATTGGGTGGCCCTTAGAAACTATTTTAAAAGGAAGCCTAGTACCACGCAAGCTAATGTTACTGCCAATATCACTAAGTGAGACCTTTCTTACTCGGTCAATTAATCATGCTTGTTTTGGCCATAAATCGTCCTTTTATTAGATTTTTTAAAACATTTTTTTATTGATTTATAATCATTTTACAATGTTGTGTCAAATTCCAGTGTAGAGCACAATTTTTCAGTTATACATGAACATATATATATTCATTGTCACATTTTTTTCTCTGTGAGCTACCATAAGATCTTGTGTATATTTCCCTGTGCTATACAGTATAATCTTGTTTATCTATTCTACCTTTTATTAGATATTGAATATTGGGTAGCTCCTAACAGGACCCAGTGGATTTATGGAACAAGTTGTGATGTTGGATTTCCCCAGGTTGGTTAGGGAGATGCGCAACTGGTTTCCCTTGGGCTCAAGGTCACTTACAGGCAGGCTTGGAAACAGCTCCTGCCAATCTGTCAATCTGCACGCAGGTTTCTACCAGTTTTCCACTGATCTAACCATTTGGCCAAGATATTTGTTAACTCATCTTATGACCCACAAAGAGTCAAATTTCTGCTCTGGGCAATCCTCTCCCCAGTTTAGGGGAAATACTAAGAAAATGGTTTGGTTCAGGAGGATTTTGGTTTAAATCTTTGCTAATGACATTGTTGTTTCTACTATCATTTTAAATTATAGTTTGTGGAACTTATAAAGCCATAGTTTCCTGTCGTTCATGCTGTGTATCACTGGCCAGAGGGCGTGCCATCACCATCTGGTCACAGGCGTCTCTGCTCACTTTCTCCCTAACCGTGGAGTTGCAGGTGGGCGTCTTGGCCTCGCAAGGGTCCTGTGCTGTGATATATCTTTAGGCCCTGACTCTCCCGGGGAGTGGTTTGCTTCTAATAACAGCAGTGGCAACCATAATGATGAAGAACTAAGAGCCAAGAGTTACTGGGTTTTATGGTGATGTAGAAGATCACATAGCAATTTTGTCCCTCAGATCTGAGTCTACAGGCACAATTAGCCAGGGTGCAGAGAGAGAGGAACAGAGTGAACAAAGGTGAGGTGATGTTGTAGAACTATAAGAAGGTGGATGTTTCCGGAGTGTAAAGGACCAGAACGTGTAGGGAGCCACATCAGCAGAATCAGGCTATGCTGAACCTTGTCTGGTACAAGTGAGGTCTGGACTTCATGCATGGGCACTAGGGAGCCACGGAACAGCATATAAGGATGGGTATGATGTACAACACCTTGTTTTTTTTTTTTTTTTTTTAATTTTCAGATAAGTATCTCATCATCTGACATTTTTATTTAGGAATAGAGCACCGATGATTGACTTGAAGTTAATCCAATATTTTTATTGAACACTTTATTCTTCAGATTTTAGCCATTTTGTATTTCATTTTTTAACACTTTTATTGTGGTATGGTTCCAGTACAGTAAATTAACACGCATTTCAGATGTACACTTTGATGAATTTTGGTAGATGTATACTCCAATGAAACTACTACCACAATCAAGACAGCGAAAATTTCCATCCCTGCCCAAGAGGTGCAATTTTTGAATTCCCAATTTATCCCTTCCCACCTCCTTTACCCCCTGGTAACCATGAGTTTGTTCTTTATGTCTGTGAGTCTGTTTCTGTTTTGTAGTTGTTTTTTTGTGTCCCTTTTTGTTAGATTCCCCATGTAAGTGATATCATATGGCATTGGCCTTTCTCTTTCCAGCTTACTTCTTTTAGAATGGCAATCTCCAGGTCCATTCATGTTGCTGCAAATGGCATTATTGTATTCTTTTTTATGGCTGAGTAGTATTCCTACATATATGTGTGTATATATGGCACATCTTCTTTATCCAATCATCTGTTGATGGACATTTGGGTTGTTTCCATGTCTTGGCTATTGTAAATATTACTGCTATGAAATTTGGGGTGCAGGTATCTTTTTGTATTATGTTTTTCTCTGGATATATGCCCAGGAGTGGAATTGCTGTATCACATGGTAAGTCTATTTAGTTTTTTTTAAGGAAACTCCATACTGTCCTCCAGAACACCTTGCATTTTTGAGAGCTCATTCTAGGGATCAGAGAGGGAGAGAGAGTGGGAGACAGCAGACAACATTAGAGGGTGCCTGTAACCATGGAAACGTCTGCAAGGCACTTTTCAACCCTGAGGGAAGGCGCAATTTGTGTGGTCCACACTTCAGAAGGCAGCAAAGATGCCGAAAGAATCACGTCTGTGATAACATTGCTGAGCCACTGGGACTAACCTCATCTAAGGTCAGCCCTCTTACCAAATTCTTCTGCCCTTGGACACTCCAGACATTCGAATGATTTTTGTTATTTTTTCTCTTCAACTTCCTATTTGATTAGGACTGTTGTATTTACTGCATCTTTGAAAGACTGTCTAATATAATTGCTGTGGTAGGTTGAAAAATGGTCCCCCCCAAAGGTATCCATGTCCTAGTCCCTGGGACCTGTGAATGTTATTTTATATGGCAAAACTACAACCCCTAAAAGGGTCTTTGCAGATGGAGTCTGTTAAGGATTTTGAGATGGGGAGATTATCCCAGATAATCCAGCTGGTAAATACAATCACGTGTATCCTTCTAAGCGGGAAGCAGAGGGATATTTGACCACAGACAGAAAACAGGGTGATGCATAGACAGAGGCAGGGTTTGGGGCTATAAGTCAAAGACACCAGCATCCACCAGAAACTGGAAAAGGCAAGAACAGATTCTCCCCTAAAGCTTCTAGAGAGAGCATGGCTCTACAGACACCTTGATTTCAGACCTCTGACCTCCAGAACTATGAGAGAATCAATTTCTGTTATTTTAATCCACTAAGTTTGTGGTAATTATACTAAGTACTGAAAGCTCAAGGGTAAGATTATCAAACTAGGTTTATTATTTATTGATTTATTTTATTGAAGAACAATTACAATGTGTCAATCTCTCATGTACAGCACAGTGTCCCAGTCATGCATATATATATATTCATCAAACTGGACTGGGGAAAAAAAGCCCAACTCCATCTTCACAAGTGACATAATTTAAATATTAGCATTGGAAGTAAAACAAAAAATGAAAGAATTAAAGGGAGAAAGATAAACCTACTATCATAGTGGGAAGTTTTACCTCTCAATAGCAGAGAGAACAAGCAGAAATAATTAGAAAGGATATTAAAAGATGATAAACAACATAATTAAAAACATGACCTAATTGATATTGACAGAATAGCGCACCTCTAATAAGAAAATCCTTTCTTTTCAAATACCCGTGAATTCTTACCAAAGTCAACCTTATGCTAGAAATCCTGAACACATTTCCAGAGATCAAAGTCCTTGATAATATATTCTCTGACCACAAAAGAATTAAGCTATAAATCAATGACAAATGGAAAATGAGAAACTCCATAATTGCCTGGAAATAATATATTATTGAGAAGGGATGAAATAGAGTGATGTAAATAAAGAATCAGCTTGTGTTCTTCCAGAAGGAGGTCCCTCTAGATTCTAGAGGATGAGTCCAGCAGGGACATGAGTCCACCAGGGGTGGGGGAAGGGGTTGAAGGAATGGTCACCATCAGCTGCAGTGTCACCCATAAGGACCCAGGCAAGCTGGGGGTCCCTCTCCAGGGTTCTGGGACTTGAGCTGGGAGTAGGGGGGAGGGTTCCCACTGAACGGCGGCAGAAGGGTGGTAAAGCTGACCATGAGAAGGTTCTCTTCTGAGAGCAAGTTGGTAACAATAGCAACTCGAAGGGCAACGGTGTGTGTGACAGCGGGATGCAAAAGGGTCTCTTCTGCAGGGAGGTGCGTGACTGTGGCCGGTGCCATGGAGAAACAGACAAGACGGAGGCTCCTGTTGGCCCATCCCTTGGCCAAGGCTTAGGGAAACGTATTAAGGGAGAGCGGGGGTGATGCTCTGGGAATCTTTGCATGTGAAATTAGGTGAGTATGCGAACACTGGAAAATATCCAGGAGTCACTGCTGGATAAACAGGAAGGGTGGGGGAGTAAAGCCCTGAGATCTGTGGGCTGAGAGCGGTTTCCTGGGTGGGACTGAGCGGACACTGAGAAATCTTGGGATGTTTGGGGCGTAGCTGGGACACACGGGAGATCTGAGGGCTCTCGTTGATGACTGGGCAACAACGGTGCAAACATACTGTATATGGTTGTTAAGTCAGGTGACTCTGAAGCCACCTCGTAGGAAGAAGTTGGAGTCGAGTTTGCTGAGTCAGGTGACTGCCCTGTGTGATCTGCATGGGGAAATGTGAAGTTTTGCGGTGGAGGTGAGGCTGGTTTGGCCTGGGGTGGGGGGAGTCCCCAGTAAGTGTGAGGTGAAGCATCCTCTCCTGGCCTTGTGATGCTGGGAGGAGAGAGTGAGATGCTGGGGAAGACTGGCCTGTTACCTGGAAAGTCAAAGTTGGGGGACCCTTTAGGGGTGGAGCCAAACTTGACCCCTGTCTCCTGAGATGCAGACATGGTAGAGAAACTGGCTGCTCCTGGGACTTTCTGCCCGCTCCTCTGACTACAGAACCGGGGGTTGGGCTTGTGTCTCGTGTGTGTGTGTGTATGTGTGTGTGTGTGTCTGTGTGTGTGTGTATGTCTTGTGTGTCTGTGTGTTTGTACGCGTGCATTGAGGGAGTGTGTCCTCCAAAGGAACGCACAAATGAACAAAGCAGACAGATATGCAGAGATTCACTTTCTGAAGTGTTCTGTCCTTTTGTCCTGGGATCGGACTTCCACGTTGTAGGTGCTGGAAGCACCAGTGTTAGCAGCTGGAGGGTTACAGCAGATCAGTTCTGAGAGTGTAACAGGGAAGAACAAATCTGACTCCATATTGGATCTGTTTCTCTTACTTTAAACTTTGTGTTCTATTGCTTGTTAATCACTAAAGGAATGTTGCCTACAAGCTTAAATTATATGTAATGGCCCATCCCTGGGAACCCTGCCTCCCAGGTAATGAGCATTAAGCTAAAATAGCTTTGTTTAGCTCACAGGAGACATCCTGACCAGGCCCCCCCTGTGAAGGGCTGCGGGAAGGAAGAAATTAACACCTCCCCTCCGGAGGCTGACAGGAAACAGGAAATGTTTGCCTTTACTCCCTCCCCTTTTAGTATAAAAAAGAAGCCTGAATTCTAACTCAGGCCAGATGGTTCTTTGGGGGCGTTAGTTCACCATCTTCTTGGTCCGCTGGTTTTCTGAATAAAGTCACTATTCCTTGCCCCAACAACTCGTCCCTCAATTTACTGGCCTGCTGTGTAGTGAGCAGTATGAGCTTGGACTTGGTAACAACTGACCAGAGCTGACACAAAAGGAGGAAGGTAAGAATCTTACAGATTGTCTACTTGGACCTTTTCTTCTGCTTTGTGATACCAAGTCCAATCTGTCTGTTTCCAGTAATAATGCTGACAAATTTTGATTTATTCCAAGGAAATAATTTTGGAGACAAGTAAGTTCTTCCTGTGTGAGAGTCTCAACCCCTCACATCACAATGTACTGGCTGGTGGAAAGTCCAGCCCTGGGCTTGGATTTTCAGGAGAAAAGACTTCTCTCTGCAGTGCCGACGCTTCCCCCTCCGGCCCTCCCTCCCCCTCCCCCCCAATTAGCTCTCAGAGCTGCCCCAACCTGCCCTGAGCCCTTTGCCCGCCAGGGGGCGCGCTGGCCCAACCGCCCTCCTGGGAGGGGAGTCAGGCCCCTCCCTCCCTGTGGGTCCGTTCCCCACCTTGTGCCACACCCTGTCGAGGTCAATGCGAGAAACCTGAGCCTTGTGATTGAGATGAGGCTTTTTATTCAGTGAAACCAGGAGGTCGTGGTATCTTGAAATTTGTTTATCTCTGGGAAAAGCAGGCAGACCTTGCACTCTTGGAAACCAGAGGAAGGACTCATGTCCAAGGAGTAAGACCATTCCCAACGCTTCAGGCTCCCACCATGACAGGATATGTAAAGCTGCAAAATTTATTAAGTGCCTTGTGTTTTGCACCTGGTGGAGAAAATGCCGGAAAGGATGAAATATCTCACGAAGGGTCCCCAGTGCCAGCCTAGGGATTGTCTGATGATAACTGGCCACAGGGGGTAATTGTGAGACGTCAGGGCTCTCAGCATCTCCAACGGTAGAATAATCTCTCACAATTGTCCAGGTTCATAGAAAGGGGACTGGTCACCTGGCTCAGGGCAGATTCAGGCTGAGTGTTTAAGAGGAGAAAGAATGAGGAGGGAGGGTGGAGCCTGAGTGTCTCCGATCCCCAAATATCCATGCCACACCCCAGATCTAAGGCAATATCACGTCCTTCTCTCCAGGCTCATTCAGGAAGCAGAATCTAGCCTGTCTTCTGGTTCCCTGATCTCTGGTCAGCTGACACTGAAGAGAGAGACAGAGAGTGAGCCAGAGAGTGATGGACAGAAAAGGGGAGATGAACAATTGAGGCAGAAGAGTGGAAAAGAAACACATAAGAAGGACAACAAAGAGGATGAGAGAGAAATAAAAATGAAAGGAGAAAGAAGCAAGCAGAGAAAAAGAGAGAAGTAGATTGAATAGAGTGGGTGGACAGGGACAGAAGGACACGGAGAAGAGTGCTAGGGGTGGTTGAGTCATAGAACAGGCATCCAGACACTCCCTGCTCTCCTGCACCCCCTCATCCCTTGGAAGGACCAGAACCTTACCTGCGACAAATCCTATCATCTGAGGATGGGGCCAAGTAACAGTTTTGACCTTTCACCTTCACCACGAAGGATTCCTGGGGCCTCCTAACTGACCATGGGCAGCACTGCTCGAAGCAGACCCTGAAGGTGCAGTTGCCACACTTTCGGGTCCTGCCCAAGGGTACCACAGCATCATCATAGCAACAGTGCTGCAAGGGGTCATAGAACTGGTCCCCACATCTCCTGTGTGGCTGGCACAGCATCAGATGAGTGTCTGTGGGGGGCACTGTGGAAAAGAGAGCTGGTGTGGGCCAGGCAGCAGGGCAGGCAAGTCCTAGGCTGGGATCTTCTGGGAGCTGCACCCTCACCCCCAAGGGTCTGTGTCCCTCCTGGGCTCACCTGGGGCTCCGTGTGAGCAGAGGAACAAGAGGATACAGACAGCGGCTGATACAGCTGTGGGAGAAGAAAGGGATGAGGCGGGGCTGATGGGGCAGCCACTGGTCCACCCAGGGAGCCCAGTCTTGGGAAGGAAGGGAAGGGTCCGAGAGATCGTCTGTCCCGAATGAGGCTCAGGAGACAGTTAGGGGCAGACCTGTGTTCAGTGTCTGGGGATTACGGGTCTGCGGAAGTCGAGGGGATACAGGCAGGACTCTTAGAAGGAGTGGGTTTAGGGTTCTGAGGAATGTAGGTGTTTCCAGGGAGGGAAGAGTTTAGAGTAGGAGGCTCAGGTGGAGTCAGGCTCTAAAGGGGACTGAGCTGACACTGGTATCGTGTTACGTAAGTGACCAATATGAAAATGTAGAAGATTGGGTTTGGAGTGGGAACTTGGGATACTTGGGCATGAGTTTGGGAACTGAGTCAGGGATGTGGATGGGGCTGATCTTGGGACATGGAAAGGGTACAGCTGGGATGGAGTCACCTGTCTGGCTTGAGGCTGAGAGGGAAGATTGAGTTGAGGCAAGGATGGGGTTGTAGCTAAGATTGGAGATAGGCTCCAAAAGAATCGGGGTCGGGTCCTCCTTACCCAGGACGCAGCATCGTGGAGTCATGGCTCTGAGTTGGCTGCAGTGGAGTCAATGGAGGTTTGGCAGATCCCAGCAGGTGCTTTTATTCCCCAGCGAAGAGCTCTGATGTCAGCCCTCCCACCTTCCTGCCTGGCCGGCAGAGACATGCCGTGCCCTTGGGGCAGGAGCAGGTTTCAGATGTGGAGTCTGTCACAGTCCAACATGAAGTCCCCGTGACTCAGTATTTTCCGCACTTTTGCTGATTGCTGACCTCTTACATCCGACTGGGGGGTGGGGGGCTGTCAGCTCCCTGGACTCACAGCTTCAGGCTAGGGCCCCCAATATAGGAACAGCTCCCCACCACAGATCATGGTATTTAGGCAAAAAGAGACTCTTTTTTTGCACGTTTGGAAATACCAGATTGAACAAGGTTGGGAAAAAGGGGAAATGCCTCAGGAGGATGCTGGGGTGGCTCATGAAACGGAAACATGGAAAAGGCCCTAGAGGACCCCCAGGACTCACACTCTCCTCCCGTTAGTCTCTTCGTTAATGGTCATTTATTCAGAAGCAAATAATCCACTTAGCACCTTATGCTAAATTCAGGCATAGGTGACAGAGTGGTGAGTGGGACATTCCAAAGTCACAGTTTTCAAGGAGTTTCTGAGAGAGAGGAAGAGAAAGAAAATGGGAAAGTAAAGGATGAGAGTTTGGGTTGTAGTCAATGTCACTATCAATGCTCCTTGTCTGTGGGAGAAATTCCACCACCCTCAGTAGATTCTCAAAGGCATTGACCCTTCGCATGCATATTGAGTGGGAGATGGATGTGTAATTTCTTCTGGGAAGAGCTGTCTTGGGGTCAGAAGGTGAAGGATTCACTTACCTGGGGGATGCTGTGGGGTGAGTTCTGTGGGTCCATGTCACCCTGTGCAGTGAGCACTAGGAGGTCCCTCTCCCAGATCCTGCAGGAGTCCATCCCTTGGTGGAGCGGATGACCCCAAACTGTACCCCAGCAAGGTCAAGTTTCTCTCCAGAGCTTGGAAAGGTGACCTGTCACATTTGCAGGAGCTGTGCCCCCTCCACACCCCTTTCCTGCACTTGGAAAATCCCTGCCTTCTGTGTCTCTGCTTCCACAGTAGAGCCTCCAACACTGTTCTTCCAGACTCCCCTCCAACTGGAGCATAGACTCGGGCTCCTCCTTGACATGCTCCGCATACCAGGCAGAAGCTACGTGAGTGACCTGGTGAGGCAGGAATGGAGCCTCATGATGAGGCAGGAACTGCATCAGTGCCCCAACCCAGCAGTGATGGAGGATTCAGGGAGATATCCAGGTCAGCTCCAAGGGTTGTCCCAAGGCAAGTCTGATGTCTCTCAGGTGAAGGCAGAGCTCTCCTCGCAGGCCCAGCTCTAGGGGGTAGTCGTGGGGTGGACACTGATACTCACACGCCAGGTCTCCTGTGTAGAAAGTGACTTTTCCTCTCTGAGCCTCAGTTCCCTTCCCTGTCAAATGGGGATGATCACTGCCTGTTGACCCGTTGGTTTTTGATCTAAAAGAGATGACAGACACATTTAAGAGCCTGACAGTAAAGATTCGCTGAGGATGAGTGGTGTGCCTGGCCCTGTGCTGAGATTGCTGGAGACACAGTGATGACTCAGTGGCAGGTCTGGTCCCTCTGTAGGGGGCTATAGACCATTCTTAGATCATGATGGCTCAGAGAGGTCAGATTTGGGTAGAGGAAACCCAGGGGATGTGGGAGCCCAGATCAGGGGGTGATCACATGCCTTGGGAGTTCTAGGAGGGCTTCCTGGAAGAGGGGATATGTGAGCTAAGATTTCAAGGATGAACTAGAACTGTGAGTATTTCAGGAAGGCTGAGCCCAGAGAGGGTAGAGGGAGTGAGGGGGGCAGGGTCAGCCCCTTGTGAGCCCCCAGGAGGACTCAGGATGTTATCCTCAGTGCACTGGGTACCATGGCCAGACCCTGAGCACAGAAGGAAGACATTCAGATTTGTGTCTACAAATATCCCAGTATCTGTCTGCTGTGAGGAGGGTGGACAGGAAGGTTGAGACCTGAGTTCAGAGCCCAGGGAAGATCCTGCTATAGCAGAAATATCTGTGCAATTACCAGAGCTCCTAAATGTTTTCTTTCTCCCATGGGAGCAGAGGTATGCTCCCCTCCCAGCCCCACATATCCACCCCCGCCACCAACCAGTTTCTGGCCTCCCATCTCCTGCAGCCTGCGGAGTAGAGCGGTGCTTTCAAACTGTGGATTGCAACCTTTTAGTAGGTTAGATAACTACTTGAGTTGGTCAGAAGCTCTATAATTTTTTAATTGAAAAATATAGATGAGGGGAGGGTAATAGCTCAGTGGTAGAGCATATGCTTAGCATGCATTAGGCCCTGGGTTCAATCCGCAGTACCTCCATTAAAAAAACAAAAAGGAAGAAAGACAAAAGGGAAAAGATTGGGCAATGGATTAGAGTGTGCTGCACAGAATCTTATTAAATATTGTACTGAAACCTGGCTTCAAGGATTCGGAATCGATGTAATGATGTAATATTTATTTTTTCACAGAGAGTTGCAGCCTATTGGTTAAGAAACTCATGAATGGAGGAGGCTCGAGGCAAGGGTGGATCCTTTCTTTGCTAAGCGCTACCAATTTAGCTACTCCGTCATGTTTTGCAGTTCGGGGCCTGTGGCTCAAGACCTTGATTCCATTCACTTTGTGGGATGGCTCCATGCAGAACGAGACCCAGCGCTGGTTGCCTTTGCCAAAATCTGGGATGCAGTAGATGCCAGGGGAGGGAGGAAAGTTCATTCTCAAGGGCATGATTGGGATTCTGTCTCTGAAGAGGGATGAGCCCAGACTGTCCTCCTAAGCCTGGAGCCTCGTGTCTCAAGGGAGCTGAGTCACTAAAGAGTGGGAAAGTAGAGGGAGATCAGGATGGGGAGGGGTCCTGGGAGGATCTGCTGATGGGAGGGCAGTGCAGTGCTGGTTCTGAGCTCTGTAGACACCGAGAGCCACTAATGCAACAGCATTGAGACTCTGGGGTGAGATCGCCCCTGGGGTCACATCCTGCCTCGGCCCCTTCTCAAGGTATCAGAAAAAGCCTTTGGGATGGGGAGGTATAGCTCGGTGGTAGAGCACATGCTTAGCCCTCACTAGGTCCTGGGTTCAATCCGCAGTACCTCCTCTAAATAAATAAACAAGTAGACCTAATTACCACCCCCCTTACACAAAGCCCTGTCCAGTCCCCCCACCAGCCTCCCAGAAACCTTCATCATCTTGTACCCACTAGGGGACCTCACTGTCTGGGGACAGCTCTGTCTTCTGCACGAGAGCCCAGATCTGTAAGGAAGGACCTGGCCTCTGTTGGTTGAAGCCATGATTAGGTGTTGGGACCTGCCTCTGCTTATGGCTAAAGAAGGTTCTAGCTCTCTTGGCAATAAGTGTAAGATCCTGACTTCAAAGGGCTATTTGTTGTGTTCTCTCATTCTGCTCCCTGAATCCAAGCAAGATGCTGACCCGAGGTCCTACTGCTGGTCAGTGACTCAGGCTGGTCTAGAACCCAGGTCTCCTGAACCCCAGCCCAGGGGCCTCCGAACACCCTGGCTCCGCCCATCTAGGAAGGACAGGCAGATTCTGCTCACAGACAACCCTGAGCAAGACCCAGGTTGGCATTCCCATGTGTCCTTGTTGGGGCTGGCAGAGCTGGGCTCTTGGATGTGATAGAGGGGAATGCTGTCAGTTTCTGCCCTCACCGGATTCCCCACTGGCTTCCTCTTTGCCCCAGAAATAGACTAAGTCTTCCTCCTGGCAGTATCAGGGTATTTTTTCCATCAGGCCTCAGCCCCTCCCAGGAAATGGGCAGGAATGTGGTGGACTTTCAGGTATACAGAGAGAATGTCAGGTATGCAGGAGTTGGGGTGGGGCTCCCCAGAGCCAGAAGGCTCCTCCTCTGCTGGCTGAGGGGGAGACTGTCACTCCTTTGCACCAACTACATCCCTGGGATTACAGAAAAGGATCCCTTCTCCCTGCAGAGTGACTTCAAGTGATGAGAGAATGGGCGATCAGATTTGACCCAGCCTTGGCTGGATCCTCCATGTGATAATGGTGAATTAAGAGCCTAGATGTCAGAGTTAGTAGCTAGAGGAACAGGCTGTAGACTGTGCCTCCATGAGTGGTGCCAGGGACAGCACTCCTGAGCTGTGATCCAGGATCTAGATGCCATTGTTTCTGTTCAGTGGCCTCCTGACACCTCAAAACTGTTGCATGGACTCATGGTTTTGCTCCTGCCAAAACACCTCGTGACTCCATGGCTGTGTTACTCAGAAGTTCAAATGCATCCACAATCAACCCTGGATGTAAGGCCAAGTGGGAAAGGCAGTCTGAAGCTTCCCAGCTCATTCAGACAAGGAGGTCCTTAGTGCATGGGAATGATGCCAAGTGTCCTGCACACCCTTCATGATTCCTCATGGCCCTTGACTTATCACAGTTCCTTATTACAACCCAAAATGTCTCTTGTGGCTTGACTCTCATGTCCCCAGCTGCACGCTTCATCACTTTTGTTCCACTTTCTGTGCCTCGACTTCAATGTCTGTGCCCCCTACATTCACCTGTTCCAGGGTTTATGCACAATGGGTCTTGTCTGACCCTCTCCCTACTTTCTTCATGTGCATTCTATTCACTCCTCAGCTTTCCCTTTAAATGTCACCCTCCAGAAACACCCCTGAACCCTGGGAATGAGGTCAGCAACCACACTGTATCCTAGCAGCACCTTGGACATCTTCTGCCGAGCACTTGTCACAGCTCTCTGTGGCTTTGCTGTTAAGGAAGGTACTCAAGAATCAGGTTCTTGTGGTTTTGGATCATCAATGAAAGGGAAGGAGTTGTTTCAGGGACCAAATAGATTAAGGGCTTAAATTTCATTAAACTAGACCAGCCTACACGCCATGCAAGCAGGTGGGAAACAGAATCACACTATGAAGTGAATATACTCAGGGGAAGTATCATGTGACAATAGAAATATTCAAATTGATTGAACTGGTCAGCACCATCGGTGTGGACAG
The DNA here is from genome assembly GCF_009834535.1 of Camelus ferus. Lineage (NCBI taxonomy): Eukaryota > Metazoa > Chordata > Mammalia > Artiodactyla > Camelidae > Camelus > Camelus ferus. The sequence goes on along the minus strand of NC_045704.1, from coordinate 15,180,974 downwards.
TTCTTTCTGCTCTTCCCATTCTCACCCCCATTTGAAATGTTTTTACTTAACTCTTTTGTGTGTGTTAAAATACACATAATATAAAATTTAAGATTTTAACCACTAAAAATTATATAATTCATTGGAATTTTGTACATTCACGCTGTTGTGCAACCATCACCACTATCTAGTTCCAGAATATTTTTATCACCTCGAAAGAAAACCCCATACCGATTTAGCAATCACTGCCTTTCCACTCTCCTCCCATTTCCTGGGAACCACTAATCAGCTTTCTGTCTCAATGCATATAACTGCTTTGTATTTTTTAAATAGTTAGAATGATATAATATGTGGTGTTTTCTGTCTGACTTCTTTCACTAGGCAAAATATTTTCAAGGTTTATCCATGGTATAGCATGTATCAGTACTTTATTCTTTGTATGACAAATAATATTGCATTATATGGATATGCCACGTGTTGTTTATCCATTCATCAATTTCAGGACACTAGGGAAGTTCCCGCCTTTTGGCTATTACAACCAATACTAATATGAATATTTGTGTACAAGCTTTTGTTTGAACACCTCTTTACAACCCATAAGTGAATTGCTTGTTCACGTGATAATTCTGTTTAATTTATTAAGGGACAGACAAACTAGTATTCACAGTGGCTGCATCAGTTTATTCCCACCAAGAATGAACAAGAGTTGCAATTTCTCCATGTCCTAACTCTTGGTTTTGTTTTGTTTTGTTTTGTTTTGTTTTTTGATTGCTTAAAAATCTTTTCACTATTCCAGTGGTGTGAAGCGGTGATTCCTAGTGGTTTCGATTTACACTTCTCTAAGGATAACGATGGAGAAATGTCTGTTAAAGTCCTTGGCCAGTTTAAAAACGGTTGTTTCATCTGGGTTATTGAACTCTTTATATATTCTGGATACTATATCCATATTCGATATATGATTTGCAATGTCTTCTGGGTTGTCTTTCACTTTATTTCTTTCATTTTTTAATTAATTTTTTAAAATGGAGGTACTGGGGATTGAACCCAGGACCTTGTACATGCTAAGTATGCGCTCTACCACTGAGCTATACCTTCCCCCATCACTTTATTAATTGTATCCTTTGATACACGAAGTTTTAAAATTTGATAAAGTCCAATGTATCCTGGGTTGGTGTTTCTTTGTTTTGTTTTGTTTTGGCCTCAGTGTCTTTGGTGTCATATTTAAGAAACCATGCCAAATCCAAGGTCATGAACATTTAGCTCTATGTTTTCTCCTAAGACTTATAGTTTTAACTCTTGTGTTTAGGCTTTTCATCCACTTTGAGTTCATTTTTGTGTATTATGTGAGGTAGAGGTTCACCTTCATCTTTATGCCTTGGATATCCATTTCAATCATCGCCACATGGTGAAGATCAGTCTTTGCACGATGAATGGTCTCTCTGTCTTTATTAAATTAAAGATAACTCTATTAAAAATTAATTGCTTATAGATATTAGGGACTATTTCTGGGCTCTCAATTCCATTTTATGGATTATTATGTCTACCCTTATGCCAGAACCACATTGTTTTGATTACTGTAGATTTGTAGCAACTTTGAAATTAGCAAGTGTGACTCTTCAAACTTGTTCTTCCTTTCAAGGTTAGTTTAGCTATTCAAGATCCTTAGCAATTCCACATGAATTTAGAATAAGCTTTTACATTTCTGAAAGAAGGAAAAAAAAAGCCTGCTTGGATTTCGAAAGGAATTACATTGAAACTGTAGATTGCTTTGGGGAGTATTGCCATCCTAAAAATATTGTCTTCCAATGCACAAACAAATGTCTTCCCATTTATTTAGGTCTTGTTTAATTTCCTTCAGCAATATTTTCTACTTTTCAGTGCCCAAGTCTTGGACCTTCTGTTAAATTTATTCTTAAGTACTTTGCTCTCTTTGATGTAAAGGAAATGTTTTTCTAATATCTCTCTGGATTATTTTTTTGGGGGGGGGTGGAGGTAATTAAGTTTATTTATTTATTTAATGGAGGTACTGGGGATTGAACCCAGGATCTTGTGCATGCAAAGCACGCACTCTACCACCAAGCTATACCCTCCCCTCCGTGGATTGTTCATCATAGTGGCTTACTAGTATATTTGCTGAGGATTTTTGCCTCTATAGTCTCAAGTCTGTCGATCTGTACTTTTCTCCTCTTATGATGTTTTGTCTGGCTTTGGCGTCAGGGGACTAAGTGGCCTAGTAGGGTGAGTTAGGAAGTGTTCCCTCCTATTTTTGGAAGAGTTTGAAGAGGATTAGTGGTCATCATTCTTTACATATTTAATGACATTGGCTCATGAAGCCATCTGGTTCTGGGCAATTCTTTGTTGGGGGGTTACTGATTCGTGATTTTATCTTTTTATGTGTTAAAGATCTATTCAGATTTTCTATTTCTTCTTCAGTCTGTTTTGGTATTTGGTGTGTTTCTGGGAATTTGTCCATTTCATCTAATCTGAGTTGTTACATCATCTTTCCTTCTAATCTTTCTGATGAGGGGTTTATTTAATCTAAGGTTGATAGTAGTGTCATTTTAGTAGGAAAGTCAAGAAGGAAGTGTCACGCCTGATGTCCATCAGAATTCCCGGGATGGGGGTGGGGAGTGAGGGGACAGCACAGCAGTCAACACGGGCACTGAAAACCTAAGCAAACAAGCTCCAAATGAGATTTCTCCATATTCTCCTTCCCAGCCCTGCACACTCTGGGTTTTCACTGTCTGGGGATGAGTCTGCCACCTTCTCTGGATCTAAAGCTCTGTGAGGACAGCCACCAGGGCTGCCAGGACCCCAGGTATTGGAGATTCTGCCTGCCCCTCCCCCTTCCGTACAGACGATGCTCAGTGCCTCACAGAAATAAGACTAGACTGGAAACCCTGTCAGTTGTACTGTCTCCCCCCGGTTCCCTCCATGTAGGGGAGGCCCAGGCACCAGGTCCTGCTGCAAGTTACAGGCAAATTCTGAACGGGACCCTGGCACCCAACTCCCAGGCAGAGCTCTTCCTCAGTCTGTTCCCAGCTCCTCCAGAAAGGGCGAGCAGATTCCAATCTCAGGTACCCCAGACAAGCCCCAGGTAGGATATTCCGACGTCTGCTGGCTGGTTCTGGGACATCTGTGGTTCTGGAATGTGAAACACAAGAGAACTTTGGCATTTCCTACTTTATTGGGCTTCCCCTTTGCACCAAGAGCTAAATAGGCTGAATCTTTCTCTTGATGTCATCAGGGTGTTATAATCATCTGGCCTCAGGCAGCCTCTCCCAGTGAACAGGCAGCAACCTGTGGGAATTTGTTTTTGAGGAAGAATGTCAGGTATGCAGATGCCACTGAGGAGGAGGGGCTGGGACTCCCCAGTGCCAGAGAGCCGCTCTCCAGTATTTGATTGCCTGGGGGAAGAGTGCTCTTTGCACCACCTGCATACTTCAGGCTTGCAGGCAACGGGGCCCTGGGTGCCAATACCTGGATGGTCCAGATACCACCCCTGCTTCAAGTGCACTGCTGCAGCAGCAAGAACTCCAACAAAAAGAAACACCTCAAACTACTATAAGGATAAGGAGGGTTATACAGGGTGATGACTGCCTCTCAGGGGAAGACTTCCTGTACTGGCTCTAAGCTGGGACCCCAGGAATGTCCCATAACAACACCTCTGAACTGCACATTTTAAATTTATTTAATTCAAAGATACAAGTGGGAACTATCCACTATATCCAAGAGAGAAATACCCAAATACAAGAGTAATTCTGGGTCGCCTGTCTGAGAGGACTGAGCCGTGTTCTCCAGTGGCTCACAGAGCATGGCCCCAGGCCCGTAGCATCCTCTGGGAATGTCTTAGAAATGTAAAAGACCGACTGACTCAGAAACTGGCCATGTGACTCAGAAACAGGTCTTTTACCAAGACCTGTAAGTTATTACAAGTTATTGAATGTAGCTCCTTGTGCTATATGGAAGGAATCCTTGTCTTGGACCTAAGAGTATTTTCTTAAACAAGAAAGCCGTTGAACTTGACTTCACATGAGTGAGCAGAGGAGCAGCCCAGCTACTGTGTTCCAGTAGGCAGTAGACTGCAGCCTGTGCGCTTTGGCAACAGACTCTGGAACTCAGGGCGAGAGGACTAGTCTGTAGAGGCTGCCATCAACATGCCAAGCCAGTGAAACTGAAAGTTGGTCCATTTGCAAGGTCTGGGGGAAGATACCCACTGCTCACTGAGTCTTGAGCACCAGAGACCTAGGTCTTGCTAAAGGACTCATTACCTTACCACTTTTGTTCGTGGTTCAGTGGAGTTTGTGACAGCCCTGGTAGACCTCCAAGCAGGGGCGAGCTGTCCCATCTGGCTGGACTACCTGGAAGACCCAGTGACTATCATCTGTGGGCATAACTTCTGTCGATCCTGTATCGATATGTCCTGGAAGGATCTAAATGACACTTTCCCCTGCCTTTTTTGCAGATTTTGCTGTCCAGAAAAGAAATTCATGTGCAATCTCCAGCTGGGCAATTTGAAATTGCTAGCTACTCCAGATGAGAAAAGCAAAAGGAAGAGGCAGGAAGAGAAGCTTATGTGTGAAAAGCACAATCAGGCTTTGATTTTTTTTTTCTGTCAGAAGGATGGAGAGGTTTTCCAGTTTTCCATAGTGCAGTTTCTCCACTGATCACTGGAATCACTACATTTGGCCCATAGAAAAAGCTGCTCCCTGTCATAGGAAAAGGTTGGAGCTTTGCACTGAACTTTGGAAAGAGAGAGTGGAACAAGCTGAAAAAGTGATAACTATGCAAACCAGGAGATCATTGGAACTGAAGAAGAAGGTAGACTATAGAAGAGAAGAAATAAATGTTGAATTTGAGTAACTTGTGTTTTTTCTCCAAAATGAGCAAAAGTGTATTCTTCGGCAACTACAAGATGAAGAAATGGATATTTTAGCAAAACTAAATGAAAATCTAACAAAATTTTCAGATCATGTTTCCACATTAATGTATCTGTTAAAGGAGGTAAGGAGTATATATACGGAGTTAGAACTGGACTTGCTGACAGATTTTAAAAGTATCCACCACAATTGTAAAACCATAGAGTCTCCTGGACCTTTTCATTCCAACTGAAGGAATATGGTTGCCGTCTTCCTCCACAGTATTCTGGCCTAAACAAAATTATGAAGCAGTTTCAAGTAGATGTGATTCTAGATCCTGAAACAGCATATTGTCTTGCAGAGTGTTCAACAGTAAGAGTGAACCCTAATGTAAACTGTGGACTTTAGGTGATAATCATGTGTCATTTTATGTTCATGGATTATAACAAATGTACCACTCTGGAGGGGAGGTTGCCGGGGGCTGGGGGAAGCTTTCTAGGGGGGCGGGCAGGAGACATATGGGACTGCTTTGAATGGGAATGTACTTTCCATTCAAGTTTACAGTGAATGTAAAACTACTCTGAAAAATAAAACCTATTTTTTTAAAAAAAAGGACAAGAGCCAGCTGGAAGGGGCTCCCACTCACCAAATCTTGGATGATTTGAGAATCAAAATAATGATATTAATAGAGGATAACCCAATGAATAAAATAAGAATCCAGTAGTCCATAATGGTATGTATTAATTAATTAAAACATAAAAGGGAAATATTTTTACAGTGGAAGGACAACTAATAAATATAGAAGGGAAGACAGAATTAGAAAATCTTTATTTGGCAGCTTTCATAGTAATAATTCAGCCCAGAAACATCAATGGACACTATAATTAGAGGGTGAAAGTTTGATGAGGAAAGAGGTGTTTATTTATTTATTTTATTTAAATTAAAAAAAATTTTTTTAAATAATTATTTATTTTTAAATTGAAGTACAGTCAATTACAATGTGTCAATCTCTGGTGAACAGCATAATGTCTCAGTCATGCATATACATACATATATTCATTTTCGTATTCTTTTTCATTAAATGTTATTACAAGATATCAAACATTGTTCCTGTGCTATACAGAAGAAGCTTTTTTAAAAATCTATCTTTATATATAGTGGCTAACATTTGTAAATATCAAACTCCCTAATTTATCCCTTCCCACCCCCTTTCTCTGGTAACCATAAGATTGTTTACTAAGTCTGTGAGTCTGTTTCTGTCTTGTAGATGAGTTCATAGTGTCCTTTTTTTCCTTTTTTCTCTTTTTTTAGATTCCACGTATGAGTGATATCATATGGTATTTTTCGTTCTCTTTCTGGCTTAACTTCACTTAGAATGACGACCTCCAGATCCATCCATGTTGCTACAAATGGCATTATTGTGTTCTTTTTTATGGCTGAGTAGTATTCCATTGTATAAATATACCACATCTTCTTTATCCAGTCATCTCTCAATGGACATTTAGGTTGCTTCCATGTCTTGGGTATTGTATACAGTGCTGCTATGAACATTGGGGTACATATATCTTTTCGAATTTGAGTTCCCTCTGGATATATACCCAGAAGTGGGATTGCTGGATCATATGGTAGATCTATTTTCAGTCTTTTGAGGAATCTCCATACTGTTTCCCATAATGGCCGCACCAAACTGCATTCCCACCAACAGTGTAGGAAGGTTCCCTTTTCTCCACACCCTCTCCAGCATTTATCATTTATGGAATTTTGAATGATGGTCATTCTGATTGGTGTGAAGTGATACTTCATTGTAGTTTTGATTTGCATTTCTCTGATAATTAGTGATATTGAGCATTTTTTCATGTGCCTATTAGCCATTTGTATATCTTCATTGGAGAATTGTTTGTTTAGGTTCTCTGCCCATTTTTGGATTGGGTTGTTTGTTTTTTTGTTATTAAGTTGTATGAGCTGTTTATATATTGTGGAAATTAAGCCTTTGTCAGTCGCAACATTTGCAAATATTTTCTCCCATTCTCATAGGTTGTCGTTTTGTTTTGCTTATGGTTTCCTTTGCTGTGCAAAAGTGTATAAGTTTAATTAGGTCCCATTTGTTTATTTTTGTTCTTATTTCTATTGCCTGGGTAGATTGCCCTAGGAGAACATCGCTAAGATTTATGTCAGAGAATGTTTTGCCTATGATTTCTTCTAGGAAATTTATCATGTCTTGCCTTATATTTAAGTCTTTAGAAAGAGATATTTAAATACTGTCAAAGTTTATCCCCATCAAATACTTTACAAAGAGAAAAAGAGTCACTTAACAGAGGAGACACCTGGTAGACAACATCTTCTTCAAGTGATCAAAGTTAATTTCATGGATAATGAGACAAATTATAACCATGTATCACTAGAAAGATTGCAGTGAGAAGACCGAATCACTTCTGTGGCATTCCTACCAGAGACACATATCCTGGAGTGAATGCTGAGAAAACATCAGACAAACCCAAATTGAGGGATGTTCTACAAAATAATTGGCCTGTAAGCTTCAAAAGGGTGAAGGCCATGAAAGTCAAATAAGACATGATAATTAAATGTAGTGTGTGGTTCTGACTTGGGCCCTTTTGTTATAAAGAAAGCTATCAGGACAATTGGCAAAACCTGAATGCAGTCTGAGGTTTAGGTGATAGTTATGTGTCATGTTAATTTCCTGATATTGAATTTAGTTATGTAGGAAAGGGGCCCTTGTTTGCAGCAATTACACCGAAAATATTCAAAGGTGAAGTGATGAGTCATTATGTTGGCCACTTACTCTCAATGGCTCTGGAAACAAAAGCGAGGTAATGATATTTATCTCATGGGATATATGTGAGGATTAAATTATATGATGTGAAATCTCGTTACATTCCTTGGCACATAATCTTTCACTGAATTTAAAGTGTTTTTATTATGTAAAATCAAGAGACTAAAAATATGTAATCAATGTGACCTTTAACTATGTGTTGCCATTTCTTCACAGCCACACACACACACACACACTTTTTAGGTATGTATGTTTGAGTGCATGTATCATCACATCCAGAAGGGGGCGTGTCAGGTTTAGATTAGGGCTTGATGGCTTTTTAGTTCATGTAGACCACTGGTTCTTGCATGTTTTGGTCTCAGAACTCCTTTTTTTTTTTTTTTTAATTGAAGTATAGTCAATTTACAATGCTGTGTGTTAATTTCTGGTGTACAGAATAGTAATTCGGCCATATATATATATATATATATATTCTTTTTAATAGTCTTTTTCATTATAGGCTCAGAACTCCTTTATACTCTTAAAAATTATTGAGGGCCCCCAAAGAGTTTTTGTTTGTGTGGGTTATATACAATATGGTGTACTTGTCAACCAGCTCTCTGAAAAAAAGCCCTCAATGTTCCCATGGTGTAAATAAATACTCCACTATAGCCCATTTCACAGTACCAAAGTTTTAACAACTGGCACACATGATCCTGAAAATTTAACAATTCATTCTCCCAAGCCAGTAAGGGCTGGCACAGCACACCACAGGATAGCTATTCATATTTACCTTACATAAATTTAAACTGATAAGTTTTAAAGATATATTTATTCATTGAAAAGTAGAAATCTATTACATGTTAATATCAGAGCAATGACATCATCACATATCTCATAGCCTCTGGAAAACTTCACCTTAAGGTAGGAAGAAGAGTAAGGCCAGTAACATCTTAGTATTCTTGTGAGAATAGTTTTGACCTTGTGGAGCTCATGGAAGGATCTCAGAGACCCCCCAGGGGTAGGGGTTCAGCAGACCATACTCTGGGAATCACTGGATTAGATTTTCGGTTCTCAAATCTAAATTTAAAGTACCCCCTCTAAAAAATAGATTTTTATAATATTCCTTTTATTACCAGGAAATGAAATTCATGCACAGCGTAACATATCTGTACATATAATCTCTAATTTAAAATTATTACAATACATTCTTTGTAGTTCAGAAAAGAAACAAAAGAAAGATACACTCTACTGTCCTTTACTAGACGTGTGTTTAAGAATTAAGGAGGCGTCTGGATTTCAGAAAGGTGGCATGTATATACGGCATATATGATGTCAGCCCAGCTGGGTTCAGGGTGGCTCCTGGAATCCAATAGATAAGTATCTCCGCAGTGCAATGTGGGCTGTTCGCACCACAGTGGGATAAATACAGATGACTAAAATAGCCTGTGTCAGGTCAGGTTTTGCCGTCAAGAAGGTTGGATCACAATCTCTCCTTTTCAGAGCTATTTGGATCTTGGGATTGTGGCTGACTGAGGGTAAGCCTGTAGTTTATGACAGATATGAAGCGTTCCAGTAGGGTCAATGTTCACAGACATTCTAGGGCCAGATATTCCTACTTTTGATGAATTATAAGTTTAGATTTAAGGTGAATAAGACAAGATACAGTCAATTGTCTTCTTTATAGCTGACATTTTGAAATAAGGGCTAAATACGAACATTCATATATCTATTAAGAGAGAAGCCAAAATAGAGTAACTGGCTGGATTGTCTGGGATTCAAATACCATAAAGAGGGGAAATGTTAGTAATATAATTCTCTGACGTGGCGCACACTCCTAATACAGCCTTCTGCCCAAAACAGAATCTTCCCTTCATTCACATGTTGTTGCTTTCCCGGACAATTCAGAGTATATTAAAATGGTGCAAAATTCTTGCGCATTTTATATGTAAAATGGGAGCGGCTGTAACCTAAGCTGATTGTTAGCAGATTCTTCCTGTACCTGCAGGAACCCAGGCAACCCCTCCTGGTCTGGGATGCGCTGTGCATCGCAAGAACCTGGATTCCTTAGCCCAGGCCAGCAAATGCCAGAACCCCTAGAGATTTACTTACATCTCCTGGGACGGCCACGGCTACTAAGACTTGCTCACTGGGCCCTTGAAAGAGGGATGTGCACGCGAGGTGGGGGACACAGGGCGCTGGGAGAGGCCTCCTGACCTCCCAGAGTGAAGAGAGAGATTCTCCTGCAGGGGGCGCCAGGGCGCTCAGCTCCCCAGCAGGGGACTTGGGCGGGAATATCACACCGCTGCGGGGCAGTTACCTGCATCAACACCAACAGATAGATCAGCGTCTACACAGGGAACCGCGGCATGCAAGAGACAGTTACGTGCGTGTGACCATAGATGTGCTTGGGGCATCTATAGCCACACGTGTGCGCATCAACGTGCATCCATGGGCCAACATCAACAAGCATGCATCATAAATGCTTGAATGAGTGAGCAAGTGAATGAATGAAATCAGTAGTTCAATAAAATAAAACACCTCATGTAGATGAAAAAAAAAAAAAACTTGGCAGTTGCCAGGTACTGTGTTAAGGACTCACATGCCTGATCTAATTAAATACATGCCACAGTCTCTATGAGGTAGGGATTAGTACGACCTCACTGTATAGTTGAGGAAACTGAGTCATTGAGACACTGTGTAACTTTCCCAAAGTCATACAACCTGTAAGTGGCAGAGCCTGGATTTGACCCAAGTCTCCCAACCTCTAACATGAGAGAGTTAGCTTAGCCATTGGCCTGTCCTGTTTGTGATGGGACGATCCCCTCCCCCAATGTCTGACACCGCTATCCTTCCAGTGCAGGCGCTCAGCGAGCTAGAAGGAGTAGAGGTAGAGACACTTTAATCTCAATGAGCAGGGAGTAGGGGGTATAGCTCAGTGGTAGAGAGTATGTTTAGCATGCATGAGGTCCTGGGTTCAGTCCCCCATTTAAAAAAAATCAGACCAATGAGTCTCAGAAATTCTGTATGAAGTGGTAACTCCTGGCTCTGTGAAGTGGGGGGCATGGTAGGGGGTTGTGGACACTTAACTCTAGGGAAGAAGAATTGGGGTGGGGGAGCCCTTCATCCTCCCTCATCATCATGGATCCATAGCCCTTGTGTAATGAGGATGTAGAGATACTTGAATCCTTGTTCATTGCTAGTGGTAATATCAAATCATTCAGCTCCTGTGGAAAACAGTTTGATAGTTCTCAAAAAGTTAAACAGAATTACCATACAATCCAGCAATCCCACTCCTAGGCATAAACCCAAAAGAGCTGAAAACAGGTCATCAAACAAATACTTGGACCCAAATGTTCATAGCAGCATCATTCACAATAATCAAAAGGTAGCAATAACCCAAATGTCTGTCAACTGATGAATGAAGAAATAAAACGTGGGCTAGCCATACAATGGAACAATATTCAGCTATAGAAAGAAATGAAGTATTGATCCCTGCTACAACATGGATAAATCTTGGAAACATTAGGCTAAATGAAAGAGCCAAACACAGAAGGCCACATATTGTATGATTTTATTTATATGAAATATCTAAAATCGGTCAATACACAAAGACAAAAAGTAGGTGGGTGGTTGCCAGAGGCTGGAGGGAGTGGAGATGGGGGATGACTGGGGTTTTCTTTTGGGGTGATAAAAATGTTTGGAACTTTAAAAAAAAAAAATGTTTGGAACTAGAGACAAGTGGTGGTTGCACAACATCATGAGATGACAATGGAGTCTTTCCCATCTCACTGGCTAAAGGAAGTCATGTGACCAAGCCCAACATCAATAGTCCAGAGAATTTATTTGACTTACTCAGGAGGGCGTCCAAAGTCATTGGTAAAGTTATAGATGGACAATTCTATACCAAGGAGGGAGTGGAGATTTAGAAACGATAATCCAGTCTGCCACAGGGGACATTATTTTTTATTAAATGCATTTCTGAGAAATGACTCTCTGTAACATGCCCAAGGTCACACAGCAGGCAACTGATGGATCCAAGATTTGAATCCAGGCAGGCTAGCTCTAGGACCGTGGATCATAACCAGTAAGAGCAGGAGCAGCACTTGGCACGGGGCCTGTGTATAATGCTTAGGACTTATCCCATTTACTTCCATCATCTGATTCCAGGTTGGCCTTGACTTGCTTTTGGGGGGATTTTCTGCCCCTGGTACTGTTCCAGGAATGCCAGCTGGCCTTTATAAACCCATATTATTAGAAGTCAGCAGTCAGGGTGATACAGGAAAATGAACGTGGGGCAAGAGGATGGCCGTGTCCCAGGTCTTGGTTGAGTCCCCGGGATGTACCCGGCCAAGTGTGGGTCCCTGGCTTTGTGCAGGAGAGAATTCAAGAGCAAGCCACAGTTGAGTAAAGGCAGATTTATTCAGAGAGATACACACTCCATAGACAGAGTGTGGTCTGTCTCACTCAGAAGGGAGAGCGGCCATGAGGTGTGGGGGTTGCTAGTTTTTATGGGTTATTTTATATCTAATAAGTGGGAGGATTATTCCAACTACTTTTGGGGAAGGGGCTGGGATCCTCAGGAATTGGGCCACTGCCCAGTTTTTGATCTTTTATGGTTAGCCTCGGAACTGTCATGGTGCCCATGGCAGTGCCATTTACCATGTTAATATATTACAATGAGCATATAATGAAGCTCAGGGTCTACTGGAAGTCAAATTTCCTGCCATCTTGGGCCTCAGATCCTGTTGGGAGTTGAATTTTCTGCCACCTTGGTGTTAATTGCTGTGTTATTTCTTGAATGGCTGAGCCCTGCCCCCTTCCTTCCTGTCTCAAGGGGAAGGAAGAGCAGAGATAAAATCTGATCATAAGAGGTAGCTGTAGAGAGGTTAGGAGCAATTCCCCTCAGCCTTGGGCAGTAAAGACGGTGAGTCACACAGAGGTGAACATCAGCAAGTAAAATGTCTGAGCAGGTGTACAGAAGACAGTGGCCAGAGACCCTGGCCTGTCAGACTGGGTGTAGGTGCAAATCTGGGGTTTTGCTGCTGAACCCTATTTCCCTGTCAATAAAACAAATATTTCTTCTCCAGTATCCCAAAGCCTAAGACACAGTATTTCCCCAAAATGGACACAGTAATATTTCCAGTTCCACATGTTCTTCCCTGTGAAAGCTTGACTTTTCCCATCAAGAAGTGGAGTCTATTTCCCTCCCCTGGGCAGGATTTTGTGATTGCCTTAATAAAAAGAATGAGAAGGAAGTGATGCTGCATGACTTCCAAGGCTAGGTCTTAAAGAAGACACAGATTCTGCCTGTCTCTTCGCTCCCTCCCCCTCTCCCTTGGGACCTGATCACCATGATGTGAGGAAGCCCAAGCAGCCATGTGGAAAGGTCACATGTGACATTCCAGCCATAGCCCCCAGGTGAGGTCCTAGCCAAAAGGCAGCATCAACCACCAGGCAGGTGAGTGAGGAAGCTTCAGATCATTCCAGCCCACTGCCTTTAAGCTGCCTCAGCTGATGCCAGGTAGAGCAGAGATGAACTGATCCCACTGAGCCCTGCCCAGTTTGCAGACTCATGAGCAAAATAAATCTCGCCGAAGTGGTTTGTTTTGTAAACTAGAGAGCTTCCAGTCCTTTCCAACCTGAGGGAAAAAAGGACGTCATTCAAACATAACTCAGATGTCACTTTCCTATTCAAAAGCCTTCCATGCTTCCATCTTCCTCAGAGTGAAGGCCAAAGTCCACACATAACGTAAAAAACTCATCATACATGATCTTTCCACACCATTGTCCACCTCCTCCTCACATCACCTCTCTGACCTCATCTTCCACTCTCCCCACCCATCCCTCTGCTCTAGCTACACTGGGCTCTTTGTTGATCCCTGAACTTACCAGGCAAATCCAACCTCAGGACATTTACACTTGCTGCTCTCTTAGCTTAGAACGCTCTTCTCCCGGAAATCCACAGAGCACCCCCCCACCTTCAAGTCTTTGCTCAAATGTTACCTTTTCATTAAGCTCTTCTATGACCAAACCATTTAAAATTACAGCTTCTCCTCACCCCCAACAAAAAATATTACTACCCATCTCCATTCTCTGGATTACATCTCTCCATAGCACTTATCACAATCTAATGTACTCTGTATTTCACTTACACTTCTTGTGTGTAGTCTCTCTGCCCAACTAGAGTATAAATTCCATGAGGGCAGGTCACTGTATCCCCATTGTCTACAACAGTGCCTCACATATGTTTATCACTCTGTGAATATTTGTTAGATAAGTTGAATGAATGAATGAGTGAATGAGTTAATGGGTAGGTGTTTTGTAGGATAAGTAGATCCAGGGAAGAGGAAAAAGGAGAAAAGGAAAAGACCCTGACTCTGCCCAAGGCAGAGCATACTGTTTTTAAAAACTCTCTCATCCCCACAACCAAATAATCAGTCTCCAAACCACGTCCCTCTTGCCTCCTTACTTCTTTTAACATTTCATTATGAGCATTTTAAAACATATAGAAAATTTGAAAGATTTTACAGTGACCCTTATTACCTAGATGCTACCATTAACATTTTGCTCTATTTGTCATATTTCTATCTATTCATCCATCACTCCAGCTTATTTTTTATGTGCTTCAGTGAAAGTTGCAGACATCAGTACTCTAACCCCTAAGTCCCTCAGTATGTCTGTCAATATTTGTTTACTCTTCATATTTCCTATTTTAGGTAAAATTTACATATAAAAAGATGCACAAATCTTAAGAGTACCATTCACTGAGCCTTGACAAATGCATATACCTCTGTAAACCAAACTCTATCAAGATAAAGAACCACTGTGCTGATTTTTTTTGTCCACCGTAGATCAGCCTTGCCCCTTCGGGAACTTCATAGAACTGAAATCACATACCATAGTCTCTTTTGTGCCTGGCTTCCTTCATTCCACATAATAATTCTGAGATTCATCCATGTTGTATGTGCATCAATAGTTCATTCTTTTTTCTTACTGAGTAGTGTTCACTGATGGGTGCACCACTGCTTGTTTATCCATATTGATATATTAGGATGTTGATATACAGGTGAACCTCAATACCTTTTCAATCGTTCTCCTCTCCTTTGCCCCCATGGCCCCTTCCATGGCCCAGGCATGTCTTTTTTACACCCGGGTCTGCACCCCAGTCTCCTTCCTGTTCTCTGACCTCCAGTCTCACCTGTGTTATCCGCTCTCCACATAGCAACCAGAGGAATCTTTATAAGGCACATGTTGTGTTCCTGTGCTGCTCAAAACTCTGCCATGGCTCCTTGGTGCTCCCAGGATCTTGCCCAGGCTTCTTTAGTGGCTTTCAGCCTTGGCTTGAACTCACCTGCATGCACCATCCACCATCACCTCCCACCTCCTCTCTTTAGACTACATGTTACAGCCACAGGTACTTCTCAGGTATCTCAAGGTACCAAACTCTAAGCCATTGTATTCTCTTCATTCGGCCCACAATAGTTTTCTCTCCTGCTCTCTTTACCTTTTTCACTCCTATTCATCCTTCAAGTCTCCATTCAGATGTCTCCTCCTTAGGAAACCTTGACAACCCCTACAGGCTGGGTGAGGTGCCTCCACAGAGCTCCCACCATCCTTGGGGGCTCGGATCCCTCTACATTTTAATCATAAAAAGTTTTCCCCTAAGCTTCAGCTCCAGGAAAAACACTTGTCTCTCCAGACAAACAAGAACATTTCCTTCTTGCAAAACTTGGAAATCATTTCAACAAACACATTACCCGTATTGCCTTTGCCACCAAGAACCACCAAATAAAGTTTACTGCTAACCTAGATCATAGATACCTGGTACATCCATAGACATAAGCTTTTTTTCTGTTTTAATGTTTGTTTAGACAAGTGTCAGTTTTCGTCAGGCACTGTAAATCCTCAGATTGGCTATCTGCTATGGCTTGGATAGCCCCTGCTTTCTTGGATAGGACACTGCTTCCCTTGCAGACCTTTCTAATTTAGTCTCCCATTCACATGTCTCTACACTGAAGCTTGGGGGATATTCTCTCAGTTTATCAAGATTCTTTTGGGGATTAAGCAGCTGAAATCAACTCAAATGTATCTGAGCACAACATAAATGAATAAAACAATATGTAGCAACAACAACAACAACTCAAAACCCCCATAATGGTTCCAAGATTAACTTTTTTGTTTGTTTTTGTTTTGAGGGGGAGGTAATTGGATTTTTATTTATTTTAATGGAGGTACTGAGGACTGAATCCAGGACCTTGTGCATGCTTAACACTCACTTTACCACTGAGCTATACCCTCCCCACCAATATTAAACTGGAGTTCAGGTATGGCTGGATCCAGGCACCTAAGTGCTAGTGTCAAGACTGTCTTTCACAAACTTTCATTTCTGCTTTCCTCTGCATTGACTTTCATCTCATAAAGATTCTCCTTTCTTGGTAACAGAGCCCCATCTGCTCCAGACTCACATCCCACCAGCCTGGTAACTCCAGCAGAAAGAGATTCTCTTTCCTGATAGCTGCAGCAAATGTCTCAGGGTTGGTTCTCACTGGGCTAGGTTAGGTCACATGCCTTCCCTGAGTCAATCACCGTGATCAGGGAAATAGAATAAATCTGCTAGGTCTAGTCCCTGGGGATGGCGAGGGGAGGGTTATGGCCAGCCCTATTCAAATTAAATAACTAAGAGGGGAGATAATGTGGTATTCCAAAAGAAAACTGAGTAGGTCTGGGGTGGGCAAAACCCAGAGACTTCTGCTATAGTGTCCTCTTCCTTGCCCAAAGCTGCATCCTGAATATTGGTCCGCTGTGGATTAGCACCCCGCAGCCGCCGCCACCGCCGCCGCCGCCACCACCACCACCACCACCACACACACACACCCATTCCTTATCCAAGTGTAATACTTTTGCCACTCCTTGGTGACCTTGTGCCTCTCGCTTTTTACTTCTGTGGTAGAAAGATACCATTTCTCTGCTCTTTTTAAAAGTGGGTGTGATTGAGTTATACATATTTACTTGGCATAGTTAATCACTCAACAGTGGGAACCTGAAAAGGGAGTTAGAGAGGCAAGGAGGTGGGGCTGGGGTACAGAGGGTGCCAGACTGGAGGAGTAGGGCCAGGGTGGGTGGGCACTGGATGGAGGGTTGAGAGTGGAAGGGAGGGGCTGAGGACTGGGAGGGAACGGTGGGCGTATGGGGGAGGAGGGGGAATTGTAGACTTGGGTAGAGCTGGGAGTTGGGGGTAGAGAGGAAAAGCGGGGTGCTTGGGGGATAAGGGAGAGGAGACGGAGGAGGCAGAGCTGAGCCACTGGAGGGGTGGGATTGGAGGTCGGAGCGGCCCACCCGAGGGTAGGAAATGGAGGGGTGAGCCAGGGGTGGGAGTTAGAGGGTGGGGGCTGGGGAGTAAGGAGCAGAGTGAACTCGGTGGGTTCAGAAGAGTACTGGTCGGAACTTGGCGAGAGAGACTGGGCCAGAAGGCGCGGCCCGCCGACCGTGCACAGTGTGGGCACACACTGCTGAGAAGTCAGCGGCAAGGGGTGTGGCTGGGGGGGGTGTATTCCACGGTGCCCACCCCCGCAACACACACACACACACACACACACACACACACACACACACACACACACTTCTCCTGGTGTTCCAAGTCTTCGTCTCTGGTCCCGCCTCTTTCTTGGAAGTGACAGGCCGGTCGCCCAACCAGAGCCGCGGGCCGGGCGAGGCGCAGCCAACCGCGCGGCGCGGGGAGGAGCTGGGGAGGGGGCTCGCAGGGCAGGGGAGGGGGCTAGGGGCCTCGAAGGGCTCCAGAGCGGCGACTGGGGAGCCATGGCGCTGGGGCTACAGCGCGCAAGGTACTGGGCTTTGGGGACAACTGATGGGAATCTGGGGACTCTTCTTCCAGCGACCCCTGAGCCGGGTGGGGAAGGCGCGGGTTCAAGCCTAGGGCGCCCTCCGACTCGCGGCTGTAGACACATCCCCGCCGCACCCTCTACCCTGGGGAACTGCAGGGATGGGGGCATTTCCCAGGTCCCCAGCTGCCACGCCCCTCTAGCCGGGTGCGACTTCGGGGTCCCTGATCCCCAAGTTCCTGCTGCTCTGGGTTCGCTTCCCCTCGGTGGGGGTGAAACTTGGAGTCCCCACGGAATTGGAGGTGGGTTGCGTTTGAGCAGTTCCCGGGCTTCTGCGGGATGCATTCTCCATCCACATTTTGACCCTTCTGGCCTTCGAGCCCCCAGAATTGAGTTTGTTCTTTGCCACCAGACCCCTGGGATCCCCGGAGACATGGGGTACCCCCAAATGGAGCCTTCCCAGATATAGGGAGTCCCTTGGAACGGGGAGTCAGCTGCTGAGTTCAAGAGAAGAGAGATCCCCTTTAATTGGACCCTCCCTGAAGCAGTCTTCCAAACCTTGGTTTCCCTAGAAATAGGCAGAGGGGGCCACCTTTCAGAAGCCACCTAGGACCCACCCCAGGGGCCTTTTTGTAGCCTTGAAAGGTAGGGTCACCCTTTTAATAACAGGAAAACAACCTGACCCACTTCCCAAAGTCTAGCCTCTTATCTCACTCCTCCACTCCCCACCCCAACTCAGTCCCTGTGACAGTGGGAAGGGGCACCCAAGCCTTATTTTGGGAAGACCCCAGAGGGTGCTGTGCCTGATTCTGTCCAGGCTGTGATGGGAGCGCCCCCTGCCTGCAGTGCCCAGCTGGGGTCATCCTGGGCAGGGGGGTGGGTTTCTGTGTTCCCTTCCCGGCAGGTGCAGATCTGCTGAAGCAGCACAGGGAACTGGTGCGCTGGGTCCACGGCCAGGGGGTCCTATCTGTCCATGTTTTCATGGGACCCCCGGAAAATGTCCCAGGCCCTTGGTTTCCCCTGTCCAATCTGAGGAGTCCAGAAAGCCTCACCCCCTTCCCTCCTCCCTGTCTTGGCAGGTCTGATTGGATCCATCCACACCCCCATGTTTTTCACCTCCCCATCCAACCCCCCCCCCCAGTTCTATTCCAGTCTCTGGCTCTGGGCCTGCCAGAGAACTCCATCCCACCCTTTCTAGGCCAGCCCTAGCTCAGCCCCTCCCAGCACCCCTCCTGGCTGGGTGGGGGCCCCACTTGGCTGAGCTGGGGCGCTCCCCTCTCCCCATCCAAGGCCAGCCCTTTCCTGTGGTGTCATCTGAGCGCCATGTACCACCCACTCATAACTCGCACCCGGATCCCGGCCATACTCCATCCCCTCCTGCACCCCTAAGATGACACTTGGGCCAAAGATGGTCTGGGTGATGGTGAGTGGGCCCCCCCATACCCCTTTACCTTCTTCCCTTTTTCCAGCTTGGGCTTACTGCCATCCCACCCCATGCAAGGATGTTTCTTGGGAAGTCCCTGAGGGGCACTCGCTCCCGGGTGTCCCCTAGGTCAGAGGGTTCCCAGAGAACATAGGACTTTGGGTATGGGTGCCCCACTGGATTACTATGTCCTTGGGAATGAGCAGAGTCGGGGTGGAGAGACTCTCTGATCCCCACCCCAAGTCGCTTCTCAAACCCAAACCCTGCCTCTGGCCTCTCAGGCCACATAGGGGCAATCCAAGTGGAGTCTCTGCACAGATTCAACCTAAGGCTCCCCCAGATCCTCTATGCTTTTTGCAAGACCCCCAATACCCATCTGAGTGTCAGAAGAGAGGGCCAGGAGTAGCCCTGAATGTGTGGGTAGGGTCTCCCCATTTTCCCCCTGCCTTTGCTCTCTGATGGCAAGTTCTTCTGGGTGGGGAAGAGATGGGCCTCTCCCTCTCCTGGGTAGGGGGGCACCAGGCCCTAGTCCCCATTCCTAGGCCTTACCCTGGGGCCTCCCAGCCTGCTCCCGCCCCCTGTTCTCTGCTGGAACACAGAGGAAGGGTGGCAGGGTTCCAGCTGCACGTCCCAACCTGGGCAGAGTGCCAAGGGGCTGGACCAGGGCTGGGCGTGCGGCCAACTGGGGAGACTGGCCAGCTGGGGAAATCCGGAGGCAGCAGGGGTGGGACAAGGGGAAGGGAAGGGACTGAGGCCACTGGGCAGAGGAGGGGCAGGACAGGGGTCCCCTGGGTGGCATGCCCACCAAGCATGGCATTTAAGAGCACAGGCCCCAAAGTCAGGGTTTAAGTCACAGCTCACCCGCTTCCTTGCTGTGTGGCTTTGTGCCAGTGACGGCTCTCTGAGCCTTAGTTTTGTATCCTGGAAAATGAGGATTATGTCTCCCCTCCCCTGCACCAGATCAAGAAGAGGAGCAATGAGGGGACAGATCTTTGGGGCAGGACACCTGACATGTGGGCAGTAAGCTGTGTCCAAGTCAGACAGAGAACTGGACAGAAACAGACGCATGGTAGGACTAACAGACATGTCGAGCAGAGTTGCACATTGATGGAGGGCCCTGGGAATTCCCACTTGGTTACTTGGGCCAGTGACTCCATTGCTCGGAGCCTTGGTTTCTGATTCTGCAAAAGGCAGATCACTTTTCCTGGTTTGTAAGGTCACTGAAAGGATTTAACGGGGTCTCTAAGCTCATGAGTGTTCAATATAGCAAAGCTATCATTATTATTACTACCCCTGTGATTTAGTCTTCTTCCCAATGTGCCTGTGTACAAGTCACGTATGTAACTGCACGCACACACCACACCATGGGGTTACACCACCGAAGCCCAAGGGTTTCTCCAGGGCCTCAGAGGCTCCTAAACTTTCCACCCCTGATGTGGACAAAGGGAAAAAAATAAAAGTTTAACCTTTATAGAGCACTAACCAATTGCCAAGCCCTATTCTCAGCCCTTGACATATATTAACTCATTTAACCTTCAAAATAACCCTATGAGTTGTGTCATTATTATGTTCAGGGAGGCTGTGCAATGTGCCCAAAGTCACACAGCTAATAAGTAATGCAGTAAAGATTGGAACCCTGGACCAGAGGAACTGGCCCCTACTCTGTTTAAATGGAAAGGCCAGAGACTGGGCATCTGGGAAGCAAAGGAGAGAGCCACATTTCCTGTCAGAAGAACATCCGGAGAACAGGCTGGAAGCTGGAAAGAGGGTCCCGCTGCAGCCACCAGCTAGCTCCTTCTAGGGCAGGAGAAGTCAGTCGGCCACAGGATTATAGAGCCCAGCTGCCTGGGAGGTGGGGGCCAACCTCACCCCCCACCCCCGCTCCCACTCCCTGTTCCCTCTGTTGGGGCCCCCAGCTCAGCGAGGCCCGCCCACCCCCACCCTCTGGGCAGGAAGACAAACAGGGCTGGAACAGAACGGGACAGGACAGAATGTCCTCTGGGTAGAGCAGGACTGGAGGCCCCTGCCCCACACCAGCCCTGAGGGAGGGGATGAGGGCAATTGCTGGTTCCCTCCACCCAGCCTTCCCCCTTCTGTGCCTGCCACCCAGTGGCACTGAGGAGTGTCCTGTCCTCTCACCCGTCTTTGCCTATGGGTGGGGCTGCAGGTCTCCTGCTTCAGGGTGAGGTTGGTGCCCCAAAAGTGGCCTCTGGCTTTTAGGAAGGGGCAGCTTCCCCTCCTAGAGTTCTGCTTTCCAGGGACTAGGGAGCAGAGGTCACAGGGAAGGAATTAGAAGAATGAAGGCTTTGGAACCTCACTGCCTGAGTTCAAATCTCAGCTCCTTCAGTCAATGACTTTGTGATTTTGGGGGCAAAGGACGTCATCACCTTTCATAGCCTCAGTTTCCCCTTTGTGAAATGGAGGTTTAAAGTGCCCTCTGCCTAGGGTTGTCTGATGGAATGAGTATGTATAGGCTGAGTCCTAACTTTGTGCAATGCCAGACACATAAATGCTTAGCAAATTATAGCTGCTTATGAATGGTTTTCTCAATAGTATAAATATAGATAAGATTACATATACTATACAATATGTAACATACTGTATAATTTTTTTCCCCAAAGCTAGAGTTTGGATTCAGACAGACCTGATATTTGACCTTTTTTTTTTTTTTTTTTTTTTTTTTTTTTTTTTTTTGCTTTGCACGGAAGATATAAAGTTTATTTATGTATTTATTTATTTGTTAATGGAGGTACTGGGGATTGAACCCAGGACCTTGTGTATGGTAAGCATGCGATCTAACACTGAGCTATGCCCACCTCCTATGTTTGAATTTTTAAGACAGTGGCAGAAATGGGGAGAAGTACTAAACCTGGAAATTAACCTGTGGCCATACAACAGAGGAAATTGAAGAGTTCAGGCAGATCGGTGTTCCAACCCTGGCTTCACTCCTTATGGGCAAGCACTGCATCTCTCTGTGCCTTGGTTTCATCTGTTCTATGGGGATAATGTTATTACCTTCCTTTTAGGGATGTATGAGCTAAACATATTAATGTAAGTTACACAATTGGCACAGGGAGTGACATAATAGTAAAAGCTGGGTAAGTGGCAGATATTTCTGAAAAAAAAAAAAAAAAAAAGATATTCATCCTTCTACTCCCAACCCCACACAGGGAATTCAGGCATTTGAAGTGGATTAAAGGGCAGGGATAAGTGGTTAGCCGTTGTTGGCTGGACAGATCCCTGGGGTTGGTTTGCTGGGTCACCCCAGCAGGGCCCCTGTTGGTGGGTCGTTGGACTTTGAGATCTGTACTCCAAGATTCTGAGAACTCAGCTCAGCTGAGAAGGGGAAAGGGCAGGCAAGGGGGTTCTGGGAGGCTGTAGGGCAGGGGGCCTGGGGGGACTGCAGGCATCCTCTTCATGAGCCCTCCCAGCCCTGGCTCCAGGCCAGCTCTGCCAGCCCCCTCCTAGCAGGAGGCCTCCTTGTTCCCTAGGAGTCCCAAGCCCAGAGAATAAACAGCAGATAAGTCAGGAAGAGGACAGAGCGGTCCTGGGCGCGCCTTGGAGAGGAGTGGGGCACCGGAGGGAGGGCAGCATGGGCTGGCTTGGGGACAGATAAAACCTGAGTCGAGGAGCGACTCCAGAGTATAACCCTCCCAGGCCCAGAGAGCTCCAGGAACTCGCCTGGGCCACAAAGCGAAGCCTGCACAGTCGCAGCCCTGCCCTCTATTAGCCCGGGCCCCATGTGGCAGCACCCCATGTGTCTGTCCCGTCCAACTCTTTCCCTTCCCGGGGCGTCGCCAGTGAACGCTTCCCATGCCCTCAGGTCGAGCACAGAGCTGCGCAAGGAGAAGTCCCGGGATGCGGCCCGCAGCCGGCGCAGCCAGGAGACCGAGGTGCTGTACCAGCTGGCGCACACGCTGCCCTTCGCGCGTGGGGTCAGCGCCCACCTGGACAAGGCCTCCATCATGCGCCTCACCATCAGCTACCTGCGCATGCACCGCCTCTGCGCCGCAGGTGAGCCTCGCCCCCGGGAATTCCCACCTCTGCAAGGCCGGTCCCAGGGAGGCCCTTCCTTCGGGAAGCCTTATCCGGACAAGGTCCCGCCCCCCATGTCTTCCCGGCGGAGCCCCATCCCTCTGGAATCCACTTTCCTGGAGAGGCCCTGACCCCTTCGAGTTCCGGTCCTGTCAGAGCCCAGTTTCCTAGGAAGTCCCACCCCCTTAGAAGTCTATCATTTGAGGCCCCGCCCCTTGGGATGCTCCCTTGGGAAGCTCCGGCGGAGCCTTAGGGTTAAAACTGTAAGGAATAGGAAGGAGGCTGGCTAACTCCCTAAGGCCCATGGACCCTTAGGATTTGGTCCCCTGGGAGATTTTCCTCTAGGCTTCGTCCCCGTGTAAGTAATATCCCCAGGAGGCTTTGCAGCCCAACGTTTAATTACTTGAGAGAGTCCCTCTTCCCCTCCTCCCCAGATCCCTGGTTCTACTGCTTGTCCCCTTAGTAGCCTTCTCCTTGAATTCTCACCCTGTTAGAATTCTCCTCTGCGGCAGGCTTTCACACGCCCGTGCGCGCGCGCGCACACACACACACACACACACGCACCTTGGAATCCCAGGACCCTGTAAAGATTTTATTACGGGGAAAGTGGAGTCATCCTCTGACAGGCTCTGCCCCTTAGACTTCCCTGTCCTGTAGAGTTTTACTTCTCTAGGAGGTTCTGTCTCCTTAGAATTCTGTCACTTGGGAGTCCTTGCTTCTTTAGAGTTCTGCCTATCTGGAAGGTCTTGGCCCCCTTGGAATTCTGGCTCCCCTAGGCCCTGGACCCTCTGAATTTTGACCCCTGCGAATTTGATCCTCTTAGAATTCTGTCCTCCTAAGAGATCTGTTCCCTTGGGAGACCCCACCTCCTTAGAATTCTGTCCCCCAGGAGGCCCTGCCCCCTTAGAATTCCAATCCTTGGTGGCCCTGCCCTCTTCCTTGGGATTCCAAGTGACTGGGATGTGCCCCACTCACCTGGGGGTACCTATAAGCTCCTCTGAGTGAGGGAAGGCAGAGGGAGGCTAGCCAGGGCAGGTTCACGGCTGACTAGAGATGCCCCATCCACCCTGGCCCGGACACCAGGGGAGTGGAACCAGGTGGGAGCAGGGGGCGAACCACTGGATGCCTGCTACCTGAAGGCCCTGGAGGGCTTCGTTATGGTGCTCACCGCCGAGGGAGACATGGCTTACCTGTCAGAGAATGTCAGCAAACACCTGGGCCTCAGTCAGGTAAGAGGAGCTGCCTGCTTCGTGCAGGTGATGCTGGGATACAGAAGTGACCAGAACCACCTGAATCCTGTTTTTACAAGGCCCACAGTGCAGAGAGGAGACAAATATGTCACCAGACAGGAAGACTTGGAATGGTCAGGGCTGGGGTGGGGCAATCTAGGGGGTTATGCAGGCTAGGGGTGGAGGGTGGTACCTGACCCAGCCTGAGAGGAAACTGCGGGCTTCCTGGAGGAGACTTCTGTGCTAACACCTGAAGGACTTAGCCAGTCAAAAGGTATGGAGTGGGATGGGTATAGCTCAGTGGTAGAGCGCGTGTGCTTATTATGCACAAGGTCCTAGGTACAATCCCCAGTACCTCCATTAAAGTAAATAAATAAATAAAACCCCAAATTACTCCCCCCCAAAAAAAGAGGGAGAAAAAAAATTAAAGGTATGGGGAATGGGGGGTGGGGATATAGCTCAATGGTAGAGCACATACTTAGCATGCATGAAGTCCTGGGTTCAATCCCCAGTACCTCCATTTAAAAAAAAAAGAATTTTTTTAAAAAGTATGGGGAGTGGATGGGACCAGCGAAGACTGGGAGTGTATGTGGAGGAGAGGGAAGAGAATATGTGAAGACACAGAGGTAAGATAAAACAGAGCATTTGGGGGAAATAAAGCCCTTGAATCACACTAAGTGCGGAGTGCCATGGGAGAAAGTGAGACAAAAAAGTCTAAAGAGGCCATAACTTAGGACCGAAATAGAAGGTTGATCTCCAGGGCACTGGGGAGCCATGGAAGGATTTTAAGCAAGAGAGAGGTTGTGTCAGAAAGGTAGATTCAGATTTACATTTTAGAAAGAGCCCTCTAGGTGCCGCACAGAGATAGAATTGGAGGGAGTGAGACTAGAAGCTGGGAGATGTGTAGGGGGTGGATGCAGGGCCCCAAGTGGGAGAAGAGAAGAAGGAGGAGGCGTCTGGGGATAGAAAGACAAACAAGAGACGCTTAGGGAGTAGAACTAATTTCAGCTAATCCTTACAGCAAGACCCATGAGAGGACTACGATTCTTTTTCCTATCTCCCATGATGGGCTCCATAGTTGACATTTGTTCCTTTCCCCTCCTTGTTATCCCACTCTTGGCACCAGTTTCTCTGTTAGTTTGAGCTCCTGGGCTCAGAGAGGTGAATGTCCCGAGGTCCCAAAGCTAGCAAGTGGCAGCGCCAGGAATCAAATCCAGCTACAAGAGGTGCTGTTAGGGGGAAGGAGCTCTCCCTCCTCTGCTACTCAGCATCAGCACTGGGCCGTGAGCTAGGTGGGTCCCCTTTCACCTGTGTCACCTCCTCCCAGCACCAGGCTCACTTCCTGAATTAAAACCAAAAGTTGAGTCTTTGGCTTGCTAAACAGGTGGGATTTGAATGGGGTCTCACCTCAGGGCCTTTGCACTTGCTGTTCCCTCTTTCCTTCAGAACACTCTGCTCCGGAGACCCATGGGACCACCTCACTGGCTTTGTTCAGCAATTTGTGTAAATGTCACTTCTTCCAGAAACTGTCCCTGACTACTGCCTCTCAGATAGCATCCCATCATTCCATCATCTTACCCTGCTTTAGTTTTCTTCATCTCACTTATGATATTGTTTTATAGATGTATGTTGTTTTGTTTGTTCATTGGCTCTCTCTCCTCACTAGCCAGTAAGGTCTGAGAAGCAGGGATTTTTGTCTTGGTAGCCACTGCTGTAGCCATAGGATCTAGAAGAGGGCCTGGCAAATTATATACTGGAGAAAGGAATGAATGAATGAATGAATGAATGAGTGATTGAATGAATAAGGAGACTGGTGAAGTAATCTAGGCTCGTGAATTAGGGCAGAAAATGAGGATGGGAAGGAGGCCCTGGAAAAAGTGCTTTTCCTCCAAGACACCCCCCTCGTTTCCCTCCCTCCCAGCTTGAGCTGATTGGACACAGTATCTTTGATTTTATCCATCCCTGTGACCAAGAGGAGCTTCAGGACGCCCTGACCCCCCGGCAGAGTGAGTTCCCTGGAGGCCTCTGCCCCCACATTACAGAAACTGAGGCTCTGTCCTTCCCCTTAGCATATCCCCTCCCCTTCTGGAATACTGGACAGAGAAAATGGGAAGGGGAGGGCGTGGCCCCACCCTGGGGGTCTGAAGGAGCATTTTGTTCCCCCGGGAGACCCTTTCTGGTTCCAGGTCTCAATTTTGGGGATGAGGCTGGGGAGAGTTTAGTAACCAGGGTGCTGGAGGGGACTGGGCCCTGCCGCAAGCTGCCCACTGACCTGCTCCTCCCCCCGCCCCTCCGCGGCCCCCCTCAGGCCTGTCCAGGAAGAAGCCGGAGGCCCCCACTGAGCGGTGCTTCTCCTTGCGCATGAAAAGCACCCTCACCAGCCGAGGGCGCACCCTCAACCTCAAGGCGGCCACCTGGAAGGTGGGCAGGGCCTGCTGGGGGCCTCACAGTGCATTGGAGTCTGGGGTCTCCTGGGCCATGGATCCAGTGGGCTGGGTCTAGGGCATCCTTTGGGTATCTAGGACGTTGGGGATTTGGGGGTCCTTGTATCCTTTCTTAATCTGGATCTCTGGGGGCCTGGGGCTGGGGTCCTCAGCCACCTGGGCCTGCGGTCTCCGTGGGGTTGGAATCTTGGGTCTTCAGAGCGCCCTGAGTCTTCAAATCCAGAGATTGCCAGAACCTCCTTAGGTTGGATCTCTATGGAACTGGGGTCTGGGGGTCCTCAGAGCTCCCTGAGCTGGGTCTCTGTAGTCCCCAGGGATTTCTTCTTCTCAGCTCCCTGAGGGGAGGGGCCCACAGGGACACACCTCCCAGCCCCCTGGGTAGCCCCAGGCCCGGGTGCATCCCCCTCCTCGCCCCCTCCCCCCCACACCAGGTACTGCACTGTTCTGGACACATGAGGGCCTACAAGCCCCCCGCACAGACTTCCCCAGCCGGGAGCCCCAACTTGGAGCCCCCCCTGCAATGCTTGGTGCTAATCTGTGAAGCCATCCCCCACCCCGGCAGCCTGGAGCCCCCGCTGGGCCGGGGAGCCTTCCTCAGCCGCCACAGCCTGGACATGAAGTTTACCTACTGCGATGAGAGGTGGGCAGGAGCCAGGGGCCCACCCACCCAGGGCCCACCCACCCACCTGCCGGCCCGTTCTTCCTCTTCCTTTCCATCCAAGTTCACGCACTGTCTCCTCTCCAACCCCCAGCTTCTTTCTCTGGTCTGTTTCTGTCTCTCCCAGTGTGTCTGCCTGTCTCTGAATTTGCTGTGGGTCTTCTTATGTTTGATTTTCCCTCTTCTCTCTCTCTTTGAGTCTTTCTCTTAGTTTCTCCCTCTTTGTCCCTCTTTTGGGTTCCCTAAATGAGTCAATTTGGTTAAAGCCTTTAATACAGTGCCCAATATGCAGGAAGCACTCAAAAGCTGTCGTTGCTAATTCTCTGTCTATCCTTCTCTTTCTTTTTCTCTCTCCCTTTCTTCCCTCTGCCCTTCTTCCCGTGCCTTCCTACCTTAATTTTTCTGCCTCTTTCCTCTTTCCCTCTCCCTGGAGTCATGCTTAGGATGGGCGACTCTGGGTTCAGACTGCTTGGCTTTAAATGCTGGCTGTGCATCCTTGACCAAATGACTTCACCTCTCTGTGCTACACTTTCCTCACCCATCCTCTGAAATGACAGCAGAACCTCCTTTGAGCAGTTGTCCTGAGCACTCAGTGAGTCACCTGGGATGAGGCAGTCTAGAAGTGCCTAGTTTTTAAATCATTATCATCATTATTACTTTCTATTTCTGTTTATTCTTTCTTATCTTTCTTCTTGTGACATTCTTTATTCCTTTCTCTTCCCCTCTTCTATTTCTTTCACATTCTCTTTTTTCTCTCTTTTCATCACTCTTCCCATTTTTACCCCCTTTCTCCTCCTGTGTGAGCTTCCTGTGCCTGCTGTGATATGTTACCACCAACGTAGTGGCTCAAAACAAAACAGATTCTCTATCTCAGAGTTCTGGAGGTGAGAAGTCTAAAATGAGTCTTATGAGGCTCAAATTAAGGGCTGTGTTCCTTCTGGAGGCTCCAGGGAAGAATCCATTTCCTTGCCATGAAAGCTTCTGAATATCTCCTACATTCCTTGGCTCATGGCCCCTTCCTCCATCTTCAAAGCACATCCCTCCAACCTCTGCCTCCAACATCACATCTCCTGTTCTCACTCTGATCACCTGCTCCCTTCCTATAAGGACTCCTGTGATTACACTGGGCCTGCCCCGATAATCCAGGGTAATCTCACCGTGTCAGGATCCTTAACTTGATTACAACGGCCAAATCCCTTTTGCCTTGTCAGGTAGCACATTCACAGGTTCCGGAAGTTAGGACGTGGACATCATCAGGGCCCACTATTCAGCCTACCACACTCCTCTTTTTCTATTTCTCACTCTCCTTTTCTCTCCGTTACAACCCTGTCTCTCTCTGTCTTGCTGGCTTCATCCCTGCCTTCCCCTTCCCTCCCTCCACTCACCTCCACCTCAGCCAGTTGACCTGACCGGGCCCCACTGCACCCACCTCAGGATCGCGGAGGTTGCCGGCTACAGCCCTGATGACCTGATTGGCTGTTCTGCCTACGAGTACATCCACGCGCTGGACTCGGATGCAGTCGGCCAGAGCATCCACACCTGTATGTGCTTCCGGTTCCACTTCCTGTGCTGCATGGCCCCAGCCGACACCAGCTCCCAGTTCCCCAAGGAACCTTCTCTTCCCCGGCCCCTTCATATTCAGTCCCCTGCCCCCAGAGCCTTCCCTCCCCAGTTGCCCTGACCCCTCCCCCTCCCCCTCCCCAGTGCTGAGCAAGGGCCAGGCAGTAACGGGGCAATACCGCTTCCTGGCCCGGAGTGGTGGCTACCTGTGGACCCAGACCCAGGCCACAGTGGTGTCAGGAGGCCGGGGTCCCCAGTCTGAGAGTATCGTCTGCGTCCACTTCCTGATCAGGTAAGTGGGAAGGAGGTGGGGTGGCTGTGTGCATGGGTCCGGTCTGCATATGTGCGAACAGGTGCGTGTGTGTATGTACAAGTGTGCATGTGTATCGTGCACACGTGTGTGAGAGGGAGCATGCACATGTATGTGTATGTGGAACATGAGTGACCACACGTATCTGCATGTAGACATGATGTACCTGGGTGTGTACTGTTAATTTAAATGAAAAGGACTCTACTCAAGTTAAAATAAGAAATCAAGCAGAATCATGGGGGCTTTTTTTGCTTTTTAAAAATTGAGGTGTAATTTACATATAGAAAATTCACTCTTTTTCGTATATGGTTCTATGAGGTTTTCTTTTTTTTAATGGAGATACTGGGGATTGAACCCAGGACCTTGTGCATGCTAAGCATTTGGTCTACTGCTGAGGTGTACCACCCCCAAACCCCCAGTTCTGTGAGTTTCAAAAAATGCGTGGAATTGTGTAACCTACCACAGTCAAGCTATAGAGTAATTTCATCACCAAAAAAACATTCTTTCATAGTGAACTCCACCCCACTCCCCCAGTCTCTGGCAAGCACTGATCTGTTCTCTGACCCTAGAATTTTACCTTTTCCAGAATGTCATGTACACGGAATCCTACAGTATATAGTCTGGCTTCTTTCACTTAGCCTAATATATTTTAGATTTATCTATGTGATGATATGTATCAATAGTTCCTTTTTGATGCTGAGTAGCATTCTGTGGTATGACTGTGTATGGACCACAGTTTATCCTGTCAACAGTAGGAGGACATTTGGACTGTTTCCTACTTGGGATGATTATGAAAAAAGCTACTGTAAATATTCTCATAAAGGATTTTGTGAGATCATGTTTTCATTTCTCTTGGGTAAACACCTAGGAGTGGAATGGATGGGTCATGTGGCTGGTGTATGTTTAACTTTGTAAGAAACTGCCAAACTGCTTTCTAAAGTGGCTGCACCATTTTGCTTTCCCATCCGCAATGTACAAGGGTTCCAGTTCCTCCACATCTTTGCCAGCATTTTGTATTGTCTGTTTTTGTCTTGTTCTGTCTTAATTGGAACTATGCTAATGGATGTATAATGGGAAATCATAGGCTTGCCCCCTTCCATCAGGCATCTGAGAAGTTTCTCACCATAATAACATTGTGATTAGGGCAGCCAATAATCAGCCTAAGACAGAGAGAATTGCAACTTTTCTTTGAAGATTATCTGCATTAATTTCTAAAGCCGTAGGGCTTTTCCCAGGTCTTTTTGGTCAAGAACAGATCCTATTAGAAAAGAGATTGGTAACAGGAATATTCATACAATATTCTTCATACTGCACAAGAAAACAAGACTGATCGTCTTTGAAATGTTCTCACTTTAACACCCTTTCAAATCAGAATCTTTGAATAACTTGTAGCCACGGGAGGAAGTCTCTTCACTGTCAGAGCAAAGGAGAGGGAACCCGCCCCCATCTCTCCTGAGAGCTCCTTTTATTCCTTATGAAGATTTGCCTTTTGATGACCAGACCCTAGAATTTCTATCTTTTGCACTCTAAGCAAAGAGCAGGCCCGGAGAGTTCAGTTTTACTGGCAGAAAATGAGTGAAGAATGAATAGGGGTTTACTTAGTAACAGTGAGATGAGCATATGGTATGAATCATCCTGAACCCCTGTGTACACACTGTGTGGCGTGCAGCTGTGTGGCTCTGTGTGCGTGCTCAGGTGCTGATGCTTTGGGGAATGCATCCCTTCTCTTCCACACCTAAGCTTCCTTCCACTGCAGTGAACACTTGCTCCATAAAAATAAAACTCACTTATACGGGGCACTTACAACATTTCAGGCCCTGTGCTTTGTGCTCACAACAACCCTGTGAGGTATAGCTATTATTTTGATCCCCATTGTTTTAGGAGAGAAAACTGAGGACCAGAGAGGGGAAGTCACTTGCCCAAAGTCACACAGCTGGTAACTGACAGAGCTGGGTTTGATCCAAGGCTAGTCTGGAGGCTACATGAATCACCACCAAACCACACAATCTCTTATCTTACCATTTCCTCAAGCCAGAAATCTGGGAGTCTCTCCTGAGTCCTTTTTCTCACCCCTCCTACCCCCATCCACTCTATCTGCCTCTGGAATGTATCTTGAATTTGCTTCCCTTCTCTGTGTCTCTGTGGCCACCACCATCTCTTTCCTTGTTTATAGCATTAACCTCCCAACTGAGATCTAAAGCTGGTCTGGACTCCACTAATCACACACCTAGCCGAGGTCAGAGTGAAGGTTCTGAAATACAAATCAGTTCATATCTCTCCCTGGCTCAGAGCCCTTCTGTGGTTCTCCAGTATCCTTGAGGGAAAGCCCAAGTACCTTAACAGGGCTCACCAGGCCCTGTGTGACCTGACTCCTGCCTCCCTCCCCTTCTCACTCCAAACCTCAGGGCCTTTGCACATGT
The DNA here is from genome assembly GCF_009834535.1 of Camelus ferus. Classification (NCBI taxonomy): domain Eukaryota; kingdom Metazoa; phylum Chordata; class Mammalia; order Artiodactyla; family Camelidae; genus Camelus; species Camelus ferus. The sequence goes on along the minus strand of NC_045704.1, from coordinate 15,149,445 downwards.
GGTTTCCTCTGCCCAGGATGTTCTTCCTTCTTCCCTCCTCCCCTTTCCCTGAATCACACCCACTCATCCTTCTGGTCTCAGCTCAGTCATTACTCACTGAGAGACCTTTCCTGAGCCCCCAGAGGAGGTCAGATCTCCCTTTTTTCTCTCCTGATATCCTGTACTTTTGCTCCAGAGCAGTTAAAACCATTTGTAATTATCCTATATTTGTGTATTCAAGGAGGCCTTCTTCCTTGATTGCCTTTTTCAAAATCCCAAATCTCCTTCTCTGCTTTATTTTTCTCCCTAATACTTACTATCTAACTCAACACTGTCCTATAAAAGTGTGTTGCGAGCCACATGTGTTATTTTGAATTTTCTCCTAGCTGTTAAAAAAGTAAAAAGAAACAGGTGAAAGTAGTTTTAATAATACCTTATTAAATACAGTAATAATATGTTATATCACATCAATAATACATTGTTAAGTCAATAATAGATTATTAATTAAGGTAATTAATAATACACTAATATACTATACATTGTGTTATATGTATATGTATATATATTTCAATACATCCCAAAATGCCTTTTCAATGTGTAATCAATATGAAAAATTATTAATGTGATATTTTAGATTTTTTTTGTACCCAATTTTTTCAATCTGGTGTGTATGTTACACGGACAGTACGTCTCAATTCCAACCAGCCATGTTTCAAGTGCTTCACTTAGTGTAGAGATATAATACATTTTGTAACTAGATAGATACATTTACCAACAAATAATATCTTTTATTTAAAGTCTGTCTTTTCCCACTAACATTTCAGCCCCATGAGAGCAGAGAGTTTTTTCTGTCTTCACTGCCAAATCTCCAGCACCTAGAACAATGCCCGGCACACAATAGCTGCTCAATAAACAATCACGGCAAATATTTACATAGAGCTTACCATGTACCAGTCACAGTTCTACGCACTTGAAATATATTAACTCATTTAGGCCTTGTGACAACCTGGGGAGGAGGTAATATGATTAGTCTCTCTTTACAGAAGAGGAAAATCAGGCCCAGAGAGGTTTAGCCATGCACTCAAGGTCACACAGCTCATAAGTGGCAGAGCTGGAATTTGTGGGTTTTTTGGAGGGGAGTATGTAATTTGATTGATTGATTGGTTGATTTTAATGGAGGTACTGGGGATTGAACCCAAGACCTCGTGCATGCTAAGCACACATTCTACCACCAAGCTATACCCTACCCCCTTAGAACTGGAATTTGAACCCAGGCTGCTGGCTGCAAAGCCCTTGTTCTTAACCTCTCAGTATTTATTACTGGTTGTCCAGGAAATGTTTGTGGAATGAATGAACACGTGCATTCCACATGGCATGTATGCTGTGCGAACCCAGGTGTACAGAGTATGTGTGCAAATCTGACCATGTATACACTTGGGCATGTATGAGTGAGTGTTCCTGTCTGTGCCTGTGAGTACCCAGCGTGGGTACAAGTGTGACTGTCTGAGCTTGAGTTTTTCAAAAAAGGTGGAATGGCTTTGTTCCAGTCTAAATTGGTATGTTTCCAGCCCAGAAGGGGTTGGTGAGGGTGGGAAAGGGCCACAGCTTTTCAAAGAGCTGGTGGAAGGACCACCCATGGTCTGTCCTGGATGGTGTTATGCAAATGAGATGCAAATGAAGGCCTGATCCTCTACCCTAAACCAGTTCTCCAGAAGCCAATTTGCAGAGGGAACAATTTGAGTTGCTTCTGCGGCTAGAGACTGGTGAGGGGAGGAGGGGAGGCGCGAGGGACATAAGGATGTAGTTATAAATTCGTCTCTTGAATGTGACAAATGTCTATGAATAGAAGCTTCATAAATAAAATCTTATTCATAAAAATATATCCCTATAAATTCTTCATATTTGGTAGCATAAGAATACATTAAATATTTATTCTTCATCAATGCATTTATAAGAATGTGTTTATAAGTAAGTATCTATAAAGACAGTATTGAGTTTCTGCCTTTCACTCCCCCTTCTCTCTGCCCCTCATGGCCCCTCAGTCTCTCCTCTCTCTCCCCCCAGGCTGCGCTAAATGCCAACTCTTTTTTTCTGTCTTTCCCTCCACAGAGGGAGCTTGGGAAGACACACTTAACTTTCTTTTCAATGCTATTCTAATAAAAAGCATTCAACAAAATTTAAATCCTTAAAAGAAACAAGTAAAGGTGGCAAATTATTTTCTGCACAATGCCCTCCAGCCCCTGGATGATACTGCCTCCCCTTAACAGATGTCATATGAGGGGGCTGCCTGGGCTGGGGCCATGGCCCCTCCCTGACTCCCACTCCCCTTTCTGCCCTGTACCCCAGCCGGGTGGAAGAGACCGAAGTGGTGCTGTCCCTGGAGCAAACGGAGCGACACTCTCGCAGACCCGTTCAGCGGGGCGCCCCCTCTCAGAAGGATGCCCTTAATCCTGGGGACAGCCTTGGTATGGGGCAGGGCTGGGGAGGGGGTGTGTCCCCAGGACACTTGGGAGAAAGCCCAAGTGCCTTAATGTGACTCATCTACTCCTGTGCGATCTGACTCCTGCCTCCCTCCCCTTCTACTCTCTGAACTACACCAGTTTCCTCAGTGCTCTTGAAGCATCCCAAACACTTTCATGCCTCAGGGCCTTTGTACATGCAGTTTCCTCTGCCCAGAATGCTCTTCTCTCTTCTGTCCTCCCGCTTCTCCTGTGTCCCTGGGATGACTGCTGCAGTCTTGCTCTCTGCTCTGAATTCTGCTGTGGCTCCCCATTGCCCCCAATTTCAGTTTGTTCCCTGCTCCCACCTCAGTGTTCTTTGACTTCCAGTAATCTTGACCCTTCCAAGTCTGGCTTCTTTCTGCCTCTTCCTTTTCCCCTGCTTGACCTCCCCTCCCAATCCTAGATGGATGAGCTTCCCTCCCTGTTTGTTCTTTAAGGCCGCACCTCCTCCAAACTGTTGCTGGCAGCCCAGGCTCCTGGGCATAGTATGAGGTTATGGGTATCCTTTCCTTTTCTGGCTTAGAACTGGCTCAGGACCACATCTTGGCCTCCAGGGACCTTAGAACCTCCTTGAGGGCCTTGGGCCAGTCTTTCCTCCTAACATGCAAGCTGAATGCTGTTCTATGCCCCTGGAGAATCGGGTCAGTCATGTGCCCTGGTCCAGCCATGTCAATTTTCAATATTAAAACATTCCCCCACCTTTGGATAATTGTTACTTTCCCGAGCCTACTGTGTGCCCCCACCTCATGTCAGCCCCTCCCCTAGGACCTTACAGGGCCTCACCATAATCTGGCAACTGAAGGGACAGCACCTGGCCCAGCAGGGGTTCTCCAGGACTCAGCTCCCAGCACTGTGAACGGTCTTCATACTGATGACAAAGTCAACTATGCTACCTGGGGTTGGTGTGGAGGACTCTGGCCCCCATCCCTGGGTGACCATCCTGTGTCCTCCCCGTCTTGATGTGTCCTGCAGACACCTCTGGTCCCCGGATCCTGGCCTTCCTGCACCCCCCTACCCTGAGTGAGGCCGCCCTGGCCGCAGACCCCCGTCGTTTCTGTAGCCCTGACCTCCGTCGCCTCCTGGCACCTATCCTGGATGGGACTTCAGTAGCTGCCACCCCCAGCGCACCCCCTGCCACACGGCACCCCCAAAGTCCTCTTCCGGTAAGCAGTCCCTTCCACTTCAGCCCTCAGGGTCCAAGCTGTTTTGGCCTTTGGCTTGAACCCTGCTATTCCCTGGGCCTTAGCTTCTCCATCTTTATAGTGGAAAGGCTGGGATGAGGTGGAGTCTGGGGTTCCTTCAAGACATAGATTCCTGATTCTTCGACTGTTATCTGGACCAAAATCTAAGATGTTTGGGACTGGCATGACCCAAGCATCCAGGCTCTCTGAATTTTGATCTCAGAGTCAAGAATGTCTAATGCCTTAAATGACACAAACCTAGATTCAGATCCTGACTCTCCCACTTACCAGCTGTGTTACCCTGGATAAGTGGGACCTCAGTTTCTTTACCTATAAAATTAGGGTAATAGCAAGTAGCCACCTCATCAGTTATTGTGAGGGTTCAATGCAGTCATTCCTGGGAGGCACCTAGTAGGTGTTCAACAGACCTTAACAGTTACTGTTTTTACTTAAAGAGGCCAGATAGTCTGACCTTTGACTCGGGTCCATATTACCTGGTGTTGACTTTCCTTATTCCCACCCTCATGCCCCCCTCCCAAATATCTTCTGTCCACCAGAGTTACAGACTGTAACCTTTGACCCCGCCCTTTACCCTTGGGGCAGCTGGACTCTACATTGTTTCCCCCCAGACCTTAAACCCCAGAGGCCCCCATATCTTGGCCTCAGGCTTTGGTCTTTGGAACCTTTGATGTTTGCTTAGTCAGTCTATACATAGGCACTCAGACTTTTGAACACCCAGGTTCAGAACTCACTTGCATGTGCAATTGGACCCCCTTGGTGTCCCAGCTGTCTGATGCTTGACCCTCACTTCTACTCCTGAGCTTAGATGTTTAGACTCCCTTACAGCCGACATCTCCCAAGCTCAAGATTTCCTTAAGTCTTTCCTCTCTCCCCACAGGCTGATCTCCCAGATGAACTACTTGCGGATGTGGAGAATGCACACAAACTCTTAGCCTCTGGGAAAGACCTTGAGGCAGTGGAGACAGATCTGGATATAGCTCAGGTAAGACCTGGCATGGAAGGAACCCTCTTTACCTTTGGGTTCTGACATATCTAAGCTTTAGAGAAAGATGGTGGAATGGGTAAGGGGGTGAATGGATGGATAGATGGATGGGCCATTGTATTCATCAGATGGATGATGGTGGAGAGGTGGATTGGTGATGCTTAGACAGATATTAGGATGGATGGATGGGTGGATGATAGATGTTTGGACGGGTAGTTAGATAGATAAGACTATTGAATGGATGACGGATGTTTGGATGATTGGATAGATTAATTACAGTGGCATGATGTATCAGCTATATTACTGCTGTGTAACAAATTACCCCTAAACTCAGCACCTTCAATGTCACACAGTTTCTGAGAATCAGGAAACTGGGAGCAGCTTAACTGGATGTTTTTTTTCTTAGAGTTGCTCATGAGGTTGAAGTCAAGTTCTCAGTCAGGGCTACAGATATCTGGGGCTAGAGGATCCACTTCCAAATTCATGCAGGTGGTTGCTGACAGGCCTCAGTCATTCACTGGCTTCAGCTGGAGGCCTCAGTTCCTCACCATGTGGGCCTGTACAGAGCATCCTAAGCATCCTCACAACATGGCAGCTGGCTTTCCCCAAGGCAAGTTATCCAAGAGACAGAGAGTGAACCCAAGACAGAAGATGCTGTTTTTTATAACTTACTCTCAGAAGTGACATACCATCACTGCTGCCATATTATGTTGACAATGTGGAAGGCAAACACAAACAAGGGTGAACTCCAAAAGGCAAGGATCACTAGGGACTCCAATGATTCATGTCTCTCTCTCACACAAAATACACTCACCCTCTCCCAAGGCCCTCCAAAGTCTCTTCCCATTACAGTGTCAGCTTTAAGTCCAGAATCTCATCACCTAAATCAGGTCTAGGTGTGGCAAAGCACTTCAAATCTGCTGGCCTGTGAACTAAAGAGACAAGTTACCTGTCACCCACAAACCCAACATACACACCAGTGTGGAGAGCACACTGGTCAACAGCAGTTTTGAAATCCAGTTGGGCAAATATCAAAAGTTCCTGGGTCAACTCATTCTTACTACTTCCTAGGAGTTTTTCTCCATGGTTCTTGGCTCCACCCTCTGGGCTCTTGGCACTTCACTCTGAGTCATCCTTTTTTTTTTTTTTTTCATAAAAAGGTAACCTGCAGTTGCAGCTGAGTGGTTTTTGTAACCTTCTTCCTGCTTATAGAACTTTGATGGTCCAAAGGTCTCTTTTCATTTTATACCATCTCTGTCCCTTTCAGTCCAAGCTGGCAATATTTCTTCATAAAAATTCATAAAAACTTCATATAATTCTCTTTAAGTTAAGAAAAACACTGTGTATTTCTTACATGAATCTCTTCGGAGTTCACTCCATTAGACAAAAGTCATATCCACAAATCTCTGAGATAAACCCTTCTCTACCTTGGGCTTCTGCTGAGATGGCTGAGTGACACTGCCCCGAAGTTTAATAGAAGCCCTATTGTTTGACTGAGAAGATCCATGAGACACATCCACTAGAGAACCTTGTATCTGACTGAAAGATACTCTAGGGACCATCTATCTTTCTGAAGTCTTAACAAGGAATTTTAGAGACATACCCTGGGCTACATCCTTAAACTGTGCTTTCCTGAGAGTGCCCTCTTTGCTTGGAAACCGTTTCTTTCTTTTCTTTTCTTTTTAGAAACCATTTCTTAATTTTAGCATCCTTTGATATCTGGGGAGTTCCCAGAGTCAGCCAAACCCAAGGTGAGTGGCACAGTCATCCAGACTGCCAAGTCTGACATCAGTCACATGTTTGGGGGTTCCCAGGGCCACCCTCATTTCGGACCAGCTGCCTACAAGTTCAGAGATTCCAACAGATTCCTGCAGGTTCAGTAATTCACTCACTAGCACTAGGCATAAAACTTAGGAAAGCATTATACTTATGATTAGAGTTTTATTATAGCAAACGAATATTATAGCCAGAGGAAGAGATTCAGAGGGTGGAATCTGGGACTGCGAGAGTCCCCCGTGCAAAGCGTTCATGTCCCCAGGGATGATATCACCCCCACCCCAGGCATTGATGTGTGGCAACACACATGGAATACTGCCAATCCAGCTTTGGTCCCCAGAGTTTTTATTGAGGTTTCACTATGTAGGCATGATCAGTTGAGTTATTGCCGATGTAGTTGAATTCCATCTCCAACTCCACCTCCTCCAACACACACACTTTCCTTGGAGGTCAGTCTGATTTCATGTGGCCCAGAGCCCTAGCCCTCAAATCACGTGGTTGGCCTTTCCAGTATGGCCAGTCCCCATCCTGAGTCATGTCATCAGCATAAACTACCAGGTGTGGTCCAAGGGGTCTCCCACGAGTAGCAAAGACACACCTATCACTCAGGAAATTCCGAGGTTCAGATGTTACCTCCCAGGAGCCAGGACAAAGGAACCTCTTTTTGGGGGTAAGGTTAATTCTTTAGTACACAGAGGAATTGAGAATTTTCAAGGCTTTCAAGCTCCAGACTCATGTTGCACATTTCTTCCTTTATCTTCTCTCTCCCTTTGCCTTCTACTCCAAGGAGCAAGAAGAAATCAGTGTTCTGGCTGGAAATCTCCTCAACTGGATCACTCAATTCATTAGTTATGTTTTCTACTTTCCATAAAACTGCAGGTGACAGTGTTGCTAAACTTTCAGCCACTACTCAACCAAAACTCCTGTCTTCCAGCTTCTGATGACACTTCCCTTCAAGCCTCCAGTGGCAGGCTCCTCATGGTTCAGGTTTTGACTAATGGCTTGTTCAAGGCAATCTGGGCTTCCTCTGACAGGCCTTCCAAAGTCTTTCCAGCCCACACCCTTGCCCAGTGCAAAAGCTGCTCCCACATTTTAGGTTTTTGTTATGGCCACACCCCTCTCTCAGTATCAAAAGCTTATTTATTCTCTATTTCTGGATGAGAAACTACCATCAAACTTCACAGGTTAAAACAATGAGCACGTATTACTTTGTGTACTTTCTGATGGTCAGGGGTTTGGGAGTCACTCAGCTGGGTGGCTTTTGCTCAGAGTCTCTCATGAGGTTGCAATCAAGACATCCCACCCAGGGTTGCAGTCATCTGAAGGCTTGACTGGGACTAGAAGATCCACTTCCAAGATCTCTCTCGGCTGTTGGCAAGAGGTGTCAGTTTTAGACCAGCTGCCTACAAATTCAGAGATTCCAACAGATTCCTGCAGGTTCAGTAATTCACTCACTAGCACTAGGCATAAAACTTAGGAAAGCATTATACTTATGATTAGAGTTTTATTATAGCAAACAAATATTATAGCCAGAGGAAGAGATTCAGAGGGTGGAATCTGGGACTGCGAGAGTCCCCCGTGCAAAGCGTTCATGTCCCCAGGGATGATATCACCCCCACCCCAGGCAATGATGTGTTTCTTGTCAGGTGACCCGAGAGAGAGAGAGAGCAGAGCAACAGTGGAAGCCTCGGTATCTTTAAAAGCTAATGTTGGAAGCCACACACCATCATCTCAACAGCATATTGTTACCAGGCCAGCCTCAGCCACTGTAGTGGGGACTAAACTAGGGTGTGAATACCAAGAGGTGAGGATCCTTGGGAGCAGCTGGCTACCGTAGAGTCCTTCTACCTGTTTTACAGATGAGGACACTGAAGCTCAGACCCTTGACCTCAGGCACACAGCTCCGAAGTGGTGGATCTGGGACGCCAGCCCAGGTCCACCTAAGGCCAAGGCTCATGCTCTTAACTCCCTCCTGCCCTCCGCAGGACGTCGATGCTCTGGATTTGGAGATGCTGGCCCCCTACATCTCCATGGATGATGACTTCCAGCTCAACTCCAGCGAGCAGCTACCCAGGGCGTACCACAGACCTCCAGGGGCTGTCTCCCGGCCCCGGGCTCGGAGCTTCCACGGCATGTCACCCCCAACCCCTGAACCTTCCCTGCTGCCCCGCTGGGGGAGTGACCCCCGGCTGAGCTGCTCCAGCCCTTCCAGAGGGGACCCGTCAGCATCCTCCCCCATGGCTGGGGCTCGGAAGAGGTGAGCCGCAGTAAAGGGCAGGATATAAAGGAAGTAAAGAGAAGGTCCCTGATCACCACATCTTGTCCCTGCCTCCTACTTCAGCCTCATCCCTCGTCAGTCCTCCTACCCTGACCTCTGCTCCAGCCAGGCCTCAGTGTCCCCAGCACATAACATGTTTGTTCCAACCTTTATGCCTTTGCTGAGGCTGTGCTTTCCTTCTGGAGTGGCCTCTACTCATTGTTTATCCAAATCCTACCAGTCAACCAGGGCCCTCTCCTTTAGAATATATTTCTATCTGGCCTAGTAACAATTTTTGTCATAGTTAAGAGGACATTACCACAGTGTCAGAGAAACTGTCTTGAACTAAGTTTCCTAACGCCTTTGAGAATCTGTTGAAAGCTATGGACCCTCCCCAAGAAAATTTGTACACACATACAGACACACAATTCTGCAATTTCAGAGGATCCATGAACCCTTTCCAAAGATACGAGATTACTAATACTCAAGTTTTTGCTCTCCACATCGTGGACACATGCCCATTTAATCTCCAGGGTGGTCTCTGTACTATCCTTAGAAGGCCTTTATGGGTACATCTCATTATTTCCCAAGGCTCCCAGCTTGGCACTGGATAGACCATGGGTGCCTAATAGAGATTTGTCAGATGAGAGAGGAAGGAAATACAGTAGATGGATGGATGGATGGGGAGTGGGTGGATGAGTGGACGGATAGCTAGGTGGACGACTGGAAGGATAGATGGGTGGAGGTTGTGGGCGTGGATGGGTGGGTGATGGATCATTTAGATGAATGGGAAGATGGACCAGTGAATGGATGGATGGATGGATAAGAAATAACAGGTGCTTGGGGGAAGGAATGAATGCTCACACCTGCTCACACTGGTGTTCACACCTGCCCAGGTTTGCTGGATTCTGAGATTCTTGCCTGTCTTCCCCCAGGACCCTGGTCCAGAGCTCAGAGGACGAAGCCGAGGGGATGGAGCTGCTGGGAGTGAGACCCCCAAAACGGTCTCCCAGCGCAGAACCCGAAAACTTCCTGCTGCCTCCGCTCAGCCTGGTATGTATGGGGAGTTGTGGGGTTCTCTGGCGTTAGAATCTAGCAAGCTTAACCCTACTGTTTTACAGATGGGAAAACAAGAGGGACAGGAGCTGGCCAGAGGTCAAATGGATGGTCAGTCATCCACTGGGGCTAGGACTTTGATCTGCTGGTTCAGGTAATAGGTATGGAAGGGCTTTGCAAATATATATAAGTTGGTAGTAAGTATTAAGAAGCAAAAATAAGCAGAGTAAGGGGAGAAATGGCAAGGGTAAATACCTGTAGGAATCTCTGCTCCCATGGATCTTCCCTTCCCAAACCCAGCACGTGTCTTGGCCTTGGATTATGAGTGTAGCTCTAAAAGTACAGACACAATCCCACTCCTGGGCATATATCCAGAGAAAATGCTAATTCAAAAAGATACATGCATCCCAATGCTCATAGAAGCACTATGTACAATAGCCAAGACATGGAAGCAATGTCCACTGGCAGATGGTTGGATAAAGAAGCTGCAGTGTGTGTATATATATGTATATATATATATATATATATATATATATATATATATATATACAATGGAATATTACTCAGCCATAAAAAAGAAAGAAATAATGTCATTTGTAGCAACATGGATGGATCTAGAGATGATCATATTAAGTGAAGTAAGTCAGACAGTGAAAGAGAAATATCATAGAATATGATTTATATGTGGAATCTAAAAAAAAATGACACAAATGAACTTATTTACAAAACAGAAACAGACTCACAGACATAGAAGAGAAACTTATGGTTACCTGGGGGGAAAGTGGAGGGAGGAGGATAAAATGGGAATTTGGAATTAGCAGATACAAAATACTAATACAGAATAGATAAACAACAAGGTCCTACTGCATAGCACAGGGAACTATATTCAATATCTTGTAATAACCTATAATGGAAAAGGATCTGAAAAAGAATGTATATGTGTATGTATATGTATAACTGAATCACTATGCTGTATATGGGAAACTAACACAACACTGTAAATCAACTATACTTCAATTTTTAAAAAAAGTACAGACACTAGAGTCAGACTGACTTGGGTTTGAGTCCCAGGTTCACCACCTAATAACTGTGAGACATTGGGTAGGTGACGTTACCACTTTGGCCTCAGTTTCCTCATCTGGGAAGTGGGTATAGTGACATTTCACAGGACTGGCATGAGGTCCAGTGAAATCAGGCCCTGAGCTGATCTTTAGTGGGCTGTTGGTAAATGGTAGAATACAGACAAACCAAACACAAGCAGTGACCCTGGCTCCTCACTCTGAACAGGGTAGTTGGAACATGAAGGGAACATGAGGGGATGGTTGAGAATATCAACAGCTCTCATTTGCTGAGTGCCTACAGCCAGACACTGACTGTACTCAGGGCCCTGCATCATTAAATTATTCAACCCCACAACCACTCTTGAATTATTAGTATTATCATTCACGTTTACACACAAGAGGTTAAGCAAACATATCATCAGAATCTGGACAGGAAACAGCATGCCCAGATGGGGTGTTGAGGAGAATTTAGTAACCGGACTGTTGGCAAAGGTGTAGGCATCAATGAGCTGGCAGCATCCCTAGCCTGAAGGCCCAGGGCAGGGGGTGGTCACCAGATCCTAGATAGAGTAGGGACCACCTTGTTAGAGCTGAAACCTTCCATGGAGGGACACAGCCAACCCACGATGGCCCAGCAGGGAAGCAGCTAGAAGATCCAGTACCCCTTGTCTTCCTCCTGCCTGCTGGTATCTCCCATCACATGAACCCAAAAGGAACACACAGAGCAAGGTTGCACACTAATGGAGTCCACATGCATGGGTCAGCTTGCTGGGGCACAGAAGGGAGAACAAGGCTCTGGAGGGACCTGTGGAGGATGCCTGGACAGTGACTCACCCAAAGTCACACAGCCCATAGTGCCCTTAACCACGGAACCATCCTGCCTCCTTGGATGTGATGCTGCTGCTGATGATGGTGGCTTTGTCTCTGTCCCACAGAGTTTCCTTCTGACAGGAGGACCAGCCTCAGGGAGCCAGCAGGATCCCAGCACCCACCTCCTGGAACTGAATGAGCCCATGAGTGAGTAGCAACCCAGTAGACAGAGAGGCCCTGGGTCCCCCTCTTCCCACAGGTGGTGCTTTAGAGGGTGGGGCAATTCTGAGGGTGGTGGGGTATGGTCAGTGGCTGGACATGACCTTAGTGGAAACAGGCAGCCCCTCCCTCTTCTCAGGGGCACTATAGAGGGAAAAGGAGACCTTCGGGAAGGCAGGGGCTGGCCAAAGCTGCCCCTTGAGGTGGAAGCCAAGCCTCTGTTGGCACTGAGTAGGCTTTGAAGTCATCTTGCTTGAGGAGGCTGTAAGCAGGGCCTTTGTATATGCTGATCCCTCCGCCTGGAATGCTTTTCCCTCTATTTTTAATCACCGCACCCTTTAGTTCTCAGATCAAATACTACTCCTTCCACAAAGCTCTCCCTTACTTCCCAAGCTCATGATTCATAACACTCATCACGGTCCATATTTACATAGGAGTCTGTGTCATTATTTGAGTATTGGCTGTCTACTCCGTGCAGGTGTGAGCCCTCCGAGGGCAGGGGCCCTGCCAGTCTTGGTCACTGTTGTAGGCTACCGTGTGTGCGAGGCTGGGCAGTGACTGTGCAGCACAGGGCCTCGGTACATATTTGTTAATAACGAGCTAACATTTATCTAGCACTTGCTCTGTGCCGAGCTTTGTGCTAAATCTGTTACGTACATGACGCAACTGACGCCCCTCACTGGAATGTCAGTCCCATGCAGCACTGTGTCCCTGGTGCCTGGCACACAGTAGGTGCTCAATAAATATTTTTTGAATGAGTGAATTTTCATGAGTGAGGTCGGTCAAAGTAGCCCGGTTTACCATATAACGATAGCTCACTGTGTGCTGCTCAAAGCACTTTAACAGGGATTCATTCATTTACCCCTCACAACAGCTCTGGGAGGGAGGTGCTGTGATAAGCCCATTTTACAGATGAGGTAACTAAGGCACAGAGAGGTAAAGTCACCTGCCCCAGGTCATACAGCAAGTAAACAGCACAGCCTGGAGTCGAACTCAGGCAGCATTTGGCTCCAGGCTTCTTAACATCCAGACACCCGAAGTTCAGAGGGCAAAACTGCCCAAGATTTCACTCCTGTTTGAATCCAGGCGTGCCTGCCTCACCAGCCACATTTAACTGTCAGGAAGGGAAGACGGGTTGGGGTGATCCCTCCCCATTGGTTTACCTTCCATCTTCCCCCACAGGCCTGGGCCCCTCTCTGCTCTCTCTCTACCCAGACGAGGACCCCGCCCAGCCCAGGAGTCACTTCCAGCCAGCGGCAAGCTTGGCGCAGGCCAACTGAGCCAGCCTTTCTGCCTGTCTCCCTTCTCCTCCCCAGAATGGATGTCAACCATACTCCAAGCTGGCAGCCAACGCACAGGATGGGGGTGCCGGGAGAGGGGTTCCCTCTCTCCTCTCTGTGACCCCCACCCACCTCGGGCCTACCTCAGCTCCCATCCCTCTGCTCCCCCCACCCCGTCTGGGGGCTCTCTGGGGTGGTCTCAGCTCAGTGACCTCTGGGAGGGGGACCCTAGCCCCCTCCTCCTTCTCTCAGGACTTCCCTTGGGGTTCTCAGTACTGATCTCCTCACCCCTTTCTCCAACTCTCTTGGCTTTATTTTTGGTAATTAGGGATGGGGGAGGTTGGGGTTCACATCTGGATTTCTGGGCTCTGGGGAGTATTGATAACCATAATCATGTTTTTTCCTATCCATCTTTCCTTCATTCTTATTTTTTATTTTTATTGTTTTCATGATGTGTTTTTAGTCGTTCTGAATTGCCTGGAGGCCATAAGAATGCAGGACTCTGATCTTCCCACCAACGCAGGTGTCAATGGGGGAGGGGAGGCCCCTGGGCCAGACCTCACCCCCAGTGGCTTTTGGTTGAACCCCTAGCCTCCCAAGCGGCCACCCTGCTCTGCCCAGCCCTCCACTCTGGACCTCTGCCAGCCCCAGTCTGACCTGGACACTGACTGCTCTGGTGGTCTTCCTATCCCAGATGGAGCCTCTAACCTCTGCTTCCAGCCCATACAACCTCCAACCCTGTCGGTTCTAGCCCACACCACACTGATCTCTGGTTCTAGGCTGCACCACCCCAGCCTTCTCTGGTTCTAGGATGCACAACCTCTAACATTCTCTGGTTCTAGACCACACAACTTCCAACCTTCTCTAGTTCTAGACCGTGCAACTCCCAACTGTCTCTGGTTCTAGACAGTACAACTTCTGACCTTCTCTGGTTCTAGAGTGTGCCACTCCCAGCCTTCTCTGTTTCTAGACTGCACAACCTCCAATGTTCTCTGGTTCTAGGCCACACAACTTCAGGTCTTCTCTGGTTCTAGACTGCACAAGCCCCAACGTTGTCTGGTTTAGACCTTGATCCTCCAAACCTCTCATTTCAGATCTCATAATCTTCAGCTCTTTCTCATTCTGGATCTCACAACCTCTAACTATTTTCTTACCTCACAGTCTCCAAAGTGCTCTGGTTCTAGGCCACACAACCTCCAAATCCCTCAGGTCCCAGAGCCTCTGACAACCAGGGTCCTCTGGTTCTAGAGCTCACTCTCTGAATTCCTCTGGTTCTAGAGCTCTCCCCATAAATCTCCCTTGTTCTCAGTATCACATGCTCCAACTCCTCTTGACTCCAGATCTTACAACCAATGATTTTGCCTGATTTTGGACCCCCAGAACCACAAGCTTTGAATTGGTTCTAGTCTTCCTGATCTGTAATGCATTTGGTTCCAAATCCAGACTTCTTAATGCCTAAATCATTTTGATTCTAAACCTCATGATGCCCAGCTCATTCCTTTCCAACTCTACACTCGAGACTTGCTTTTCCCACTAAAAAGAAGTAAAATGAGTTTCATGTCTTTTTTTTTTTTTTTAACATTTTTTAAATTGAGTTATAGTCATTTTATAATGTTGTGGAGTTTCATGTCTTGATCTTAGAACCAGCACTTTCAGAACTAGACACCATGTTCCAGTTCTCTTTTGCTCTAGACCTCATGACTTCTATCACCGACTGGTTCTAGACTATACAAACTTTATAACTTGCAATTTCCATGGCCCTCTGATTCCACATCTGATGATCTCCATTTTCTCTGGTTCTAGAAATTGACTTCAAATGTCTTCTGATTCCAGACCTCATCCTATAAATCCCCTTGGTTCTAGACCTCACAATCTCCAATTCCCTCCTTACTCCAGATCTTATGACTCCAAATTACCCTGCATCTAGAACTTGGTCTTCAAACATCTAATTAGAGATCTTGCCTTATAAGTTTTTCTGTTTCTAGACCTTGTAATTCTAAACTCTTGATTCTAGATCTTATGACTCCAAAATCCCTGTGATCCTAGAACTTGGTCTTCAGACTTTTTCAAATTCTAGTCTTTACTCTATAAATTCCTCTGATTCTAGGCCTCACAGCCTCCAACTGCCTCTGGTTTCAGATCCAAATTCTTCTGGTTCTCGAATTCAGCCTCCAAATGCTTCTGATTTTAGAATCTGGACCTTGCCCTATAGATTCCTCTGATTCTAAATTCTGACCTCTGACTCCCTGATTCCATACCCCATGCTCCTAACTGTATTCTGGGCTTCCCACCCAACTCAACTGGCTCCAAGTCCTCCTCTGTCTTAAAGTCTTCCCATTCCAGATCCCTACCCTCCAGGTTCTTGTGCTAATGGACTTCATGCTCAAGGTTCTCAATCTCATATCCCTCAAATTTCTCTGCCTCAAAACTCCCTCCACTCCCCAAACTCAGCCCTCCAGATGCACTTAACTTTACTTTACCCCAGGTATCTGGGGAACCTGGGGCTCCCTCGCAACCCAGGAGACTTCCCCAGCCGCACAGGCACACGCACAGCCCTACCTACAAATCACAGGGTGGGGAGAGAGGCCAGGACTCCTCAGTACTCCACTACCACCTATGTGTCCCCGTTACCCCCCAACCTTTCTACGATGGTGCTACTTTTGGTTTTCCACAGGAAAAGACCTCCCTCTTTCAACCCAATTCAACCCCCTTTTGGAAGGCACTTCTCACTGTTTTGTCAAGGGATGGCCTGTCCAGATTGGTGCTATGGGGGAAGAAGGGTCTG